>NC_035109.1:272738209-273367272 GCF_002204515.2 Aedes aegypti | reverse complement strand
TTGACATTTATTTGGACTTTGTTTGCAAAATCGTGATATTTGCCACTAACACCAAAGAGCCAGCGGAATAACCTAGTATGTGGCCAGGTCATCCAAAACTTTTTGAACTATTCTTCTTTTGACTTGACTTTGACTTCTTCTTGACTTCATCAGGACCGCCAATATAATGGCCACTTCCTCTGGGGAACAGGGTATCCAAAACAACCTGGCATGTTATCAAGTCATTCAAGATACCCTTCTTTAGCCTTGATTTGGGAATTTATGAAGTTTGTTGTTGCCAGCTAAGTTTCAGAACCGACAGTTTAGAGGCCATATTTCCCAGGGAACTGGGAATTCGGAACAATCCGACATGTGGTCAAGTCATTTAAATACATTTGAACATGAAAATTGATATGTCGATGTATAATGGCCACTTCCACCAGTGAACCGGTATTCGGAACAACCCAGCATGTGGCCAAGTCATCCAAAAACGGTCGAACTATTTTTATTTAGATTTGGTTTGCTAAATCATGAAGTTGATTTATCGCAAGCCGTGGACTCAAAATTAAAGTGGTTACTGATTCTTCAAGTGGGATTATTTCAGTACTTCCCGTGATGAATCCAAAATTACAGTGAATTTCTAATCGTTGACCGCGGTTCCAAATCTAGAAGAATTCTGTGATCGACCCTGAAAATTCAACTGAAATTAATTAAAATGTGAATGTGAAATAATATTTTGAAATTGAAAATTTCAATTAAATTTGACGTCAGGCTCGCATGAATGATGAATGCATCCCGATAATACAAACACATAAAACAGGTTGTGTTCCACATGGGATGTAAAGCCAACGTAAGAAGATGTTCAAAACGATTATTCAAAATTGACAACTGAATATTTTGTTCGAGATCAGCGCAGCGAATTGTATAGTGTGACAGTTATGCGTAGAAACACAGTAGTGGGACAGTTATGCGTGGAAATTCAACAATGGGACAAATTGACTTGGCTTGCTTTTCATTGAGTTTCCGAACAAAGTTAACTTTTGGTAAGTGTTTTCTAAAACTATACGTAAAAATAAACTGTTTGATGACAAGAAGTCAAAATGCACAAAAAGTAACATGGGACAATTATGCGTATAACGGCAGTTTAGCTATCATGAATAAAACAACAAAGGAACAAAACTCTTTTTTATAAGTAGATGAAAAAACCGAATTTAGTACTATACCATTTAATTCCACTAGAATTTGTATTCTATGACAGATACGCGTAATTCGACCTCAACTGTAAGGCCGTCTTCAGTGACGTGTACTAGACTCGACTTCACGACTAGTACACGACACTGAAGACGTCCTTACAGTTGAGGTCGAAATACGCGTATCTGTCAAAGGATACAAACTCTAGTGAAATTGAAAGGTATAGTACTAAATTCGGGTTTTCATCTACTTATAGGTATTCCTCTAAACAGCTGGAAGATTTATTATCTCTTTTTATGTTTTTAAATGTTTTTCATTCCATATAAATTGTATGAAAGCCAAAGAAACTAGCGAATCTTTTACGAATTATTTTGTGTCGTCACGAGGCAGTTTGTTGAACTAAGCAGACATGCAGCATATAGGCCATTTATTCAGTGAGCAACATATATCATTCCTTCTTATCTTATCTTTTTTTATTATTGAAACACGATTTGAGTTACAAACTTCTTATTTCTCAACACTACTTAACTTAAGAACATCTACGATTGTTAACAGTTAGCACATGTTCAAATTTGATCCGAATTCCGAAGTAAATTTTTTTCTGTTGTTCAACCTTTCTTCCCTCATCTCTTTTTTAAAAACAAATAGTGATGGTTCTGAAAATCTCAAATTGAATGAAATCGCTTTCATGGTCAGCCACAAAGCAGCTTTTTCTTGCTGCGATGATTTACGTATCGAAAATGGAAGAAGATCCTCCAAATCAACTACACTTATTTTATAACGCGTTTGAACAATCGAACTGCACCATTCCTAAATGATCTTTGTTTTTGGACAGGCTTTTAATCGGTGAAAATTACTATCTGCGATTCCACACCTGCGACAATTTCCTTGGAAGAAGTAAAATGAAGTAGTAAATATGTTTAATTTTTGGTCTCATTTCAAATTTCATAAATTTTAACTCCAATTCAATTCGAATTGATTTAAAAACATCGATTCAAAGGATTCGATGAAATTGGCTAATCGATTCGGCAGTTCAAATGTGAATCGATTCAGTAACATCGATGGTGTAGACAAATTTGCCCAACGGTTCCCCATGTCAGGGGCGGCTAATCATCGTCCGAGTACCAGAGAAGGACTCTAAGCTAATCTGTGCACTATGGCCCTTCGAACATTTAGGGGGAATGGTTCTCCGGGAATCTAGGGGGTTGGTGTCAGGCCCTGCAAGCCAACCGTAAAAAAGCCAAGCAACGAATAATCATCGAGAGAATACGAACCGGGACAATCAGCGAAGACCAAAGCGACGTAAAAGGACTAGCGATTGGAAGCTCGGAACGTGGATCTGTAAATCTCTCAACTCCATCGGGAGCACACGCATACTCGCCGATGTGTTGCAGGACCGCGGATGCGGCATCGTAGCGTTGCAGGAAGTGTATTAGAAGGGATCAATGGTGCGAACGTTTATAGATTACTATACCATCTAACAACGTACGGTACCGACGGCCGCCCCGGTATGACCTAGAGCGGAATTAGCAACCGGATGTCGCAACTGCTCACGGGCAGCATATCGAGGCTCTATTATCGGAAGAGGGCAAGCTAGATGAAGCCTCTCATGGGAACTGCTGGAGATCATTGAAAGCAGCCATCGACAATGCAGCTGAGAGCAACGTCGGGTAGGTGGGAGGGAGGCGACGGAACGATTGGTTGGATGAGGAATGTAAGCAGATTACGAAGGAGAAGAATGCAGCGGTCATAAAACATAAAACAATTAAAATAAAAACAAACACGGTCGATACCTTCTGCTATATATGAAAAATTTGGCTAATAAGAAATGCAGTTCTAACTGGATCATGTGGTGACTGGCGGGAAGAGCACACATGATAAAGACAAACCATCTTTGACTGCGTGTTAATTCCCAATATCAGTCATCGATCGATAGAACCGTTCGGTTGATTGCCGTCAGTATAAGAGCACATTGAAGCCTCCTGTATTTTGCCTGTGTTGGTAGCAAAGCTCAAAGCTTTGAGCCAACCCTTTTCCAGTAGAGAAGCTAGGCAAAATACAGGACGCTTCGATGCTTACTGACTTTAAAATGGCTTGCTCAACTTTCACCACCTAATTAAATTTCAATCTTGTCGCTCCCTTGCGACGGCTATCCACCTATTCATTTCCATCATTTGCTTCTATTGACTCCCTTTAGCTTTGAGTCGCATGACCGCTAAAGTCATAAAACAATTAAAATAAAAACAATCACGGTCGATACCTTCTTCTATATTTGTTTGCTTCGCGGATGAAATGGACATTGTTGGCTGAACAATACCTGTACACCCGCCTGAAACGTGAGGCAGCAAAAGTTAGACTGGTGGTCAATGCCCAGTATCCAGAAGGTGGCCAAAGCTGTAAAGCTACGATGGGCAGGGCATTTTGCAAGAATGCTGGACAGCAACCCTGCAAATATGGTGTTCGCTTCAGATCCAGATGGTACAAGAATGCGTGGAGCGCAGCGAGCTATTCTGGCGTGAAATTGCTGATTCAGTGTTATCTGTTTTGATGTTAACTAAATAATTAAAATCAATCAGTAGAAATCGCTTGAAGATTCTTTGGAGGAATTTTCGGAGGAATCCTCGGATTAATCCCTGGAAGAACTTCTGGAAAAAATCCCAGAGGAATCCTTGGAGGAATTCCCCGAGTAAATATTCTGCTGGAGGAAAGTATGAAGGAATCACTAGAGGCATTCATGAAGGAACTCCTTAAGAAACACTCGCATCACTAGAGTAAACCCTATCGAGATATTCCTATTAAATCCCTGCAATAATCCTTGGCGGAATTCTTTGTGGAATCCGCGAAATGACTCCTGGATGAATTCCTGGAGGAATTGCTGGTATTCCTGGAGCCCTGTCGGAACCAATCTAAAAAATATGGTAGCAATCAGAAGTTCTTCCTATAGAAACTTTGGTGAAATCCCTAGTTGAATCTGTGGATAATTCTTGATCTTTGGACATTTACAGCACATCCGCAATTTTGTAAGTGTTGTAGCTTGTTGCACATTTATTTACTATGCTGTTTTATGATGTTTATTTTATGTTTTATGCTGATCACGTGTAGCCTTCATCATTTTTATGTTTTTATTTATCAAACTTCGATAGTAATATTTGACAATATTATGCATATTGGAGCAGATCAGTAAGTGTAAAACTTTAAGATGTATTTTGGTTTGTTTGTTGTTGATTACATACGTTATGTGATTTTTATATAAAAGACCCCCCGAAAAAAATGGATTCTGTTTCATATTCCATCCCATAATTTCATCGGATGCATTTATGGCTCCGAACGCACAAGACACTTTCCTAAATGTACACATTGCGGCATATTTCTCTCCGGCAGCTATTATGCTTACTTCCTCACCCACTAGGCAAACGGCCAACGGGTCCGATCCACCGAGATTTATTGCAACATTTGGAATATTCTCATTATGCAAGCGCCATACGCCATAATGAACGGGCCTTTTGTTGCCCAAGAGTTCAATATCCGCACACCCCTCCCTCTCCGATTCAAGCTGAGGAAAACTGAAAAGCCTATAAAGCAGAACCGAACGATCTAAATCGAAGCCAGCTTGTGCCTTCAGATAGGTTGGCGGCAGAAATATTTTCACGCCAAATGCAAATTCGATTTCACAGGGTAGACAATGGGAAATACCAGTGTCGCAATAAAGCACACGCACTAATGCCAAAAACTGTGAGTTCAGGCGAATCGAACGACAGCCAGTAGGTATGCTTCGTTCCATTTCCGGCCGAACCAAGCTGTGGCCAGCACATATCGAAATTCGCCGAACGGTATTTCTATGTATAGTCTACGCAGAGGCCTCTTCAGCTTTTGGTTGTACTAATAGGACTTTCAATTATAGATATTTTCCACATAATCAGCGTCCTAATCTGTCGAATAAATAAATCAACAGATTCTGATTCACAGTTTTGTTCACAATGTGAAATGCAGGCAGAAATACACCTGAGAGGGGAACTGTTTTGCGAAAACAACTAAGTAGTATGTTCGACACGTGCAACTTTGAACAGAATCAGGATCTGTTCGGTCAAGTAGATTGCCATCGAGCATTGATGGAAGTTTGCCAATTTAGTTCTAGGTACACTATTACCATTGTTGGCCTAGTAAGCATCGATTGTAATACAGGATTATTGGTATGGTTTCGGGTTTTAGCTCGAAATAGCCCCCTGGTTAACATATGTTTCTTGTCAAATTAAATCCACTCTTCATCTTCGATTTATGCGAAGTAGGTTTAATGTTATAGATGATCAGTGCTGAAATTCTTAAACAAGGTAGGGAAAAAATCGACGGAAACAAAATTTCTTTCTCACTAAACCAGCATCATTGATTATATGCCGGATCGAACCACCGCTTACACTTTGTCTTTTTAAGAAACCAGCTCTTCTCTGTAATGAAAATGTTCTAAAAATCTACAATAATTTCTCTAAAATAATGTTGTCTGCAAACAATTGGGAATTACGTCCCAATTTTATCATTCCTGTGGATCCAATCCACAGATATTAGGACAAGACTGGACAATTTCAATCAACGGTTTTACCACATAAAATTAAAGTATTAAAACAATGAACGCTTTGTCCATTGAGTTTGAAGACATGCTTTTCTAAATCTAGTGGTAAAGTCCACGGCTGCATAGCAAAGGTATCAGGATTTGATCTCCGGTCGGTCCAGTATCTTTTTGTAATGAATACATCCTTGACTTTCTTTGGCATAGAGTATTGTCATGCCAGTCACACAATATACATATACAAAAATGGCAAATTTGGCATAGAAAAAAAATACTTGCAGTTAATTTTGTGAATATATTTCGCCACTGGATAGTGAAGTGCGGCTTCATTAACACGAAAGTACAAATAAGAGTGCGGGATTGCATCGAATCATTCAGGTGCAATCGTGCACTTTCATTAACGGTCGGGCACTTGTAAAAACATCTGCGATAGTTCAGTGACGAAAGAAATGCGTAATAATTGTATTAGTGCTATTAGAACACTAAGCTGAGTAGCAGGCTCTGTCTCAATTAGAACGTAATGCCACGGAGAAGAAGAAGATTTGGTCGGTCTCAGAATTAAGTAAGACTTGGTTTCATGTCATTTGTGCCATTTGAAGATATATACTGCTTCGCGACTAAAAATGGATAAACCAACGTGCAAAGTTTGATTTTTGACCAACTTTGCCGCGTCGCGAGTCACTTCGCTATAGTGCGCATCTATGCCCTTCGTCGTGTGTATTATGCGCACTATTTAGGATCGACTTGCGACGCGGCGAAATTAGTCAAAAATGAAACTTCGCACGATGGTTAACCCATTTTCTAACGCGAAGCAGTATACAAAGAACTACTTCGACTATCTACGCATTTCCCAGGAATTCTAGTGATATTTTTTTTCGGAAACATCGGTAGGTTTCCTGAAGAACACAAGAAGTATTAGTACCTATTCTGATCAAGTATCAAGTATTCAGCTAAAGAATGGTTTGTTCAACTCTTATTCGGTAAAAAAACTACTAATTGAACTTTAACACTTCACTTTTTGGGAAAAAAAAAAAATAAAATACTTAAATCACTAGTAAGGCGAGCAAATACCTTTAAACTCTAATATGTTGCTTATCTTGATACATAGGCCTATTTCGTCTGCGACTTACAGACTTCTTCAGTGACGAGTGCTCGACATGAAAAGAACATCGTATGGATCAATTATTCATACTATAAAAAGTAGAGTGTTAAAGTGCAATTAGTAGTTTTCAACATACTCTAATAATCCCTCCCTTAAATTTAATAAAAATGTGTAGCCTTATTCGGTAGACATATTGGCTTGGTAGTTTTAAGTGTTGTTTAAAAAAAAAGACATGAGAAAACCCATTAAAATCATACTGCATAATTTAGTGCACAAAAGAACCCGTTTCATGAGAGAATGGCGTGATGAAAACCAGCCTATATTGCAATGTGAAATTGCAAAAAATATTGTATATTGCAGATGCACTTCAATTGCCCGAACTATTAGCGAAATAACTACAAGAAAACTGACGATAAATTACAATGTACTATAGCGTAAAATGAGTCACCCTGAACAGCATTCTGAGGCGTATTGATGTCTGTAGTGCTAAATACAGTATGGAGCAACAAGTATGATCGTTTTTTAGATGCTTTAGAGCTAGTCAAAAAGATTTAGATAACCATGTAAATTAGGATGCGCTTCTGCTTTTGAAGCAAGAGGTCATGGTTCAAATCTATGTTATATTCATAATGATCTTTGTAACAAACTCCTTACTTTATCAATGCTCTGCCATCCTTCTTTTAATATTAACGCCCTCCATGTTATCGTGTAGTTTGTACTAAAATTGAAAATAAATTGATTGTTGGTTGTATACGCAAAATGAAAATCTAATACAATTATTTTCAAGGTCCTACCCAGTGTTGTAAGCAGTCACGGTAGTTGATGCCTTTTCGCGGATATTCGGCAGCGCTTCCCTCAAACATTCACAAAACGAGCGATCAAACAAACGTCGGAAAGAAAAATATCAACTGAATTTTTCTGATCACGATTGCTTCACGAGGGAACGTTACGGTTTTGTTTGTTTCTGTCATTTTTCGTAATAGGCGCTGTTTTCACTGTAAATAACGTTCAACGCTCCGTCATCGTAATCATCGCCGTCATCGAAACTTCAAAAGCAGTTTTTCTGTTCTAAACTAAAAATTATTCGATGAAAATGTGTTCACTGTGTTTCGGTTGGAGAATAGAATACAGTGAACACATTTTCCTGTAAATTGTCTCGGGTTTGAAGGAAAAAACTGCTTTTGAAAATTCCAACATCAATGACGGATCCTGCCCCTTAAGTGTGTCACATTCAACATAACAAGCAAGATTATGCTTTGCGCAAATGTCATCGTGTCAGACGACATTCAATTGACATTTTTTGTGTATCTCGATGTTCATTCTACCGCTACTGCTGTGTGTGAGAGGTGGCGGTAGCGATGAATGCTTCTTCTTCTTCTTGGCATTAACGTCCCCCACTGGGACAGAGCCGGCTACTCAGCTTAGTGTTCCTATGAGCACTTCCACAGTTATTAACTGAGAGCTTTCTTTGCCAAAGTTGCCATTTTCGCATTCGTATATCGTGTGGCTGGTACGATGATACTCTATACCTAGGAAAGTCAAGGAAATTTCTATTACGAAAAGAACCTGGACCGACCGGAATTCGAACCCAGACACCTTCAGCATGGCTTTGCTTTGTAGCCGTGGACTCTAACCACTCAGCTAAAGAAGGCTCCTAGCGATGAATGCAGAAAAGTAAATAACTGCTGACCATGACAACGAAACGAACGTCGCGCAAAGTGTCGAATGTTTTCAGCACTGTTCTTACCTAATACAATCTCTGCATAAGAACAATACAACAATTGTGTTGTTCTTACCGACAGCTCATTGTATTATAACGGTTTATTTCGTTGTATCCGATACATGCAAACATCCCCTTTTAAACTGAAACGCACGCAGCTATGCCTGAAAGTAATTTCGATTCTCTTTTGGACGAAGCGGGATAGCATTATCTCTCGCGTTTAGTATCATAAGGGCGTAACGGCAATGATCGATTTCTCTTCATCGATTTTCTCTTTAGCTAATTAGTATTACCAAAATTGATAGAATTCCCTGTACTACTCCAAAGAGAAAATCGACGAAGAGAAATCGATCAATGCAGATACGCCTGTATGATACTAAACGCGAGATCTGATACATCAGCGCCACAGTACACCTGATTATGTTTTTGCATGTTTTTTTACACGGCCGTACAAAAAAAAGTTTCCATACATTTTGTTTTGCCAAAACTTTATTTTTGCATGAAACGTCGAGAAATGATGTCACTTTTTTGTACAGTTTTTGGAATTTTGTACTGAAAACTTATTTTGCACGGTACGCATCCACCGTGTAAAAACAGAATGGAGTGTATGTTATACTTCTTTTATTTTTAATTGACATTCGAACACTGTTGGGTCTCCTATTAGGCGCACTCCTACTACGCGGACTTTAGAATTAGGGCTTAAGTATAAGATTTCATTATTTGGGGTATTATTGAACATCTCGTATGTGCTAAGAGATAGATCAGTACTGTATTCGACGGAGTTTCAGTACTCTTTACGATTTACATTTAAGAGTTGATGATCATCTTGGCTAGTAAGGGCACTGTTTCCAATATAATTTATATAACCTTATGGGACATGTTCACGCAAAATATAAATCCAATACAAAATATGCAAGGTCATACCTAATACAATCTCTGCATAATAACTATACAAGAATTGTAATGGGTCCAAAGGCAGATCATTGTATTAGCATGTTTTATTCAATTTTATCCGATACATGCAAACATTCCTTTTCATAGAGGGACACACGAATCCATACACTGAGAACAGATTTGCAGTTGAAAAAACTATACTCTGAGAGAATCGTTGCAGTTGAAAATACAATATCAAAGGGTTAAATTAAATACACAACGCCACTTGATTTGTTTAGACTAAGTTGGCATTTATTTTAAATATTTTCTGCGTTCAATTCTACTATAGCACCATTTGGACCGTAAAAATAACTATATCATGGTTAAAATTACAATAGGCCAGAATTGAACCGAGAATCTTGCGATTTTCAAGCGCGAACACTTACCGCACGGCTATCAATACGGTTGGATTGAGAGGGAACAAAACGAAAACAAAAAGCGTTCATGATCCAATCGTGGTTGGAATAGTAAATTTAAAAACTTGTTCATGGTTTTCAGAACTTCAAGTCTTTCTTCAGTGTATCTAAAAATGACTTCGCTCCTCTTTTCGAATACAATCGTTTCTCCTATTAAACACATTCTTACAACACGAATTTATTCGTTTCGGAGGTACTCATTATCGAATAACTCGTATTTGCAAAAAAAAAAAAAAAAATAGCACAGTACTATCTTCTGCGAAGTTTCAATACGCAGTGCATAGAAAATGTGAAGTGAACATAAATATTATTCATTATTTGTATTGTTTAATCTATTTAGACTCAGTTTTTCGTTTTGGGCATAATTTTTATCTGTTACTTTCACCTTATCAAAGAGGAATTGGAAGCATACCTTCAAATTGTATCATGCGGACGTCGAGTTCAATATCTGGGTGATGAAAGCTTCTAAAATACCAATGATGGCGTGAGATTCTTCACAGGCCTTGTCTTCAGCTTACGCCCATATCAAATGATAGAATTAGTTCATACCTGGGTCATTGGAGACTTGAACATATTTTCGAAAAAACGGCTCTATATTTTGGAGAGCTTTGATTGAACTTTCATATAAGTGTGATAAGCGGCTCCGTTTTGCTCAAAACCTATGAGCTAGTATTGACATCAGTTGTCTTTAACCGCAGGAACAAATTTCATCATCAAATATCTGTTATAGACTACCGTATTTATTTTTTATTCAATTTTATCAAAAAATAAAGGCATGTGAAACCTATAAGACGCAAATGCCTTCAAAACTATGACCCTGGCAAAATATTTTGTTGTGATCATGAAAAACACGTTCTCTAAGAACTCCTCCATCCTCTGATACCAAACAAACTAAAATTTTCAATAATAAAGAGTGGGTTTTGAAGGTGGAAAGTTTATCACCAGAGTATACGACAATCAGATGCTGTTTCTAGCTTTGGGCGGACAAAACCCTCGAACTTCTTTGCTTAATTACATTATTTAGGATAGTAAGAAAAATATGACATAAATTGTCTTGGATAGCAAAGTTAACTACAATAATCGGAAATTACATTCACTAGCAAAAACAATGAAAATAACGCTTGTGGATGCTATATTCACGATCAAACAATTGTCGCATTTTTTATGGGCCATACTGTAGTGTTCTATCTTGTTGTTACCCAAGGTCATCGATGCCGAATCCAGCAGTTTTTTTGTTTCGGGATGTGAAATTTTTTTGTTCGATGAGTTCGGTGAAATAGTTTTATAATAATTAATTTAGTGTGTTACCCAAACGTTGGTGTATATATTGTTGTCGACCTACAACTGAACAATTTTTCAACAATGTCTGTTGATTTGATTAAAGCTTCAAATAATTTTTAATTAGTTTTATTCAGGTTGGCTGAACAAAAGTTAAAATTGTAGATGAAAAATAGCTTGTTCAACGTGATTTTCAGCTTTGAGTATACTGCTGAATAAAGATGTTTAATAAGCTTTTCCTCAAATTATTGTTCAGCTGTCACGGTGTTCAACCTTGCACACCATTAATCAGCCATTGCTCAGCAAATACTCTTGCTGTTCAGCTTTCATTGTTACTTGGGGAGTTACCAATATGTTAGCAAGTAAATTAGAAATTAATTTAATAAGCAAGCAAGTTTTGTCTCGTAGATATCCTAAATCTGACCGCGAAAGACCGAACACAACAATAGAGAATTACTATATTCATAACGTCAGAAGCAAAATTTCGCAAAGCAAATTCCCGAGAGAAAGAATTTCAAAGAGGCAGGAAGCACTACAATCTAATTCCAGGGAATTTCGTTCAAAATTTAGCGTTAGCGTTAGGGTTAGCGTAGTTACGGTATACTTCGTAGATTGGATACTAGCAACATTCATGTTTCTTTTTAATAATCTCATCCTGACTACTTTCAAGAACAAGGCAGGGGAGTATACCTTGTTCAAATCATAAACAAGAAAACTAAAAGCATGAATATCGCTATCCCCGGCCACGCCCATCTTTACCGTAACTTGGGATAGGGGAAGGAAATGTTGATGTAGCACTTACTTAATGAGAGGCCACCGACTCAGCGACACCCTCATAAGTGCTACGGAGTTGGAGGTTGGGGAAGGTATATTGTCAGGATTCGCCTAGAAAGCTGGCGATAGACCATAAATGTTTGTTGTTTAAGCGTTTTCAAATTAATCTTTTGAATGCCGGCAATCAAAAGAGAAAACAATAGCTTGTCGATTGTGCAGTAATATTTTTGCTCAATAACCAGTAAAAAGCAAAACCGATCCCTCCAGGGTCATCGGATTGTATAAAATAACAATACGCGTAAAAAAAAATCTCCGGCGACAAACACACGCGCGAAACCGTGAGCAAAATCTATCTGACGACGCAAAACCGAACTGTGCTGCTTAGGCTTTACGAAGCACTACCCAGCAAGACGCTCCAAAACAGGAAAAAAATAATCTCCGGCGACGAAAACATGCGCGAAACCGTGAGCCAAATCTATCAGACGACGCAAAACCGAGCTGTCCTGCTTGGGCTTCACGAAGCACTCCAGGGAATTTCGTTCAAAATTTACTTCAAAAACAACATTTTAATTTATCTACGGAGCTATTTGGAAAAATGTTTTGAAATCTCAAAAAAATAATGAATTTAGTCGACATATCAATAACGAACTGCAAACTATATCCGTTCAAACAAAATAGTGCTTCTCTGCACCATGTCACCCTTTGCAACTCGTAAACATACTGTGCACGATAAACCAAAACCACTTGAATTTACAGTAAAAATGAGCTGTCACTATGTTATTTGTCTTTTAATGAGAAAAAAAAATATAATTTCGTAATTTTCATTGACTTCTCGCCATTTTTAAAAGGTGGAAAAATACAACATATTGTTGAGCTCAGCTATCATGTGGAAATAAAATTTGATAACTTTTAGAACAATTCAAAAACACTATGAGGTATCAAGCCTGTTTTCGGTGTTTTTCAGAGGGATATGCTGTATTCTAGTTGCACGTTAGTTGGAACTCATTACACATTTTTCAGAAATCCCTCTACAACCTCCACCTAGACACTATTATGACCCAATATGACTCCCTTTTTAAGTCAGTTCATCAAGTTCATGGAAGATGTTAGAAAGTGTGGAGGGATTCCTGAGAACGGGATTTGTACCCCAATCGAGTTCAGTTAACTACTTTTAAGGATAACCATGTAAGGTGCTAGTAGGGGCGTCCGTGGAGTTAGAATTGATTACTCAATTTTCTGTAACCCTTTTACACTATTTTTCAATCCAAATCCCTTTGAAACCATATTATCCACCGATTGCTTCTTTATGGTACTTCCTGCTTTGTAGGGTTCCCTACATTCGATCTAAAAATGTATGCGCGTTAGCGTTAGCGTAGTTATGGTATACTTCGTAGATTGGATACTAGCTATATTTTTGTTTTATGTTTGATAGTCTCATCTAGACTGCTTTTAAAAACAAGGCTTGGGAGTTAACCTTGATCTAATCTGAAACAAGAATACCAAAACCGTGAATATCGCTGTTTCCAGCCACGCCCATCTTTACCTTTAACTTGGGATTGGGGAAGGAAATGTTGATGTTGCACTTACTTAACGAGAGGCCTCCGACTCAGTGACACCCTCATAAGTGTTACGGAGTTGGGGGTTGGGAAAGGTAGTAGGTCGCTAGGATTCGCTTGAAAAGCTGGCGATTGACCCAGAGCATTTGATATTTAATTGATTTTAATTTAATCTTTTGAATGCCGGCAATCGAAAGAAGGAAACAATGCTTTATTTACAATTTGAACAATGTTGTTTCTCGTAAAAAGAAAAATAAAAAATAAATGCGCATTTAACGATAGTGAAATTCTGCTTGGTAAAAAGCAGAGTCGATCCCTCTAGGGTCATCGGTATTAACCATTTTGATACCGTAGATTTTAATGGAAATCCCGCCGAAAATCTTCAGCAAATTACTCTGAAATTCATCCGAAAATTCCTCTGAAACTGTTTGGAAATCCTCCAGCACTCTTCAAGACCTTTTTATTTTTTAGAGATTTATGATTATTGATTTTATTGATTTATTTCTGTCTGAGATAATTTTGAATATCCGGAATTTTTCCGGAAATTCCTTCGTGATTCTTTATAATTTTTTTTTTCTAATTTTTTTAGAAAAAAAAACTCTGTGATTCTTCTGGAAACTCATAAGGAACTGTTCATGATTTTTTTTCGCGATTTGCCTTGGAAATTTTCTAAAATCCCTCTTGAGTTCAAATGGAAATCCTTTAAGAAAACTACCGGACAGCCACTGGGACATTAAACAAATACCTATGAGGTTCATTGATTACAGATTTCTTTTTCTGAGAATCTTTTGAAAGTTACTTTTAAATGGTTTCGGAAATTCCATTTGAAATAATTCCGTGAATGTTTCTGGAGTTCTTCAGAATTATTCTGGAAAATATTCATGAAATCTTCTGGATGTCTTTAAATTTTCTTTGAATCTTTCAGGGATTCTTACGAAATAACTTCTGGGATCATTTTGGATATCACTGTTAAAAACATTCAAAATCCATTTGGGATTTTTTTTAGATATTTACGAAAATTCTTAAATAGTTCCTTCAGAAATCTCCTAATAATATTTTAGCGATTTATCTGCGGTTCTTCTGTAAATGGACCTGGGATTCTTCCAGAATTCCAGAAGAATTTTCAAAAGGATATTCTTATGAATCCTAGATATTTTCTCCGAAGAATCTCAATGCAGATATAAAAATGTATGCGCCATACGACCCACTTTCGGAAATATTGGCTATTGACCCTTTCGGCCTAACGGGATAGAACCCTGCTTTAAGAATTTGTCATAAAACGCGTTCTCGACTTTATAAGCATATGAATAATACCAATTTCAATGCATTATACTCCTAAGAGTGATTTATTAAGGCTTTATGGGGGTTGTATCCCATCATAACAGATTTTATAAAGCATTGAATAGAGCTTAATGCTACGCTATATTCAGTGCTTTATTAAACACGTTGATTGGATACAATCCCAATAAAACCTTAATAAATCACTTTTAACCCTCTAATACCCAACCCCGCTTTTAGACGGGGTACACTTTGGAATTTTGTGTATTTTTTCGTAGCTCGGAAATCAAAATGATTTTTGTTTTGGCTTATACCTTGACTCATAACACGCATATAAGAAAAGTTTTTTATGACTTTTGAAACTTTTTTGTATTTTTAGTAATTGTTTGAAAAATTGCATTCTTATATAACCTACAAATGCCTGGGCTTCATTTAACGTGTAATATAAAAAATCGTACCTTTTATATTTTTCTACGATTAACCTATCACAAACGAAGAGCCTCGTGGTATTAAAATCATATCAAACCTGTTTTTCCGTTAGTTACACGGAAAATAAAATACGCTCCGAAAAAAAATTAAAAATTTAATATTTTTAAAAATACCGTAACAATTTAAATTTTTATTATTGCCAAAAATCAACAACTAGAAAAGGCTTCAAGAAAAAATGAAAAAAGCTAGGAATGTTCAAAAATAAAAATTATAAAAATCAAAAACCAAAGTTTAAAAATTTGTGAATAAAAATAAATAAATGCCCAAAAATTTGGGTATTAGAGGGTTAAGAGTACACACTCCGAACAAATCATGCGATTTTACGTCTTTTGGATGCACATAAAAGAAGCGAGCCAAATGACGTGCATTTGTGTCACATTTTAAATACGATGGTGTCTGATTCGGGAAATGTTACTCATAGCGGCATTGTTTTCATGTCCTTCATCATGTAAAATTTTTCAATCAATACATCTTTCAGAAACCATATTTTCGTCATTTCATCACTTACATCATGTGTCATTCAGTCATAATGTGAATTACGTGCGGAGTGATTTTCATTATTTTTAAGAGTGTAAAGCATCGAAATTGGTACTTGACTATATGATCGGTTTAACGCATATGCTTATAAAGTTGAAAACGCATTTTATGATATATGCTTAAGGTGAAACATATCGGAATCTAAAAATGGCCGACTTGTGCCTCTACTCATGTTTTCAAAGGCACTAAACTGGAGTAAAAGTTGATAAACGTTTCTGATCTTCTTATTTTAAACTTTCTGCTAGTGCACAAAGCCAAAATAAAAAGTACACTGTTGTTCGATGCTTTCTTCACGAGATTTGTGCCTTTGAAGTTTTAGTGCAATCTTAGAAGTTTCACCTTAAATCAAAACATTCTTGTTATAGGTTGTGGAAACAGTTTTATTGTTATTTTATGACCATAACTGTGAATATTTTCTCAGCAACAAAATCTTCCACTGCATTGAAAATAACTAACTAGTCAATGCTGTTGGACAACTGAATGCAGCCTTTACAAGCAACAGTTATCAGTTTAATGATGCAAAATAACGTATGCAGCATGTAATTCTAGTGCATCCTTATATTGCCATGTTGCTTGCTATTGAATAAATGGCTGTTCCAAGGAAATGCGTCCGTAGGATATGTGAATGTAAAGTGTGTAAATGAATTTACTATCGTTTCCTCGACCAAATAAATGACGATGGAAAAGTTTATTTCCGTATTGGGTCGTATATCCAAGAAGCGTAGATTCTACTTTCAGATCTTGCACCACACAGGCGTTGGAGCTGGTTTATATGTATTTACATCACCCAGTCAGATGAAATGAAGTTTTCCCAGTATCTGTAAAAGGACGAAGAAACAATAAACATACATTTCGTACTGCTTCGCATAATGATACACAATATATATCAAACGCTAGGAATGGATGTACTCTAAGATGTAGCCTTGATCCTAAAACGGTGCGTGGTGAGGTGCAGTCGGTCGGTAGGAAGAAAGCTAGTTGATGAGTTGTTCCAAGAAATACAATGGAAGCTGATGCGCTCACCCACCACCACTATGGGCCAGAAATCAAAATTTCGCGACAAAAGTCCAAAAATCTTTTTTCAATAAAATTAATTATTGAGATGAATTTCTCATTATTGAGAACATGTGTGATCATTATTTCATTGTACTCTATGGAGATCAATTTTATTTAAACTGAAAAAACTTGTATTTCAGCCTATTATTAGAAAATTTGTTTTAAGGGGAAAAATGGCAAGAAAAATAATTGTGTGTGTTCATTTTTCGAAAGCAAATTGAGTGCATTTCACGTGTGTGATATAAAAATAATGTTAATTTTAAATTTAACCATTGATTTTACAATTTACCAGTAATGTTTACTATATTTTCACTAGTTCACCTAACAGTTTAGTTATTCCACCGTATTCGGCTTGCAACCAGTTTGAGGTGGAAGCCTAGACTCCATTCTTTCTTATGCTACCAAAAGTTTTTGCATATATTTGCGGATGGCCGAGATACAGCGGTTCAAGACCAAGCGATAATTTAGTCAATTTTTCAACCCTATATTTTAAACTTTGCTGCTTGTAATACAATCCAAACAATTGAATAAGTTTGATTGGTATAAAAACAACTAAAACTGCTATAATGCACTACTTTTGAGCAAGCGTCCGTTCATGAGCTAGGTGACATTGAGAAATCTAGGTAGAGTCGGTAGAAAAATTACAAAAAACTTTTTTTTTGCAATTTCCTTTGAGGCCATGTTATTTATGGTATGATTAGACCATAACAGAGGAATCTGTTTGAGGCTCCCATTATAACGACTTAAACGTGGTTAACCACGTTTAAGATAAAAGACTTTTGAAACTACTGAAATTGTTGTATGTCTATGTTTTTATACAAATCGCAATGCATCAATTTAATATAGACATTTGGCACAAATTTTCAAAAAAGAATCTTCCAACCCTGTTGATTATTTTTCAACCAAGATTGAATCATTGGTATAACATTTTACAAAAGTTAAAAAAAATCAAGTAGAAACATCCATAACCTGTCCGTTTTAAATTTGATGGTTCACTAAGAGTGAATTGATATTAGAAAATAATAGATAATTAAAGAATTAGGCAACATCATGTACTATCCTTCTATTGGCGATCGAAAGTGGGTTTAGTTTGCGAAAGTATCTCATATTGAAATGACTATTTACGGTTTCTTGTGTCTTAAATTGCAAAAATATTGTCAGTTAAATGATTGTGGTGATTTTTCTTCCAAAGTTGTAACTAGAAATTTTGATTACGGTGCACTAATCGATATTCTAGAAGAGCACCATCTACGCATTTTCGTTTTCCGTTAAATAACCAATATTACGTTGAAATATTATAAAAAAATTATAATAATAAAAAGATTAAGAGAAAACAAAACTATAAAGGCAGCACCAATTGACCAGGTCACAGGTCATCAATGAAGAAAATTAAAAAAAATCGTTTGAATCCTTTTAAATTGCTGCCAGATATATTGGCAACTTAAGCGTAATATTGTCGGGAGAATGTTAGTAGTTTGAGCATATGGACTATTAAATTGTGCATAGACGAATCATCTAATTTCGTTGAAAGCAAATGAATTTTAAGAATTCTGCTTGATTTATTTCAATTTATAATCAATCATTTATGAGATTTACACAAAAAATCATGATTATCATATAATAATTTCATGCATGTATTAATATAATGGAGTCCAAAAGATGGTGTAAACCGGATGCTCTGATGTTAGAACACATCATATAAAGCCTCCATTACAGCTGAAGTATTTCTGACCATAATGTTTCGAAAGTGAATGGTCACCTTTTAAAACAATATAGCACCTAATAATATATAATTCATATTAACTTGTTCCATTTTGGACAATGCCTTTGTAACTCTTTGATGGTTTTATGGCTTTGTTTAAGGTTATATACAGTGAAAACAATGCGTTATAAAAAATAATAGTTTAGATGATGAATTAAATTCAATTATACTGTGAAAAACCAATAAGTATATTGAATAAACAGTTGTCAATGAATTCCAAACAACCATGACTTCATGATCACTTTTTTCAGGCATTTTCAATTACTTTGAGAAATTAATAGTGTACCTTTAGAATACTTTAAAATGTATGAATCATATCTTTGAAAATGTAGAATGCATTTTGTAATTTTGTGCGAATATGAATATGTAGTGTCTTAATTAACATATTTCTCCAAATATTCATAATCCGTACAAATATTATCAATTTTAATTGAAATGCATCTTAGTCGTCTCAAACACGTCTTTTATATGTTTTCTTAAGTTTGTTTTATTTTTAGGTTGGTTTTTGTTCATTTTGAAAGTGTTTGGAATTTTGTCGCGAAATTTTAATATCTGGTCCATAGTGCCCACCCTCATCAAAAGCAGTTGGATGAAATCTTGTGCAGTTCCCAGAAACCTGCATCATAGACAAACTGATGTAATACTGATAACGATCATTTCAAATTGTGTTTCAAACCTGACAACTAGAGGCACGCTCATCGTTTTTCCTTGTGTTGGATGATTCACACTAGCGCCTTCTACAGTCACAAAAACAGTATCGGGCAACATGTACATTACATGATGGTGTAAACTGGGTGAACGATTTTCAAGTGTTAAGTCTGTTCGTCTATGCCTGCTCTGTCGGTCGACGGAGGTGGTTGAATTAAATTTCGTTCGTTTCTCATGGCTCCAGCACAAAAGACATGTCGGGAATCGGGAGAATCCATTTTCCTTAAGCTGCTCGAAAGTCATTAATTTTTCAGCATTAGATTCTTGCTGCACCCGAATGGACGACGAACTCCAGCGGCTAGCAGCTGGATGGTCTATCAAAGTTTTACGAGGGGACATCTGGCTCTGTAGAAATGTTCGTTCGAGTTGGTAATAAAACAGCGCAAATACTCGCTGCAAATTCAATGGAATCGACAAACCACTTCGACGGCTTCGGTACTGATTTAGAGTTATACTGTTGTGAACTTCACGTAGCTATTCGCTATGACGGAGGCAATTACCACAGTTGACCCTATGCGTGAAGCTCCGATTTCTTTACATGGCAAAGCATAGGAAGTCAATTTTCAAATGCTTCTAAAAAATTCAAAACTAAATTTAATTAAATTCTGTTAAGTGTACGGGGTTAGATTTGTGATAAGCTATAGATACCGCAGAATATTGAGGAAAAAGTATAAAAATCAAAATAATGTGTCTATATTGTAGCCCATCAATAGTCTATCAACATGTACTGGAAAGAATTTAAATAGCTTTTGCAATTAATTTTATATAAGCATTTGAAATTTCACTTCCTATACCTTGCCGGGTTATGCGACGCTTCACGCATAGAGTAAACTTTTTCCAGATGGCAGCACCGTACCTTCGTTAGAGCGAATTTTGTGCTTCGTGGATTGGGGCATTCCTCCCTCAGTTCTGTTGGTATAGGGGCAATGGGGGCAATATAAACATACGGGGCAATATGAGCTACCAGGCTTTAACCTCAAAAACAGTGTTTTAATGTGTCGTTATGATCTGACAGGGGATGCTTCAAACAGCCACCACAGTGAAAACCGTAAAAATATTCGTTTCATTACTCGAAATATTCACAAAAATTTACAAAATTGTTCTTTGTCATGAAAGCTTATGATTTAACGCCCAGCGTCCTATTTTGAGGACAGATGCGCCGAAAGCCCAGTGTCCACAATTGAGGGCAGTGATTTGCATAAATAACTTGAAAACGACACAAAATATAATGATATCATGTTTGGAGAACTTGGTCATAGACCTGATATCGTCCACTGAGTTGACATCATATTTCGGAATTCACTCACCAGGTGGCGCTGCAGCATGATCAAATATACCTTATACCTACACATCCGACCCCATAAAAAAAATCTAACTTTGACATTGCATATCTCTGTTGTTTTCGAAGTGATTTCGAAAATTCTTTCAGCAATGGAACTTAGCGTCATTCAAGATCATTGTCAATTTTCTTTGTCTTGAAATAAATGCGTCTACCCAAAGTTATTTAGCAATAGGCACTTTCAAGAAAATATATTTAACAATGAAACGAAATTCACAGCGATGACGATCGTTTTAGCAGAGATATATTTTTTTGTTACATTCAAAATTTATGTTTCCTAAAAATTACTATTATTTACTCTACTTATAATAATAATTATTATTATACGCTTTATTTGGAACTGTTTGCTTATGAAACAAAATTCAAAGCGACGGCATGTTGTTTTATTGACATCAATTTGACTGAAATAGTCCAGTAAACAGTGCTGGGTAGAAATATAAATTATTGACAATTGTTTCCAATCTGTTTGCATGTAAATCAAAACTCATAGCGAGGATATCTAGCTTTTTGAGTATAAATTAGCTTGTACAAGTCAAACAAACATATTTGAGCAGACATAGTTATATTGGATTACACATAAAACATTTTTCATCAAGCATAAGAAGAAGAATATATTTTTTTGGCATGAAATTACTTGTAGAAATTCAGTGACCATCTTTCGAAAGAAATAGTAAATTATGAATTACTCAGAATTATTTTTACCAAAAATAACCATTGGAAGAACTTATTTTGTATAACTGTATGACATGTAGTTCTTAGTAAAATATTTGATTGTACAAAAACAGTGATTATATATAAGCAGAAAGAGAAATTTTTAATTACAATCAAAACTTATTTTGCATAGAAAACTATAATAAGGCTGAGTTCAAGAATGAGATTTGATATCACACTCAAAATTATTTTACTTTAAAAACTAGGAAACATGCTATTATTTAACCTTAATTTACTTTAAATTAATGCTGAAAGCGATGACATGTTGTTTTTAGAGCTAATTTTGTTTGCATAAGATGTTTTGACAGAAATAAACGAATTCTCGAGTCATTGCATTAAATTCTGGTTTAAAAACAAACAGTCAGGAAAATATTTTTTTCGTAATTCTACTAAAATAAATTTAAGTAGAGCAAAAGCACTAATTTTCGACCTACAAGAATTCTGTGCCAATTTTCGGCTTTTCATACAAAGTAGGCCAAAATCGTATGAATGGGTCAAAAATTAGTGCTATGTCGAAAACTGGTGCTTTTCCCCTACACACTCCCAAAAAATCATGTGAATTTACGTCTTTTGGATGCACATAAAAGAAGCGAGCCAAATGACGTAAATTTGTGCCGAGTTTTAAATACGTTAGTGTCTGATTCGGGAATATCTTTCACAGTGCCATCGTTTTCGTGTCCTTTAACCCGTATAGGCCTGAGTGAAATAAAAAATACTGAAACCCTCATCGCTCAGCGAATTCTTAACGGATTCAAATGGTTTTTTGCCAGTTCACTGGCCCACATATCTAGTTTCTAGAACCGGCCAGAAGAACTCGGAAATATTCCTGTGGCCGAAGTTATTCCGGTGGGTCACTGGGTCAAGTCGGGTAAAAAATGGCTTTTTTTGGGACATGCCAAGTTACTTGTATTTATTTGCAATGACAATCATTTTAATTCGCATAAATTATTAAGATCTGATATTCAACATTATAAAGGAAGAGCTTTGCACCGTTTATAATATACCGGATGTGGCCATTCGGACGTAAAGCCCGGAAGAACCGGCTGTAGATTTGTTGGATACTAAACCGTTTCAATTCTCAAAAATTGGAAATCAAACATAATTGTGCACTGAAATGCGTTCCCATAAGCTTGGCACAGATGTTCAGATACGAATTAGCCACTTTATTGTAAATTTGAGGCGTCCCGGGACCCGAAAATGGTCATTTGTAAGAATAATCAAATGCAAAATTCATAGTTATCCAATTCAATCGTTTCTCAAAAGGTTTACACCGCTGCAATTTTCTTCAAATTCCGTCATGTAGTGACCACATTATAGCCGATTCCGGAAATTATCTGTGACTTGAAATTTGCCTACCTTCAGGGGCACAAACGCACACTTCTCACCCGACCTGACCCAGTGATGCACCGGAATAACTCCGGCTATAGGAATATTTCCGCGTTCCTCTATCAACTTCTAGAAACTAGATATGTGTGCCAGTATACTGACAAAAAATCATTTGAATCCATTAATAATTCGCTGAGCGGTCAAGATTTTACAATTTTTCAAGAACACGTTTTTGTGTCATTCCATCAATTGCATCATGTGTCGTTGAGTCAAAATATGAATTAAATTCACAGTAATTTTCATTATTTTTAAGAGTGTATAATAAAAAATTTTTGATTTCAAACCATAAATTTTCAATGAACGTCTATTAGTTGATTGATGTAAAAAATTACAAGTCCTTGCTTTATTTATTTAATTGGATGACATCAATAGAAAAAAAAACGATCCCAAAACTCGTTCTAGTTTGACAATTATTACCAGATACAAACTATAACACAATCAAGCGTGATTTTTTTTATTTTCAAGCCAAAAGTTTAGAAAGGGCTTTTTGGTGTTTTTGAAATAAAATAAATTTTGAATGCTCTCAAAAGTTTTGTTTTCTAGCTAAACATGTTCACCCGACTTCTATAATAAAATTTATAGCGACAAAACAAGATGCCATCGCATTAAATTTTGATTTATTGGCAAATAGTATAAAAAATATGAGATTTTCGTCATTTTTAAAATTTAAATCAATTTAGAGTGTGATCAAGAAATCATATTTCTGCACAACTATATTGATAGACTTCAAAAGTCATGTTCCCGTAGAGAAATCTACCAGTTATTGCATTGAAATTCGCTTCATAGGCAAACAGTGATAAGAAATTATTTTTTTTCGAAGTTTTTAAATTAAAAGTTTTTTTGAGTATAGTTAAAAATTTCTACTTCTGCAGCCATTCCATGAAAACCGATCTAGTGGGTCTCCGAATTCCGTGAAAATTTGCTGTTTTGTTCCTTACCCGAAATAAGGATACACGTATTTTTGGATTTTTTGATTAGGGTGACCATTTCCGAAATAGAGTGACCAGAAAAATCGCGATTTTGCAAAATTTTTATTTTAAAAAAAATATTACTTTTGAACTTCTGAACTTCGACCGATTTTAAATATTTTTGGACGAAATGAAGGCTAAAGGTTTTGACTTTTCAGGAAATATATAAAATTTCACAAAAATTGTGTTTTTTACATGAAAAACTCAATAGTTTCCGTTATTTGTGTTTTGGAGGCCTCGGGACCAAAGGGGCTATCGCTGTTCTCATTTTTTTCTTGAAAGTTCAGAAAATTTTACGTATACTGTCAAATTTTCAGCGATGTATGTTTTTTAGTTTTTGAGATATATTTTTTTGAAAATAAAAAATCAGTCATTTTTTATCGGCACACACTGTAGGTCTCAGCGCATTAGATTTGTAATGTTTAAAAAAAATATAACTTTTGAACAGCTTAACCGATTTCCAATCTTTTTGTATGCAATGAAAGCTTAAAATTTCAACTATTCAGACAAAATTGAAAAATCTGATAAAAATATGTTTAAACGTGAAAAAATATAAAAATTTCTAGTTTTTTTAGAAATTTTCATATATTTTAATGTGAAACAAATTTTTTTTGCAAAGTTTTCTATTTTTTTCTATTTTTTTTTTAAAAGTTGAGACCTTAAGCTTTCATTCCATAAAAAAAGATTGGAAATCGGTTGAGCTGTTCAAAAGTTATGATTTTTTTTAAACATTACAAATCTAATGCGCTGAGATCTACAGTGTGTGCCGATGAAAAATGACTGATTTTTTATTTTCAAAAAACTGTATCTCAAAAACTAAAACACATACATCGCTGAAAATTTGACAGTTTACGTAAAATTTTCTGAATTTTTAAGAAAAAATGAGAGCAGCAATAGCCCTTTGGTCCCGAGGTCTTCAAAACACGAAAAAACGGAAACTATTTCATGTAAAAAACACAATTTTTGTGAAATTTTATATTTTTCCCGAAAAATCAAAATTTTTAGCCTTCATTTCGTCCAAAAAGATTTAAAATCGGTCAAACGGTTTAAAAGTTATAATTTTTTTTTGAAATAACAATTTAGCAAAATCGCGATTTTTCTGGTCACCCTATTTCGGAAATGGTCACCCTAATCAAAAAATCCAAAAATACGTGTATCCTTATTTCGGATAAGGAACAAAATAGAAAATTTGCACGGAATTCGGAGACCCACTAGATCGGTTTTTCATGGAATGGCTGTCTGCCTAAAAATGTTTGCTGGGCTTCTACAATCGAAGTCAAATTTTGAGTTATAGGAAAAAAAAGGTTTAAAAATAGGGTTTATAGAGGTTTCTTTAGTGAAACAAATTTTGAGTGATATCAAAAATTTATTTTTCAATCCAAACATGTGAGTTGTGGTTTCGACACTTATTTTTTACCCAGAAAACCATAATTTATCACCTTAAAAATTGTTACATTGCTCAATTTGTGCCACAAATCCTTACCAGATACAGTACTACCCGATTTTGTCAGCTTTTTGACCCGATTTTTTCAGCCTATTTTAATTTTTCTATCGCAATTTAACTCCAATAAACTTCAAATTTCGTGTGTATGTACTTTAATGGTACATTAACAACTGTTCAAAAAATTAAAGACAAATATTTATTCACAGCGGCACCACAAGTGAATGAAAAATGACCCAATCTCACCCCATAAAGGGGGTGACATTGGGTCACTGTAATTGAAATAACTTGTTTTTGAGAATATGATTTCAAAACCATTCACAACTGAAAAATATTGATAAAAAACGATGCAAACAAGACTAAAAAACATCTAAGATGTTTCACAAGTATGATAAACCCACTTAAAACAAAGATGATACTGAAAATTGAAGAGCTATGAGAAAAAATATTTATCGTCAAGTTTACATAAATTTTCTTGGTTTTTCCCTCAAATTGTCTTCAAAGTCTCATCCCCATTGCTATAAAGCCCATTCAGTTTCCCCAAAGGTGTACTGAAACAGTGACTATTTTAAACCTCCGCAAATAGTTAAATTTCGGTGCGACATTCCACGATCAATAAATTTCAGGCAAAAGTTGACGTCATAATCCCAGCGATCCAACTCATTTGTACTTCCGTGAAATGGTTCTCTAATATGAAAACACTGATAAATAATCAAATTTAGAAAAAAAAAACACCCTTTTGATAAAAATTTACGATGTTGCTGCGCACGAAACGCAGTTGCTGGTTTGAGAAGTTGTCAAAATGCGTTGTTTTGTTATTCAATGCACGGAATACTCAAGTAGACTTGTTTGATGCTTCAGAGATGTTGTATTTTGAAAGAATAAACACATCTTAATGAAAAAAGAAAACACCCGGCACCGTAAAATGTCAAAAAAGTGGACTTGGAATTTCATTTACTATCGTTCTTGCTTGACCCAATCTCACCCCCATTTTCAATGTTTTAGACATCGTACCGAAAAAAATGATTTTTTTTGTGGGAAAATCAAACAGATTCCGGAAAATACCTGTGATGTGTAATGAAAAGACTTTCAACATTCTACTAATACAACGATAGAGGCTAGAGAACATGCGTGATACTTTGTACAGGAGAAATTTAATGTTGTAAATTTTATCTAGTTTCAACATGCAAGTTTATTGATGTAGTACAAAAAAACTACTTTTTCTAAAAATGTATATTGTTATGAATTATGTGTAATAATATGTTCCCTAACATATGAATTATTAATTTTAGTAATATCAGCGTTATTAGCTGAAATATTTCACAAAACATAATTTTCCGTTTTGACCCAAGTAGATTTGTGTTAAGCTACTCTGAAGCAGTGACCCTATGCTGAAAAAGCTTGACATAATAAACAAAAATATGTCAATTTTCACCGAACTGTCATGTACCTTCATTATAATTTCGTCGAGCAATTTCTATGATTGAAAAGACAAAAGATATTGTACCAGCGAATTTTCATTTATATAAGCCAAGATTTTCATCAGGGAGTAACTTTTGATGTCACATCTTCTAGAATCCAAGAAAATATAAAAATCCATTCCTTCACTAGTTTCTCAATGACTTTTTTATATGATCTTCATTATATATCTGTAGTTAATATGGAAACATATATAGAAGTATGTTACAAAAAAATCTTTGCTGCAGTTTGATTTGCAATTCTAGGTGGCAATTAAAATAAAATGAGAAAAACGAACGAGACTCATAAAAATGCAATGAGAAGAGTTTTTCGTACAATGTACTTAACAAAATATTTTCTGAAAAATGCCTTCAAAAAACATTCTTGAGAATCTTATTATAATGCTCTCAGAAGAACTTCTGTAAAAATATTGACAGAAGTTCCTAAAAAAACTGAAATGAACTGGCTGAAATTTTGAGTAAGTCTCGGAAGAATCCAAGAAAAACTATCTGGAAAAAAATAACGACGAATGAGTATTGCTTACCGTCAAACAGGGCTACTTTTGATTCCGGGGGCTACTTTGGACATTCGTGTTTTTGATTTATTTGCAGCATAAATATTAATCTGAGCTATTTTGTGTCTTCAGCACTTTTATTGACCAAAACATGCTCTACAACCAGACATGAACATTTTTCGGAACAACATCAACAATAACAGGATAAACAAGAAAAAATATTTAAAAATTCCTAACAAATATTCACAAGGCACAAAACATTTGCTATGTAAACATTGTTCGAATTTTTCACATATCGTGGAAAGTTATTGAGAGCGTCACAAAACTATCGAATCGTCATGTTTCATAAAAATTTGTGATAATTTTATGTTAAAAATTGTTGTGTTACAAATATAATTGATCAAAGGTCTTAATTTTATGACTTTTATTTTATGTCAAAGCGTTAGTTTCTATATTTTACAACAACAACAAAATTAACCAAGGATTCAGGAAAGTTAATGGTCTTCAAATATATGCATTTTATTACGTATTGGTAGTAAATTCAAACCACATTCATTGAAAAATTAATTCTCGGTCATTTTTACATGAATCCGTAGTACAAAGCAATTTCATTCTTCATCTGATATAAATAGACTACCATTAAGCCACATCAAAACTATTGAGAACCAAAATAATTACAAATGTAAAATTTGAATTGCCTACGATTTTGCGAAACATTATTCTTGTACTTCATGCATTACATTTTAAATAAAAATTACTTTTAGTTACAGGAATTGAAGAGATCCTTCTACATATCATTAATATAACATTAAGAATTTTAACAGATGGTAATCATTATTAATCAGACCTTATTAATTGTCACAGTACTTGGTAATTGCATCATTAGATTGTGTCAACTTAAACAATCAAGCAGTCGTAGCTGACAGTTTTATTTAAAAGAAAGTAAAACTGAAATTTCATACTAGAAATTATACACTACAAAACCATATTTTGCTGAAAAGTGTTATATAGGTATGTGTATTTTTTCGCGCTTTACAATTTTCTTAATTATGTTTGTCAACGAAAAACGTTCAACAACGTCAAAATAGACGTTAATCTATAGAATCAGTTCAAAATTTATGCGAAAATAATCATTTTATTATCAAATCTCATTGTTTTCTAAATACGTCCAAAGTAGCCCCATTTTTGTCTTGAAGGACACATATTTTTCGCTATTCAAGCATTATTTTTATTTCTTGATGGATTTGATTCATATTGTGCACATTTGTTACGTACATATACAACTAAGATATATGCAAGAATTATCGAAATCCATCCATAATTCTTAGAGCTACAAATCCTCAAAGTTGAAGAATGTGGAAATAATGTCAAAAGAAGCCCCGTTTGACGGTATCTGATTATCTGAGGATTTCTCGCAGACTTTTAAAACTAATACCAGCAACAACTCCTTAGAGTAACAATATGCTTGTAAAACTAAAATAATTCATGGAAGAATTCTTTAAACAATTTTTAAGGAATACTTGCGAAGCTCCTGAAAAGGTTTCTTAACGTACTTTTGGGGGATAACTCTTAAAGTTTTCCTCAGTTAAATGCTTGATAATTCTTGAAAAAAACCCAAAATAGTTCCTTTGGGAATTCTTGAAGAATCCTTGAAAAATATGGATGAAATATGTCGATGATTAAATTTAGATGTTCTTGGATAAATTAAAAAATATATGAATAAATTTCGATTTAAGAGAAAATTCGTCGAGGATTTCGTGTGAAATCCATCGAGGAATGATTGAAATACTTCCTAACAAAATTTATCTCTAAAAAATGATTCGGAGAAAAAAAAAATTTGTATTTAAAGAAAATAAAATAAAGAAGTCTTAAAGGTTGAAATCGAAAATAATTTGTATAAATTCATGCCTATGCTTCAACTGTTCGAAGGCTACTGTATTATTTTTAACTTGAGACCTGTTTTGTTCAGATCATGGAACAGTGGATCGAAGCCCATTCGAAGCTCACCAGGGCTTCAAATTTTTGAAGGCCTGCAAACTTGAGTACATGGTTGTAAATCAGAATGTATGGTGAAGCTATATACCCACACTGTTCGGTAAAAATAACTGGGTTCTTAGACTACCGAAACATTCAAAAAACTAAGAAACATTGTTAAAATTGAAAAACAGAGATATTACTCTGAAATTTCGGTAAGGGTATTCTTTCAAACATGTCTACAAATAAAAATATAACATGTTCATATTTCCCAACAACATACGCGTTGCCATTATTTATACTTAACTGACTTTTTAGTTCGTCATAATCCCAGGAAAATTTTACCGAACCCATTATCTAACGGAGGAAATGAAATGACGTAGCCAGAGGGGTCAAGGACTTTTATTAGGGGAATTAATCTTGTGTTTGAATTCTTCAAAGATTTTCTCCAGCGCTCGTATCTATACAAAAATAACAACATGATAGATTGGAAAACCTTAGGACTCCATCAAACAATCAGCTTTTTGAAAAGCATCTCGCCAGAAATTATTCGAAGATTTTTTCAAATCTGTTGGGATCTCGGGATTTCAGTTATATTCCTCTAGATACTTTTCAAATGTGTTTCTCCAATTATTCCTAAAATTATTCTATAAATCGTTCTATCGTAGTTCTCAGGAGATGTCTCAACAAAATATTTAGGTGTTTTTGGAGACGCTTCATAGAATTCTTCCATAAAAACTCAATATATAGTATGCTGCATCTCGGCTTCTATTAAATGAGCAAATTTCATAAGATCTCGAGTTTCATAAAATCATGTTTCGTTACTAAGCATCCTGACAATTTGCTATTTAAATAATGCTTCAAATTTGAAAAAAAAGCTAGATTCACTCTGCAGAGTCCATAACAAAAAAAAAAAGGAAAAAACTAGGCGTAGCTTCGTTTATGAATTCCTCCAAGAATTTATCTTAATAATATTTGAGAAATAAATCTATGGAATGCTGCTGAACCTTTTATCAAAAATGTTGGGTACACTGAAGGGGGTTTTCGTCTACATTTAAGTTTCTTCATGCATTCTCACTTGAACTTGACCACAAATTACACCCAAACTTCCTATAGAATTATTTCATTTTTTAAGGAATGACTTCAATAATTAACTTTTTTCACTCTTTGTTAAATTCTTTTTCAGTATGTCTCGAGATATTTCATCAAAAATTGTTTCCTAAAGTTTTATTGAGATTGTGCCTACAATAACTAAACTCTTTAGAAGATCCCTTCAACAATACGTTTTGTTGAAGCTTTCTAAGGATATTCTTGATGAAGTTTGACCTTGGATTCGTAAAAATCTATTTTTATTTTTTTCCGATATTTCTTTATAGATATAAGAATAGTTTCTGATAACTATTCACGACTTAATATAATGACATTTTTGAATACTTCTGGGCTAAGAACACACCAAAAAAATAATTCATGGAAACTAAAGAAAATTTCTTGGTTTCATACTGTTAAAAATATTTTTACAAACATTCCAGGGCAAATGAAAAAATGTTCAAAAGGCTTGTAGATGAGTTTTAAAATAATGTTTAGGAAAATTTATGTGGTAATCTCCGGATGAAACATTCTATGAATTATACTTACAAGAATTCCAAGAAGAGCTTCGAGGCAATTATTTATGCTATTTCGAAGAAGTTTCTAAAAACATAGAGGGATTTTAATATGAAGAAGCTCTTTAGGAATTTTAGTGTGCTGAGCGAAAATCATTGATAGATTTAACGATCATGTATATCTAGGAACTCAGGTTGATTCCGTTTTCCGCAAAATTGCCAATCAAAAGGACCACAACAAATCGAATCTTCAGATTTTTTCCAATAAGTAAATCTCCAAGACTTTAAATAGACCCGTCACTCAACATAGAAACAAGATGCGTTTAGGACTTCACTTTCAGTTTTATGTTTCATGCAAAAAGGATGCAGAGCTAGTGTATAATGATCGTTTTGACGTGAAAATTGTGAATGGAATGTTAAGAATCGATATTGTCAATAAAGGGGGGCTGATACCTGGCTACGCCCATGTCCATCGCCCTCTTAAAAATCCATGTAACCATGTAACACGTCAAAATTTAAAAAACACGAACAAAATAAAATGACCCGATTTTTTCAGCCTAAAATTCATCGAGGGGCTGACAAAATCGGGTCCTTACGACGGAGATATGCATTGTCAAAGTTGGACTTTTAAATTTTTCTGGACCCTGTGTTGTAAGCTTAAGTTTTCTACCCCGTGGTAGTAGAAGAAAAGAGTTGAACGTTTCCAACTGAAAATATTTTTTACGACGGTTACGATTCCTAAATAAAGGATCAACTAGCATCAATTTTATCTTAACAAAATGCAAATTAAACTCTATGGAGCTATCAGATATCGACTACACATTTATAAGATTTTTTTTTTTGGATTCTCACCATAGACTTTAATTTTTAGCTGAAACTGTGTCTATATTACGGGATCAAAATTATTGTTAACAATATTGGGATATAAGAACAATTGGAGGTTGCCTTGGGCGTTAACGGGTTAAACAGAATGGAAATGAAAATTATTGGCGAAATGGTATCAGAAAACATCGAATACCAACGAAACGAAATTATCCCAGAAAAAGAGAACGACTTACCCGCATCCAGTTGAGGGGTTCGATGGTGTGCAGTAGCAGCTTTTCCTTTAGCCCCACCAGATAGCAGCGCAGCAAGTAGCACATAAGACTGTAGCTGATGATGATAACGACCTGGACCAGATCGTGAAAGAACAGTGAAACACACAGGAAAATTCGAACATAGTCCCGTTCGGTTGGGTCCAGCTCGTCCCACGAATTCCACCTGGGGAAGCTGGCGATGACGTATGAATGTTTCAACGTCAGCAAATAGACGTATGCCGTGGATCCAGCCAGCCAGAGCGCTCCGAGAATAAAGTAGACCCACAGTGTCACCACCAACCGGCGGGGAACGTTGCACAGGATGAAAACCTGGAAGCAGATTAGCGGACAGTGCGGTAGCGGTTAGACGAATGAATTCTTAATGGTCAGCAGTGGTTTCGGTGCAGTGTCTGTGAAGTAGAGTGAATCGGTTTTATAGGAAAGTTCTCAGTCCACTCTATTACAGTTTAATTTCTCATAATTGCGAAGTTCTTCGGTAAACCGTTCGAATGGGATTTTTAATTGACTTCCAACTTAGGGCACATAAGTATAGGTGTTTTTCTTAGTTCGGCATCAGGAATTTTAACTAATTGAAGTGGTCAGAAGCACACCGAGTTTAATTTTTGTTTAGTTATTTAATTGGTGTTAGAACAATGAATTTAATATAACCTCGTTAACAATGCTAAGCCAATTGACTTGGTCTATAGCTATGTTTTTCCAACTTCGATTTTGGCTCATGCTCTCCAGATCCTGTTGCACCTAGTCAAGACACCTCGCTCTCTGTGCTCCACGTCTTCTTGTACCAACCGGATTCGACGTGAACACCATCTTTGCAGGGATGTTGTCCGGTAGTCTTGCAACATGCTCTGCCCAACATACCCTTCCGGATTTCACCGCTTGCTGGATACAGGTTTCGCCGTTACAAAATCTATTGGTTTGTAGTTTGTATCAGTTACAATAATCTTGATTTTATGGTGAACTCGCCTAGGGCGGAAAGTCACTCAAATAAAGAAAAATCATAAGAATCTTGATTTTCAAAATAATAATTGAGAAGTGTGGTCTGCACAATTGATTCTTGGTAAGGGGAAGTTTCTATCTGTACCAATTGCAATTTCTATCACAATCATGAACAATTTAATTTTCAAGCCACGTTGATATCCAAATTAGTTTACTATGATCGTAATATCCTACGCTGCCATAACAGTTTTAGAGAATTATCGGTTTTATTTTCCGAATGAGTATTCATCTTTTGTACAACCAAAAAAGGTTTTTCCATTCATTTTGCGCATCCATCCTTGTTTGGTCTTTGCTTCTGTCATATGTCGTACTGATACACTATGATGATAATCAAGCCCATCATCGTGTACCAAGATCCAACACATGCACAACCGAGCGAAAAAAAGTGCTCCAATGGTTTGTTTCCCGTAGCCATAAATGCCCTTTAGATCAGCACGTAGTTGAACCTGGTTCGCATCTGTCCTCCGGGAAAAAAAATCAGCAAGCTTATGGGAATGTGCGAAAAAGTGCACTTTCTGACCCAGCCACCCAGAGACCATTTCCGGCTTGTACATCGGTTTTTAAACACGTCGACGGGCCAATTTATGTTTGTTTTTCGCTTTGCATGCAACCACGTTACGGGTTTGCCGCCACTTATGCTGATATACCGTGCTGGGAGGGACTTACCATTGTGAATGGTTCCGTTTGTACCACCCTTGTTCACAGTACATTTGCTGAAGCGCTCTGAGCACAAGAACACAACACATCTCTATTAATATGCGTTTCATCTCAACCTACTAGATTTTTGTGACAAATGTATAAAACAATTTGCTATATTTTTGACATGGTAATTATAAATAACATCCGTACAGCAACGTAATTCGAAATAATTTTGTTATTTTGTGACATTCTTGAAAAAACTTGTAATAATTTTAATACAATTATAGTAGGATTCGTTAGATTCTTGTTTTGTTTGGTATTAATTTTGTTAAAATTTTGTTTGTTTCAACTAATCATGGTAATTTTTTCAAAACAACTGGTGATATGGAAAATCGTATGACAGAAACACATTCTGTTATAATCTTGTTTCTTCCCGTCTGACCGGGTACGTGGAAATGAATGTTCATTTCACAATCTCCACATATAAAACTGACTGGATGGCATGGAAGTGGGCATAGTTCAGGAGGTGTGAAACGGGGTCAAGCTGTACGCCATTTATTACGTTGTTTACACTTACCTATTAAATTATTATTAATTGCTGTTATTTTATTCCACGCGAATGATAGAGTATGTACGCTAATTCCATTGGTCGTTCAATAGGAGAATGTTTTTGAAGTAACGAGAATCAAAACAGGTGTGAAATTGAACATTAAATATGTTGTATTTTACAGAAACACAAAAGGAACATCATGATCATGAATGAGTGTGATTTTTTGTTACTCGAAATGCATATCGTGCATAATTACTTAGTTTTATGAGCGTTTAGTGTGATGCATATTTGAACCTTCCCACACACTGCTCCACAGTTTTAACAATCTAGATGGTAACTTTTGAAACTTGCGTAAAGTTATAGTGACGACTTCCTTCGGAAGGGAAGTAAAGCCGTTGGTCCCGAGATGAACTAGCCCAGGGCTAAAAATCTCGTTAATAAAGTCAAATCAATCAATCAACTAATGCACGGTAATAGGAACCATACATACTGAGAGGGATCCATTCACCGTGCATTTGTCTTTCGACTGAAACACAATATAAAATTCTAATTTGCATAAAATTTCATTGCTCATACGATGAAATACATTTAACTAATAGTATCCACAATGAAAACTTGTTGAAATTTTGAAAAAAATCATACTCTATCGTTAAAATGAAAAATGTGAATTTTTGGTGTTTCTACTAAGAGTGTTGAAAAATCTTATTATCAAACAGAATTCACATGATTTTTACTACATAAACTAGGTTTTTCAAAATGCTTTGTGACAAAAACTACTTCATTTCATCAGTTTAATCTTATTTTGCTGACAAAAAAATAATATGTGAAAATTGTATGAATATTCTGTAGGAATTTGTACATGTGCACGGTGAATGGAGGCCGCACGGTGACTGGTGACTTAACGGTAATTGTGATATAATTTTGTTGTAATCCACTGATCGGTAAGAACTTAGCATATTAAGTCGTGGGCCTGGAATCAAATCCCTTTTTGAATTGTAACTCATTCCCAATTCCTTTAGTGCATGATCTTCACTAAGCTCGAAAACACTTTTTTAAGTTTTGTCTTGATTACTTGATCACATATCTGCCTTTCATTAATATTTATTTTTTTCATTTAGTTCTACATCAATTAACTTGATAAAAGGTCGCCAACAATATCTCGTCAATTCACTCAGGTCCTGGCCAGTGCCGGATTTGGGCTTTGGAGGGCCCGGGTCAGATCTCGTAAGGGCCCCCTTTACTAAATTCAGGACTTTTTGGGATTCCACAAACCAATGTTTTTTTTTAATTATAGACGCCTTAACCACAGCAGATCAATACCGTGAACTCAACAATGCTTATATAAAGCTGAAATGTTGTACAGCTCATCTCACATATTGGGTGAATAGTCAGAAATTTATTTGCCCCAACATTATGAGGCCCATGTATATCCTCAATGTGACTGTTTTGCGGGTATATTAAGCAATGTGCTGACTGTGACTTGGTATTTTTTCCGAGCTTTCCAGATCAATCTCACAGCTTTTATAAAGTTATACGAAGGTATTGATGATTTTATGATGTTCCACGGTATTAACTCGAAATCGTCAAAAATGTCGAATGTGACAAATATGCAGTTATGGGCAGTATATACATTGAAAAATTCAAATGTTTTCAAGCTTGCCAGTAGTGTTTTTGTAGGTGTTTTTTCCGGCCAATGCGAAAAATATAACAATTCGTATAAGATTGTCTCGTTTTTTGGATTATTTGTATGGAGTGATTACTGAAAATTTTCAAAGCCGTTTTTCTCCATAGCTTCTTTTGATCATATTTACTACAAGTTTCCAGTTTGTCTCATGTTGAAAAAAGTATTTACAGTACTGGCAAGTATGAAGTACACAAAGGCTGATTTTCATACAAAATGGTCAAGTTTGGAAACCTGTATCTCTGCTTCTAGCATACCGATTGACTTGAAATTTAAAATGTATGTTGGAAATCAAATTAGATCTGTGAATGAATCATCAAATTTTATGTAAAAGCGTCTAAGTTCCTAAAATTCAACCATTTCGACAAAAATGTCCAAATTTTAATTCTAAGACATTTTGAAAACAAACCATTTACGATAAGTATGAGCTTCTGCAAAGATTTTCATTCAGATGAAATGAACAAATTTGCAGAAGCATGCCTACTTCTGAACATTAACATGAATGAATGAATTGTCTTTATTAGCGAGAATTTCAGCCCTTGGCTCAATATTAACATTTCAAAAGTATTCCAATTTAAAGTTTTTTGCATTTATTGGCAAATAGTATTTTGTTTAATGTCTTTTAAATTCTTGACTAGATTTTGATTAATTTCCCTTAAATCGAATTTCAAGTAATGTATGAGATGTAATTGAAATTTCATATTAATTGGTTTGTTAGAAGCTGTTATGCAGTTCCCTAAACATGAACATTTTGTATGATGTATATGTATATGTACTTTTTGAATGCTGTATATTCTATGGATTATATTCAATGCAAATGAAGCAAAACTAAGCTTATACTGAATTCAAAGAATACTTCATCAACTATGGCATACAAAATAGAAAAGTATTTGAAAATAACACTTCGAGTTTCTGTTAGAATTGCAAATATGTTTAAATTTTAAATATTGTATAGAACCCAATGAACTTTTTGAATTGAGCAGTGCTTCACAGTTTTAGCCGTATTTTTTAGAATCCTGCAAAAACGTTAAGCGCATTTTTAGTACAAAAAATAGTAGTTTTTCAAAACTAATTAGACAAGAATTTTGAAGATTTTGGCTTAACATTCATGTTTTCTTGTAATATATTGAAGGATAATCGGCAGCGGACACCCATGCGTTTTAAAAGGAGGAAACAGGTGGAAAGTTCTACGTTAAACTGATGCTGATGGACGATCCAACGTTTTCCGCTTTCATAGCGGATTCTGAGGAGCAGTACATCTTTGACCCCTCCACCGGCAGCTTCATTTTTCCACCATAAAAAATATTCACACAACTATACTGCCCATAAATGCATACTTGTTCTATGTGAATAGGAAATCCAGCAAACATGGGACTGACATGCATTTATGGGCAGTATAACTTTTCCGTTTTTCAATGTTTTCGCACAATTTTTTCACAAGCTCTCAAAAAATTCTTCCATTTTTAAAGTTTGCGTCAATATTGTTCATTGGTCATATGGTTTTGAAGATATTGAGATGTTTTTGGGGGACCAACGCTCCCCATACAAAAAATATTTGAGCGCCGTTTTGTTTTAAGTCAATAGTACTTCTACGTACAAAAGTGGAGGCGATATACGTGCATATATTATGTGATGAATAATAGAATACAATGCGATAGTGTAAGTTATCTACCGAACTAATTTGTGATGCGACTTAACTTATGATAACAAACGTTGATTTGACAGCTGGTACGGATTGATCCGATTTACTTTGCACGAGTGTACGGGGCGAAACAAAATGTAGAAATGAACTCAGAAAAAAGCGTTTTATGCGAGGAAACTCATCAATCTGATGATTTTATCCACCGTGTTATGCGGTTTTGATGTAGTTTGTATGAGTAAACGAGTTATTACGTGAACTTTCATGCGGCTTATGGTTGTCTGGGAAATAAGTGAAAGTGGAGCTGATAGGATTCAGAATCGCTCCATGGGATATTCGAAATGTAACAGGGACATGATCAGAATCAAAATCAGCATGAGTAACTAATTGGCTACAATGATCTAGATCAATCTAGATGGATTTCTAGAAGTGGAAAGACATGTAGGGCTATCAGGGTATTGAATTGAGAAATATCCTGAAGAGCACTCATAAAAAAAAATTCTGCCGTTGGAATTACTTTGAGAATTATTCCATGACCGATGTTTGGCATTAAAGTCACCAATGACAAACAATTTTGACTTATTGCGAGTCAATTTTCACAAGTCAGTTTGGAGCAAATTAACTTGCTGTCCAGAGCATTGAAAAAGCAAATAGGCTGCTGTAAAAGTATATTTACCAAGCTGTGTTTCAACAGTTTCAAATGACGAAAACAGTTGATGTTTTATACGCCTATGAATGATGATTGCAACTCCCCCACATGCCCCATCAAGTCGATCATTATCTGATGATTTTCTTAGAATTTTCAGTAGACGAAGAGGCGAAGTAGATGTTTCATGTGGCGACAGGGTATTTTTCATTTGATTTGAAACAATTAGAATGGGTACTCATAGTATGAAAAGGGAAGGAGTATAAATTATCTGCTACGATATCGGATTTTCCTTGGGGATACATTCGAAATTAAAAGATTCGAACGGCTACCCGACGGATTAAAATTAGTTTGTCAATGAGCATGATTATGATCTTCCTAATGGGTATGATTATTGATCAAGCGATAGTTAACTGCCAAATGAGCATTGTTCGATACTCTACCAGGGAAATTCCGGAAACGACCGTTATCGTAACGGACATTACTGTTCATCTACCTGGCACGAGCCTCAACGACTCAACTATGCGAAGGACAAGACCAAAATTTGACTTACGATTGCCCCCGCAATTTGCGCACATGAACTTATCGGTATCTTCCTTCACTGGACAATCGTCCTTAGCGTGAGAAGAACCTCCGCAAATCATGCATTTAGCATCCATGTGGCAATTTTGTGTACCATGACCCCACTTTTGGCACCGACGGCACTGAGTGGGGTTCTGGTAATTTCATCCAGGATTCTGGAAATGTTCCCATGTCACACGGACATCGAACATAAGTCTTGCTTTTTCTAAAGCTTTAATATTATTTAGATCTTTTTTGTTAAAGTGAATTAAATTATATTTTTGAGAAAGCCCTTGCAATGCCAGACTGGGTTCTCTTTTTCATAATGATTACTTGGACTGGGGAAAATCCAAGTAAATCATTTATTCCATTTTTGATCTCTTCAGGTGACTTATAGTCACTTGAGAGACCATTCAAGACGACTTTGAACAATCGTTCAGTTTTGTCGTCATAGGTAAAAAATGGTGCTTCTTCTCTTCAAGAAAAATGGAAGGCACGGGTCCAAACAAGGATCGTAAAAGGATGAACAAATAGTACTGAAAAGTACGATTTTAGTAGCACTGAAAAGTACCGTTTTTAATTTTAGCACTGAAAAGTACTGTTTTTATAGCACTAAAAAGTACTGTTTTATTGCTTTAGGTAATTTAAAAAAAAAAATCAAGAGCAGAGAGGATTCGTGTACGCACAGCACGAAGGTACGATGCGCACTGAGTGTCGAACTTCGTTGATTTTGCTAGTTTATTAGGTCGCTTTACGGTATTAGAACTCTTGATTGAGAGAGTGAATTATTGAATCCAATCTTGAAAGTATCTCTATATAGTGAAAATAGTTTTTACGATAGATTCTAAATATTTTTTGTGGTCTTAGGTAAAATTTTGCATACATTGCAAACGTTTGTCCAATTTTGAACGTGGTCACGCCTATGGGTTTTTTGAAATCTGCAAAAACTCCATGACTTCAAAAAGTGTTCAGTACCTACCACTTAACTCTCATAATTTTCCATGAACTCAAAGTTTGCAAGCAGGCTTAGCACCAGCTGATAGTTTCGTTCTGACTTTTCCTACAGTTTCACTTGCACTTTTGGAAACTGTAAATATTTCTATTCAAAACTAACTATATTGAAAAAAAAAAAAGTTTAAAACCATCATTGGACATCTATAAACTAGAAGTCATGAAATCTATGTAATGCCAACGAAACATCCTGCATCTCTTAAGGGTATGTAATACTATTTAGTACCGACAAGATCAAATTCGCCCCCGCGATCAATTGGACCCCAGATTACTTCTTCTTCTTCTTCTCAGCATTACGTCCTAACTGGGACAAATCCAGATTCTTAGCTTCGTGTTCAATGAGCACTACACAGCTAAAAATATGTTGTAAATTTAAGTTTAATTTCATGCACATATTTGGAGCATCAAAATAAACTGAAATGTCAACGATAAATCGCTTATTTTCCAATCAAATGCACACTAAACTTACACGATTTTGTAACATTCAAGCATATGTGGTTGAAATCTAAACGAAATGCCGTAAAAATAGTGGAAATTGGTTTCTTATTATTCTATGCCTCAGTATACACTACATTGGAATTTAAATATTTTTATCTGTGTACCACAGTTCTTAACTGAGAGCTTGTCACCTCTCCAAAGAAAGGCCGCATGAGACGGAGACAAAAAAATGATTTAAAAGAAGCTGCGATAATGGTATCATTCTTTGACCAACCAACAAAAGTGCAGCATCCACAATGGTTCGAACAATTAGCGGAACCATGACGCCAAAACCCTTAATTCGACTCATTCAGGGGACAAAATAGAAGTTTGGGTTTCACATAAAAGAAGATGAGATTTTCTACTTACGATTTATTGTGTACTTAGCCTAGATGTCCTTATCCTACTGTCTGTTGTGTGGTGTTAGTGTCTCGCGGTGTATCCCTCGGCGATATCCAGCATGCACCGCCCGGGCAGATGGACCAAAACCACCGGCACCATGCCGGCCTCTCCACTGCTTGGTAAGCCATTGTGGGCGCACAACTGCAACCGCCATTCCCAAATGGTGCTTGTGGGAAGAAAAGAAGGCCTGAATAGGCGACAAAACAAACACTTTAGCTAGGGTCACACACTTTCGGATCTAGTTTCAAACTTCGCTATTAACTGGTCATTCTCACTCACCGATCTCTAGTAATTAGTCATCTTACAATGGTACCACCATCCTATCGCTTTTGGTGATCAGATTGGCCATATAGCCTTAGCCCATAGTTCACCACAGATCTATATTCTAGAAATGGCTAAACTTATTATCACCTTCTAATTGGAACTAGAACGGACTCACTCTGGTCAGAGTTTGTTTTTTCACTTGTTTCAACTTTCACCTTACATGCACTCTGCTTGGTAGTTAACCAGAAACTGCTGCTGATTGCTCCGTAGGTACGGGTTATATCTACGTAGATGGTACTCTTCTCTTTAGTCCGACTATGAGATCTACTCTGAGTGAGTGCGAAGAGATGTTGTTTGGTACTAATCCAGATAGAACGGGTTGTGTTGGATCCCTACCTGTGTGGTGACCCATCGCTATCACTATGACCTATATACTTCAAGCAGTGGTAATACACCCAGTGGAGACTGAGAGGCTTACGGTGAGATCAACTGTTAATTGGCTACAATTGACCCGACAAAGATTTGTTCTGTGGTATTGTGTTGTGATTGTGTAGTGACTTGAACATGATCGTAGTTTAACTCAAACTCCTGTGTTGGCTTCAGAGATTTAGCACATTTAATATCTCACGCGAGCTGAGTGGCGTGCCAACACAGTGGTTCGGAAGGGCAAGTTACAAGCTTCTCATTTGAAAAAAAAAGTTTTTACTATTAAGCCAGAATTTTACTAATGAAAACTGTTTTTCCACATAAAATATGTATTATTTTAAGCACATTACCAATTATTCATTAAATTATCATAAATCTTGAATTTGCTAATTATAATTTTTTTCTAACAAAGCACGGTGCTCACTATGACCCACCTATCCCAACGTCCGTGGAATGCAATCATAGTTTCATTGCGTGACAACAGAATGCAATTTATGCAGGTGGATGTACATCATGCAGGCATAATGCAATTTCACATGATTACAACCGGAGGGATACAATAAAAATTCAAAGGACTAAATTTAGACATGATCGAACAGCAAGCATAAATTCCCCGGGTATAAGTTGTGCAGCATGCATAATACATCGCTGCTAACAGCTTTTCCGCCCCCAGGCTATAATTAAACCTACCTTTTCTATCAAACACTGCAAGTGTTCGTTATCGGCAAAGCGGTAAATGTAAATACCGATCACAAATCCGCCGAGATGTAACAGCGCAGGGATGATGTAAATGAATATCATTTCGCTGGTATTGAGCATTATTGTCTTCATAATCGAACCGGAAACGGTTGCAAAACCAACGCTCGTCGGAACCGGTGTGGTTACCGGAGCTGGAAAGTCATCGTTGGTGGTTGATATCTGGTGTGAGAGTTCACCGATGGCGGGTGGAGGGTCCAGTGTTGAGAAGCCTCGGTCACGTCTGGAATGAAATTAAAAAAGTCTTACATTTTGTGTAAATTGTTTGACATCCATTTTTTGTGTTCGGTCACCGTTTGATTCATGCTTGATAACGTTACTATAATTAAAGTGCATATATACACACACACCAAATTTTGAGTTTGCCTTCCAGCAAAATGAAATGCTGGAAGGGCTTCAGCAATTTATATTTTACTGGTTATTCAGTAAAGTAAATAATGTTTGCTGCATAATCAGCAAACTGGTAGTTTACTGAAATGATCAGCAAAACAACTGTCAAAAACGTAGTTTTTTTTTCATCTCGTTCAAAAGATGTCTTCTCCATGTAACAATGGATGTTTGTATCACACCAAATTTTTATTGCTGGCAACCAGCAAAAAATTGTTTTTTTTTTTGTTCTGTAAGTCCAGCAATCCTTCCAGCAAAATATATTCTGCTGATCGTTCAGCAAACTGGATTGTCAGGAAATTGACAGATCTTATGCTGAACTTTCAGCAATGCGCAAACCCGTTTGCTGAATAACCAGTAATTAAATCCCAAACAATATTTGCTGTACAACCAGCAATTCGTGAATTCGGTTTGATAAATCAATTACAATTTGATTCCACATAAAATAACATATTTAATTGCGATACATATTTAAATTATACAAACATTTCAATGGATTACTTTCAGTATTTGGTTTTTCATTACGCTGTGACTTTCCCGTTTGCCACAAAGGCCTCCGTGATGAATCTCTTGTGTCCAATGGGTTTTTATCTTAGAAATGACAAAATCTTCAGCTTTTCTGTGAAGGCTGTGAAGGCTTCCAGCATTTCATTTTGCTGGAAGGCAAACTCAAAATTTGGTGTGTAAGTATAAAAAATCGTTTCAAAATGTAAAATCAACAAACAATTGGAGACATTTGTTTATATTTCCAGGCATTGGTATTCTAGTCTTACACGGTTTCACAGAAAAGTTGAAGAATTTTTCATTTCTAAGATAAAAACCCATTGGACACAAGAGATTCATCACGGAGGCCTTTGTGGCAAACGGGAAAGTCACAGCGTAATGAAAAACCAAATACTGAAAGTAATCCATTGAAATGTTTGTATAATTTAAATATGTATCGCAATTAAATATGTTATTTTATGTGGAATCAAATTGTAATTGATTTATCAAACCGAATTCACGAATTGCTGGTTGTACAGCAAATATTGTTTGGGATTCAATTACTGGTTATTTAGCAAACGGGTTTGCGCATTGCTGAAAGTTCAGCATAAGATCTGTCAATTTCCTGACAATCCAGTTTGCTGAACGATCAGCAAAATATATTTTGCTGGAAGGATTGCTGGACTTACAGCACAAAAAAATCAGCAATTTTTTGCTGGTTGCCAGCAATAAAATTTTTTGTGTAAATCACATGATATTTTGGGAGTGTGTGGGATATGTTTTGTTCACGATTAAAAAATATAAACCCTCCAGACCAAAACTGAAAATTACCTCAGTAGTGTATAAACCAAGCAGTGCGTACTGCCAGGGATTAATTGGAGAGACGTGAAATTGGATTTTGCGAACGAGATCATCCTTGGATGTGGATATGCATTGGTTGGATTATGGTCAACTCTGGGTTCGATGAAAAACTTTCCGGGTCGCATAGTTGCGATGTGAGAAAATCCAGTAGTAATCACTATTCATTGCACGGCATGTACACAGTCACAGCACTATTAGCTGGCAAAGCATACATATATGCTATGTTGGTGGTGGTCGCCCGTTGATGTTGGCTGCTAGCTGTCCAAAAAATCTGCAACTCTGACTAAGGGGAGTTTTAGGAGAAATGCACCAGTCGGATAGGGATAGCTTTTCAGTAGCACAATGACAATCAAGCTCTTCAGCATGGCTTAATAGTGGTCATTAGCGTGTAGCAAACAGCCCAAGTAACCACAAGCATTAAGGTATTACCGTATATTAACTTTAATTCAACGAGTACAATGCATCATTGCTTTTATTCTGCAATATGCGTGCAGTAATGCTTTAATTCCATTTTATGAATGCAATGTAGCATTGTTCTATTGTAGCAATGAAATGTGCATTAATGGGTGATATACGGTTATCATTCAATGCTTCATTGCATCATCTTACTCAATGCTTCATCGCAACAAAAATGGCAAGATTTCATTGCTCTATCTATCGTCAATCCTTCCCTCACTCAGGCAAATATACTATAGAAATACTTAAATATCCCTTATGAAAATTCGCCACAAGAAATCTTGTTGAAATTCGTAGATTTGTCATACGAGAAACCAGAATTTGAAACCAAAAAATAAGCAACAACCTGGAATTGAACTAAAAACCTTACGATTGATAGGCCCGTGCGCACACCCTATGGCTATCGACGATTCAATGAGCTGAGGTGCTAAATAGATACATAAAATGTGAAGATTTAGCCCCACACAATGAAAACAAAACAAAATCTCAACAGCAAAAAAGCGACAGCCGTGGTGAACATGGAAGTGCAACAGTCATGTCCACCAACTTATTGCGCACTGCACCCCAAATTGGACTATCACAAAATTTGTAGAGTGCAAAAAAATTGTGCACGCTTGCATCGGATCATCAAAACGTATTGGGTACACTTCTTCGTTGAACCACAAGGAATAAGTGCACTAAAAACACCATCATGGTTCGACATAACCCTGAGCTGCTTACACACTTTGAATGAGCTTACACACTTGGGACGGTCCAACTTGAAGTGAAATCGACAATATTTATCACTGGCAACGAAAGGGCGCTGCTTGAAGTTGCACAATTTTCCCGGCCAAGACATGCAGCATTCATGGTCCGGAGGATAGGCGCGGCGAGTCATCGAAAACATCACACAATTAATTTGGGTTCAAATCCCAGCAAAAGGAAGTAAACTAAATACACATATGAATCATACCAAAAAAAGCAACGCTGACTTGACATTCAATGAACAAAAAAATACAAAAAAAAATTGTTTTTCTATTTTTGATCCTTTCCTTCGTGCATTAAGTACACCTTTGCTAAAGCTTTTATACGGTACAGACAGTAACTATACTTTAGCAATTGCCAACATAGAGCTAGGAAATGTAGCCGTATTTACACTCTTATAGCGCCCTTTTCCACTTTAATAGTGCATTAATGAGACATGTAATGCAGTATGACTTTATATGCCATTTTTTATAGAAGCATATAAAGTGATATTGATGCAACTATATACAGTTGTACGGTTACTTGGGAGAGGTCTATATTTTTAAGCATTCCATACATACAACTTTTGCGCAGATTGACAATTCATTCTCCTTGGTATTACGTCCCCACTGGGACAGAGCTTTTTGGTCTAACAGCACTTCCACATTTGTTAACTGAGAGCTTTCTTTGCCAAATTTGCTATTTTTGCATTCGTGTAGCAGGCACGATGATACTTTATACCTTGGGAAGTTAAGGAAATTTCCTGCACAGGAAGATTCTGGACCGACCGGAAATCGATCCCAGACACCTTCAGCATGGCTTTGCTATGTAGCTGTGGATGTTAGGACGTTGAAGAAGGCCCCACGGTCAACTCTTCACGGTTATTTTGCCCAACTTTCCCTCTCGTGGACGATGGTCCAGTGAGCAAGAAAATGCCACTCACACTCAGTGGCTATTACCCAGAGCTAAAGGAAAAATAATACACCACTTTTGGAAAAAAAAAACAAATGAAAGCTTGCCGAACGAGATAAGCCTGTATCGGATGGGAAGCAATATTTTTTATTCAAATTTGGGCATAAATATTAATAATCCCTTCATTGTTTTCATACCGTGACAGTTTGAAAGTTTCACAAGTAAATGAGTGTATACTATATTTGAGTTAAATTTCCGTTTTCCGCTTCCATGACTTTGATGAGAATCCGTATGCTGTAATGAAATAATACATTTGAAATAGGAAAAACTGCTAAAAAAAATAGTCCGCGTGACATGGTCATCATTCCAGGGATAATTTTCACAAGCACATTCAGTGCCGCTGGTACCAAACATTGTCACATAAATTCCAAATGCATGGTTTGTTGGGATTCTTCTCGCGCTAAAGACGTTTGTTCTGTGAAGGAAGGATAATAAAAAGTTTGTATTTGCAAATTTCGGAGGCAACCATAAGCCTCACTTTTTGAATTGCTATTTATGCAACCGAATTGTGGAGACGAATTGTTTTTTGTACCCGTAATTCTGTAGGTAGACAATTCGCCTAATGTTGAACGGCTAAGAATTTCGTCTATTGAACAATTACCGTAAAACTAAACATTACATATACTTCGCAATTGGATTAAATGGACAAATTGATGTGATATTTGCGAAAAAGCTACTTGTGCGTGAGAGGACCATGGACGCAGACGTTAACCTTTCGGTTGTCGCGCGCATTTTTGTAACGCGAGTTGTTGGCGCAAGAATGATAGTTGGTAACCCTAGAAAGATGCGATCGTTCTTTTATCTGAAATAGTACAAAAGAAAGGAAAAGTAGAATAACAGAGAAGGAGTTGCGATCTAAACTATTGAATATATCAGGTTTGAAACCAGCTAAAAAGCGTATAACAGCACTGATAATTGTAAGTTATTATAATTCTTTTCTCAAATCAAATATGTATCTAATAAAGCTATTTTCAGTTCAAGCTGATCAACGGAAATATATCCTTTCAATCTGCTCTGAAAAACAGTGTCCTGTTGTGGTTGAACCATCTTAACACGAGTAGTCACTCATTTTACTTTGTACAACAGCCTTGATTTTTCATGTTACGGTATACTTCGTAGATTGGATACTAGTAACATTCATGTTTCTTTTTGATAATCTCATTGAGACTGCTTTAAAGAACAAGGATGGGGAGTATTCCTTGAACTAATCCTAAACAAGATGATGATCATGATGATGATGATGATTTGGTTCTACCATCTATTGTAGCAAGGCATCTGCCTATAGCACTGGAATAATCTGAAAAGCAATTTGATCAAGATTGTACTGTTGCTTGTGAGCAGTCAGTCTCCTGTATGAAGGGCCAAAAATGGATGTGCGGACCCGCAAGCAGAGACACTTGCACGAAACCCGCGTCAGGGGAAGAGAATCTCCTTCCAGAAGAAAGTTTTCACGAACAACTGTAAAATCAAGCCCTCGATTGACAGAATACTCCCAATAGATGGGGTCGAAGAGCCCGCTCTCAATCAATGTTAACAACAGGGAGGAGGCAGTCCCAAGCTCCCTGTCCAAATCGCTTCATTCGAGTGCCCTGTTGGTCCCAGCCCAACCCAAAGTACATACAATAGTAGAAATATAATCAAATATAATCCATCATGAAAAGATCTCACCGGCATTTGGTTATAGTTGGGTGCTTTTTGGAGCACATCGTTTTGGACCACATTATTGGTTGCTTAGCACACCGAAAAAAAGCACTCCGCTGAAATCGGTCACCAGTTTTGACACCGCTTGCATGTTATCATTGAACATTGTTACACACACGCACATAGAGCACTTGGTTGCATCACTTGGTATTATTAATCTGTGCGTGTATTTTCATTGACAGCCATCATCATCATGGAATGAACGCGCGACTCGCTTGGTGCGTTTAATCCCGCACTTTTCACCTCACTCACTCTGCCCCCACTTGATGCATCTTATATTATGCGTATGCATGTATTTCGCACCACTTTTCTCTTTTTTCATCTCACTAACACACTCATGTGTTCTTCTTCACCTCATCGTAGTCAAACAAATCGCGGCGTCACTTTTTTTTTTCAAATTCAAATCCGTTTTCTTTAATCGCTCAATAATCTCTCGCTTATGTACAATAATATGTAACATCACTTTTTATCTTGCATGCATCAATAAGCACATTTTTATAATAAAACACTTGTTTTTTCACAAAATCGACTCCGGCATACAGCAACACGGCCTCTCACCACTAACCGGCGCGCTATTCTCCTTGAACTAATCCTAAACAAGAACATCAAAACCATGAATATTGCTCTTCCCGGCCACGCTCATCTTCACCGTAACTTGGGATAGGGGGAGGAAATGTTGATGTAGCGCTTACTTAAGAGCCAGTTCGCGAGAGCCGCAACCCCTTCTTGTATTGATGTTCTCCGATCAGGCTGAAATTTTCAGGGATGATTCTACTATATAAAAGATGATGTTTTGCAAAATTTTAGATTTTTATATTAGGGGGAAGTGGGACAAAATGACCCCCAATGATTTCATGTCACTAAACATGCAAAATCACAAAAACTGATATAACTATAGTAAAAGTGCACGGATTATGTTGAAATTTGGCATGAATACTCTACGTTATATGAACTTTGAGATTGGCATGGTATATGGATTTTGAAAGTACTTCAAATCGAGAAAAATGAGTTTTTCATAAAAAAATTAGTGATTTTCAAATCGATTGTTTTCTTACCAACCGAACTAGGTCAAAAATCTAAATGTGACGTTTTGTAGGGTAACTTATGGCCTTTCATTTGAGGTGCATTCCAGATATGCCGTTTCAAAAATTTTCGAAAAAAAATTTTTTTTCGGGGTAGTTTTTGAACTTGAGCCATTTTGCGAGTACCGCAACCGCCTTGTCTAGAGAGGTTGTATTGATGTTCTCTGATCGAGCTGAAATTTACAGGAGTTGTTTTCCTATATAAAAGAATATATTCCGCAAAATTTCAGATTTTTATATTAGGGAGAAGTGGTACAAAATAACCACTAATGATTTAATATATAAAAACATTCAAAATCAATTAAAGTGCTATAATAGCGATAGTAAAAATAAACGAATTTGCATGAAATTTGGCATGTTTAATTAACGTTATATGAACTTCAAAATGAACATAGACCACTATTGGATGGTATTTGGATTAGAAAAATGTTTCAAATTGATAAAAAAATAAGAGGTTGTTTCCGAGATACGACCGTCAAGTTGACGTTGGATAACGTTAGCTTCTTCTATTTCCTGATTTAGGACCGTCACGAACTTATGAAAGATTTACCTAGAAATCTAAAAATCTAATCAATTTTCAAACTATTTGTTGCATGTCAATTCTGATCTATTATGGATATTGAGTGTTATTATTTGGTTGGTTCGGTTAACACTTCAACACCGATAGAACCGGTCGATGGAAGAAGAAGCATGGGCGGTAACTTTTGCTCTCCAAATAAACAGAGAAAGAGTTTTGGGTGATCTGTTTGTAGTATGAAAATGATGTCCGTAATAGGGAATGCATCACCAAACTCGCAACTAATCAATGATCATGACTGCGATAATTGACAAGAAATTTATGAATGAAATGGATCACTTGAGAAATGCGACCGTTCCTTATGAATAATCCCAGAGATAATCATATTCTTTAGTCCTTACATTTAATAGATGGAAATAATATCCTTAGGGGCCATCCATTTATTACTTAAAGGTTCATGGGGGTTTCAGATTTCTCACGCGCCATACAATTTATATTTTAATTTATTTTTATTTCTATACGAAAATCAAAGGGGGCTGTGTACAAGACCCGATTGCATGACGTTAACTACGCTGCGTCCTCGGAAACAGCCTCAAATTGCCGTATTGTCAATTATTCGTAATTAATCAATTATTGTATGATGGAATGAGATGAATTAAGAGATTATAGCAAGTATGTGGTAAACATATTAGGGAATATTATACAAATAACTCTTTAAAACACATTTGTTGGCTCTGAAAAGGGTCGATTGAATTGTTGAATTTGCGTAACACGGACACATTTTGACGGCGCACTGGTTTCAATCCTCCTCGCCCGATGAGATTTGCGATGCGCATGACGATGTGCGCTTCAACAAGCGGCTTTGGTCGATTTTCTTCAGCCATCTCGTACAACAGCTTGCCTCTGGTGGCGAGGAGCTGAGCAGGTTTGGAGAAGCTCTTACCAGCTCGAAAGCGAAAACAGAATGAAACCAGATTCAACGAAGGAGGGATGCTTTATACCCTTAGAATAGCAGATGATGCTCCTCCTTTCATATTCTTCGTTTTCTTATCTGGGAAATAGGCTATATGAAACTGATGTCTGGGTAAGGGATGTACAGATTAGCATTATGCTGTTATTGCAACCCGACGGCACTGCAGCAGCATTCTCGGAAACAGCTCCAAATTGCCGTATTGTCAATTATTCGTAATAAATCAATTATTGTATGATGCTATGAGATGAATTAAGAGATTATAGCAAGTATGTGGTAAACACATTAGGGAATATTATACAAATAACTCTTTAAAACACATTTGTTGGCTCTCAAAAGGGCCGATTGAGTTGTTGAATTTGCGTAACACGGACACATTTTGACGGCGCACTGGTTTCAATCCACCTCGCCTGATGAGATTTGCGGTGCGGATGACGATGTGCGCTTCAACAAGCGGCTTTCGTCGATTTTATTCAGCCATCACGAACAAATTAGGGAATATTACACAATCAACTCTTTAAAACACATTTTTTGGCTCTGAAAAGGGCCGATTGAATTGTTGAATTTGCGTAACACGGACACATTTTGACGGCGCACTGGTTTCAATCCTCCTCGCCCGATGAGATTTGCGGTGCGGATGACGATGTGCGCTTCAACAAGCGGCTTTGGTCGATTTTCTTCAGCCATCTCGTACAACAGCTTGCCTCTGGTGGCGAGGAGCTGAGCAGATTTGGAGGAGCTCTTACCAGCTCGAAAGCGAAAACAGAATGAAACCAGATTCAACGAAGGAGGGATGCTTTATACCCTTAGAATAGCAGATGATGCTCCTCCTTTCATATTCTTCGTTTTCTTATCTGGGAAATAGGCTATATGAAACTGATGTCTGGGTAAGGGATGTACAGATTAGCATTATGCTGTTATTGCAACCCGACGGCACTGCAGCAGCATCCTCGGAAACAGCTCCAAATTGCCGTATTGTCAATTATTCGTAATAAATCAATTATTGTATGATGCTATGCGACGAATTAAGAGATTATAGCAAGTATGTGGTAAACACATTAGGGAATATTATACAAATAACTCTTTAAAACACATTTGTTGGCTCCGGAAAGGGCCGATTGAATTGTTGAATTTGCGTAACACGGACACATTTTGGCGGCTTTGGTCGATTTTCTTCAGCCATCTCGAACAAATTAAAGAATATTACACAATCAACTCTTTAAAACACATTTGTTGGCTCTGAAAAGTGCCGATTGAATTGTTGAATTTGCGTAACACCGACACACTTTGACGGCGCACTGGTTGCAATCCTCCTCGCCCGATGAGATTTGCGGTGCGGATGACGATGTGCGCTTCAACAAGCGGCTTTGGTCGATTTTCTTCAGCCATCTCGTACAAATTAGGGAATATTACACGGACGGTGACGCCTGTGCCGCTCGATCTAATGAACCAGAATGACCACGCTAGCCTCCCGCATGGCAATGACAGCGGAGCACTGGCTGGTAGCGACGATTTCTGGCCGAAAACGATTGCTGGCTGGTGCACTCAAATGAGCGGCTTCAGTTGCTGCGGCTCCGAAATGCGTGGTTCTTCGGTTCTAATGCGTGTTGTATTCGCGTCCTATTGAAAACTGAACTGAGGACGCGAATGACTCTCGAAATTTGCTCGCCGACCGTGTTCACAGTCTGACGGCAAAAAGAAGAATGAGGGAAGAAGCAGGGTGCGGTGCGCTTTTATAGTGGGAAGCGGAACCGAAAAATGTGCTTGAACGTGATTGGTTAGATAAGAAAGGCCGTTGAAAGGCGAAAGAAAGGCTTTGACCGTTTTACGATATTTCAATAGTTTGTTGCTAATAATCAATAGTGTCCTCCATTTGAATCGACGCGTAGATAAATTTCCAATCGATTCATGGATAAATATTGAAAATCTATCGATAAATGACTGAGTTATTAGCGGTCAAAACCTGACCATTTTTCGTTACATGCTCAATTTTTCGTTTTTCTGAATTGTACCCCCATATGTTGCCGTAAGACGTTATCTAACGTCAAAAATCTGTTTTTTTTTTCAAATCGACTTATATTTTTGTCAACCGAATTAGTTTAAACGAATAAATATGAAGTTTTGTAGGGAAACTCAGGAGCTTTCATTCGCGGTGTACCGTAGTGAATCAAAATTCGGACGGTACCAATATCCGGACACTCTGATAATATTTACCAATAAAATGCTAAATTGACAACATTTATACAACTATATTGAATGAAAAAATGGCTGTTTTTGTAGTTATTACGACGTATTGGCCTTTCGGAGGTCTGTTCAACAAACTCATCAATGTCCCCGATGAGATCAGCTCAAAGGTATAAATTTATTGGTTAGAGATAATCGTATAGCATATTTTTATTACTTACATTTGGTCTCTTACTAGGCAAACAAATTCAAATTTTTAAATTCAATATAGGGTAATTCAGGTCGCTATCTGTAATTATTCAGTTTTAATAAGCATATAGTAATAATATATAAATTATAATTCACTTAATAAACGATTTTGCATTCACGGTTGGGTGACAAAAGGTCGAAAGACAAAATGTCGAATGCCAAAACGTCGAATGCCAAAACGTCGAAAGGACAAAACGTCGAAGGGACAAAACGTCGAAAGGACAAAACGTCGAAAGATAAAATGTCGAATGCCAAAACGTCGAAAGGATGACATGTCGAAGGAACAGAACGTCGGAAAGAAAGAAAATGCGATTGTCTGAAAAAACATTTAACCCTCTAATACCCAATGTTTTATTTTCGATCTGAATATCGTTTTTAGTTATCTTAATCGTTCTAAACACGTTTTGAGCAATGATTTGTTTTTGTTCGTTAACTAAATAAATTAATGAATTATTTTTGTTCGCAAATCTATGAATTTTTGATTTTTGTAATTTTTATTTTTGAACATCCCAATACTTTTTCATTTTTTTTGAAGCCTCTTCTAGGTACTGATTTTTGGCAATAATAAAAATACAATTTTTCAAACAATGTTCAAAAATTCAAAAGAGTTTCAAAAGTCATAAACACTTTTCTCATATGCGTGTTATGCATCAATTTTTAAGCTAAAATAAAATCATTATGATTTCCGAGCTACGAAAAAAATATACAAAATTCCAAAGGGTACCCTGCTTAAAGGCGGGATTGGATATTATAGAGTTAACTATTTGATTACTAAGGATTAATAAAAAAATCGATAAAGATGAAACGTGAAATCCAAAAACTATACAATATTTGAAATAGACAAGCCAGTAATTTTTTTTTTCTAATGTTATTACCGTTATACCGTAATATTTCACTGGTCTGGAAAAGATTAGAAAAAAATATGAAAACAATCGATACTTTTCGGAAACGTTTAAGATTTTTGTTTAATTTTCAGGTTATAAAACAATTATTTAGCTATCTCATCAAAGTGCTAATTTTAGTCAAACATTGAAAGGAATTCTATAATATTTGCTTGAGCTTGACGTTTTCGCAGTACCGCTACGTAGAACGTTAATGTTCGTTTGAATATGTTTGAAATTGATAATTGTGTCTAGTCTTTTTGTTTTTTTAAATTCTCTACACAAAAATTAATCAATTTATAGAAAATAATTGAATAGTACACCCAAAACAAGACTCAATCCAAAAATTAAATAATATCGTTTCATATAAAGAAAACGTATAGTTTTCTTACAGAAAATGTAAGATTTAAATACAAATACCGTATATGCAACGATATTATACAATATTTGTAAGGTTTTCATGCACAATCGTAATTAAATCTGGCAGTCACTTGTTGGGCGTATATATTGAAAAACTTGCTGGATATCTTGATTTCTATGTATGTGATCCTGAATATCTATGAAAGAAAGGAAAATCAATCTTTCAAGTCAATTGTACGTAATCGACAAAAGAATGAGTAATTTTTAAAGAATAAAGAATTCACAAAGAGGGTAACGACTACATCATTCTGAAATGCTAGCAATTGGTGCCTGCTGCGAAAAGTACAGACAACAATCTTTTAAATTAGTCAATTCCGATCACCAACCACCCAACGGCTTGTTGTTCGTATTCCTCTCATTCAACGTGCTACACCTGGTTCTCAAGTTTCTGGAACTTTCTTTTCAATTTCAACTTGCTTCAAGCGCTGCACTACTTCTTTATTCGTCAGAAATGGATGGTTGTTTGACATTTTTCCGGAAATTTGTTTCATGCTTACTGTGATGAAAATTTTGAATTTGGCTGTTTCCAACGCTGTCTGCATCGCAACCATTTGTGCCTTGGCAACGCTAGTTATTCAAAGACCTTCGCTAGAAAAAAGACTGCTTTCGACGTTTTGTCTCTTCGACGTTTTGTCCCTTTCGACGTTTTGGGATTCGACGTTTTGGCATTCGACGTTTTGGCATTCGACGTTTTGTCTTTCGACATTTTGTCCCTAAACCGCGTTCGAGGGGCGCTTAGATGGAGGCAATCGTCGCAGTAGTAGTGATTGTAACATAATAATACACAAAGTTATAGTTTAAAAGTTTAGTGACACCACATTGAAAAAATATGCTGTAAATATGGTTTAAAAAAGTAAAAAGAGGCTGTCCGGAATTGGAGCCCAATGTTTTTGAATCCGGACTTTGTATTGGCATTGTATGTTTCGATGCCGTAAGTACACATTTTTCAAATAAAACTGGAATTATACTTTGAACATCATCAAAACATGAAAAATATGTAATAAGAACACTACTGTGCGTCGTTCATTGAACCAATCAGTGATGATTGCAGTTTAAACCACCACCATGTCTGTCCAAACAACTAAATCACAAACATTGCTTACACAATATGTGTTCATTACTATTCAAAAAGAAACCTATTTGGCAGAACTACACTTTTTATAAGGGAAAAGTGGGTCAAAATGACCCCCAATATTTTTGTGTCGGAAAACACACAAAATCACAAGAAGCGGAATTTGGGGCAAGTGTGCCACCTTAAGCAAATTGATCTCTAACTTTGTCTAAAGCTTATAAAATCCACCAATTTAGCCTCACGATGTTAGTTTCACATCTTTTCATAACCACTATGCCATTTAAAAAGAAAATTATTTAAAAAAGTATTAGTTTTGGAGCTTCTCAAATAAGATCCAAAATAACCTATTTTTCGACACTATGGGGCAAGTGTGCCACCCATATGGGGCAAGACGGCCACCGAATGAACATCGCATGTAATTCTACTTGTAATGAAATTTTCTTTATTTCATATTAATATTATTGCTGTGTGCATTTGAAATGCAAATATCAAATGCGGGAACACCAAATGCGGTAAGATTTTCAACAAGGAAGGCGAAGTCAAAGATCGTTTTTCTTTGCTAGGTTGGCGGTGATATGGATCATGGTTGCTAAGTGTCCTTTGATTAGTTTGTGTTACCGCATTTGGAACGCATTCGAGCAAGATTTGCACGTCAAACGCAAACAGCAATACTTACAAAGCAGACGCTAATCAATAATTTAAAAAATAATTTTAAGTTTACCGTAATAAGGGGATGCTTTATAACAAGGTTCAAAACATGCGTAACTTCCTATTACTCAATTCGAATAACTAAAACGGTTATTTTTGTATCCATTTAATACAATATATGTATTACCCTAATATTACGGCGAATATGTATAATATTAAAGTAGATCAGCACTAAATAACGGTAAAATATTAATGAAGTTATGTAAAACGGTACTTAATAAGCCGAAAAACATGTTATTATTGAATATATTGTGAAAAAATCACTTTAGGGGCAAAAATGTCAGTTTTTGCCCTACTATACTCCAGAAACTACTACTGGTGCCTCATTTTGGTTTATTATTATGATTTTGTTGATTGATTTTATAAATTTCACTCCAACAATTTTTGCTTACCAAATAGGTGGCACACTTGCCCCAATAAGTATACATTTCAACCAAACTGGATTTCGTATGTAAAACTAAATAATTTTTTCGTTCAAATGCCACAATAACTTACACATTTGAATAGTTTCAAGATGTACAGAACGTTAGAAAAATCTGGTAATAATTTACCCTCCACCATGCTATTTTGAAACACAGGAATCTTATAAAAATTCACTCAAATTTGGTGGTCTTTGCACAAGTCGATGTAAATACGTGAAAAATAGAGCAATTTTTATCATATTTTGATCATTGTATTGTGAACTATAAGGGAACATATTGTTAAGCTCAAAGAGAAAATAAGTATTATAGTTTTTATAAAAAGCAGGGGTGGCACACTTGCCCCTATGGCACACTTGCCCCAAAGTCCGCAACTACTGTACCGTTTAAACAGATTGTACTGAAAAATATGTTTTTTTTTAAAAACACGCAATTTTCCGTGGAAATATGCAATTTTTAACAATCTTCGTCTCTTTTTTACTCTTTCGAGAAATTTGCAAACATCAAGGCTAGTAAAAGTCAAAATTCCATTCAAGATATAAACAGTACAGTGTCTCATAGCAGCCATATGTGCAGACAGTCTAAACTAAGTTAAACTCAATTATTTACAAATTGATCTCTAGCAAACATACCATTATACACACATACATATGACCCTCCTAATCAAACCCATCAAACATTATCCAAATTAAAAAAATGCAGTAGTTGATTCCCATCCAAACAGCGTGAGAATAAACAACGCTTACTACTGAACCGCCGAAGCTGCTAACGAAAACATTGGTGCAATGACTTATTGTTATCCACATCATCACTTTTGCAAGAAAGTGACATTTCTTTCAGATAAGGCAGCGGCAACACGGTATAATATAATCGGTATTACAACTACCGACAAGAGGCCTCCATACGCTGCTCATACCGCCCGGATTTTGATTTACCACGGTACACCGCGAATGAAAGCCCTTGAGTTGTCCTACAAAACTTCAACCTAGTTCGGTTGACCAAAAATAAGTCGATTTGAAAAAAAACTAATTTTACAAACAGGTTTTTCTCGATTTGAAACATTTTTTTATCCAAAATGATCATTCATATAACGTAAAGTAAACATGCCAAATTTCATGCAAATTCGTGCATTTTTACTATCGCTATTCTTCTTCTTCTTTCTGGCGTTACGTCCCGAATGGGACAAAACCTGCTTCTCAGCTTAGTGTTCTTATGAGTCCACAGTTATTAACTGAGAGCTTTCTATGCCGATTGACCATTTTTGCATATGTATATCGTGTGGCAGGTACGAAGATACTCTATGCCCTGGGATGTCGAGAGAATTTCCAACCCGAAAAGATCCTCGACCGGTGAGATTCGAACCCACGACCTTCAGCTTGGTCTTGCTGAATAGCTGCGCGTTTACCGCTACGGCTATCTGGGCCCCTACTATCGCTATTATAGCAGTTTAATTAATTTTGTATTTTTTTTATATATTAAATCATTAGTGGTTATTTTGTACCACTTCTCCCTAATATAAAAATCTGTAATTTTGCGAAATATCTTTTTTTATATAGGAAAACATTTCCTGTAAATTTCAGCTCGATCAGAGAACATTAATACAACCTCTCTAGACAAGGCGGTTGCGGTACTCGCAAAATGGCTCAAGTTCAAACACTACACAGAAAAAAATTTTTTTTTCGAAAATTTTTAAAACGGCATATCTAGATTACACCTCAAATGAAAGCTCATGAGTTACCCAACAAAACGTCATATTTAGTTTTTTGACCTAGTTCGGTTGGTAAGAAAAAAATCGATTTGAAAATCACTAAATTTTTTATGAAAAACTCATTTTTCTCGATTTGAAGTACTTTCAAAATCCATATACCATGCCAACCTCAAAGTTCATATAACGTAGAGTATTCATGCCAAATTTCAACATAATCCGTGCACTTTTACTATAGTTATATCAGTTTTTGTGATTTTGCATGTTTAGTGACATGAAATCATTGAGGGCAAGGGGTGGATCACTTGTTCAATGCACATTAAATGTGCATCAGTTTGCATCAAATGCATTTTTTGGACATTCACATCAACTTAGCCCTGGCCTGTTGTTGCCATATAGCAACGCGCCATTGTTTGTTTTGAAAGTTTTGAAACCGTTTCCAACAAAAATAAGCTTTCTCTGATATTCTGCAATTAATCGCATGTTTTATTTGTTTCAGATTATGAAGTAGTTGGTTCAAACTGGAAATATATAAAATTTGAAATAGAAGCCTGACTGACGGTGCTCAGGGGTCTTTGAGCTATTGGGCGTCTGATTTTTGAGGACATCATACATTTATTCAAGGAAGATCCCTGCGTACAACATGGAGAAGATAAACATTGCTTATCAGGATTACATTGTCCTACGTTCCCATTAAAACAGTGCGCTTTAATTGTAACATTAATTGTAACATTCTTCTCGATCAACCAACAGTGTACGCTTTACTGGTGGCGAGTATAAATCCACATCGAATTTTCCAAACCAAGTCTAGATGGAAATATTCAAAAATTACCCACAACAAGGGTCTCGGAGTTTCCGAACAACTGTGTTTAATCGTTTAAGTGTGGTTTAGTAAATGAATCATTATAATAAAAAGGTTCGAGTCTTCGTCAATTCCTTTTATTTCACGGCATTGCAAACACCCTCCTATAAACCACAACCCTGTTAAGAAAAAACCGTAACACAGTTTCCACAGATAATAGCTTCTTTTGAATCTACTCCTTCCTAACAATTATACAGCTGCCACTTCAATTTGCCGTCTAGGAATTAGAAGTTTCGACAAGAAAACTATTTACTATTGAAGACATGTTTGCCTCTCCGTTGAGCACGCCAACAATCTGCTTTGGCGATGTGATCTATTTCGCGCTCCCCCATAGCCGGAGTCCATCTTGTCAGCCGCCTTAATGCCAAAGGGGGGATTTGAAGATTTTTTAATTGGATTAATTACCCAAATGACAATATCCGAAACTAAAATATAAATCCAAGATATCTACAGCGTTTTAAGTCCCTCTTGAGGGCTGCTGCTGGGTGAGGTGGCAGCTCCTCTTGAGTTTGTGTAAGATGGAGTTTGACACTTCAAAAAGGACAACAGTTAGCTGAAGCAAGCCATGAATTAAAAATTTGCTGAGTGTGCATTTAAATGCATTTCAATGCATGAAATTATTCTGATTTATCAGATGCATCAGAAGTGATCCACCCCTTGATTGAGGGTCATTTTGTCCCACTTCCCCCTAATATAAAAATCTAATATTTTGCAAAACATCATCTTTTATATAGAAGAACAATCCCTAAAAATTTCAGCCTAATCGGAGAACATCAATACAACTTCCCTTGGAAAGGGGGTTGCGGTTCTCGCGAACTGGCTCTTAATGAGAGGCCACCGACTCAGCAACACCCTCATAAGTGCTACGGAGTTGGGGCTTGGGAAAGGCATTTGGTCAGGAATCGCCTGAAAAGCTGGCAATAGACACAGAGCTTTTGATGTTTAATTGTTTTAAATTTAATCTTTTGAATGCCGGCAATCAAAAGAGAGAAACAATTCTTTATTTACAGGATGAACAATATTATTTCCCGTGAAAAAAGGTCGCGCGTTCGACCGTTGTGACATTCTGCTTAGTAAAAAGCAAAACCGATCTCTCCAGGGTCATCGGAAGTATGCAAAAAAAAAACTGTCTAAATCACAAGAAACGGGCGGCAGTCAAACAAAAATGTTACTACGCATGGCCAACTTTGCGACAAGATTACGTCTCCCGCCCCCGTAGGAGCAAGCAAAAGCAACACAATCGAATGACAAACACTTCTACGCACCTCGCGATGCTTTTCCCTATCCGTACAACGCAAAAAAAAAAACGAACACGATTGATCACGATTCCAGCTACTGCCCTCTTGCAGAAGCAAGTAACACAATCGAATGACACTATACTCACAGCCGATTTTTTTCCAACCGTCCGGCCGAAATGCGTAAACTGAATTAAAATGATTTCCGACCATGCAAATGCCGTTACCCGACATTACCCAGAAAACCATTACCTGGAATGCAAGTTACCAGAAAACTATTACCCGGAATATTATATCTCCATTTTTCGACTTTTTCATTAACGCCCTTTTAACCGTTTCACGTTCGTTCAGGTCAGTATGTTGACCTATTTTTTTTTAAAATGACCACCAATGATAACACTGTGGAACACGATTTTGTCTCAAGCATCAAAATACCGCCATTAACTTAGCTAAGGGTTGCTGAGTCTATTGCCGTTTTCAAAAATATCGTAGCACGTCTAGTTTTTGAGATATTGGCTGTTGAAAATGCAGAATTTGCCTATATCACCCAACTTGCATGCAAGTTTGACAGCTTGTATGGCAATTTATTTGCTTAATTTTGCTTTTGAAATTCTTTCAAACTTTATGTGTTTATGTGTTAAACAACTCTTATCATAAGAGATCATAATATTGTCGGTGCTCAAAAGTTATTTTTTGATGGTTTTGAAAATAATTGTATTGTTCCATATAAGAGAAACGAAGAGCTTTGTATGGAGACCGCAAACATGTTGAAAAAATCGATTTATTCTAAAATTAACCGTGCAATTACAACCAAATTATATCTTAATTGAAAGTTGAAGTCCTATTTGCATGCTTTATGTAAACATCAATTAAACCAGTGTTTTATTCAACTTAGGCGACCTGTAGCTAAAAATTGTGACGTGCTGGAACATTTCTGAGAACGGCATGCACCAACCCCAAATCCACTAGAGACACATAATTTGATTCTTGAGACAAGCAAAACTGACATTTTTGTTACGTTGTGTAATGCTTAGGGGAGGTTCTTCCTTCAAAATACATAACCATCGAAGAGGCGTGTAAGATATATTCATACCTGATCATGTCAATATGCACCATCTTCATATACATATTTGCATTTCATAGATGATTCACCCTTCTTTTAAAAATAAGCTGTTCTTTCAACTTATCTCTTCAACTTGCCATGGCTGAACTGGCTAAATTTGACTACAATTATTTAACTTCACATTTAACATTCGACCGTCGGTTCTCCATCCAAGTGATATCAAACAACAGCAGTGATTTTTCATGTTCACATAAAATACCGCGCGATCTACATTAAATATAGAAAAAACATCTTCGACAAAGTTGTTTAGGAGATCAAGGGCTGACATACGGTGATTATTCAATTTCAGAATTCTGCCACTAGGCGGCGCTAGTGAGCATGAAAATTTTGTTTTGCAAATATCTCAGGAACCTGACCACTTAGAAACATGGCGTCTCCGGCAAAGTTGTTCAGTAGCTCAAGGGTTAACAATTAACAAGAGTTTTAAGATTTTGCCACCAGACGCAGCTAGTAAGCATGAAACCTTTGTTTTGCGGATATCTTGGCATAGTTGTTCAGTAGCTCGAATACTATCATTATTTGAGCCAAGAAATTCGAAATTTTGCCACTAGGCGGCGCTAGTACGCCCAACTTTTGTTTTACAGATATCTAAGAATTCTGATCGCCTAGAAAATGGCGTGATCGGCAAAGTTGTTCAGTAGCTCAAAGGCTATCACTATTTTAAAATTTCAAATCTTTTGCCTTGGATAATGATTAGACTGGCTCTTAAACAAAAAAGTTGTAAAACTCGACGGGGCACCCCTTAGATATGTGCCTTAGGGTAAGAAAAATGCTCTCTGAAAATTTCAACTCATTTGGTTCCTCCCAGCTGGCGCATTCAATTCGAAGTTTGTATGGAATATACGTTTCAAATATATTGAAAATTGACCCCATTTTACTGTTTCGTTCCGTATAGAGTAAAGTGGGGCAAAAGTTCGAGTGGGGTAAGAGTTTCTTTTTAAGATTTCTAGCTCTATTCAAAACAAATCTTATAAATGTCATGGTGGTTCGAATGCTATTCAAGTAAGAGACTTTCACTCCAAATATCATAAAAATCGATTGAGATTTGGATAAGTTTTGGCTATTTGTTGTTTTTCGACGTAAATATTGTAATTTTTGTTCAAACTTTCGTTGCATGGATCCAATTGAAGATAAAATCTTTTTCAATATTTTATGTAAGGGCGTTTCTAGGCCTATAATAAGGTTGCTTTGAGGTGTATTAGTTTTTGCATAAATGCTTGAAAACAATTTTTGGCCCATAGTGGGGCAAAAGTTCGAATCAGCGGGGCAAAAGTTCGACCCATGTATAAAATCACGGAAAAATTTGCAAATTGCCTAAAACCCACATATTATCTTCAAATTTAGTTAAATTTGTCTGATCGCGTGAAAATAGTCACCAAAATTTTACATTTCCACTTAGTTTTGCGAAAAACTGCTATTTTTGAGTATATTACAATTAACTCGGTTATGAGCAATTTTTTGATAAAAATTTAGTGTGTATTTTTCGTTAAATTTAAGTTTACGGCTGGTATAAAGTATGCCTGTCATAAAAGTATCAATATTTTGTGTTTTAGCCAGAGAACTTTTGCCCCACACTAGATTCGAACTCTTGCCCCACCGGTGGGGCAAAAGTTCGAATAAGACAATCAATTTTGAAACTGTTATAACTAAAAATGAGTAAATATTTTGACACAAGTTTGTTCAGCAAAATTATAGCCAATATGTTGAAGGTTCACTGTATGGTATTTGTTTTGCTTTAAATGCTATTGTTTTCCTGGAAACTTTGATTATATCACTAAGGTCGAACTTTTGCCCCACCTTACTCTACTAGATGTTCGCGTTCAATTGAGCCCAGAATGACAAATTCACTAGTTGAAACCATAATGAACATAATTGCAGAAGGTTGTACCTGGATTTAAGCTTATTTTCATTAACCTTTCAGTTGTTGAAAGTGAGGCTAAGATCAACACTCCCGTACAATCACTTATATGCATGCACCTTATACCGCAGCTCGCCCAACGTCCTAGGTGGCTATGATTCGCTTAGTGGCTACCACCCAGCAATGTTGCAGAAATAATAAGCAGTATTGCAAATCTACTTCAGATAGCTAAATCACCGACTTTCTCAATGTTAATAATCATACAACCTTCTACAATATTGTTCACTATGGTATCAAGTAGTGTTTTTGACATTCTGAGTTCAATTGAACGCGATTATCAATTTGATGATGAGATGATGTTCTATTTCCCATATGTTTGAGCTGATATTCCCATATTAACTTCAATTCAATTGCGCCAGCTCATGGAACGACCAAATGAGCTGAAATTTTCAGGAAGTCTTCCTCTAACCCTAAAGAATAATCCTGGGGGGTGCCCCGTGGAATTATACAACTTTATTTTTCTCCCATACTGAGCTGGGCCAGTCTAATAATGATAGCCCAGCTACTTAACAACTTTGCTGAAGACGCCATCTTTCTAAGTAGTCAGGATCTGGAAATATCTGCAAAACAAAATGTTTATGCGCACAAGCGCCACTTGGTGGAAAATCTCGAATCTCTTGCCAAGAATAATGATAGTCCTTAAGCTACTAAACAACTTTGCTGAAGACGCCATCTTTCTAAGTGGTCAGGCTTCTGAGATATTGCGACACATTCAACAGGGCATAACTTTGCTACCATTGGATAAAAATCAACCAAATTTTGCACACTTTCTCATTGATGTGTATTGTTTACATGCTGTCAAACTCGAAATCGTGTCTTTCGATTCAACGAAAATGGAGGTGAACCAACTCGAGTCGAGAAAACACATTCTTTCCAAACACCTGGAATTTCCTGACCTGTCGCACCGGCAGTTGGGAAAATTTTGAACATTCACCACTCGTCTCCAGAGTGTTGAAGCGTTTCTAGGAGCGGTTGACGTTGGACCACGGCAAAGGAGCTGGAAGAAAACCGGGACCGGAGAACAAAAAGACGGAGGGAAATGTGAAGCGGGTGATTAAAGCAAATCCCAACGCCTCAAGCCATGATTTGGCTAAAAAGATTGGCATGTCGCAGCGCTACGTCCAGAATGCAAAGAAGAGAGCTGGACTACATACATACAAGGTACAGAACTTTCCGAACCGCAATGAGCAGCAACAATCGACGGCTACGGAAGCTCTACGAGAAGATGCTGACAAAATATGGCTGCTGTGTGAAGGACGACGAAAAGTATATAAAAGCCGATGTTGCGATTGCGGGAAGTGCTTCTGACATCGACTCTTTCAGCAGAAATTAAGACGAGAATATTTGTCTTCAATCAGCTACAAAGCTATATATAACATTTATTATAAAATATATCTGTTTACATTAAGTTTTACTCACAAATTCGGTGAAAAACTGCAGGAAAGCAATTGATTCCTTTTAGCAAGCATCTTAGCATCTTTGCACAGCAATTCACTTCTAAATATTATCTTTGTTGTGTATTTGTTCCTGATGAATGCTAACTGCCAATATGCGTATTGCGATAAATACTATAATTTAAAATGCGCTATTGTGCGCATATGGCTATTGTTCGTCATTGGAGATAGAAGGCAACGCGAGCGGCAGCCGTTATCACACCAATTTGTGTAGGTATCGAAGTTGCTGCACAAAGCATTCGCATCGGTCGAGATGGATTTCAACAGTGAGTGGGAAAACCGTGTGTTGCCCTAGGAGGCAATGTAATCGCAAACTTCCGATCGCTCTGCTGCCATAAGAACCAACCGAGTGCTTTGGATGCACGCCCAATATTCCAGAACGCAATCGTCATGCTGTGGCCGAGAAGTAAATTAATCAAACGATATACATTTGTACTTGTCGTGTGATAGGAATTGCGGCTTATCTAATGTAATAGTAATTTTAGGCTAGACGTAATTTCAAAGTTATTGTGTTTTCGTTTTCAATGTGAGCGCTCAAATTCTATATTTAACAATAATGCGAATCAGTCGAATGGACCAACGGTGAGAACCTTGAGCAAGCTGCGGTTCGCATCAAGCTGTCGGATCGCCTGCTTTACATACTGGCGATATACCTTCCTCCAAACTCAAGTATCGAGGTTTACAATGCACACGCGATGTCCATCCAGCGTATAGTGGGTCTTCTTTCGGACTTCGACATCTTCTTGGCGCTTGGTGACTACAATCTCCCGAATCTTCGCTGGCTCTTCGACGAGGATATCAACGGTTACCTTCCATCTAACGCATCTACTGAGCACGAGCTGGCAATGGTTGAAGCCATGTTTGCTTCAGGGCTACAGCAAGTTAATCACTTCGTCTATGTAAATGATAGACTACTGGATTTGGCATTCGCCAATCTACCCGAGCACCTTGACTTGATCGAGCCATCTGTACCTTTTCTACCAGTTGATTCGCATCATCAGCCGCTTGTTGTGATATTTTATCAACATGTCCCAACATAGGAGAAAGTTTGTATTTCGATTTCCGGAAATGCAATTTCGAGCTTTTGGACAATGCTTTCTCTACCATTGACTGGGAACTTCTAAATGGACCAACAGTAGAAGAACTTCTTTCGGATTTCAATCGAAGAGTGTATGAAGTGATTCAAGAACTTGTACCACGCAAACGACTTCCATCCACTTCTGTGTACAGCAAACCATGGTGGTCTTCGGAGTTGAGAAATCTACGAAACATTCTACGTAAAGCTCGAAATCGTTACTTCAAGTCTAAATCTGAGAGCGATAAAATCCAACTTCGAGAACTCGAGAATGCGTACAAAAACCGACTCAGTGTTACGTACGAAAATTATCTCTCAGCAGTTCAGACGAACGTGAAACAGAACCCGTCCCTTTTTTGGAACTATGTGAAACGTCAACGATCAAGCGATCGAATTCCCAGTAACGTTCGCTATGCTGGTTTTATGGCGGCTATCGATTCGGAGACTGCTGATCTTTTCGCAGCATTCTTCGAAAATGTGTTCTCTAGAGCTTCACCTGTGCCACGGGCCGACAGGTTTGAAGATGTTCCATCGTACAACATTTCAATTCCCGAGTGCCACTTTTCAAATGAAGATGTATTGCCTGTTCTCGAAGACCTGGACGACAAGAAAGGACCAGGCTTTGATGGTTTTGCTCCTATCTTGTTTAAAAAATGTGCGCATGTGCTTGCGAAACCAATTGCTGCAATCTTCAATCGCTCTATCCAGGAACGGAAATTTCCGTCAGCATGGAAGACTGCGATAATCGTGCCGATCCACAAGGCAGGTAGCCAACACATTGTAGAAAATTATCGCGGGATATCCGTACTATGCTGCCTCAGCAAGGTGTTTGAAAAACTCCTACATAAAGTGCTATATAATGCTGCATCATCGATAATGTGTGAATACCAACATGGATTTGTTAGAAACCGCTCCACTACATCCAACTTGATGTGCTATGTTACCGCAATTTCCCGAACAATGGAGTCAAAACAGCAAGTGGACGCAATTTACATCGATTTCGCCAAAGCGTTCGATACGGTCCCGCATCTAGTGGTCGTGGAAAAAATGGAGCATCTTGGATTTCCAAGATGGATTACATCGTGGCTGTTTTCCTAGCTGTCAGATCGAAATGCTTTTGTAAAGGTCAATTTAGTGCGATCTAAACTCTTCGAAATCTCTTCAGGGGTACCGCAGGGCAGTGTACTCGGACCTTTAATCTTCATTATTTTCGTGAATGATTTAATTTTGAAGCTTTCGTCGTACAAACTGTCGTTCGCCGATGATCTTAAAATCTTTCGCATCATTTCTTCCGCAGCAGACTGCCTTGCACTTCAAAACGACATCGACGCACTGCTGGTTTGGTGCGACGACAACGGTATGCGAGTCAACAGCGGGAAGTGTAAAATAATATCATTTACACGCAAGAGTACACTTCGGTTACATCAGTACACCATTGGAACGACACTATTAGAACGAGTCCAATCCATTTGCCATCTTGGAGTAACTATCGACATTAAGCTCCGATTCAACAAGCACATCTCTACCATAACCGCAAAAGCGTGGTTGGTTCTAGGGTTCATTCGTCGACATGCATCGGAGTTCACAGACATCTACGCTCTGAAGACGCTGTTCTGCGCCCTGGTGCGAAGTATTTTAGAGTACGCAGCTCCGGTCTGGACACCGTATCATTTGTCGTACTCTTTACAACTGGAGCGTGTACAAAAGTGCTTTCTGCGATTTGCACTGAGAGGCCTTCCTTGGAGAGACCCGGAAAACTTGCTAAGCTACCCTGATCGATGCCAGCTAATTAACTTAGAGACTCTCTCGGAAAGAAGAGCAAAATCGCAACAAGTTTTCATTTTCGACATCATTACCGGAAACCTGGATTGTGCAATGCTTCTTTCTGAGGTACCTTTCTATGTTCCACCACGAAGTCTTCGCAATGCACCCTTCCTCGCCAATCCTGTGCACAGAACCAGTTATGGTCAAAACAATCCGTTTTCCGCTGGCATAAGAGCATTCAATAATGTTAGTGTGTTGTTTGATTTTGATATGTCGAAAGCTGTTTTCGAAAATAGGTTAAGAAATGTGATATCGTAATTTTATATTTTACCATCTGTACGACCAAGTCGAAGATATGAATAACAAATAAAAATCATGACTGAAACGCTGCAACTCCGCGGCCAGCTTGTTGGCCACTCCGGATGGGTCACCCAGATTGCCACCAATCCGAAGTACCCGGATATGATCCTGTCTTCGTCGCGAGTCAGCCGATTTTAAGCAAATTCCGGGGTTGGAGTTTTTCACCGGCAAGAGCAAGTTCGATGTGGACGACAAATTTAAGAAGAAGAAAATGTCACAGTTCGCCTCCAAATATCTCATTTGGCAGGCCATCTGCTCTTGTGGACTGAGGAGTGAGCCTTTCGTGACAAAGCGCACAGTAAATGGAGAGATCTACAAATCTGAGTGCCTCGAGAAGCGCCTTTTTCCGTTCTTGCAGCAGCACGACGAAGCTCCGCTATTTTGACCAGATTTGGCATCATGCCACTATTCTAAAAGTGTCCTGCAGTGGTATGAGGCCAATTCTGTCCATTTTGTTCCAAAGGACATGAATCCGCCAAACTGTCCGGAGCTGCACCCAGTGGAGCAGTACTGGGCAATAATGAAGCGGGAACTTCGGAAGAGCAAGAAGACAGTCAAAGACGAGAAAAACATGTTAAGAAAATGTAAAAAAAAACTGAGAAACTGGTACCGGATGACACTGTAGAGACTTTGATGGAGGTCATCAAGCGAAAATGCCTTCAATTTTACACTCAAGGCTCCATCGATTAACTTTTCTTTTGATTTTTGAAGTAAATATATGTATAAAACTACCCTAAAATATTGGTTTGATTCTAAATATAATAAGAAAATTAGCATGACATTTTCGGTGTCGTGTTCGCCCTTTACACAAAAGTTCAACAGAACCGGTTACAGTGTACTCCCAAAATATTGATACAAGCACAGTGAGTAGGAGATAAAATCCAAAGAAGTAGATAAAAAGTGAATGTGATTTTTCCCACTTCTAGCCACAGTGGGTCGCCATTAAATGAGGACCGTATGTAGAACACCCCTTCCCCACCTCAGATCCTCAGATAGCTAAATTGTCCAGTCCAAAAACTACCATTTTGCAATACAAAACTTTCATGCTCACTAGCGCCGCCTGGTGGCAAAATTATGAATAGACTTGCTTGAGCAACAATAGCCCTTGAGTTACTGAACAACTTTGTCGAAAATGCCGTTTTTCTAAATGCGCATGCTCCTGAGATATTTACAAACAAAAGTAAAAGTTACATGCACACTAATGCCACCTAGCGGTCTTATTTCGAATTAAATGAGGTACAATCAGATAGCGTTCCACCTCTATAACAACTTTACTGAAACCGCATGTTTTGAAAATATTTGGATTTTGAAATATATCGATTTCTAATTGTAGTCTACTCGAACCGTATAAAGTGCGTTTATAATTATGCGACTTTTACGTACATTTGTTGGTGTCACCGCATTGAAAACGCGTCAGTAGTGTTTCCATTGAAACTGCTGTATGCTCCTCTGTGGGCGAGCGACGGAATCCGGATCAATTGTGTCCGGTTCGCGTTGAGCGGAAGAAAAAACGATGTGTGTCGGTGAAAAAAAAAACGCATCAGTAGTGTTTGATACGTTGAACCTGTTGTATGCTCCTGTCGAGCGAGCAACGAAATCAGTGTCGTGTCCGGTTTGCGTAGTAACCGCAGTATCGGTGTTGGTCATCCGTGTATATGCTCACGTATTCATTTCTAATTATATCTTTATCGTTTACCAAAACCAATACTTTCCCATATCCAAACTCCCAGTGTTTTCTTGTGGAATTGCAGAGGACTCCTCGGCTTCTGTAAAGCAAGTAACACGTCAACATTTCCCTCCCATTCCCAAATTGACCTGCATTCGGACGCAACCGGCGCCAGTATTGTTTGTTATAATAGTGAGAGCACCATTACTTACACATTGAAGATGCTACTGATCCTGAGTAGCATCTGTTGGTTCCCTGTCTAAGTACATCTGTTCTTGCAATAACGGAGTAGCAACTGCGGGCGGTCAATCATACTCATGCTCAAGCTCATTTGTTGATTTCACCGCATTATAAAGGGCCATACTGTAAACAAAAACGGTTGAGTATTGTATTGGAAATTCTTGAGGAATACATTTTGGTTTGGTGTCGATAGTTATCTTTATTATACATTGACAGCATATAAATCATAGCGCGACAGCCCGAAGGAATTTTTGGAGAATTCGGAAAAATGAGAGAACTTAATCGAAAGATGACTCTGAAGAAGATGTGTTTGGCAGGCAAAAAGACCTCATTTTTTCTTAGAAAGTTTTTTTTTTCTAAATGGTCTTTTAATTTGAAAGATAATTCCTGATTTGAATTTGATAAGAAGCATACTGATTCTGCTTTGCAAAGGTTTACGGCTCCCTGGGTAGTATCTAGTATAATAATAAATCTGGTCGTATGCAGATGTAGGTGACACTATTCAGCCAAAATTAGCGCATCTGCATATAATGATACTGTTCGCAAATATATGTAAAACTAATTACAACCATCGCTAACCTCTGCTTTTATCATGACCAACTCATATCCACATTATTGTACATATAGTTCCTAAAGAAAACGTACGAGAAAGCAGCACAGACAGTGGAACACCAGCAGTATCAGACAACGTTGTGCCACCCCATAAAACAAAACAATTTTCTCAACTTGCAGTTAGTTTCAAGCATAATAATCCACACCATTTTTCAGATTATCTCTGCGCTTCGTCCATGTGACTAAGCATATACGTAGCTATTATTTCGAGCCAGGGGGGGGGAAATATTTGAAAACAAAACTAAAAGAGAGCCTTAAACAGGACGCCCCTAGAAAAAGGGGAGACACCCAGACGGAAAGATAAGGAAGATACCAGCCAACCCCACCAAAAGTGCCTCTGCTGCATCATCAGCTTACTTCATTGCTTTCCCCGTATCGCATGATGGCGGTTTGAAAACACCCAAAATTACCCGTTTGGGTGAAAAAATGTTTGCGTTCCGTATAGCTATATCTAGCCGCGTTCTCCTACACGCAAGTGAGTTTCAGAACATATATAAATACCTTACACAAGGTAGGGCAGAGATAGTTCGATGCATCTACCCGTGTACACTGAGCAGAATTTGGTAGCTTTTTAGACTATTAGAACCTTTAATTTGCTGCCAACACGAAACATCAAATAAGCTTACTGTGCTTCCCACACTCCACGATAAACTTGTCGTGGAAGTCACGAACAGCTTTTCTCAGTCCACAATATAGTTTCAGTATTATGCAGCCCAGTCAGTCATATATGGGAAGTTACAATCGCATAACTTTTAGAGGAACTAATGAAATTGGTGCCAAAATTAACTGATTCCACGTTTTCGAGCGACAGACATGGGGATGTGATGAAATGGTAAAAATACTCGCCGTTTACGCCATAGACCTGGAATCGAATACCATCTCTATGAAGATGGTCATTCATTATAATAACGTCTTTTTTCGAAAGGGAAGTAATGCCATTGGCCTTAAGATAAAGTCAGCTTAGAAATCGTATGAGCACTTACAAATTTATTACTCAGAGCACCTTTGAAGTATTGAACAATTTTTTACATCAATTTCCAACCTTCACCATGATTTGGGACATCATTGCCGCTGGACATGATAAAAGATCTTTCGATGAATCCATTTTGTGAAATGAGAAAGTTAAAAAAAAAATAATGGATTTTGTTTATGGCGACACGGGAGACCGTGTTATTTCCCCTATCTATTGCCTCACTCTAACAATTATCATCAAAACTTTGTGGAAGCAAATCTCGAGTTTTAGTGAACCGATGAAGCTGAAAATTTATTGGGTCGGCACTACATATATAGAATCATAGTGATACATTTTTCGCATCGATATATGGAGTGGTTCTTGGGATTTGCTTCTTGAAATGTATAGGATGATTATAATGACGTCCCGTGCGGCCTCATTTTCCGGTGCTTGAAAAGTTTGATTAATTTTTTTTAGAATTTCCGTGGATCACGGGAATTTCAGGGAAATAACAATGTTATTCCTAGTTTTCCGGGAAATCAAATGCCGCAAGCCTAGCAAAAAGTAATACATCTCAAAAAATTGTTGCAATGGACCTGGAAACGCCCTGACATAAAATATTGAATAAGATTTCATTTTCATTTTATTTTATGGAACGAAAGATTGACCAAAAATTACAATTTTCGCATCTCAAAACAACAAACAGCCAAAACTTTTCCTAACGATATCTTAAACATTTGGAGTGATAGTCTTTTTCTTGTATAGCACTTTTACCAACATTGAATTGAGCTAGAAACCTTGGATAAAAACTTTTGCCCACTTTACTCAATCTGTGGTCGAAATGTTCTATCTCATCAATAGCCATTCTATTGAAAGTTGTAATTCAGATGTGAAAATATTAAAACTGTAGCAGATGGTGCATGAACTCCATCCATAAAAAGATAACAACCCCGCTTAGGTCGACCGGGAAATTCTCGTTCACAATTAGTGATGGAACGGTAAACATCATTTCCACACGATTTTAAAAAGTGCACACCGACTATCTAACAAGCCATCAAAAGCAGACTAACGTGAAATTATTTCGCTAGTCACCGCTGGTATTCATGTTCCAGTTTTTATTTTGTGGGATTTTACCCCACTTCATAAATACCGGCGTCAATTTTCAGCAACACCACAGTTGAAGTTTGGTTCCGGTTTTCCATTCTAATTTGATCAGCAATAAACCATCCAGACAGGCATCATCATTGTTTAAAGTTGTTGTTGCTCGCGTTAAATTGCGATGATTGTGTGCCATGTTCTGTTGGGTTGTTGGCGTCAGTTTATGGTTTGCTGACGGAAAACAAAATGTTTTCATTTTTTTCTGATTTCTGTTTTCCACCGTTAGACGGCAAGTAGGTTAGTTCGAATACTAAATTGGATAGATAGATGATTGTCAGAGTTTTGATGCTTTTTTGAAGCGCAATTGTTTCAGGTAGTATATACAACAACTAGAAAATCCAGAATGTGTTATAGTTGGATTGTTTTGTGCATCCTACTTGTCCAAATGTGGTTTTCAATAAAACTTTCAATGAAGCTTTATTCGCAGTTTGGTCATTGAACTATTACAATCGTTGTTGGCAACCCGGATCAGCGAATTCGGTACCAGCCGTTCAGTATCACCCGCTGCTAATACTGATAGGACAGCGACTGTCAAAGCGACAGAGAGAAATTGCAGAAGCAAAATAGTAGTTTACGGAACAAGTTGCAGAATGATGATTTTTACAGCGCGAGTCGTCCTACGAGGCTTGTCGAGTAGGATAATTACGAGGAGTGCTGTAAAAAACCATTTCTGCAACGAGTTACGTACAACATTTTTTGCAATTTCGTTGAGGGTATCACAAATTATATCGGAATGCATTCATCATTATTTTACAATTTCTGAAAAAATGTTGTGTTAAGATTCATTACGCAACTCAAAACAGTTGTTAAGTGAGTGTCGTAAGCTTAATCTCACACCAAAGAGTTATAAAATTAAGGTTAGAGGTCAGGTCTCCCAGGGCATTTTTAAGAAAATGGAATCAGAATATTTACGATCCAGTATCAAGAAGTTGCACTCAAAACTGAACTCACAAACATTGATGTGCTATAGTTTACATTTGAAATTGGCCAAATAATACCCTTGGGAATTTCCACTTTTCCTTACCAAAGTGATACAAGCAGAGGAGTGCGAAGCACGTAGAAAGAAAGATATTCACTCGAAAAAGTTGGCAATTTTAAAGAATAAGCAGCACAACAAAGTGGTAATAGCATTGCCGAAAGTCCAATCATGTTTCAAATCAAACAAAAATATAACTCATTTTCCATAATAATTTTCTTTAATTTTTTCATAACAAATTGTGTTATAATTATGTTTTAAATTGAAACAAATTTAAATCAGCCTTTGATATTATAACTGATTTTGTTTTAATTATGTTATAATTTCCTCCATCAACTCAAAGTGCTTCTAACAAAAATTAAATAAAACATGTTATTTGTAACAAATTTTGATATAATTGTACTACTATTTTGTTGTAATCCACTGGTCTGGTGACCAAATTTTCATGAACCAGTTTACGGAAATGGCCATATTTCAGAAGATATCCAACGAATATTAATGCGTCAGGTGGCAATGAATTCTCAAAAGGAACTAGTTTCTTTGGAAATTGCAAATATTGAAACGATTGAAGGGATTGAACTCTTGACTTCATTCAAAACACCAACACTGCGTAACAAAAATGACATTTTTGCGCGTCTCAAGGATTAAACTATGTGTCTCTGGTAAAGTTGGGGTTGCTGAATCCGATACCGTTCTCAGAAATGTTCCAGCACGTCACAATTTTTAGCTACAGGTCGCCAAATTTATAAAGAACACTGGTTTTATTGACGTTAACATGAAATTTAAGGTATGATTTATAGCACTTGTTTATGATCCAATACACCGAGCATGCAAAACAGGACTTTTGCTTTCGTTTGAGATTGAATTTGGTTGAATTTGCACGATTTATTTTAGATTTAATCGATTTTTTGCTGTCTCCATACTAAATTCTTTGTTTCTGTTTTATGGCAAAACTCGACACTTTTCTAAACCATAACAAAAAACTTATGAGCATCTAGGGTGTTATAAACTTTGTTGATAAACATTTTTATACACATGCTGTGTGCATTACGTGTGCAGTAAGTTGCTGACAAACTTGCATGTAATGACAAATTGTAAAATTATACATTTTCAACAGCCACAAAACTAAAGCTCTCAAAAACTAGACGTGCTATGATATTTATGAAAAAGGCAATGGATTCCGCAATCGATCATTAATTAAATAGCGGTATTTTAGTGCTTGAGACAACAACGTGTTCCGCAGTGCAATCATCATGATTTGAAGAGTTCTTACTTTGGATAAGCACTACTGTCTCTAGCATTAAGGTTTGAAGTGGAAAGTTGTTGATTTTGAACATTTTGATTTTGTCTCTTTTGTGAAAGTAATCATTGACAGCTTGTTATAGAAGTATATGGAGTTCACTTCATCCACTTCTAACAGATGCAAGTTGGTGTCGAAGGAAGATACAAGATCATCACTCTGAGGTTAAAGGTTCAAATCTGGGTCGTGCGGAAGTGTTTATTTTGACTTTTTTAAAGCATATCATGTAACGATGAATTCAACAACTGTTCCTTTGATATTGTCAAGATTGAACAGCGAATCCAAAAGCAAACTATTGCTGTTTTTTACCGTGTACAATCCAGTTGATTAGAATGTGTAGAATAATTCCGTCCAGCAGGGTGTGGAATTAAACCTCATAATAGAAAACATATTTTATGTGTGAAATGTGAGCTCGTGCAAATGCTCAATGCCTCCATTCAAGTAGGTGGTATGTATAACACTTCTTTTTTCGTAATCACCAGCTAGCACGTGAGAATCCCAGTTTTGCCTGTTAATCCATGCTCGACCTGCAGTCATCGCTCCGTCCATTTCCGAATGAAATAACATAGGTAAACAAACACTCAACCGGCGCGGGATCTGTATGTTTCTACACCTTTCTGCCACTGGTAGTCACAACCGTCCATAATTTAACTTATTTTACTGTGGCATTCAAACGATTTAAAAAATTAGAGCATTGCTGATTGTGTGCGGTTAGTGCTTGCCCTCGTTCGCCTCCTTTTATCCGACTGTGGTTGTGGCTATGGATGGTCGACTGAAGAGCTCTTACCCGAAAGGATATTTTTTTTTTACCAGGGCAAAGTGACTTGAATGACGTTTTCTTTGGGAAACTTTGCGCCGAGAGAAGTGTCGTTCTAGAAAAGCTCATTACCCATGCACGTTTTCCACTTTCTAAATTTAGTGGCACCTGGCACTATTCACATTCCCTGCTGTTGGATTCTTTTGTGTTTGTACTTCTAAAGCTTTTCTTGATTTTAAATATATGCAGATTTTTTTCTGTAGGGGTTGCATGCAAGCGTTTTGGAAACATCAGGTTCTTGGCAGTTAGAATGTTGACCTATTTCTAGAGTAATTTTAGCTTCGTTTGTGAGAAAGGCAGAACGTTACGTAAATTATCGGCGAAGCTTTAGCAGTTTATTTATATAGTGAACAATTTGAAGTAATGCTTCCGAAAACGATAAAAATGCGTTAAAAAACTCTTGGAACCAGCGCCAGCGCTTCAAATTCGTTGCAAAGGTTTTTAAATGAGTACTTAAAATTTGAGTATCCCGGAATTATTTATTTATAGTGACTCAACCTCATTTACATATGGGGCACTGTTTCCACATCAAGCAGGTTTAAAACTATTAAATGATTTACAGACTTCGATAAACTTTATCAATTACGAGGGTCCTAGGTGTCATCTATTGCTCGGCAATCATTAACTCTATTTATTCGCTAAAATCTTTGGAATAATGGAATTTGTGTCTAAAATTGAGCCAATCCCATATTCGTACACCTAGCAAAAATCAAACATACAGCATACAAACCTATTTTTATGTGCTAGTTGATTACGCAATATCTTCATTACGTTGTTCAGATGTAGTAGAGTACATTTGGAAAAAAATAAGCCGACATATTTGAAACTTAAGTAAATTTATGAAAAATACCACTTTTTCAATGTTTTTTCGCTAAATACAATCTGGTAAGTCTAACAATATCGTTTTTTTTTCAAGTGCACTGCATAAACAATGATTACTACGAATACTGAATGAGTTTCAAAAATTTATAATCAGTTTTAGAGTACTTACGAGTGGATATTGGTATCTCATACTTCAAAATCTTGATTCATATAACATTTATGAAAAAATCTAAAACCAAAAATTTTAGTCATTTTCTTTCAGTTTGGCTCTTAAATGGATGCACATAATTCATAGTTAATGTCCCTATCTAAAAATTGCGCAATCAATATTTTTATTTGATATTTTGCTACCAAACATTATCATAGAGATTGATAGAATAAATAATATTGCCATAACCGCAACACATGCTTATTTCAAATGCTGAAAACGACAGGTTCTATTCTAGTAAAAATTATATCAATGCTCTTCGCTCCCTTGGGATATTTTGTATTTTTATTATAAAATAAACAAACCGCAGAATAGGGTCCTGTTTTCAGTATAATTTGAATATGAGTTGGTCAGGGTTCTGCTAAACCGCACCAAGTGCCATTTTTTCCCAAATGGAGTTTTTTACATCAAAGGACTTAAATAATCATAACCTCTCTACCATAAAAATATCGAGTTATTTGAACAATCGCTTGTAATCTTATATCATAGATTTTGTTTGGAAGGACACGTAAAACTTTAATTTTGTTCAGCCAGAGTGAACCATAAACCAACGCACGTCATCAGAGGGAATTCATTTTTCAGATATAAAGCTATGTTTATCCACACGGTGTCTCTGGTAGGAAACATTAATATAAAAAAATCAGTATCGATGAAACACCCACCAAATGAAAGCTTAGGCTTTCCCCTTTCATTTGAGACCGGTTTGAAAATGTTCTATCGGGGGGTCCTGAACATTTTTTTTTATTTAAGTAAGAGATACGTACCATAGGTGATCTTCTTCCATCAATAGTATGATACAATGAATCGCTTGTACCATATGATGACAACTCAATAGAACCGTAGAAGGCCATGACAAATATTTCTGGACAAACATTTGAAAAGGGCTGGAGAGGTCTTGAGCCTTTTTTCAGAAACGTTGCTGTTGAGCCCTTTTTAGCTCGCCCATGCAAACTAACACCACTATCAGAGAGATTGATGTTAGCTCTTCCTGATAGTAGTATTGGTAAGCGTGATCGAGTTGAGTTGGGCTCAATAGCGTCTTACGAAGACATTGTTTACCTATGTCGATGTGTCCCTTTTAAATGTTTGTTCAGATTTCCATAAAACAAGCTTGTTTTTGTTTTGGCAGTGTTGCTGTTCAGTTGATTATAAATTCAGTAAATAGTAAAATTGTATATCTTTAATCAAAATTTATTCATTTATACAAAACTAAAATGGTTGTAAATAGTATTTAAAATTTTGAATAAAAAAAAATGTTTAGAGATTTGAAAGATTTCCAATAAATAACCATTATTTAGATTCAGTTGTATGCTACCGTCTTAAAATTCAAATATATTTTCATAAGATATCGCTTTTTACGATTAGTAATAACCAAAGCGTTTGAAAACATTTACTCATGGATCATTACATTACCAATGGTTTCATAGATTGCAAAAAACAACTAAATTGCGTTATAACAATAGAAATATTAGTAGTAGAACGCTAGTAGCGCTGTTGTCACTAAACTGATTTAACTAATTATTACCTTTAATTGTTAATTTTCATCAATTGATCAATCCCACACAATAGAGGGTGATTTGTTTTGGCCTTTGACAGTTTGAGGCCCGGTACTCACGCTGTCACATCGCAGCAAACTAGATGTTGGTCACACGAACAGCAGCGACATTAGCATTCTTAGGTTAATGCTTCTACTGTTATAACGCTTCATTGCTTAAGTTGTCGCGTTCTAAGGTGGTATAGCGAAAAATTGGTGCTTGTGTCGCGTGATAAGTTTATAAATTCATTGTTTTGGGTCAACATTTTGGTTTGCTGATTAGAGGTATGCCTGTTAATAATTACAATAAATATATACCAATTTCACACCTAATAATAAATATATATATTTACACTACACTCTGTCAGAAGACCTGAAACATGAAACCGAAAAGCCTGTCTTCATGGCTCGTTCGAAGATTTGCGTATTGTGTTTAAAGAATTTGTGTCCGTTATCAGCAATAGTGGTTGATATTATTGAACAGCACATTCTTCACGACATCAGGATTACAGTCTGGTATTGTCCTACAAAAATATGTCGAGCTTACACGTTTATTCGTTCAGTAACCAGTTCAAACTTTTGAATATAGCACTGTATAAATATAAATACAATTTAAAACCTACCACTCGAAGCATGTAATGATGTGAGAACAACAATCTCGCCAAAACTAAAGGGAAAACGTGGTGGACACAGTAATGCAAAAAGTAAGTGCAAATTGAATTGGTTGCTTGTCGAATCTACACGGTTTACCACCCAACTGAGAATTTTATTCAACATTTGTGCAACCTAAAAAAACCCATTTGTTCGCTGATGACTTGGTTTTGATTAAAAAAAATTGATTTGAGCACCAGATGAGCGTTGCAGTTGAGCAGCTGTCTAAGGGGTTTGAGTGTTGCAATCGCCCCAAACATCGCTTTCAAAATCAGCAGACCTAACCAATCAGTTCAGGGGTTTTTAGAGGTAACACATTTGCACTTTGATTTGAATGATAATGCAGAAACTGTAATAACGTAAATGTAAATGCATATAAATGCGTTCAGGGGCCTTCCTTAGCCTTAGTGGTTAGAGTCCGCGGCTACAAAGCAAAGCCATGCTGAAGGTGTCTGGGTTCGATTCCCGGTCGGTCCAGGATCTTTTCGTAAAGGAAAGTTCCTTGACTTCCCTAGGCATAGAGTATCATCATACCTGCCACACGAGATACGAATGCGAAAATGGCAACATTAGCAAAGAAAGCTCTCAGTTAATGACCGTGGAAGTGCTCATAAGAACACTAAGCTGAGAAACAGGCTCTGTCCCAGTGAGGACGTTAATGCCAAGAAGAAGAACGTTCAGGGGTTAGTTGATTATGTGACGTCCAAAAAGGGGAGTTGGCCTGGGCAGTTCGATCTGCAAGCGATGGAGAAGGGTCCTTTAATCATTTACCCTGTCGATTATCGAGCATAATTCTGACGTCATCGGGACTCAAGGCCGATGTAAGGATACTGGCGTAAAAATACTGTTGCTGTTTGCTGTTGCTTCTGGCGTTCCAGAAAAATATGGCAATATTAAGAAATTTGGAAGACACTGTTGCTTTTGAATAATTTTGGGTGCTCCATTGCTGGAGATTTGAAAATCGTCAATCTGTTTTTCGTAATAATGGGAGGTAAGGTACCGCGGGGCAAGTGGGAACTAAAAAAACGGTAGTTCAATCAAATGGTTCAATAAAATTTTCAAATGTCAATATTTTTCAAATCTAACAGCACAATCACATTTTGGCAACATATTTTCTGGTGTGTGCATGATATCGATCGAATAATTTCGAAATTGTGGAAACCTGGGAGGAAAGTTTTAGAATGAGCCATTTGACGCAGTTACATCGCTAAACGGGGCAAGTGGGACACATACAGTTTTATGCGTCATTCCACATCAGTAAGTCAACCATTACAATAAAAGGATTGATAAATCATATATTTTTGATTTCGAGTACATTTTTGATGTACATAAGGGATCAACCATAAAATACGTAACGCTTTAGGAAGAATAGGTTTATTTAAAAGTATGTCACCTCGCATTTAATATTAACTGAAAATACCTCAATAAAAGCGTAAAGAGGAATTAAACATGTTCAAAATATATCATTTATAAGTTGTTAATTACGAATTAGCACATAAACCATCAATAATTACCGAAATTATAAATATGTTTTGTTATTACTTATATGCATAGTAGAAAACCGCTTAATAGGGTGGAATTGTTTTCCGTCACTACTAAATTTGGTAGAAATAACAAATAAAGTTCAAATAAGATAGAAAAATGATCTTTCTCATGATGCATTTCAAATTTCATCTCTGTGTTTGTTCAATTTTAAAGTCGTATTCCAAAGATAGAAAATAAATAAAAAAACATATAGAAGAATTACACATTTTTTCTCCCTCTTATGCAATTACGTAATTTTAGATTTATCTTTTTTGATAAAAATCATTTGTTTGAATGTTTTAGTGCTACTCTCTAGGAAAATGTATAACACGTCTACGAAAAGTTTTGATTCTGGTTTTGTTTTGATAGTTCCCACTTACCCCGCGTACAAAGATATTTTGGGGTATGTTAGACCATCGAAAATTTCATATGAAATGAAAACAAAATACTGGTTTATCGTAAGCAGCTTGTAATAATAATTGAAGTTGTAGCTTGCTGATGGAAATTCGATTTATAGCACATTTATGTTTTGCGAGTCAATGCAAGACGTGGAACGTGTCGCAAATTATTATGCAAGTTGAAAATGGCGCTGAATTGACAACTGATACATGAACCACATGGTAATAAAAATAACAATATGTTTTGTACTTAATACATTCATTGTCATTGTATCTTCAACTTTCTAGAAGAATACCCCCATGAAAAACTTTTCCTAAGTGAGCTATGACGAAACGTCCCACTTACCCCAGATTCTCACTTGCCCCGGGGTACCTTAGTTCAACACTTCCTTGCCCATACTGTACCACACAAAAAAGATTTATCCAATTTAGCTGGTCATCCACGAATACTTTGTCACATACGCGTCCGCGAAATGGAAAAGCCTCGGCTCGGACCATAAACTGGCGAAGCAGTTCTTCAATTGTATTTACTATCCACTGCTCCAAATTGACCCAAATAATGTCGAGGAATGGGTAAGCATCAGCAGTTTGATTGTGTGATTCATAAAAATGACCCTAAAATAATTCTTTTATCACAGGTGAGGATCATCAGTTGCCAACGCCATAACAAAAGTGGATTCACCAGATGAAACTGTCAGAAGCTTTTGAAAAATCGGCATGTTTTGGAAGTGTAATGGGATCTAAGTTTGCTAGCAATGGTAATTTATCGTACCGTTCTGTAAATTATCTCTTTTAAATGAAAAATGTGTTTCAGGCGCTTGATCATTCTGATCAGGTACATAAAAGTTGTTTTCAAACGAGTCTGGATGATGATTTTGCAGAAAAGTTAAGAACTTTTCAAAAACGTGGATTGCTTACCCAATAGCTCGAAGTTCCATATTTCCGCTATCATATCCCGGAGTTTTGTGAAATCACAGGAAGTGGTTTGAGCAAATACGGGAAACAAGCCAGTGAAACCGTGCATTTCGATTTTCAAGTTGCTTGGAATCATGCTAAGTTTCCGGAGAACTCCGAAGCATATGATCGACAGCTTCTTTGAGCTGTAGTAATGTACAATAGTGAGCATTTGTAACCCGTATTATCCGTATTTACTTTATCGATATGTCGTGTATATAATTGGTTTAAATAGAATGGTATAATGCTAAATCTAAATCCTTTTTGTTAATTGGTTAACTATTCGTAGTACAATTTCTCATGGCTACCTAGATAAGCATGAAAGAAAATGACTGTGTGAACCATAATTAAGAAATCAGTACTGAAAAAACGGCATTGTACTGTTTTGAAAAAAATGTTCAGGACCCCCCGATAGAACATTTCCAAAAAGGTCTCAAATGAAAGGGGAAAGCCTAAGCTTTCATTTGGTGGATGTTTTAGCGATACTGATTTTTTTTATATTAATGTTGTTCTACCAGAGACACCGTGTCCAATTTCCTTCTATATACTTACAATTTATCCATTCCAAACAACTCATAGAAACAGAGGCCAGTGAAATTGGGCAGCAATTGATTCATTAAAATTAAATATTGTTTTGGTGGCGTTGATCTATTTTCTTTGAAATTTTATCCAGCCACACCGCACTAAGTACTGTTTATCTGAAAATCACATTTAGACATAAAGTTAAGGCATTTACAAACCATAAATACTAGCATTTGCTTGTTATATAACATGTTTATCAATCCACACAGAAGCCGTAATGAAAAAACGAATTAATTTAATCTGTTACTGTGTGAACAACTCTCGTGGACTTGGTGCGCTTAAGTTGTTCAGAAAATGGCATTTTAGCCATCAAACGCCGTCAGACAAAGTGCACATTACTTGATTCAAGTTTATCACCATTCCTTCAAGAAGTGAAGATGACCTAGTGGTAGCACACTAGATAACCACTCAGAAGGCACGAGTTCGAATCCCGATGAAACTTTTTTTCTGATGATCTATCCGATGGTGGTGGAAATCAAACAAGTTGGTGAACACTTCACGCATTAAACTGTGAACTTGATCAGCAAAGGTACACCAAATGGGAGCAACTTGGTGCGCTTTGGCAGAGCGAATTCATGGTTTTCTTCGATCATTAAAATTTATGTATGAACACGTGAGAACCTTGATTCAATATTTACGAATCCTTCCCATATACACTTGTCGCATGGATTCCAACATGCACGGTGATGATAAGCATCATTTGTCTCCAATTTTACTTGTGTTGTTGAAAACTGTGAAACACATCCAACCATACCGAACCAAGAACCATGTTTTTCAATTTTTGTTCAGCCAGAGTGAACTGAGTGCTTCATATTGTTCAATGAAATCCAAATTCATTGTTAATTTTTGATGAGTTACTAGTATATTTAATCTCGGTGTACTTATTGAACACTGTTAATCGCATGTGAGCGATAAAAAAAATAAAATTTTCGTCCGCGATAAACTAGTACAGGAAAAGACTTTAAAGTAAAATATCTCGGAATAAAGGTTTTGGCACTTGGTGCGGTTTAGCAGAACCTCGACCAGTTCAAAAACAAATAAATATTGAGATAACATCAATTATGTGAACGTATGTACAGCATAGTGTAGTGTACTTTGTTGTAAAACAAAGTTCTTAGTTAAAATTCTTTCTACAGACAAGTTTGAAATTAACCTTTTACTGTTGTTTAGAACGAAAATTTGGTTTACATTGTTCGAAAATAACATTTCAGATGAGTTTTGAAGTTCTCACATAAAAATGTTCTGAATTCAAGAGGATGAAACCTTTTTATGATTTCTGTAAACTGAATATATTTTAACAAAAACTCTTTCAGTGCACACGAATATATTTTTTAGAATAAATCCTACAAGAAAAATGAACGCATTTGTTAGGATTATTGGATTTAATTGCAAAAATAATTGGAAAAATGGTATTTCTAAAAATTTTACCTAAGTTTTATATATGTCAGGTTAAAAATTGTCCAAATGTACTATACTACGTCTGAACAACGTAATATAACACTTGAGCAATCAAAAAGAGCATTAAGATTCAGTTTAAATTTTAATAGGTGTACGAATATGGGATTGAGTGCATTTTCGACAAAAATTCAATACTTTTCTATTAATCATAAAATAATTTAAAATGGTCACATTTTATGACTGTTAAATAATAGATGACACCTATGGCTATCAATAAAGATAAAGCTTTTCAAACTCAATATATCATTTAATAGTTTTTTACTAACTTGATGTGACGCCAGTGTCCTGTACGAATATGAAATTGGACCACTAAAAAAAGGATCTAAAGTTGAAGTCTCGCCATATGTTGAAAGCGAACAATTGTCAGCTTAAATACTGCTTTGGATAAGACCGATATTTTGCAGTAATACTTCGAGTTTTATTTGAATAAATGCCTCAGTAACTTATTAATATGTCAAGCACTCAACACTTAATATACCTTTGAAGAGACTATTGAATCGATCCAGTATCTACGATACTGCAAACCGAAGCCAGATAATCCCCAACATACATTCAAGTTTAATAAAAGTTAAACAAACCACTGTTAAGCATACTTACTTATTTGGCTTTACATCAATTATCTTGATAAAGCCTTGCCAACAATATTTCGCCAATTCACTCGGTTCATGGCCGCTTCTGTCCATCCTCGACTGTGACCCACGCTCTCCAGGTCCTGGTGCACCTGGTCAATCCACCTAGCTCGCTGCGCCCCACGCCTTCTTGTTCCGACCGGATTCGTAGCGAACATCATCTTTACAGGGTTGTTGTCCGGCATTCTTGCAACATGCCCTGCCCAGCGTATCCTTCCAGCCTTAGCTACCTTCACGAGGTTTAGGGACAAAATGTTGAAAGACAAAACGTCGAATCCCAAAACGTCGAAAGGGACAAAACGTCGAAGGGACAAAACGTCGAAAGCAGTCATTTTTCTAGCGACGGTGTTTGGATAAATAGTGTTGCTAAGGAAAAAATGGTTGCGATGCAAACGGTGTTGGAAACAGCAATATTCTCAATTTTCATCACAGTAAGCATAAAACAAATTTTCAGAAAAATGTCACTCTTACATCCATTTCTGGCGAGGAAAGAAGCACCTTATGAAGCTAATTGAAATTGAAGCCCAAGATACGCAGAACTGATCAAACTTGTCAATATTTATGTTGGGGAATATAGGTTCGTGGCTTATACATACATTCAGCAATGCTTTCTGCTGTTCCCTAAGTTGTGTGAAAAATCGTATTCCCAATAACTTGAATCCCTTTTCAACTTTTCTTTTACAAACACTCCTAATCCTGGCACAATAACTTCCGTTAATCCTAGTTCTTTCCCTCCGATAATAATGTTCATCAGTCACATCCAATTAAACCACACTATTTTAGTGAAACCTCGCGCGCGAATCTTGATATCTTTTTTGCATGCATATATTGCTGTGTGCGTTTGAAATGCAAATATCAAATGCGGGAACACCAAATGCGGTAAGATTTTCCACAAGAAATGCTATGTCAAAGATACGTTTTTCTTGCTAGGTCGGCGGTTATTTAGAATATCGTTGCTAGGTGTCCTTTGATTGTTTTGTGTTACCGCATTTGGAGGATGTTTAGTCACGCTTTGCAGCTCAAATGCAAACAGCAATAGATTGATCACTGATGAATCTATTAGTGTTGTTGATCGGTTTCGTCTTTCTTCGTGTTCCGAGAATGTGTTATTGTGCGATTGTTACAATAGTGTTTGTAGTTTATGTCACTTAGATTAACAAACATAAACAGTGTATATAGAGTGGCATGATATTTCTGAACATGATCATTGCAGTTACTTAATTTCGTTTACGTGTTTAACTAATTTAATGTGATGTGAAATAATTACTGACATCTAAGGCATGATTTTTGACAATTAGTGAATTCTTTATTCTTTAACGCAATATTGAACAACAGGCACAAAAGTCCGTCGCCCTGTCGTAGTCCCCGCCGAGACTCGAACGAACTGAAGTGTTCGCCCGAGATCTTCACGCACTTCTGCACACCGTCCATCGTTGATCTGATCAATCTTGTGAGCTTCCCGGGAAAACTGATCTCGTCCATGATTTTCCATAGCTCTACGCGGTCGATACTATCGTATGCCGCCTTGAAATCGATGAACAAATGGTGCGTAGGGACCTGGTACTCACGGCATTTCTGGAGGATTTGCCGCACGGAAAAGATCTGGTCCGTTGTCGAGCGGCCGTCGATGAAACCTGCTTGATAACTTCCCACGAACTCGTTTGCTATAGGTGATAGACGACGGAAGAGAATCTGGGATAGCACTTTGTAGGCGGCGTTTAGGATGGTGATTGCACGATAATTTTCACACTCCAGTTTGTCGCCCTTTTTGTAGATGCCTTGCTTCCACTCCTCCGGTAGCTGTTCCGCTTCCCAGATTCTGACTATCAGCCGATGCAGACAAGCGGCCAACCTGTCCGGGCCCATCTTGATGAGTTCGGCTCCGATACCATCCTTGCCAGCGGCCTTGTTGTTCTTGAGCTGTTGAATGGCATCCTTAACTTCCCCCATCGTGGGAGCTGGTTGGTTTCCGCTGTCCGCTGTGCTAACGTAGCCATCGCCTTCGCTGTCCTGACCTTCTGTGCCTGTGTTCTCTGCGCCATTCAGGTGTTAATCGTAGTGCTGCTTCCACCTTTCGATCACCTCGCGTCCGTCAAGATGCTCCCATCCTTATCCCGGCACATCTCAGCTCGCGGCACGAAGCCTTTGCGGGATGTGTTGAGCTTCTGATAGAACTTCAGCGTTTCTTGAGAACGATACAGCAACTCCATCTCTTGGCATTCCACCTCTTCCAGGCGGCGCTTTTTGTCCCGGAATAGGCGGGTTTGTTGTTTCCGCTTCAGTCTGTATCGTTCCACGTTTTTCCGCGTACCATGCTGCAATGTTTAGCGCCACGATAGGTTCTGACGTCGGTTATGTCGGAGAAGTGCCGTCCATCGATCAAAACGTGGTCGATTTGCGATTCTCTCTGCTGAGGTGATCTCCAGGTGTACCGATACGGGAGGCTGTGCTGGAAATAGGTGCTACGAATGGCCATGTTCTTGGAGGCGGCAAAATCTATCAGTCGTAGGCCGTTCTCGTTCGTCAGCCGGTGGGCGCTGAACTTTCCAATCGTCGGTTTGAACTCCTCCTGGCCAACCTGAGCGTTCAAATCTCCTATGATGATCTTGACGTCGTGGCTTGGGCAGCGGTCGTACTCGCGTTCGAGCTGCGCGTAAAATGCGTCCTTGTCATCATCAGTGCTTCCGGAGTGTGGGCTATCCACGTTGATTATGCTGAAGTTAAATAATCGGCCCTTGGTTCTTAACTTCACATTCGTTCATTGATCGGCCACCACCCAATCACGCGCCTTTGCATATTACCCATCACTATGGAAGCTTATTCCAGCTGAATAAACTGTTATTCAACTACTAATGTTTCTTGGGTCGTAACTACATGGAAATACGTTTGGTTTATCCACACATGAAATATGTATTGAATAAACATTCGAAAACTTTTTCATTAGAAGAATTAAACTCACCATTGGGTAGGCGAATTTTTTCACTTAGAAATTCTTAGATTTCGCAAGGATTATGTTCAGCTGACTGACTTCACTCAAACTGGAAACATATTGTACAAGGGTTTTTCCTGCCGGGTCGTTCGAAGAGCCTTACTTAGGCTTTCAAAAAGTCGAATTGAACGACTCTGATCCAGTTGAACGGTGTCTGCTCCAACTCTTCTTTAATTGTTTCCTTTGTTGATTCTGATCGGAGTTCATGGGGTACCTCTTGTAGTCTTCACATACCGCAGAGGATATGCTTATTCAAAAGCTTCCGTAATATAGGATGTCGAAGTATCAACGGCATCATTCAAATCACTAGCATTTTCAATGGACAGAGAGTATCCATGGCATTTCGTCGCAGTTTTCAGATTGTTGACCGGAGACTCCTAAAACGCAAAGTCTGCGAAGTTACATTCGAATGTTCAAAAAAGATGTAGCGATGATCAGATAACGATTCCTCCGATATGAGTGAATAAGATTACTAAAGTGTCCCTGCTGAAACCGGTTCCGGGGTATCTGGATGTAGCAAGAACCTAATATTGGTCCTTGGCATTATATCTATGATGTTTAGGATAAAAAAAATTATGAATTTTGAACCGTCGCACGATATGTGTGAATAAGATTACTAAAGTGTCCCTCTGAGCCCCTGTCGGAACCGGTTCCGGGGTATCCGATAGTAACCAGAACCTTATATTGGTCCATGGCATTATACCTATGATGTTGAGGATAAAAAATCATTAATTTTGAGTCGTCACACGGTACAATTATTTAAGTTTCAGAAAATGTCTTCTTTGGTATCCGAAATGGCCAGAATCAATGAGAAACAATGTCATTCGACCTTCTGGCAGCTTCTTACTTATAGAAAGTACATAATAAATAATTGTGTTATCGCTAATCTTGAAAAATCTACGTGAAGCATCACTTCCGGAGCGAACATCTTCTTCTTCTTTCTGGCGTTACGTCCCCACTGGGACAAAGCCTGCTTCTCAGCTTAGTGTTCTTATGAGCACTTCCACAATTATTAACTGAGAGCTTACTATGCCAATGACCATTTTTGCATGCGTAGATCGTGTGGCAGGTACGAAGATACTCTATGCCCTGGGAAGTCGAGAAAATTTCTAACCCGAAAAGATGCTCGACCGGTGGGATTCGAACCCACGACCCTCAGCTTGGTCGTGCTGAATAGCTGCGCGTTTACCGCTACGGCTATCTGGGCCCCGGAGCGAACATACACCATTTGAATCCGGAATAACTCCGGAACCAAGTGGCCAATCCCATTGCTTCTGGAATATAATAAATGTTGAAAAGTATGCGGTTTGTTTAGAACCAAAAGACCACCAAATCAGTCTGTTATTGGCCAAGTTATGATTTTTTAAAGTTCATTTTTAATGAAAAGTCAAACGTTGGGGGTTTGAGAGTTGAGTAATCCAAGATCTGTACTACTTAAGTATTCCATCAGACTGGAGCCTCTAAAATTAATATCTGAGCTGCCCAGAAGGTGTGATAAGCATTGGCATCACTGGTCATAATCGACAGAAGGCCTTTAGTTACACAGTGTGCGACTACTCGTTTGAAACGATCCGTAGGTGATCGTTCATCATGTGCTAAGTATACCGAACAATAGACGAATTTCCCATTATTGGCACGAAACAGAAACATCAATTGTGGTAGCACAGACATCTTTGGTAGTTAATTCAGAAAGGAATGTAGCAACGAATGCTTCATTAACGAGCATGCATGTATGAGGCATGGCACACGAGTTTGTCGTTTCATGTTTACTGATAATAGGTTACCTATATAGAAGTTTCCCTTGCGATTTTTACGAAGTTTCAGAAACACGCCTTCAGCCTTGCTCCGGGTAGAACAGGAAGCGCAGAATACTGTAGAGGACCCAATGGTACTCTACAGGCTCCATTCGCGGTTGGGTTTTATTTAGACCCTCTAACCATTCATTCCTAGGAGCGGCAAGCATGAAGCCGCATCACACCATGAATTAGGGACACCTGTGAGGTGGACTTTTACTACTGGAACAGGCAGTCCGTAGTGTTATTTTTAGCAAATTGAAACAATCGCTACCGACACTACGTGGCTATCTAGGCTGATCTGTAACATGAGATTCATAATTCATAAAATTTTCTGTAGAAACATAATTATAACACATTTCCGCATTGATGATTAATTGATTCACTTGCACATTCGAATTGTTTACGATTATGGTATTATTTTATCGCTATTGACACAATTCACTATCATAGATGTATACTATTTCAAATAAACTAGTTGCAATCTCTCCGTCTCCCAATCCAATTTATATTCCGCGCAGAGTTTTGCTACTCCATTCATAACGTCACAAAACATTTCATCCGAACTTCCGTTCCAGATTCTTCATTATTCAGCTGGAGCTTTCGGTCCTGTTTGCTGCTCCAATGCGACCAAACTCGCCATGTAGGGTAACCAATATATTTTGGACCCCTATATATTTTGGACCCCCTGGCCAATTTTCCTGCAAATTTACCAGTTTAAATCGAAAGACCAACTCAATTCGCATGCCATTTGGAAAGATAGGACTATTCCGCTCTTGCATCAACCGTTTGTACATAGAAAATGTGTTTATTTTATCTAAAATTATTTTAATTTATTCGGTTCATCCATGCAACCGTTACAACACGTTACACACATAAATAAAAGCCGTCAGTAATTGTTCAAATGTAAACAAAAACTTTTTTCAAATTTCTGAACTAAAGGCGTGGAATTTCTTCGGTTTTCCATTGTCAATCGATTGATTAAACTATGAGCAAGCATATTATACAACCAGTGTCATGAACTTTGTCGCCAAACGATAAAAAATGCCGGGGGTCCAAAATATATACTTTGAGGGTCCAAAATGTATTGGTGTGTCCAACATAATAAAAATAAGTGCTTCACAATTCAATTATTTTCGATGTTTTTTGGACCCTACACGACCGTTTGAGCATTTTTATCTCGTAGAGGAAGTTTTTCTCTTCATGTTGGCATGTTCTTGGACTTGGTAACGCTGTGCAATTAATTAATTGGGACAAAAAACTAAAATCACTTCCTTAGGGGGTCCAAAATACGACCGTTACCCTATACTCGTAGGAAGCAGCAAACGATGTAGCAAATAGACAACCGTTTTCTTTATGGCCAGCATTGGAAAGCCAGCTGGCGACCGGACCAATGACTCTATATATCGAGGGAGAGCAGAGAGATCATAACTGACATCTTTATCATTCCCTGGCTGCTGCTTTCGTTTTACTGCTGCCTTACGCCATACGAAGAAGTGCCTTTAGCTTAGCTTAGCTTTGCTCCACAAATCGTAACATTTGCAATCTCTGCTACTGTGTATGTTAATGCATGAGTTTTTTTTATTTTAAAAACCTAGACTAGATACTCTTTCACCAGATGGAGTTTTGAAGCATGCAAAAGTTGAATATAAAATAGTTAATTGACCTGTGGTTGCACAGCCTTTTGCTACCATTCATCTTGCTCAAATTTCTTGAAGAGATTTTCACTAGCTTGCATCGAGTGGAGAGGATCTATACCTACATGTAGGTCATCGCAAGCGCCCTGTGCAACCGCATCGTACTAACCACAAATGTACACTCCGCAGTGAAGTAAACTCAGCCAGCGTTAGCAGCCATTCATTTCCTCTTCCATTTCCATATTTCCATTTATATTTTAATATCCTTGTTATTCCAGTTGTGTAGTAGAGGACGGTGATTCAAAATGCACATCAAGTGTTTTTTTTTCTAATTTGTAAAACAAGTCCTACACAAGTAACCATCTTCTTCTTTTTGGCATTACATCCTCACTGAGCCTGCTTCATTGGAAAACCGCAAATTCGAAGGGCAGAACGTGTAAAACTGTCAAAATTCTAGTAAATGTAATTAATGTTTCTAGGTGTATTTGGATGATTTCACATTATAAAAAGTTGAATACCTAAACATAGTTGTGTGTTGGCAAACTACTATTGATTTTTTTCATATTCATATCCTTTTTCGTATGATTTTGACTAAAATAAGTTCATCTGACCGTTGTGCACAACCTCAGAATTCAAGAAAGAAGTCAAAGAAGGCAAGAAAACATGCCAACTGTCAGTGAGCTGTCTCCTCTCTCTCAGGGAAGAAGTCGCAGCACAACTTGACCGTTGCATAAAATTTCCGCATATTGTTCTGGTTCATGCTTTTTTGAGCTTCAGCTATCACACGTTCTTCGGGCTGCTTTTATTTCTACGGTGAATTCGGTTTTCTTCAGCTCTCGCTACCCTCTACCACTCTCTGTTCTGTCGGGTACCGGCTACAAGTATACGGCTTCTGGTGATATTCTTCACGTGTGTCACTTTTTGGTACTCTTCATCGCACCAGTCGTATCGTCTGCGTCATTGCATAAAATAAACAACACATGCGAAGACATCAAAATTCCACAACCTACTGTTGTCGAGTGATTGGCAAAAATTCCAAATCAGTGGAAACAACATTTTTTTTACCGAATTTGAGATTTTTCTTAAGAACCCTGTTATATTATAATTTTTGCTGATAAAAAATGAAACAAACACAAACTCTGGTGGAGAAATTTGAATAATACGACGCATAAAAATTAAGGAACCATGAAAAAATTTGAAAAATAGAGCCCTTGACTGGCAGCATCATTTTTTCATCGCAATAACTTTTTTGCTTTTCGATATTTTTGCACCATATTTTTCTCACAAGTTCTATAAAAAAATCTTGTTTTTTGGGTCGATTTTGATTATTGGTCATCTGGATCCGAAGATATTCTGAATTCGTCTTACAACTTACGGCTCGCTGTGATGTATTGAGTGGTTAAAACACAATATATCAACGCTATAATAAAATGTTTTACTAGAATATATAGATCTACGGGCATCTCCCTCCATTCCTTCAGCATGATGGAATATACTAATTTCCTTTAAAATTCATTGTTCGTCATCAAAATTCAGCCCAAACATATGAACACAATTCCTTTTGACCGTATAATTATGGCATTTGGTCACAGTACAGCGAAAACAACACAATCAAAGGAACCGTATTTTTACGTCGAGCGTCGCGCACACATTGATGCGCATAAGCTTTTTTTCTCAGTACGACGGATTGAACTTTGTTTACATTCTCAATTATATGCGGCGGTTGAGGAAATTTCGTAAAATTTGGTAATTTATTGAAGTTTCACGGCGTGTGATTGGAATGGAATCCTTCAGTGAAGAAGTACGAAGGTTTTCCATAGTGAAAATAAGTGCCCGGCGAAATAAGTCACTCACGGGGGCGGGAAGAAACTTGTGTTGGAAAGTGGTGGGGCTCAGTCGATCGCTAAGCATTTCTCTCAAATCGTGTTCATCCATGCGATTTCTGTGAAAAAGTTCAACCTGGATAATTGAACTGAAGTTATTTACCGAAATACAGTAGTTTTATTGCATTTTTGGTGCACAGTTGTACGAACCATAACAGCTTTCACAAAATAACAATTGGATAATGAATCTATGCTGCAGGTAAGTTTAAATATCCGCCGAAGTGGAAATAGTTTGATACGACGAATAATAGCGCTTACGACGAAGTAGAACGAAACCCGACCACATTTAACCATCCATCAGGGTTTTGAGCTCTGGATCTCTATAATTTCAAGTTCTTTTGGTCATGCTACTATGGCGAGCCGTCATACGCGAACGGTGTTATTTTTGGAGGTGCACAAAAGCATGGTAACATCTTGGTATCACAGTAACATGCTACACACTTAGTTTTTATTTCGTTGTTCGGTAAACATTCTTACCGAAAACGCCCTGTAAATGAAAAACGAACTGAAGTTTCGGTATCGCTAACGAGCTTTACCGAAAAAAAACTTGAAAAAATAGGAAAATCATAAACATATTTATCTTTTTTTACCGAAGTCGTTATTACATTTACCGAAAAACTGTAAATCGTTCAGATTTACTGTAGACTGTAAACTTTTACAGTAGTTCAGTACTAACGCAACAATGGTTTACCGAACAAATTGTAATTTGTTCCAAACACCAAACATGCCGCCATATTTGTTTCAAAGTGCAAAACAACGCGTTTGGATTGTGTCCGATGATTTTTAAAAGATGTGTTCGAGATCATTTCTTAAAATCGAAGTAGGATGAACAAGACGTGCGTTTGGTTCTTAACCGTAAGTATGATAAGTATATTTTCATGGAAATTTTATTAACGAGCTGTATTTTAGGTTGGAATTTGCTGTTTCGTTGTTGGATACAATTACCAGTTCACGTCTCGGATTACAACGTCCTATCAAGCATATTCGGAAACATGAAATCAATCCTGCCCTACGAAGTTTTATTGTACTTCTGAACTTCAGACTGTAGAATAATGTACTTATTTCATACATGAAGTGAAGACGAATATGAATACCCAAGATAAATCAATTTGTTTCATTTACCATCAATATGAATTTTCTTTTTCATGTTTTTTTCAATCATCTGGAACGAAATACTGACTGCCTGCTGATATCAACAATACGTTCGGTAATTAATTTTACAATTTGCTCGGTAATCGTTAACGAACAGTTTGTAATATTTTGACAGCTGCGTTTTGATTTAAATTACTGATCGTTCGGTAATTCTTAACTTTACCGAAAGCATTACTGAGCGCTCAGCGGTTTATATTTCGGTAAAAAAATTACCGGAGTCGGTGGTATTTTCTAAGTGTGTAGGTATTTAGTTTTTTAATGGAATTATAAAGGCATGTGTAAATTGACATGCATGAAATAAATAGGATGAATATGCATATAGGGGTTCCTGGGGTAATATGCACTGCCGGGGCGAAACGCACCTTGTCAATTTCTCTGAAATAAATTAGTTTTGAGTGAAAAAAGTTATGCAGATTAATGAAATGTTGCAAATTGTTGACACCCTGAGAATTTGATTCATTTTGAAAAACTTAACAGGGAAATAGAACAATTTATTCGAAAAGTACGATTCTGATGTAACTTTCCCGATCATTACACTTGTTGTTTTGAAAGTGATGAAATTAGATTTTTACAACCTTCAACCATAAAACAGATGATTAGAGACTAGGTTGATTGTTGATGAGATGATTTTGCGAAATAATACAACTATTTCTATTTTCCATAACATTTTCTGTTAACCTTACAGCTGGGGCAGCATGCACTCCATTGATCGGGGCAGAACGATCCACTCCAAAATAAACTAAAATCATTAATTTTAGGTTATTTGAAGCCTTTACCAACGTATTTATGCACAATTGTATCATCTTACAGGCGAAAATCATCAAAATCTCCTAGTTTTTCGATAAATAAAATTTCGTTTAAAACACGAAGGTGCATCTTGCCTCATTGTTGTGGTGCATCATGCCCCTTTGTTTAGGTGCGTCTTGCCTCAATGTTGTGGTGCGTCATGCCCCAAAAAACGGTGCATTTACATGATGTTTAGTGTTCATTTCGGCACATTTTCCTTAAGTGGTGCATATTACCCCAGGAACCCCTAATGCTGTTATTTTTATTGTAGTATTGTGCCTACTGATTAATTGGGTAGCCTGAAAAAGCTTATTCTATGCTTGGCTAGAAGCTATATTGATTTTGGCTTAATCTTAAGCCATTGAATGAAATTCTATATTCTATATATATCTATAACGCTGCACTCTAATCCATACTCTACTCAAATCTATCTATAGAAATTATCACTGAAGGCGGAATCGCTTATTTTAGCATATGCATCGTTAGTTCGATTCATTTACTTCAAAAATTGGATTTTAACAATAAATTAAACACAAATGAATAATTTTACATCACATTCCCCTACATTGCTAGCTGGTTGAAAACAAGAAGCAGATAGTAATGGCCCATGTTCAGTTGTTTTTTTTTCGATTCCACCCGCAAATGTGCCACAAGTTCCACTCAAATGGATGCTTGAGCGCTATTCGTTTCGCTTCCGTTCGAACACGTTGCTGAGCACACTAGCCCTGTAGCGGCAGAAGATCATATTTATTTGCCCGGCATTTCAATACCAGGCGGCTGAATACACACGAACGAGTAATCGATTAATCAAAACGTCCGATAACTGTGATCAGATTTAATTGACAGAGGATAAAAGAATTGCTATCGATTTAGTGAAAAATTTGGCCTATTTTAAAAGAAATCCTTCATAATGATTTTTGTCAACTGTCTCACGACTGCTGTGAATGTGTAGTGCAATAGATTTTCTGAAAGTTCAATGTTGTCTAAAGATCAAATACAAGACTGGTATAAGACGGCCTTTTGATTCTGAAGCTCCTCCCTGGTATAGTATCAATGAGTTACATGGCATATTGTCGAATAAAATTATTAATAATTTTAGACAAAAATCGTTGAAATCTTCTATTACCACGATAAATGCGTTATATATCTAGGTTAAATTAGGTTAAATTAAATGAAAGCGTTTTTTTTTCTCGTATAAACTGGTGTAATCTAGTTACGTATAAAAAATTGGAACTGCTACTGCAAATGAAGTGTAATGTGTTGTTAACAAAATGTTAATAAAAGCTCAATTATGTTTTAACAAATCAGGATGATAGTGTTTTCTAACACAGAACACCTAGATATAACAAATTAATGTAATGTTAAAAAAAAAACAATTGTGTTGATACCATGAAAGAGATATGCTTGGAATAGCAGGATGTTAGTTCCATATTATATTCTCAGCTTAGAAAACTCATTCTAGCATATAGTTTTTTAATTAAATTGTTACAGGTATATAAGGATTTTTTTACAGCTTTACGGAATACGTTACGTATACGTTTTTTTTTATTTATTTGGTTTCTATTCTTATTAAAGCATAAGCACTGGAACTATCGACAGTCGCCAGCGTTTGAAATGAGTGCATTTTGTTCGTAGTAAAGTGTCCTCCAGCTTATTTTAGCGGTGCATCATATTTACATCATCACAGCTTAAATCATACTGCGGAAAGCATTGTGACAACGCGCAATAAAAGCAATCTACATTACCAGCACAGGACATAATAAAATTCATCATAAACACAGCTTATGGGAGTTGTTATTTTAATTTAATGCTCTGATTGTTGGGAATGTAAAGTGCTTTGCTATTCCTGGGCTTTCCGTGTCGGGGTGTGTGTGTTTTGCAGTATCTTTATTCGCTCTGGTGATGAAAGAGTTTTTAAACGAGTTAGGGCTGGCAATTATGGTGATTTAGGTTGTGACGTGTTTTACATCTGTTTTGTTTTGTTTTCCTACTAGTTGATAACATACACAGAGTTAAATCAAATTGAAAACCACTCTGTTTTCCATCGCCAAGTAAAAACTATTTGGAATATTTTTATGATGGGCTCTATGAAATAAGCAAATATTAGTTTCACATACAATAGAGCAACATTTGCTTGATTTGTGAGGACTTTTACCATTTCAGTATAGATTCATTAATGGTGCTGTTTAAATTTCCCACCCATTTTTAGCATGAATCTGTATATGGTACATGGTCCTCGAAATAAAATTCAACGACGTTCTAGTCTAGCATGCATACGCTAATTTTACAGCAAACAAAGGAAAGAAAAGTTCAATAGTTTTCGTAATGCAGCCCACAGACGCTCAGACGGTTTGACCAACATTGACTCCGCCCCTAGGTTGATGCTCAAATTGGTGCTATGTTTGGTGATGATGCTTGACGAACCAATTTGACAGCTTGTGAAACCGAATTGACGGATGATGAATCGGTCGGCCAAAATAAAACGAGTTTGATTTTGCTCAAACCACCGGTAAGCGGAGCTAATTGTTTGAAGAACTGAGCGTGTTGTTGAACATCGATGTCAGCTTGTAAAATTGAAGCTTCGACGTTCCATGGATTGTCTTTGCAGATGGCTGTCAAGCAAATGTGCGCTCTTAATTTGTTTCTATATATTTCATTTCTTTAGCAAGTTCACCAGCAGTTCAACCTGTGATTCCATCAAAAATTCAATTAGGGATTTCTCCAGGGATTTTACCAGGAATTCCTACAAGGAATCTATCAGGAATTCCTCCAGGAATGTCTTGAGGAATTCTACCAAAATTCCCTCATGGATTTTATAGTTCAGTGGTTTTCTTTGGGAACTCCTCCAAATTTTATCAGGAGCTCCTTCAGGGATTCTATCAGGAGTACCTTCAGGGCTTCCATCAGAGTTCATCTGGGGATTTCTTCAGGAGATCCTCCAAGCATTCCACCAAGAACTTCATCTGAGATTTCATCTGAAATTTCTTAAGAGATTCTATCAGGAGTTCTTCTAGATATTATATCAGGTGTTCCTCGAGGAATTCCATCAGGATTGATCAGGATTTTCTTTAGGTATACTAAGTAGAATTCCTCCAGGTAATCTAATCAGGAGATCCTCCAGGGATTCCACCAAGAACTTCGTCTGAGATTTCAACTGGAATTCTTTATGAGATTCTATCAGGAGTTCTTCTAGAGATTACGTCAGGAGTTCCTCGAGGAATTACATCAGGATTTCCACTATTGGTTCTATCAGGAGTTCAATCAGGAATCTCATCAGGATTTCCTCCAAGGATGTTATCAGGAGTTCCTATTGGGATTCCACCAGGAGTTTTTCAAGGGATTTCATCTGGAGTTCCTTCAAGAATATCTTTAGGAATTCCTACAAGAATTCCATCAGGAGTTTCTCCAAATTCCATCAGGAGTTCCTCCAAATTCTATCAGGAGTTTCTCTAGGGATCCTATCAGGAGTACCTTTAGCACGTCCATCTGAGTTCTTCTGGTGATTTCATTAGGAGTTTCTCCAGTGATTCCTTCAAGACTTCCTTCAGATATTCCACCTGGAATTTCGCCCCAGGAATTTTATCAGGAGTTCCTCCAGAGATTCTATCAGGAGTATCTTTAGGGCTTCCAGCAGAGTTCTTCTGGTGAGTTCATCAGGAGCTATTCCAGGGTTTCCATCAAGTGTTCCTTTTAAGTTTTCACCTGGAATTCCTCAAAAGATTCTATCAGGAGTTCCTCTAATGATTATATCAGGAGTTCCTCGAGGAATTTCAACAATATTTCTTCTAGGAATTTAATAAGGAGTTACTCAATGAATTTTATCGAGAGTCCCATCAGGAATTTTATCAGAAATTTCTCCAGGGATTTCATGAGGAGTTCATCTAGGGATTTCATCAGATTCCACCTGGAATTCCTCAAGGGATTATATCAGGATTTCCTCTAGAGATTATATCAGGAGTTCCTCGAGGGATTCCATCACGATTTATTTTAGGTGTATCATAAGGAGTTCCTCTAGGGGTTTTATCTGGAGTTCCATTAGGAATCTTATCAGGAATTCTTCCAGGGATTTTATCAGGAATTCTTACAGAGCTTCAGTAGCTCCTATAGGGATTCTATCAGGAGTACCTCTAGAATTTCCATCAGATTTCTTCTGGGGATTTCATCAGGAGTTCCTCCAAGGATTTAATCAAGAGTTTCTTCAGAGATTCCATCTGGCATTCCTCCAGAAATTCAATCACGAGCTCCACAAGAGATTCTATCAGGAGTGCCATCAGGAATCTTATCAGGAATTCAACCACGGATCGTACCAAGAGTTCCTATAAGGAATCCACCAGGAGCTCCCCTAGAGATTCCATCAGAAGTTCCTTCAGAGATTCCACCTGGATTTGCTCCAGAGATTATATCAGGAGTTCCTCTAGGAAATATATCAGGAATTATTTGAGGGTTTGTATAAGGAATTCCTCCAGGGATTCCATCTGGAATTCCTTCAGGAATCATATCAATAATATCGGCAAAATTTCAACAGAAGTTCCTATTGAGATCCCATCAGGAGTTCCTCTTGATCAGAGGTTCAGCTTGGAACTCTTCCAGGCATTACATAAGAAGTTCTTCTAGGGATGACATTAGAAGTTGTTCTGGGGATTACATCAGGAGTTCTTTAAGGAATTTCAACAGATGTTCCTCCTTTCAGTAGCATTTTCTTTAAATATTCCCCAAGTTACCAAATAGCATTTAATTTCGACCTGCGTACTAACATAGAGCTATTTTACAGCTGATATGTCCTATAATAGCAGTATAATAGCCCTAAAGGCGAATTAGCGTGGTAAGGGGGGGGGGTGTGGATAATTTGCGTGGGTCAACCTGGAATTTCTCCAGGGATTTTTTCAAAACTTTTTGTAGGGATTCCGTCAGGAGTTCCCCTGAGTCTTTCAACAGGAGTTTTGTTGGGATTTCATCAGGAGTTTTTATAGGACTTCAATGAGGAATTCCTACAAGTATAACAAAAAAAGTTCTTCAGGGATTCCACCAGGCTATTTATTATGTATTCCCCCCGGAGTTTATGAAAAATTTCTACCAAAATTTTCTTTAGGGGAGTCTTCCGGACTTTTCAAATGAGTCCTGCGGAGAAAAGGGATTTCTCTCGTAATTAATCAAGGGATGCCTCTCGAAATTCCTCAATGAATTAATCTTTAAGGAATTCCTCCTGAGGGTTATCAGGAATTTCTCGAGGGATTTTACTAGAAATTTATTATAAGGATTACATCACCGGAATTACTCAAGAGATTCCTTCCGAAATTTCTCAAAAGATTTCTCGCGGAATTCATCAAGATTCCGAAATTCCTTAAGGAATCAATCCCGGAAATCTACAAGGGATTCATTCGGATTTTTTTCTGGCGAAATATTTACAGGGATTCTTGAGGTTTTTTAGGAACTCCTCAAGCGATTTTACCAATTTCTTATAAGGATTTTATTAAAAATTGTTTATAAGGATTTCAGTGATTTGGGAATTCACCAGTATATCATCCAGTTACTCTATCACGAATTCCTCCTAGGATTTAAATTAGGAATCTTTCAGGGATCCCAGAAGGAGTTCTCAAAAGATTCTCTAGGGTTACTCGTGGCGGAGTCCTTAGAAAAACTCCTTCAAAATATACTGGGAGAAATTGATGGATAAATCCCTTTAGAAATCCTCGGAGAAATTTCTGGTAGACTATTGAAGTAATACATGCAGAAATCTCAGGACGAAAGCATCGTAGGGTTCCTTCAGAGATACAATACAGAATTTTTGAAGGAAACCCTGGTGGAATTTATACAAAAATTTATCCTAGAAAAATACCGGAGGTAAGCCTGGGGAGACCTCTTAAAAAATTGCAAGCGGATTCACTAAAATAAAGTTCCTGGTGATATCCCGTGTAGGAAGTTTTGGTGAATTCTTTTGCAGTATTTCTCGTGGAATCCCAGAAGGCTTCCCGACCAGTAGATTAAAACAAAATTGTATCACAATTCATATCAAGATTTGTTACAAATAAAAAATTGTGTTTCATTTTTGTTGAAGAAACATTTTGAGTTGATGGAAAAAATAATAACGTAATTAAAACAGAACCAGTTATAATTACAAAAGCTGATTCAAATTTGTTTCAATATAATTATAACACAATTTGTTATAAAAAAATCTGAGAGCATTTGCTTATACATATACGCTTTGATTCATCTAAAGAAAATAACAAATTTTGTTATAATTTAGTAATGGAAACTAACAAAATGAGTTATAATTTGGTTTGAAACATAATGAACCACATTTTTGTTTAAATGATATTTTGCTTCAATTTTGTTTTATGTAGAGGAAATCTTGTTATAATTTTTGTTATTTTAACTACTAACCAGCCAAAAAATAACATATTTTGTTATTAAAAACGCACAAACTGAGTAATAAAATCAATTCTGTTGTAATCCCCTGGTTGGGGTCCTGGTGGAATCCCTCAAAAAATTCCTTGATAAATCCTGAATGAAATTGTGGGTAGAATCATTGTAAGAATTCCTAGAGTTAAAATTTGCATGTATTTCTGAAGCAATTTTGAAGAAATTTCTAGCGAAAACTAGGGAAATCACTAGAAGAATCACTGGAAGATTTTTGACAGGGGCAATTCCTGGTGGAAATTCTTGGAATTTTTGTTGGAATTCTTGTATTAGAAAGGATTTCTTTAGCAATATCTTTAAGAATTTCTAGAGGAGTTTCTGGTGGAATCGCAGGAACAAAATCCTGATAGAATCCGTTTATAAATTTCTTAAGTTTTGTTGAAGGAATTTTTAAATAAATATTTGGAGGATTTTTTGGAGGAATTTTTGAAGGAAGCATTTGATAAAACATTGAAAAAATCCCTCGTGAAGTTTTTTTTTGTACAAAACTTTCTAGAAAGAGACGTTGAAGAAATTCCTTGTAGATGTTTCGATACAACTTTTTGGGGAATTTAAGGAGAAACCCATGAGGAAACCCTGAAAAAAGTCTTGGTAAAATTCGTGGGAAATCTCTTTTGATGAATTTCTTGAGAAGTATCAGAAAAAATTCGTGACGTGATTCCTGGGTAATGCTTGATGGAATCCTTGGAACTCCCTAGTGTAACCCAAAGATTTATGGAAAAACTTCAAAGTAGAATAGCTAGAGGAAATCACTAAAAAATTCTAGATAGAATGTTTGAAAAAAGTTGGGGTGGGTAATGTCTGTTGCATTACCGCGGGGTTGACTTAGGACTACTATAGACACAATTCGATGGATTCTGGGTCAGACTCTAACTACAGTGCGGTAGCTTTTTCCAGATGATAGGATGTTTGATGATAGATGATAGGAGTTGTGATTGTGAGTATTCAATTACGTTATGGTTTTAAGAGAGATCTGTCATTTGGTGTGGAAGCTTTTTTTGAGTTTCGGATTTCAAAGAGAGATATTTTAAAAAACAGTGGGACAAGACACGTCCGCATGACGTCAACTACGCTATGTGATTTGCTGCATATGAATTTAAGTCAAACTTCATAATTGTAAACTTCCTTTAGCTATAATTCAGTATGTAATGGTTTGTGAATTAAGGAACAGTGTCAATTCTTCTTCATCATCTTGGTATAACGTCTTCACTGGGACAGAGCCTGCTTCTAAGCTTAGTGTTCAATGAGCACTTCCACAGTTATTAACTGAGAGCTTTCTTTGCCAGAATTGCCATTTTCGCATTCGTTTATCGATTAGCTGGTACGATGAGACTTTATGCCCAGGGAAGTCAAGGAAATTCTAATTACGAAAAGATCCTAGACCGGCCGGGAATCGAATTCAGACAACTTCAGCATGGCTTTGTTCTGTAGCCGCGGACTCTAACCACTCGGCTAAGGAAGGCCCCTATTGGCAATTGTCAATTATTCATAACAATCAGATATTGTACGATGCTACGAAAAGAATTAAGAGATTATAGCAAGTATGTTACTTACTTACTTTTGCTGGCTCTACGTCCTTGAAGACATGACCTGCGCCACAATGTTACGCCAACTAACTCGGTCCATGGCTGCTATCCTCCAATTTCTCGATCGTCCCACACTTCCAAGATCCTGCTCCACTTGGTCAAACCACCTAGTTCGTTGCGCTCCCCTCCGTCTTGTACCAGCCGGATTTGAGGTGAACACCATTTTTGCGGGATTGTTGTCCAGCACAACGTGTCCCGCCCATCGTACCCTTCCAGCTTTGGTGACTTTCTGAATACTGGGTTCACCGTAGAGTTGCGCAAGCTCGTGGTTCATTCTTCTCCTCCATACGCCGTTCTCACATACTCTGCCGAAGGTCGTCCTAAGCACACGTCGTTTAAAAACTCCTAGCGCTTGCAGGTCCTCGTCGAGCATTGTCCACGTCTCATGCCCATAGAGGACTACCGGTTTTATCAGCGTCTTGTACATGGAACACTTAGTACGGAAGTGATGTTTTCCAGACCGCAAGGTCTTGTGGAGTCCGTAGTAAGCACGACTTCCGGCAATGATAAGGACTGTTCATTTAAGAAAGTGGACACGTGTTTTTTACAGTAAACTGTTTATTTTCGAACAAATTCATGAGTTTACCTAAAAAACATGGAAATCAACGTAATTTCGATCAAATTCACATAAATTTGAACATTTATTGAGCATTGCTGGAGAATGCTCTTACTTTTCTTTTGATACCTCCCATAAAATTCTGCACAACTTTTTTCGGATCTTTTCGAACTGCTTTTTGAACTGCTGACCACATTTTCTTGAAAAAATCGATGGAGCTTGCTTCTCTTCCATCCTTCTTAAGATGCCGTTTGATTATTGCCCAATATGTTTCAATGAGGCGTAGTTCTGAGCAATTTGATGGATTCGATCATTTTTCTACAAATTCGACTTATTCCTTCTTGAGCATCTCCAAAGTAGCTGAAGCATAGTGAGCCGATGCTAGGTCTGGCAAAAACAATGGAGGCATGGTATGCTTTCAGTAGATGGGCAGAAGCCATTTTTTAATGCATTCAGTTCTGTAATTTTCGCCGTTGATTGAACCCGTCGTGAAATATGTAGTACTTTCATACCGCAGGAGCAAATTGCTTGCCATACCAAATCATTTTTCCCAAATTTTTCTGTTGGGATGTATCGTACGTCGTCAGGAATATCTGTTTTGGCCACAGCGTTGAAAAAAATCAATTTGGACACTTCGCGATTTAAGCCAAATCTCGGAACGGTAGTTTTTCTGTACACCATTTGTGCAGAAAAAAATTGAGAGTCGCCATGTCAATTCGACCCATCGTTTAGAATTTATAATTTATTTATGTCAACTTTTGTCTGCTGTCAAAATAAACACTTGAGATCACACTGAAACAAAATTCTATTTGTTTTTATAGAATTTTTACATCAAAATGCTAATATTTAGGTGTCCACTTTCTTAAACGAACAGTCCTTACGTCTTCGAATTTCTCTGCTGCAGTTGTTATCCGACGTTATTAATGCTCCGAGATAGACAAACTCGTCCACCACCTCGAACTAATCCCCATCGATCATCACGCGTCTGCGAATGCGAGCTCTATCGTGCTCGGGGCCTCCAGCCAGCAGATATTTCGTCTTCGACGTATTTACCTTCAATCCAACCCGATCTACTTCACGTTTCAGCCTGGTATACTGTTCAGAAACCACCTGGAACGTTCTTACGCAATGTCCACGTCGTCAGCAAAGCAGATAAACTGGCTGGATTATTTGAAGATCGTGCCCCGCATGTTGAAGCCCCCCCCCCGTTTCATAACACCTTCTAGCGCAATATCGAACAGAAGGCAGGAAAGACCATCGCCTTGTCGAAGTCCTTTGAGTGTTTCAAACGGGTCCGATAATGCACCCGATATCTTCACACAGCACTGTACACTATCCATCGTTGCTTTGATCAGTCTAGTCAGTTTCCCGGGAAAACCATTCTCGTCCATAATCTTCCATAGCTCTTCGCGGTCGATGGTATCATAGGCCGCTTTAAAATCGATGAATAGGTGATGCGTAGGGACTTGATAATCGAGACACTTTTGGAGGATCTGCCGCAACATAAAGATTTGGTCTGTCGTCGATCGCCGGTACACAAAACCGGCTTGATAACTTCCCACAAATCTGGTTGCCAGTGGCGATAGATGGCGGAAGATGATCTGGGAAAGCACTTTATAGGCTGCGTTAAGAATGGTGATCGCTCGATTGTTCTCACATTCTAACTTGTCACCCTTTTTGTATATTGGGTATATTATTCCCTCCTTCCACTCCTCCGGTAGCTGTTCTGTATCCTAGATCCTGACTATCAATCGGTGCAGACAAGTGGCCAACCTGTCCGGGCCCATTTTAATTAGTTCCGCTCCAATACCATTCTTTCCAGCTGCTTTGTTGTTCTTGAGCTGTTTGATAGCATCCTTAACTTCGCCTATTGTGGGAGTTGGCACGTCTCCCTCAACCACCGTACTGATGAAGCCATTCCTCCTGCTTTCTTGATCTTCCTCCTCTGCGCCGTTTAGGTGTTCATCGTAGTGCTGCTTCCACCTTTCGATCACCTCACGTTCGTCCGTCAAGATACCTCCATCCTTATCCCGGAACATTTCGGCTCGCGGCACAAAGCCTTTGCGGGATGCATTGAGTTTCTTGTAGAACTTTCGCGTTTCTTGAGAACGATACAGCTGCTCTATCTCTTCGCACTCCAACTCTTCCAGGCGGCGCTTTTTATCCCGGAATAGATGGGTTTGCTGTCTTCGTTTCTGTTTATATCGTTCAACATTTTGACCGACTGACACTCCTCGTCGAACCAACCGTTCCGTCGATTTCCTTCCACGAACCCAATGGCACCTCTCGCTGCGTTGTTAATGGCTGCTTTGACACTACTCCAGCAGTCCTCAAGAGGAGCTTCGATGAGCTCTCCCTCTTCCGGCAACGCTGCCTCAAGGCTTTGCGTGTATTCAGTTGCGACTTCGGGTAGCTTGAGTCGTACCGTGGCGGTCGTCGGTACCGAATGTTGTTCACAACGGAGAGTCATTGGCGCACTTTAACCGTCACAAGGTAGTGGTCCGAATCGATGTTTGCGCCGCGATAGGTTCTGACGTCGATAATGTCCGAGAAGTGTCTTCCATCAATCGAAACGTGGTTGATTTGCGATTCAGTCTGTTGGGGTGATCTCCAGATGTATCGAAACGGGAGGCTGTGCTGGAAGTAGGTACTTCGTATGGCCATGTTTTTGGAGGCGGCGAAATCAATCAGTCCAAGGCCGTTTTCGTTCGTAAGCTAGTGAGCGCTGAACTTCCCTATAGCATGTATGTGGTGTACACATTAGAAAATATAACACAAATTACATTGTGTTTTAACAACACAAATTCTTAAATACACTTTTGTTGGCCCTGAAAAGGGCCGATTGAAGGCTGAGGTTCGAGTAGCACGAACACACATTTTGACGGCGCACGTATTGGAAAATCCTCCTCGTCCGATGACGTTCACGGTGGCGATGACAATGAGCGCTTCTACGAGCGGTTTTGGCTGATTTTCTTCAGTCATTTCGTAGAAATCTTGCGTTGGCCCACCGATTCCTGCAGAACCAATTCTGGAAGCACGAGTTAATCTACAAATCTTGAGCCATTCACAAACAGGGCGCTGGATTTGCAGTAGTTTGATTATCAAGAGCTCTGTGGCACAGGTAACGATGAGCTGAGCAGGTTCGGCGGAGCTCTTACCAGCTCGAAAGCGAAAATAGAATGAAACCGAATTCAACGAAGGAGGTATGCTTTATATCCATTTCTAAGGCTCCTCCTTTCCGTATTCTTTCTCATCTGCACAGTTAAAAATAATGAGGATTACATGTCATTTAAATTTCATTTATGTAATGTAAACATGACGTCATGTAAATTTAAGTTTTAAATCATGTAAAAATGTGTTTTATGTCATGTAACCACTCATAACCCTGCTTCATTACATGACATATAATCGAAGTTTACATGACATATCATGTAAATATCCATGGTATTCCACGCTCCAATTATGTGCATTATATGTCTCAGAAATTTACACGTTTCGTTCGAACTGTGTGGGAAATGAGCTTTATGAAACTGATGTCTTGGCAAGGGATGTACAAGATGAGCATTATGCTGTTATTGCATCCTGTCCTGCAGCAGCGTCCTCGGTAGCATCTTCAAATTGCCGTATTGTCGATTATTTGTCATACGTCGATGACTGCTCAGAATAATCCCCGGCAGAGACTCCTCATAATTTTGAAATTTTACCGGAATACGTCGTGCGAATTATAACTGGAATTCCTCATCCATATCCTTTTTTCCGGTTAAGAACCGGAATTTTGAAAGTTCTACTCTTCCTCACTACGATTATTGTCCAGAAATCGTAGAGATTTTCTCTCCACAGCCACAGAGTGCGAAAAATAACAACCATGTATCCACTAGACTTGCGAAGAAATTTAGTGTTGCTGCAACGAACTATGAAAGTTGTTCAAACGGTTGCATCAACATAAATCGGTCTGAAAAACTTGGGAGGCGGATTCAATGTTGGTCCAACCGTTTGAGCGTCTGTGGGTTGCATAAAAGAGTAGGAAAACAGGGTGATGCTAATGATAATAAATCTTCGAGCTGTTTAATGGAATACCTATAGGTAGATGAAAACCCGAATTTAGTACAGGTTGGACACGATTATCCTAAGTATCGATTTTTTTTCACTCCGGATAAACGAATCCTCCGGATAATCGAATTACTAAGAATCAAAATTGAAATCTTCTATAAAAGAATCTAAATATCCTCTTTTTTCGTTGTTTTATTTACATGATGCGGTGGAGTACCCAGAAATTATTTCTAGGAACAGTAGGGGTCTTTACAAGAAAATAAAAATTTTGATCAGCATACACAAAAAACCACTTCTTCAAACCCATTGTATTTTGCAATACCAAATTATCTCAGATTTATGCACAAAAATTGAATAACAAGAACAAGAACAAATTCCGGATAATCAAATCCCGGATAATCAAATTCCGGATAATCGAGTCCGACCTGTACTATACCATTTAATTCCACTAGAGTTTATATATTTTGACAGATACGCGTATCTAGTGCACGACACTGAAGACGGCCTCACAGTTGAGGTCGAAATACGCGTATGTGTCAAAAGATATAAACTCTAGTGGAATTAAATGGTATAGTACTAAATTCGGTTTTTCATGGTGATGCTATTTCGCTTTCGATGAGTTTATGTTATCCCCATTTGCTGCATTTTCTGTTTCCTTTCTTAACGTTCAACGCTCCGTCATCGTTATCATCGTCATCATTGAAACTTCAAAAGCAGTTTTTCTGTTCAAAACTAAAAATTATTCGATGAAAATGTATTCACTGTATTTCGGTTGGAGAATAGAATACAGTGAACACATTTTCCTGTAAATTTTCTTGGTTTTGAACGGAAAAACTGCTTTTGAAAATTCTGAAATCAATGACAGATCCTGCCCCCTTAAAGTTGTTCCTCAATGATTGACTTGGTGGGCTTCGTAGCCGTGTGATTAGTGTCACCGAGGCATTTAGCCGCATCGTGCTTCACGAGTGTGGGTTCGATTCCCACTTCAGGCCGAAAACTTTTCGAGAGGAATGTTTTCCGACTGTGCCACTGGGCGTTGCATGCTAGTCCGTTGTCTAGTGTGGTGCTTCCTTCAAAGGGCAAACAGCCCACTGGAAGCATTAACGTGTAGTGTCTTTACCAAAGGTGTAGGAGTATTGTGAATCGATGTCGTTTGAGTATTTGGTTTTATAACGTTGTTTGTGAATACACAGAAGTTTTGCAACTTGTTAATATTGATTCTGTTAGGAAATTGAGGTACATTTCTTCTCTTTATTTTTTCGTAACTAAAAATAGATATAATAAAATTAATTCAGGTCCAACCCGAGCTGTAAGAGCAATATAACATTTTCTTTTTAATTTTAAGATTAATTATCGGTAGAATTAGAACAGCACTGATAGTGGACCACAAACAGAACGAAGCAATACATTAAGCTAAAATTATATCTTCCATTCTGGTCCACAAACTCCTTCGACGAGATAAAAACTGCTTTTCCCAACAAAAATCCCCGCTGAACGGTTGAAAGAGGATTGTGCTCGGGTTGGTTTGCTCGCTTTTCCACACTTTAGCAGTTGGTATTCCCGTGTAAATTGAGTTTTTTTCCCCACTGCTGGAGCACCGGATTTCCCACTTGCAAGCCACCTCATCATTTTCCGTTTCGGTGGATTTGCATTCTTTCGCACCCGAGCTTTTCGCCCAACGAATGACGTCGACAGCATCGAGGGCCATGTGAAGTTGGGTACACTTTTGCTTACACGCTAAATTAATGCACATTTAGTGCAAAGCTATACTAACTCATCGTTTTAGCTGCTTTTTTTGCTTTGGGTTTTACGTTGCATGCAAACACTTCCATTGCACTATGTGCCAGAGAGCAGATTTAAGCGGAAAGATGCATTTCGAGCTATAGAATGAAACTTTTTGGCGAAAACTGTCTTCCACAAGATATGTTGTTTTTGTATCTCAAGTAAAATGCATTGAGAAGAGTGCAAAAGCGCCGTGGATCGTTAGTAGTGTTTGATCTATTGATTTTATCATGGATAGCATCGACAAACATCGGTGACTCTCAGATCTCTACCTTATCACACTAAACCAATATCCTTTCTATGATAACTGTGGAGATGCAGAGGTATACTCGGTCTCTAGTAACAACAGTTGTCCAACTAACATTCCTTCCCTTCCCCGGCTCCGTCATTGAATTTTGAATTTTGAGCTCTCGATTTGTACACATTGAGCAACTACGAATGATTATCCATGCTCATGCTTATGCTCAAGTAAAGTGCATTGGAAAATCGTGCGTTTTTAACACAAAAACTTCAATATATTATTTTTCTTAAATAGATATCAACTATCTTTTAACATAAAAATTTGCGTACTACTAAGTTCTTAAAGTCGCCCGTAGACTTGAAACGCGGCAGTTTTGTCTCGACCACCGTATGTCAACATAGGAAAATGCTTTAACCAATTTAAGAGCCACAAAATTTTGTTTTACAAAGTTGATTGAAATCGAATAGACCTTAATTTTGTGTAACACCAAACAAAACGGCTAGCTCTAAATTCATCTTTTCGCATATATCTACTTTCTAGACCACAGTGCATTGGCGCACTAGAAAAAGCACAACGATGGCAGCAATGGATGCTGAACAAGTGGTTTGCGGTGAAGCTTACACGTGGGTTTACCTGCATGTAGAGTGTGCTGACACATACTGTGATTAAGTCTCGGTGAGATGCACATTGTTGAACTGGTTTCTCTTGATGAGAAAATGTATGGCACCCGGCCACCAAAGCTGCGCGCTAGGTCAAAGTTACTGGCGATGATAATAGGTTTTCATTTTAGTAATTTTGGTATACATATTTATTAAATAATACCCATTTCGAAGTTTTATTGCTATTTGCAGTAAGCGTAAATTTATATCGTTTATAATAAAAGATTAACGTTGCGTGGTTTGGTGGTATGGTGGTACAAATTTCAGCTTGCTAGTTTTCAAATCAATGATTTCAACAACAGACTTAGTAGCGTCTGAGTTGCGACTTCTTTTGGAAGTTTTTTTTTTCTTTTTTTTGGCAACGGAGTGTTTTTTAATCTAGTAGGGAAAGTGTACCAGTTATGGCCATAGTGGTTTCCTATTTGGCCATACGTGAAATTTTGATAACTTTCACATTTTAAATATTTTTGAATGTTTTAACATCAATATATATCTTAAATCTAACTGCTACAACACACAAAAGTTTTCAAAATTTGAAGACATTGAAGTTATCACATATGGCGAAATAGGGAACCACTATGTCCATAACTGGTACACTTACCCTATTCATTAAAAATGTGTCCTTTGTCTCGATCTCTCCCTATCTCGATGGTCTCTTCGATATCGAGATGTGGAGTGGCGACTGTATATGCACGTATATCGCCTCCACTTTTGTACGTAGAAGACCTTTTCGCGACATCTCATAAGTGAAATTTTGTACATGCAAAGCCTTCAGGTGATTTCGGTCTGGGGAGGTGATTGAAAGGTGGTATTAGCACTACGAACACCTGAATGGCGTAGAGAACACAGGCACAGAAGGTCAGGACAGCGAAGGCGACGGTTACGCCAGCACAGCGGACAGTGGAAATCATCCAGCTCCCACGATGGGGGAAGTTAAGGATGCCATTCAACAGCTCAAAAATAACAAAATAACAAGGCCGCTGTCAAGGATGGTATTGGAACCGAACTTATCAAGATGGGCCTTGACAGGTTTGCCGCTGGGAAACGGAACAGCTACCGGAGGAGTGGAAGCAAGGCACTATATGCCCCATCTACTAGAAGGGCGACAAACTGGAGTGTAAAACTATCGTGCAATCACTATCCTAAAAGCCGCTCACAAAGTGCTGTCCCAGATTCTCTTCCGCCTTCTATCACCTATAGCAAACGAGGTCGTGGGAAGTTATTAGGCAGGTTTTATCGACGGCTGCTCGGCAACGGACCAGATCTTTTCCGTGCGGCAAATCCTCCAGAAATGCCGTGAGTATCAGTTATACATCATCTGTTCATCGATTTCAAGGCTGCATAGAGCTATAGAAGATCATAACAGCTTTTCCGGGAAGCTCACTAGATTGATTAGACCAACGATGGACGGTGTGCAAAACTTCGTGAAGATCTCGGGTGAACACTCCAGCTCGTTCGAATCGCGACGAGGACTACGACAAGGTGATGGACTTTCGTGCCTGTTGTTCAATATTGCGCTTGAAGGTGTCATGCGGAGAGCCGGACTTAACAGTCGAGGCACGATTTTCACGAGATCCGGACAATTTGTTTGCTTCGCGGACAACATGGATATTTTTGGGAGAAGATTTGAAACGGTGGCAGATTTGTTCATTCGCATGAAACGCGAAACAACAAGAATCGGACTAATAGTGAATGCGTCGAAAACAAATTACATGCTGGTAGGCGGAACTGAGTGCGATAGGGCCCGCCTAGGAAGCAGTATACTGATACTGCGCAGTGGTAACAATAGACGTCAAGAACGTGTTCAACAGTGCCAGTTGGGAGGCTATCGCAACAGCCCTATGCGGGTTCAACAGCCCTACCCAGAATGCGGGTTCCCGAATATCTGTGTAAAGTTCTGCAAAGTTACTTTCAGATCCGAGTGCTGGTTTACGACACGAGCCAGGAACGGATGCCAATGGAAGTCACGGCGGGAGTTCAACAGGGATCCAACACTGTGGAACATGATGTACGATGGAGTGTCACTGCCGAATGGAGTCGAATCGTTAGGTTCGCAGATGACGTCGTTCTTGCGGTAACTGGCGAGAGTGAGGAAGAGGTGGAGATGCTGACGGCGGAGACACCATTGAATCGTGGATGACTGGAGTCAAGCTGCAGTTGGTTCATCACAAAACGGAGGTGGTGCTGGTCAGCAACTGCAAGGCGGTTTAGCAGTTGGAGATCAACGTCAAAGGACACGCAATCCCATCGAAATGCTCTTTAGAGTACCTTGGAGTAATGGTCGACGACAGGCTAAACTTCAACAGCCACGTAGACTATGCTTGCGAAAAGGTAGCGAAAGCTGCTAACGCTGTAGCTAGGATCATACCTAACATTGGAGGACCAAGAAGTAGTACGAGGCGTTTTCTGGCGACCATATCATCGTTCATACTACGATACGGAGTCCCGGCATGTGATGCAGCATTGACAACCAAACGCAATCGAGATAAGCTGAGAGGTACGTTCCGGCTCATGGCTATACGGGTGGCGAGTGCCTACCGTACTATATCGTCGGAGGCAGTGTGCATTATCGCCGGAATGATCCCCTTTTGCATCACTCTGGCTGAGGACATCGAATGCTACCAGCAAAGGGACACTAGGAATGTGAGGAATACCATTAGGTTGGACACAATGGCCAGGTGGCAGCAGGAGTGGAATAACTTGGAGAAAGGTAGGTTGACCCACAGGCTCATTCCTAACGTGTCGGTGTGGATGACCAGAAAACATGGGGAAGTTAATTTCTTCCTGACACAGTTTCTGTCAGGCCATGGATGCTTCCGAAAATATCTGCACAGATTCGGACACACTGAATTTTCACATTGTACGGCCTGGCCAAATATCTAGGAGACACCGGAGCAGGTTATATTGAACTGCCGCGATTCAGGGATATACGAAGCCAGATTATGACAGAAACCGCAAACGTCCTAAATCTGGACAACACCGTGCAGAACATGTGCCAACATGGAAGCACTTCGAATGCGGGGAACTGGGGAATAACGGCGATTATGTCGTTGCTGCAAAGGAGATGGCGTGAAGTCCAGAGAGCTCCGGGTCGCGATCGGAGTAGGCTACATTCTCCGTCGGGGACTAGACCGAGTAAAGCGGGCGTAGTGTTGTATCGGTTGAAAGTCGTCGGGCACCTGATAACCGGAAGCCATCCTCCAACCGGAATTTCAGAAACGACCTTGGTACTTGGCCGACCAACGTCGAGTCGGAGTAGGCTGAGTCCACCGTCGGGGTCTAGCTGAGTAATTCACGAAATAGCACCGGCAAATGGTCGTCGGGCGCCTGTGAATCGGAAGTTTCCCTCCACCGGAATCGCAGGACCGACCTCGGCATCAGCCCGGAAAGCATCGGTTCGGGAGATCTTCCGCCGTCGGGGAAATCTTCGTCGGAGTAGGATAGATCCACCGCCGGAGACTACTCTTTTTTTTCCCTTCTATGCAATGGGGGGATAATCTGCTCAACAGACTCCGGACCGAGGTCCGGGAGTGTGGGGTTGGGGACCATTTACTACATGCAACCAGTAAACAGGACTACACCCCCGACCCACTAAACCATTTCCATTGCCGCCAAACCCTTCGTCTCTCCGGGACCACCAAGAAGGCATTGCTTCGGAGAGGGGCTATTGCACATCGCATCCTCCAGGTTAGCTGCATAGCCATGCAGCAACGAACATCGATGACATGCTTTGGGGGGTCCACCAAGGTAGCATGCTGGCGCTTTGCCAGCTTCCCAGGTGGTCCTCACCTCCCATTGTCCGCTGAAGGCGGGCAGGGTCGACCACTACGCCCGTGCCCAGCTGCACCGCAGGTATCAAGAACTGATACTGCGGGCTTCGCAATTTGACCTACTGAAGGCTCAGGCCCTATCAGCTAGCACCAGCTGGGATTGCTGACGAAGGGGCCTCCACCTGCCCCGAACAACCAGAGGCTTGTATCCAACACAGTAGGCCGGCGCCACGACAGCAGCGCTACCAGGATGCTCTCCCCGCGGCCACTTAATCGATTTCGACCGTAGGGCACCGGTATGACCTACGTAGCCGACTGCGAACCCTTGGACCACCTGTTGTTTAGCGTCTGCACTAGTCACTCCTCGAGTCCACTCGCCACCTCCTTTGGAGTTCCGAGACTATGTGGGTGATAGCCGATGAAACGGCATTCCAGCCAAGCTCGTCTTCATACATCCTCTGGACCAAATTGTCCGGAGTCGTGTCACGCATTGTGCAGAAACGCGGGCACATGAACAAAACGTGTTCCACCGTTTCCTCTAAACCTGCACAAACTGGACATTCGGGAGAACCATGACCGAAACGGTGTAGATATTGTCTAAAGCAACCATGACCCGAAAGGACCTATGTCAGGTGGAATGTTAGTTCCCCATGGCGCCTATTGACCCAGGTATCGAACCTCGGAATCAACCTGTGAGTCCACACTCCCTTGGTGGAACTGTTCCACGCACGCTGCCATTTGAACATGGAGGCAAGTCTGGCAGTCCTGCGTATGCCTCTTGTGCCGCGCCTTTCTAAGCACTCTATGTCTTCCATGATAAGGATACCAATAGGCACCATACCGGTGATGACGCAGAGTGCATCGTGTGACACGGTACGATACGCGCTCGCAACCCTCAGGCACATTAGCCTATAAGTACTCTCTAGCTTGCTACGGTAGCTATCGGTACTCAAAGCCGTGCCCCAAGCCGGGCCACCATACCTCAGTATGGACGAGGCGACACTGGCCAGAAGCTTACGCCTACTGGCGCAGTCAATTCCACTTCTTCGATCGATTCACCGTAGACCTCCAGCGTAATATCGCCGGCAAAGCCAACGATGACCACACCCGCCGGGAATTTTAATCTCAACACCTCGTCGTATATGACATTCCATAACACCGGACCCAGGATGGAACCTTGCGGGACTCCTGAGGTTATGTGAAAGCACTTCCGACCCAACTCTGTGTCATAGACTACTACCCTATTCTGGAAGTAACTTCCGAGAATCTTGTACAGGTACTCGGGTATCCCCAGACGCAGGAGCGCATCAGCAATAGCCGCCCAACTGGCACTATTAAATGCGTTCCTTACATCCAGAGTCACTACTGCGCAGTAGCGAATACCCCTCCTCTTACGCTGGAGTGCTATCTCAGCGGTTTTCTTAACCGTCAGAATAGCATCTACGGTGAACCTCTCTTTCCGGAAGCCGAACTGGTTGCTTGAGAGACCATTTACACCCTCGGTGTACCTCAACAGTCTGTTGAGGATGATCTTCTCGAGCACCTTCCCCACCGTGTCAATCAAGCATATTGGTCTATACGCCGACGGGTCACCGGGTGGTTTCCCCGCCTTTGGCAATAGTACCAGGCTCTGCCTCTTCCACACATCTGGAAATACTCCCTCGTCCAGGCATATCTGCATAGCAGAGCTGAACATACCGGGAGCCTCCAAGATTGTGACTTTGAGAGCCAGGTTTGAAACTCCGTCCGGATCTGGTGCCTTCCCCATGCTTAGGGATTTTGCAATCCCTACAAGTTCCTCATCGGTTACTCTATCCTCATCGCCAGCCCCAATCCCTGGCTGTCCTACAAAATGAGGCCATGGGCTAGGGTTGTGGCCCGGAAAGAGCCCCTCGATGATCCCCTTCAGCATCTGTGGAGATTGCTCAGTAAGAGCAATTGCACCTCTTGTCTTCGCCATAACGATCCTGTAGGCATCACCCCACGGATTCGCGTTGGCACTCTGACAGAGTCCCTCAAAGCAGGCCGCCACAGGTAGGTGTATTAAGGCCACCTGAGTACCTGCCGGACCTTTCCGTAGCTGAACGGCAGCGGTGGGTACCTGAATCTCGCACTGTTGCCTCAGTGCCATGACGAGCTCTTCTGCGTTGGTGATCTCGTCAAGGTTCATCACCTTCAGAGTCACTGACTGCGTCAGAGCCCTCACCTCGACACCCTCGCCAAGGACCTCTTCCGCCAAACTTTTGTAGGCGGCGCCCTTGCGCTCCTTGTCGCGCTTAAGCTCGAGGATCATTTCACCTGTACGAGTGCGTCTGACACTGCGTACGTCGGCTTCTAAATCTGCGAGCTTCGCGTCACTGCGCATCGCCTTCAGGACTTCCGAGTACTTGGACTTTTCTGTCTTGATGATGATCGCATCATTCTTTTCGCGCTTGGCACCTACCCTCCTACCTTTCTTAGGCCTGGTATCCCTGCGCTCCTGCACTTCCTGCTTCTTTTTCTTCTTTTTTCTCACTACGGTTGTCCAGGGGGCGTCCCCCCCTGATCCGTCCTAACCTGTGGTGATTGAGGACCTCTCAAAGGTCGCAACCCCCTGTTCCCATCACTCCGTGAGGGGCCAGCCTTTTCGGGCCCACCCTTCTCGGCTTTCCGGGACGCCTGGCTGGGGTCCGATTTTCCGGCACTTCTGCCGACTTTCGGGGTCAGTATTCACCTGGCCTTGCGGGCGCCGTCGGGTAGCTCCTCCCCTGACGGCTGCCTCGCACGCTTCTGCGATTGCTTGTTGTAAGCATTCGCTTCCGCGCTTTTGGGGCTACCCGCAAAAACGAAGAGCTCCATCTGGGTAGACTTCGGCACCTTCAATTCCACGGGTTCTGCCGCTGCCACAGTCGCCATGGGTTCAGCATGGTTCTGCTTGGCCGCCAACATCGACTTACGAAGTCTAAACAGGGCCTGCTTGAGGTCCTTGCTGATGTTAGACTTCGAGGACGCAAAGTCAATGATGGAGTCAAGCTGCTGTGCAGCCACTTCCATCGCAGAGAGCCCATCTCTACTTTTATTGACGGCCCTCATCAACCACGTTCCATCCATAACCTCACCCGATGCGTTAGCCGGGGATGAAATATGGTGTCTAGCACTGGCACTACATGCACTGCTGCCTCCTCCTGCTTCCATTCTCCTCAACGGAGACCTAGCTAACCCACTTCTTGCGAAGGGGTTCGCTTCCCTACTACTGCTACTACCTGCACTACTACTATTATTTTGATTAGAAATTGTACTCATTATTGAATCCCACGAGTAGCACGGGAAAAGAGGTCCACCACGCCAGAGCCCTGCATTAACGCGGTAAGGGACTACTCTGAGCCGGGGACTAGTCTGAGTAGTAAGTAACGTATCACCGGCTTGAGTCGTCGGGGCACCAGTGAACCGGAAGTCATCCTCCAATCGGAGTCGCTGGACCGACCTCTCTATCCGAATAGCCAACCAGGAGAGCTCGAACAGCAGCAGCGAATGAGTTATCGTAGAGCAACGAAGTACACATGAGCGTCCAGAAGAAGTTCAACAGGGTTCTGACGCGATGCCAGCCCATCGAGATCTTCATCCGCCAATTGGGCAAAACGAGTAGTCGCAGTGACACAGTAGAAATGTCGTAGTGAGCAGCGTTTTTGACGACATTAAGCTCCAACAGTGAAATAGCAGAACAGCCAAAGGCTGAGATTGACGAAGTGCATGAGCACAGAAATGCATGGGCACAGCCCTCCCCCGATAAAGTTGCCTGATGTAGTTTTGCAGGGGATCGAGACACAGGAGGGAAAGTTTTTTAGTGGTTAAGCACGCCTAACGTGAGTCTATATACTATAAATAAAACATGGAAGCAGTGTCATAATAGACGGAGATACATTCGAGGTGGTGAACGAGTTCGTCTGCCTCGAATCCTCGCTGACGGCTGACAACAATGTTAGTTGGGAAATACGGAGGCGCATCATCAGTGGAAGTCCTGCCTGCTATGGGCTCCAGAAGAAACTGTGGTCAAGAAAGATTCACTCCGCACCAAATGCACGATGTACAAAATGTTCATAAGACCGGTAGTCCTCTACGGGCATAAGTCGTGGACGATGCACGAGGAGGACTTCCAAGCTCTTGGGGTTTTTAAACGCCGAGTGCTAAGGACAATCTCCGGTGGCATGCAGGAGAACGGTGAGTGGCGGCGAAGAATGAACCACGAGCTCGTCCAACTCTACGGCGAACCCAGTATACTGAAGGTGGCCAAAGCTGGAAGGATACGCTGGGTAGGGCATGTTGCAAGATTGCCGGACAACAACCCTGTAAAGATGGTGTTCGCCAAAAATCCGGTAGGGAAAAGAAGGCGTGGGACGCAGCGAGCTAGGTGGATTTACCAGGTGCACCAGGACCTGAGCGTGGGTCGCAGCTGACGATGGAGAGAAGCGTCCATGAACCGAGTGAATTGGCGATATATTGTTGGCGAGGTTTTATCAAGTTAATTGATGTAGAGACAAATAAATAAATAAAATAATAGCTTATAAAATTCATATAGCAGTTATTACTGAAACCTATTTAAAACCTGGATCCAAACTCAAAAGAGATCCAAACTTTTTTTGTTTATTGTAATGATCGACTTGATGGGACATGTGGGGAAGTTGCTATCATCGTTCATAGGCTAATAAAACATCAACTGTTTTTGTCATTTAAAACCAAAGTTTTTGAAACTTTGGGTGTTTCTGTTGACACACAGCTTGGTGAACACATTTTTATAACTGCCCATTTGCCTTTTCAAGGCACTGGGCAGCAAGTAAATTTGCTTCAAAATTACTTGCGGAAATTGACTCTACAAGTCAAAATTGTTTTGTCATTGGTGACTTTAATGCAAAACATTGCTCATGGAATTATTCGCAAAGTAATTCCAACGGCAGAATTTGATAAACACAATGCTCTCGAAACTTTAACAAAAGACATTGTAATTTCAAAATGAGGATCAAAATTCGAATCCATGATTATAGACAATGATCTTAAACTCTTGATCCGTCTTGAAAACATGAGGAGAAGGCAATTTCAACGTACTCGCGATCCTACTATGAAAATTATATGGCAGGATCTGCAAAAAGAAATTGAAAACGGGTTTTTCAATTGCGAATCAAAAATTTCGATTTATTTTTAATTTGAACCCTGGCTCTTAGCCCTTTTGGAAATTATTTAAAATTTTGAAAAAAAAAAACTCTCAGAAGCCGATTCTGGACTTGAAAGAGGAAAACAAATTATTACTAACTAATTGCGAAGGAGCTCAAAAACTTGTAATGCAGCTTGAAAGCGTGCATAATTTTAATTTAGGACTCACTAGTGCAATTGAAAATCAAGTTACTCAAGACTGCCAAAGCAATCCAAATTAAGAGAACATTTTTGAAAATTCCTGGGAGAATGATTTGGAAAAAGTGAGAACTATTATTTAAAAAAAATCAAACATATGAAAGCCCATGGCTGGATTGAATTCTCTGAATCCTCATCAAGAAACTTCCAGAGAGTAGCTTATCGTTCTTGGTCGATATATTAAACTAATGTTTTCAGTTGGAATATTCTCCTTACAAACGGAAAAATGCCAAGGTTGTAGCAATTTTAAAACCAGACAAAAATCCTGCAGAAGCTTCCAGCTATCGTCCAATCAACTTGTTTTTCTCTATCAGTAAACTTTTTGAAAAGGTAATTTTAAACAGAATGATGGTCCACATCAGCGAAAATTCAATTTGTGCCAATGCACAGTTTGGATTATTTGAAAGTTTCATCGTCGATAAAAACAGCAAATTCCCTACAACCATTCACATGTATACTAAATCATAGCATCGCACAATAAATCAATTTATTTGAATTATTCAGCCATGACAATCGCCAACTACAAATGACGCTAAAATAATTAGCACTCACTTCCAATACCTTACCATCAACGTTGAGGAACGTTCACGTTACGCCATACAGACATCGTTACTTGTGGGGCCGTCTTTAGCTCAGTAAGTTGAGGCGAGACTGAGTTCAAATCCCGGTCTTGCAGAAGATCTTTTGTGGTTGAAATTTTTTTTCAATTTATTTAACTTTTATACACAGGCCAAAGTAAGCTATGTAAGTGCTCATTATGTTTGGAGTCAGGCTCTTCCACTGGCGGGATGTAATGTCAAGAAGAAGAACCTTGCGCACCTTTCAGCAACGTTTGACGGGGGTGTCAAAGCAGAGCCATTCGTTACCACCAGGTCCAAAGCGTCATGAAGGGATGTATGAACTTCAATACGGTCTTTGTCACGGTCTAATTGGTTTGCTATATACATGCGCTCATAGGTGCCATCAAAGCAGGACAACACACCATGATTGTCGAGTTCCATTTATAGAATTGGCCTACATATCCACAATCGTTTATCTATATGCCTACTTACAACTATGACCATGCATGTTTAGTTAGAGAAACATTCAGCCCTTCCCAATTTCACAGGTCGGTGTGGTCGGTGGTGACATTAAAATTTATGTTTATCGGATTGCATAATTTTTCCTGTCAATTTACAAAACTGGTCATTCTCGTCATCCCGGCAGCTGAACCATCATCATACACATGTTCCGAGGAAAAGTCCATTGTCCTCCGGATTAGCTCCGGATGGCCCATGGGGAGAAACGTTCCCCGTAGTGGAAGCTTCCGTATAAATATTCATATTTTACTCTATCAAAAGCATACCCTAACGTTTTTGTCGTTTTTCCACTTGGCTGCACGGGATGATGGTACACACTAGATAGAGGTTAGAAATGCTACAAAGTTGTTTCAGACATGGTGGTGAGTGGAGATAGGAGGCAAGGTTTTTCTTATTCATAGTTCATGGTGCCAATCAGCAGTAGTTTGAGGACGATGACTATTTCTATACCAACTGCTATCAGAGGAATCAATTCACAACTTTGGACTCTGCTGATTGGTGAAGCATTATGGAAACTTATGATGACGGTTGGATGGCTTACAGTTGCATGATTTGCTGTATAACTTTAGAATTTTCCAATTACCCTGGCGACCAGATTAGCGCAGTCATCTAGGAGGAATTGGAATTATTGAATCGATGTGCTGGGAAATTCATCAGTATGATGGTCGAGCTGAGCTCATGAATAACTGATTAGAAATGTTGTTTGCTCTAGTTTATTCATAGAATTATGATTCACGAGGCGATATTAGGGTATAAATGCAGCAGTAATTTTGTCATATTGGTAAAACAATTGTGCTACTGATTTTGCTGTACGTATAACAGACATAACTAGTAACATTGCGTCGTTATCATTTCGCATCTCGAACGTCGTGGTTTTGTGTAAATTTCATTTTATGTGTAGTAATAATATTTTCAAATAGACGTGATTGGTTGATCAACGTCATTTCATATATTTTATTGATATTTTTTGAATGAAAGTTTAGGTAATATTCATGCCACGAGTGCTGTACAACATGATCAGTGCTGGGAATAGTAGGGGAACTATGGGTAAAATGAACACGGGGGTAAAATGAACAGGTTTGTGTTTTACGGTAATTATGCTATATATCTATGCAAAACATTGCACCATCCTGAATCCTCAGACTAAGGAACTATTTCGACAACTCTAGCGCGATCTAGAACTGTCACAAGCTGGGGAAGTAAATAAAAACAAAGTACGCCTCTCCGTTTTCTCATGTGATGTAAATTTTCACTCCTGGAATTTAAGGTATTTATGACAAAAATCATCAAAAATCTATTTGACTGCGTAGCACATCATATCTTTAAAGTATTTATGATAAGTAGACGGAAATTGAAAGTATTATTATGTTTTAATTTCGTAGAACAAATGATTTGAAGATGTTGATTCTTTGGGGGTAAAATGAACCACTCGAGATGGGGGTAATGTGAACACCATTGCAGGGTAAATACTACTGGATTTTATTTCAGATGCCGAGAGAAAATACAAAGACATACATGAACAGCGATCCGAATGGTCGCGGCTTAACGTTCCATCCATCCGGATTGTCCGTGAGATATGCATTGAACATGCACCAGATGCCGAGCATCATGCCGCAACCCGTTCAATTTCAAAAGTGTTCATTTTACCCCCACTACATGTTCATTTTACCCCCAGTATATGTTCATATTACCCCCATTGTATGTTCATTTGATTGTACCCCATTACCCCGAATCCCATTACCCCGAATGCCATTAACCCGAACGCCATTACCCCGAATTCCAAAACCCCGAACGACCCTTCACCCCGAATGACATTACCCCGAATTCCGATATCATGGGGAAATGTCATCAATTTCATCATGTCAAGATAATTGTAAATTCGGGGAAATTGCATTCGGGGTGATGGGATTCGGGGTAATGGTACATTCGGGGTAATGGAATTCGGGGTAACGGCATTCGGGGAAATGGCTTTCGGGGTAATGGGGTAGAATCGTTCATTTTACCCCCCAAGTATATGTTCATATTACCCCCGTTACATGTTCATTTTACCCACATGTTTGGAACATTGACTCTGTGGAAAGAAATTTTCAAAATTATAATAATGTTGATAAAATTTTAATTCCATCACAATTTTTCAACTTGTTTCATTGCATAAACATCCTTCTTCAATTCTAAGCAATTGAAAAAGAATCTGACAGCTTCTTAAGCAAGAAAACATGAAAATTGCTTAGGGTGTTCATTTTACCCCCAGTTCCCCTAATGCAAAGTAGTAGGCTTGAATTTCGCGAAAATCATGTGGATCCTCCCAATACAGTAATTCAAAAACGTTAATCTCATCAAGTGCCCTATATTGGGTGCAGGGTTGGGAAAAATCTTGAAATTCGCTTTACATTAGCCAAGCAAAGCAAATCACAGTCAGCGAAGGCAGTTAAACTCACGCCCATTGATGCTGTAGGCAAACAGCTTTTAGAATAGCAAAATAGCCGTTGCTAAGGGCAACCCAAAATTACTGTAGAAAAATGTTCTATTTTCCGCTGCATTACCCGCATTCAGGCATTGCAGATTTCGCTCTCATTTGAGTATGAAGCACGATCAAAGCAAGCAAAGAAAAACATCCCATCTGTTGCGGTCCACGATCGTCATTGTATCGCAAGGTGTAACAAGTCTGATAATTGGAAGCAGCGAGCGAGAGCCCCAAAGAGAGAGCGATGATAAAATCAATTTTTCTCGCTTGTTTACCGTTGGGGATAGGTGTTTTTATTCACTGGCACGATAAACAATCCATGAACTTCCAATAGCAATAGTGTCCCCCAGGCTTGAAGCATGTTTAGAGGGGTTTTATCATGCACTACTATCCCCCCAATCTGACCAAAGTTGTAGCAGTATACGATAAACAATCTCTCATAATGTGCAGCATGTTATGATAGTTACAGAGAGCGATACGTGAGAGATTCTCTCAATTTTCTCAGGATTCAATCCCTGGACACTAGCGATTTAGAAAATTCATGCACTTGATGAGCTTCACGTTTTTGAACTACTGTACTGGGAAGAGCCACGTGTGTTTCTCGAAATTCAAGTCTACTACTATTAACATTCCCAGCACTGGTTGGTGCATGAATTTTCTAAATCATTAGTATCATTTAAGGCTTTAAATGCGGGAAACGCACCTGGAAATAGAACATGTTTCTGCAGAAATTTTGAGTTGCCCTTAGCAACAGGTGTTTGCTATTTTCAAGGCTTTTTGCCTACAGCAGCGATGAGCGTGAATTTTATTGGCTTCTCTGACTGTGATTTGCTTCGCTTGGCTACTGTAGAGCGAATTTCAAGATTTTTCCCAACCCTGAACATGGTATAACAATTTCCCTGTGCATGTGTTAGAAACTGTTATCGATTATCGTGAATAGTTTATACATTTATTATTAACTGGTTCATTCAACAATATGTAAGAGCATTCTACATATTCTGAACAAATACGAGCACTAACTTATTTAATTCTGTATGGACAAAATACTGGGCCTTTCTTAGCCTAGTATAACTTTTCGCAGAATCTGATCTTTTATGACAGAAATTTTCTTTACTTCCCTGAGCATAGAGGCATAGATATCTACGATTGCGAAAACTGGAATCTTCGCAAAGAAAGCCCTCAGTTAGTAGCTATGAAAGTGCCCATAGAACACTGACCTGAGAAGTAGGCTCTGTCCCAGCAGGGTCATAATGACAACAACAACAAGAAGAATGAACAAATCACTAATTTTGTCTGGTTTGGGTCACCGTCGAATTTTATATTTTTCGATGCTTGGTAATTTTCGGTGATTAACACACACTAGATTACGATTTTACATGTCGTTACGGCCTACTGACATTGGACCATCATCTGATCTATAATATTCACCCTTATTCTTATTAACGTTCGAATGGGAATCCTTCGAAAGTATCGCTAATTTGCATTCTCGTTTTCGTTCGAAGCAAATTCGAACCGATCTTTCGAACATCAATCTTTCGAATGTTTGACCTATTCTCGTTTTCGATCGAACGCGTATTTTTGTTTACTTTCAATCCGCTACTCGGAGCTTGCGGATCGACTAGTATCGCGATTTCTATTTCCCCAATCGCACTCGAAACGGTGATATTTCATCACGATTATTTAATTGTAAGTTACTTATGACTTTTTAACATAAACTGTAGTAAAGTTATTCCTCAATCATTTCAGGGCCAAACGAACCAAGGGCAAAGGCACCAACAAGGACCAATTTGTGTTGCTGGTTGAATGATTGGAGCAAAAATCTGGAAGACGTTCCTGGAGATGATTTTGGGGAATTTCAGGAACTTGTGCCAAATACTAAAGGATTACCAAAAGAATTGCTTGAAAATAGTCCTAAAAAATGTTGAATGGATCATTAAACGAGTTCCTGCCTGAATTAAACCCTTGATCGAAATTTCTAGAGATGTCTTAAAGCAAATCCTTGAGTAATCCCCGAGGAAATCTCGTTAAGTAATTTTGAGGCGGTCTATAAATCACGTGGTCATTTTTGTTTTTTAATTTTCAGACCTAGTAGCCTTTTCTCCATACAGACATTTTAAACATTTTTTTATAGACAATGGTCTTTGGGCAGCCAAAATTACCGCGTGGTTCATAGACGGACTGTTTGCAGCCTGGAGATATCCTAGGGAAAGATAGTGAACAATAAAAAAAATATATTTGTGGATTTTAGGCAAGATTTCCATCAAGATTATAATGTAAAATCATCCCATAACTCCCAACAAACTACTCTCCGGAGCCTTCAGTATATCAAAATTTCATTGGCAGTTGAGTTGGCTCAAGAATACTATTCATCTTATAACCCTTTGAAGAATTCTTTCGAAAGTTATTTTTCTTTTTGTAAAATAAGATATCTTTATTAAAACTTCATGGACAATTTCAGAATAAGATCTTAGAAGTGTGAGAGTAGCATAGCGTCGTAGCAACATAGGCGTAGCAAGGTGTAACATAGTAACCTAGTTGACTTGTTATGTTGAATAAATAAGTTTTTCATTCCCTGTTGATAAATCACTCAAACAAGACGTGTTTCAATACGCGCTAGCTGCATAACTTTATCAGGTTGTGGTGCGTAGATAAAAACCACTAGGCGGATTTGAAGTCCAGTAGGAGTGATTGTTTGGAATCCAAAGTCAAGAAGCGTAGCAGTTGATATCCTGTGATGGAGTGGGGACGAATCCCGAAGCTCAACAGTTCCAACTATCAGTCGTGGTCGTTTGCGGTGAAAGCGTTGCTGAGACGGGAGCAATTATGGAAATTTGTCGACCCAGGGACAGCACCGGCTGAAGTAACCGACGCGTGGACGAATGGTGACGAAAAGGTTCTGTCTACAATTCAACTTACAGTGGAAGAGAGTCAATTCACCATTATCGAGGCAGAAACGACGGCAAAATCGACTTGGAAGGCGTTGAAGGAATATCACAGTAAGACTTCGCTTGGACAGAAAGTGACTCTTTTGAAGCAGATCACCAATCAGAACTACCGTGTTGGAGAGAGCATGGAAGCTTATCTTGCAGATATACTGAAGAACTACTCAAGACTGGAGAGTTCCCGTTTCCAGATGCAAGAATGCTTGAAAGTCGCACCTATCCTTCGAGGACTTCCGGAATCTTTTAACCCTTTGACCACGGCTTTGGAAGCTCGTAAAGAAGAAGATCTGACGCTTGAATTTGTCAAGATGAAACTCATCGACGAAGCTGACAAGCAGTCCAAACCGAAGGGCGGAATGGAAGAACAAGCTTTGAAGATAGGAGGCAGAGGTAAGCAGCAAAAATCTGTGGCGTGTTACTTCTGTGGGATTCAAGGCCATCGGAAGAAGGATTGCCGGGCATATCTTGCGGAGCAGAATTCCAACGAAAAGTCCAAGAAGAGGTCCTACAAGGAAAAGGCGAAAGTAGTGCATGAAGATGACCAAAATAAGGCGTTTACGTTTATGGTGTGAAATCGTAGACAGGCATCGAAATCCTGGATAGTGGACTCCAGCGCGACATCCCATCTTGCGAATGATCACAAATCGTTCCAGCGTTTGGACAATTCAGCGCGTCTGGAAATCACAGGTGCAGATGGAAACTCGATTCGTACTGCTGGAATAGGAGATTGTGTGATTCAGTGTCTCGATATCAAAGGCAAAGAAGTGAAAATTACGCTGACTGAGGTCATGTACGCCCCTGACGTTGAAGGAAACCTGTTGTCGATCACGAAGTTCACGGAAAAAGTTGTACGTGCTATGTTTGAAGCCAATCGATGCAGTATGTGGATCAATGGTGAGGAAATTGCGACGGCAGATCGAGTTAGGGGCCTGTACCGGTTGAATACGGTAGAAGAATCGCGTTCCTTGATGGTAGCAAATCGTCAACACAATAAGGACTGTCAACACTTGTGGCATTTTTCGTGGGATGCCCATCTGGCATTCCCATTCGGGTGAAGAACTAGCCATATGTTAATGTGCTAAAATTCACCTTAATAAAGAAAAAAAAAACTTGTGGCATCGCAGACTTGGTCCTAGAGATCCGGATGTTCTTGGAGAAATCGAACGGAAGAATTTGGTATCTGGTATGCAAGTTAAGAATTGTGGTATACAGTTGACCTGTGAATGCTGCATCGAAGGGAAAATGGCCCGACCCACATTTGCAAAGGAAGCTGTGAAGACTTCAAAGGATATTTTGGATATCGTTCACAGTGACGTGAGTGGCCCGTTGAGGACAACTCAAGGCGGTTGCAGATATTACCTCACCATGATAGATGATCACAGCCGTTACACGATGGTATACTTTTTTAAAGAGAAGTCCGAAGTTGAAGGCAGAATTCGTGAGTATGTACGTTTTGTTGAAACTCAGTTCGGAAGAAAACCGAAAGCCATTCGATCGGATAGAGGGGGCGAGTACACGAGTCACAGTTTACGGAAGTTCTACGTTTTGGAAGGTATCAAGGCAGAATACACGGCTAGGTATGCACCCCAGCAAAACGGCGTGGCGGAACGAAAAAATAGAAGCTTGAATGAGATGGGACTGTGCATGCTGCTCAACGCTGGACTACCACGGAAGTTTTGGGCGGAAGCAGTTAATATCCCAGACAACCATAAATCGCATAAAAATTCACGCTATAACTCGTTTATTCATATTAATTAAGGTACCGCGGGGCAAGTGGGAACGAAAAAAACGATAGTTCCTACAAATTGTTCAATTATATTTTCAAATGTCAATATTTTTCAAATTAAACAACACAATCACATTTTGGCAACATATTTGCTGATGTTTGCAAGAAACTGATCAAATAATTTCGAAATTGTGAAAACCTTGGAAGAAAGCTTTAGAATGAGCCATTGGACGCAGTTACCTCGCTGAACGGGGCAAGTGGGACACATCCAGTTTCATGCGTCATTCCACATCAGTAAGTCAACCATTACAAAAATAGGATTGATAAATCATAGATTTTTAATTTTAAGTACATATTTGATGTACATAAGGGATCAACCATAAAATACGTTACGTTTTAGGAAGAAAACCTTTATTTAATATTGTGTCACCTCACATTTAATATTAACTGAAAATTTCGCAATAAAATGGTAAAGAGGAATTAAACATGTTCAAAATATATCATTTATAGGTTGTTTATTAAAATGCAGCACATAAACAATCAATAATTGACGAAATTATAAATATGTTTTGTTATTATTTATATGCATGACAGAAAACCACTTAATGGGATGGAATTGTTTTTCATCACTACTTAATTTGGTGGAAATAACAAATCAAGTTCAAATAAAATAGAAAAGTAATCGTTCTCATGATGCATTTCAAATTACATATCCCTTTCGGGACGGACCATATTTGAGTGATTATTTCAAAATTTACCTTATAAACTCATCATCTCGTAGAACAAAACATTCTTTATTTTGGCTATTCTATCACTCCATGAACTTTTTAGGGTCAAATTCAGACCAGCACAATTGTGCTGGTCCGTCCCCAAGGCGGTCGATGTTCGAAAAAAAAATAAAAATTATTTTTTTAGAAAGTTGTTTAAGTCATGCCTTTTTAAAAAATTTTGGACCCGTATTTTTTTATTTCGTCATTAGGGTGCTCTTTCGTGAGATAGGGTGACCCAAAAATTCAGAAATAATTATGTATTTTTTTAATGCACATTGAAATTTAAAAAAAAAATGTATTTTAATTAATATGTTTCTTTTATAAATGGAACGAGAACAATGTACGAGAGATAAAAATACTTCATATTCTCTCTAAGATTCAAAGCATCACGTGACGATGACGTTTATCGAGATTATTCAAGAACTAGTCTACGTCATATAAAAATGGGTAAAAATACATGTGTGAATAACTTGAAAACTAATTGGCACAATGAAATCGTCTTTGTTTTGCTTTGTTTGTTTATATCGTCCTAAATTATGTGAGATTTTTCTTCAAAAATAATTATGCAATAAAAATTAAAATTGAAAATAACAATAAACCTTCGAATTGTTTAGTGGAATACCTATAAATAAATGAAAACCGAATTGAGAACTATATCATTTTATTCCACTATAGTTTGTATCCTTTGACAGTTACGCATAATTCGACCTCCACTATAAGGCCGTTGTCAGAGTCGTGTACTAGACTCGAAAATTAAATTATTTTTTTAGAGACTCCCTCCAACCTCTTTCACTCACTTTACCTAACATATACACTATCACTTTTGAAATCACATAGCCCTCCTTTAAATGATGCTTGAACGATGTTTTTGTTAAGGTTGGTAACATGGAATTAATTTATTTTAAATAACTGGAATCATTCATTTTATTCCTAGATCTAAAGAGGAAACGTCAAAATATTCAGTCTGCGCAAGCAGCTTTCCTAAAAAATCATGTAAATTTACGTCATATGTGCCCGACAGCTTGGACGTTTTTAAGTGCAAATAATTACCATAAAATTTCTTCTTCTTCTTTCTGACGCTAAAGAAGCCTGCTTCTCAACTTCTCATGAGCACTTCCACAGATATTAACTAACAGCCTAACAGCTATCTTTGTCAATCGACCAATGTTGCATGTGTATATCGTGTGACAGGTACGATCATACTCTACGCTCAGGGAAGTCGAGAAAATTCCCTTTACGAAAAGATGCTCGACCGGCTGGACTCTAACCTACGACCCTCAGCATGATCTTACTTAGTATCTGCATGTATACCGTATGGCTATCTGGCTCCCAATATCAAATTTATTTTATTTTATTTTTTACATCGAGTCTATTTGTTTAAAATGGAATTCAAGTCATTGTAATACAGTAGAGACCCGATTTTGTCAGCCCCCCGATGAATTTTAGGCTGACAAAATGGGGAACCTGACAAAATCGGGACATATATTTTGTTTCTGTTTTTTCAAATTTTAACATGTTAATATTTGCTTATGAACTACGTTTACGACCTACATAGCTTTTAAAGGGAGTGAGGGACATGGGCGTAGTCAGGTTTTTTTTTGTTTATCAGGGGGAGAAAAGCGGCCCTCACAATTTCATTCTCAAATTTCACGCCAACGGATCCCTTTGATCGGCAATTTTGCTCTGGCCTGTAATACAACCGGCATCAATCTGAATCTTAGTTCTACCTAACCGTTGAATTATCTAAGAATTTTTCTTACAGCTAGACAGCTGCAAACAGTAGACTTTTTGATTTTCTATGAGCTTTTAAAGTTTCGCAATCGGTGTGACCGTTAGATTACTAAGGAAAATGTAAAGCTCGACCATACTCGTTAGTTTTGTTTTCCCTTTCGTTTCGGTTGCATGTACATTTTTAGCTGTCAATCCTAACGTGGAAAGTTTCCTGGAAAGCATTATGTACGATTATGGCCTTTAAAGGAAGCATCACACGAATCAACGGACTAGCATGCAACGCCAAATGGCACAATCGTAATACGTATCTGACGAAAAAAATACTGCAGCGGGAATTGAACCTAAACTTTTTTGATCGATACTGCTAGTTACTTTGCAACACTATACGCACGGCAATAAAGTACAGATTTTTATTTTTAATATATCAGCTTATCTAAGTCTCAAAATTCCAGATTTAGACAATATATTTTTACGTAAAAGGAATGAAACGATATTTTTTATATGAGCGGATAATCTAGACTCCATAACTTCATACATTGTTTAGTAGTTAAGTAGACTATTTCAAACGCATTTCATACATCATAAACAACATATTTGCGAGTAATACCAGCAGGGGCCTTCCTTAGCCGAGTGGTTAGAGTCCACGACTAAAAAGCAAAGCCATGCTGAAGGTGTCTGGGTTCGATTCCCGGTCAGTCCAGGATCTTTTCGTAATGGAAATTTTTTTGACTTCCCTGGGCATAGAGTTTCATCGTACTTGCCACATAATATACGAATGTGAAAATGGCAACTTTGGCAATGGAAGCTCTCAGGTAATAACTATGGAAGTGCTCATTGAACACTAAGCTGAGAAGCAGGCGCTGACCCAGTGAGGATGTAATGCCAAGAAGAAGAAGAAGAAGAAGACTAGCATGGGCTGCATACATCAATAGTATGCCATTCAAAGGACTCTATGGTTTGGAAGCAAATAGTAAGTAAAGGTTTTCAACTTCAGTTGTCAAATTTCATAAATATTATGGCAGAAATTGAACCGGCATACATTCTAGAACACCAAAATGGATTATCGCGTCAACATGGTATTGATCGATTATCAAAGCAAGGGGAAATTCAAAAATTACGTCCATTGTTTTTAAGTCAATCTAAATCCTCCCGATGTCCACTATCACGCTTTTGCCCACATGCACTGTCGCACTTTCATACACCTCTACTCCCCTAAATGAATGACGTTATTTTTTAACGTTCCCCTAAACTTTTACTTTGTCTTAAACTTTGCTAAAGGAGATTTAAAACATTAAATGTGATTCCCAATCTATTTCAAATATGGACGTATAAAAAATAAAAGTTTTTAAACCAAAGCTATGAGTTTCTGTTACATAGTTTTCGAACGGTACATCATTCTTATGATTCGTATGAAATCACTCATTCATGTTTTAATGCAATATTATGCACTATTGTGGACATTAGAACCAGATTCAGCCACTTAATTCGATCAAAATACTGAAAATGAAAATTGGTAGTCTACAACGAACATCGACCGGGTAAGTGCCGGCACCAGCACAATTGTGCTGGTCCCACTTTGTCCCTCCAGAAATATTTGCTGTGTGAATCAATTCTCATTTGGTCTTCACCATTTCAAAGAATGACTCTTTCACTCTCGATTCGTACCTGTGCATACCTAGAAATAACGAATAGTTGAAAAGTTGCGACAGATAAAACTTTTTCAATTCTTACGGTGTTTGTTTACTTTTTGTTTACCCTGAGCTGGTGTTTTCTATAACGATGTAAACAAAAGCTGTTGTGCTTGATTACAAGTATCAATGATAATTCAATAATCGAAATCGAAAAAGTTTAGTAAAACAATGATTTATTGGCTGAAATTGTCATTCCATGTCAAGGGTGCCGAACAGCACAATTGTGCTGGTTCGTCCCGAAAGGGATATTCGTGTTTGTTCAATTTTGAAGTCGTTTTTCATAAATAAAAATTAAATAAAAAAATAAATTAAAATAAAAATAATTACACTTTTTTTCTCCCTTCTATGCACTTACGTTATTTGAGATTGATCGTTTTTTGATAAAAATCATTTGTTTGAATGTTTTAGTGCTACTCTCTAGGAAAATGTATGAAACGTATACGAAAAGTTTTGATTCTGGTTTTTTTGATTTGATAGGTCCCACTTACCCCGGGTACAAACATATTTTGGGGTAAGATAGACCATCAATAATTTCATATGAAATGAAAACAAAATACTGGTTTATCGTTAGCAGCTTGTAATTATACTTAAAATTGTAGCTTACTGATGGAAATTCGATTTATAACACATTTATTTTTTGCGAGTCAATGCAAGACGTGAAACGTGTCATAATTTATCATGCAAGTTGAAAATGGCGCTGAACTGACAACTGTTCCATGAACCACATGGTAATAAAAATAACAATATGTTTAATACTAAAAACATTCATTGTCATTGTATCTTTAACTTTCTAGAAGAATACCCCCATGAAAAACTTTTCCTAAGTAAGCTATGACGAAACGCCCCACTTACCCCGTATTCTCACTTGCCCCGGGGTACCTTACATCAAACTCGCAAAACACAGTGGATAAACTCGTCAGATTGATGGGTTTCCTCGCCTTAAACACTTTTTTCTGAGTTCATTTTTACATTTTGCTTCGTCCCGTACACTTGTACAAAGTAAGGGGTCTATTTTGTAAATCGAACGGATTCATGTGACTCGTCTATAGTCATTGTCGATCAAAGTAAGCATGCATATTTCAGATGTCACCCGTCCACTCCCATAATAATCCAGTCACATAGAGTGACAATTTTCGATAAACTCGAGTGATAGAGCCGAGTCGAGCAAAATTTTTGGTCGACAGTGACTCCAGTCGAGTCGTTTTTGGTCGATTCAACTTATAAAATAGGGCCCTAAGTCGAATCAATCCGTAGCAGCTGTCAAATCAACATTTATTATCATATGTTAAGTCACATAAGATCACAGGTTAGTTCGGTAGAATATTTATACATTCGCAATGTATGTTGTTATTCATCACTTAATGTATGCACGCATATCGCCTCCACTTTTGTACGTAGAAGGCCTTTTCGCAACATCCTATAAGTGCAATTTTTGCACATACAAAGCCTCCAGGTGATTTCGTTATACGTACATTTTGGTTGTCTGGCACAGCAGTATATTCCGACGAAAGCGACTGACATCAGAACATTCGAAGTATGGTTTGGAAGAAAACCGGATTTAAGCCACCTGAGGGTGTTCGGGTGCAGAGTGTATGCTTGGAAACCACAGCAAAAACGTTTGTTGGATGTGCTACCGACAGCAAAGCGTACAGATTGTTGATCACCAAGACGGTAGAAATAGTCATTAGCCGGGATGTGAGATTCCTGGAGGTGGACGAATTATCGAAGAAGATACCAGACGGTTCCATGGAAAAGCCAGCAATTGATGAAGCTGAAGAAACAGAAGTTCCTCTACAACTGACCGATTTGGAAAACGTCGCGCCGGAAGTAGCTGAACATCGTGATGAGTTTGAAGACCCTGAAGTCGAAGATGATGAGGAAGCCTATGTCAAAAATCTTTGTTTGCGGACGACACAGGCCTCTCCACCAAAGGACGAAGTTTGCGTGTCATCTGTAGTAGATTGCAATGAAGTTTGGATATTTTCTCTTCATACTTGCAAAAATGGAAGATTTCTCCTAATGTTTCCAAAACTTAACTAATAATATTCCCACATAAATCAAGAGCTCTTTATTCAAACCTTCAAGTAGACATGTTGTTGTGATGAGAAAAGTTGCAATAAATTGGTCAGATGAAGTTAAGTATCTAGGACTCATGCTAGATAAAAATTTAACTTTCAAAAATCACATTGAGGGCATTCAAGCCAAATGTAACAAATATATACAATGTCTGTATCCACTTATTAAGGCCGGTTTGCTACTGACAAGAAAAGGAATCGCCTATCTCGATGCGTGGAAAATTTCTCCCAAGAAATGGTCCAGAAAATCACTTTTTTCTGATCGCAGTACGCAGTTGAGAAGAAATGTCACTTCAAAGGGGGCTCTCTGTAGGAAATTTCTTGACCCTTTCAGTCAAGGAATTTCTTTACTTTTCTTGAGCGAAACAGCATACTTAGCTTTAAAAGAAAATCGAAACTTTGTCTTAAGAACAAGCTTTTGATTTTCGAACAAATTTCAGGCCAGCCATGTTGTATGCTATAGCAATATTGACTGGTTGTTGTTATATCAGGAAGAAAGTTCTGCAGTGGATTCAAAATAAAATTATGACGGTATAATGCTAATATTGCTGCAAAATGTAATTAATTAGTAGGTTAAACGATTCTGTTGATTATTACAGTTGTATTTATTATTTAGTTTTTTGTTGATAGTTCGTCACAGAAAAAATGAAAAGAATCGCTTGAAAAACGGCGGAGATACAGCTTCCTGAAGTTGATCGTTTTGTATGGGAAGACGGCTTTGGTGCATTTGATATGTTTGATACCGTATTTATAGCGTTAGCGTTAGTGTAGTTACGGTATACTTCGTAGATTGGATACTAGCTAAATGCATGTTTTATCATTGATAGTCACATCTAGACTGCTTTCAGGAACAAGGCTTGGGAGTTAACCTTGATCTAATCTGAAACGAGAATGCCAAAACCATGAATATCGTTTTTCCCGGCCACGCCCATCTTTAAAGTAACTTGGGATTGGGGAAGGAAATGTTGATGTAGCACTTACTTAATGAGAGGCCTCCGACTCAGTGACACCCTCATAAGTGCTACGGAGTTGGGGGTTGGGAAAGGAAGTAGGTCGCTAGGATTCGCTTGAAAAGCTGGCGATGGACCCAGATCATTTAATATTGAATTGTTTTCAAATTAATTTTTTGAATGCCGGCAATCAAAAGAAAAGAACAATGCTTTATTTACAGTTTGAACAATATTGTTTCCCGTAAAAAAATGCGGGATTCAAGGATAGAGAAATCCTGTTCGGTAAAAAGCAGAGTCGGTCATCGGAATCACAAAAAAAGAGGTAAAGAAATTCGCACATACCGACCGGCTTCGGAACAAAATACTGTCCAAAACGTAAAAACTGAGCAGCCCGAGAAAAAATGCATTTATGCGACTTGATGGGGGGTCCGTAGTAGAGTGTCCATCCCGGGACATCCCGGGATAAAAAATCCCGGGATTCGACAAATTTCGGGATTTCCCGTTTCCCGGGATTTTATTTCTGACATCCCGGGAATCCCGGGATTCCCGAAATGTACGTAGAATTTCATGAAAACCACTAAATTTCAATGAAAAACAAAGACATTTTTCCTCACTATCAACCTTATTTGATAAGGTAGAGAACCATAATGAAAAAGAGAATAAACGAGTAATTATTTATTTAATTTACCAGGTAAGAAACGCATATTTTTATTTGTGTAGTTGCAAAGTTTTAATGCTGTTCTTTCCAACATTAGTCATTTTTATAAGCCAATGATGAGATATAAATTTGAAAGTACAGTCACCCCACAGTTATGGATCAACTAAGGGTCATTTTTCCGAACAACATATGATCAAAAATCATGGTTACGCTGTACAAAACAAAATTACCTTCCTGGAACTGCAGAATATAGTTGTTTTTGGGAATAGGGGGATTAGGGGCATAATGAACATACGGGGCGAAATGAAAACCCCCTCAATATCTGAAAATATACATACTTCATCAAAAGTTCATACACTGCATGAAATCTGTATTGCATTTGAAATGTTTAACGGTGTAAAAGTTTATTTTTTGCTTCAATTGTCCTTCAAAATTTAACTTAAAGTTTTTCTCAGTTTCAAATTGGCACATAAGCAAGGCCGTGGAAAAATCTAATTTTTGAGCAAAATAACGAACCCAGAAAGGTTCTTTTTAGTTATTATGTTTGAGGAAGAGCCCTTTTACATATTGGAACGATTGACAGTCATTAAATATATTGTTATCACTAAATTTCATGCAGGTGTTCATTTCGCCCCGATACCTTTTTACCAGCCTTGTTTTCGACCAAATATTCTATCTCGCTTTTTTGACATATGATATGATTTTTATCATCATGAATGATTGTAGCACGTCGCACTAACATCAAACCTAAAAAATAGCCACGGGTAAATTAAATATATTGCCATTTTATGGTCTTAAAACGAACATTTGCTTAACGTGTCCATTATGCCCCTAATTCTCCTACACCTCAAAATTCCCGATTATTTACGAAAAAGTATCGGTTTTTATATAAATTTCAAACGATGTCCACCCCACAGATGTGGATCAGTGGGAAAGGAGGATTCCTATTATGGATCAAATCGACTCATAATATGGATCAGAACACTATAAAAGCAAATTGTCTGCAAGGTAATCGAATGGTGTGTTAGTGAAAGTATACGTTCTGGCGTTTGTTTCGGAATCGTCTTATCTCTGATTCATAACTGTGGTATGGCTTTCAATGCCCCACAGTTATGAATCAACGCTTTTCGGAACACGGATGACATTTTAATTTCCTACTGACGGAAAAAATATGCTTAAGCGTGTTATTATTGATTCCGATGCTGTACAGATTCATGGTTCACATAGATAAAATGTGTTCTGCATAATTGCAACTCTATTTGATGAGTTATTCCTGTTTTAATCCAACTCTGATCCATATCTGTGTGCTATCCATAACTGTGGGGTGACTGTACACCTAAACTGCCGCAAATCGCAAGTTAGTACTCTGTAAAAAGTAGGCATTGAGAAAATTGATTTCAATCTCGTTTTGCATACAAATATTCAAAAAATTCCTGGAGATTGGAACATGTTTAGGTCTCAATGAAACTTTCGTTGGTTTTCACTCCGTTACCTTTCCAAGAAAAATATAAAGATGACCAAATAGCGATTCATTTTTGTGCTACACTATGCAAAAATTCTGCAGTGTGACTGACATGCGTTTGCTTTTCATTATGGGGCAATTCGACTTGGTGTTTTTTTTCCTAATTTTACTGAACAAAAAGTGATTTCTCTTTAGTGCAGCTGAAAGATCATTAGAAGATATAATGAAAACCGATGTCAACTCCATTTTGAGCAAAATGCAGATGGGACTGATTTGCGATTCACGGCAGTAAAATTCAGTCAATAATTCTCAGTAATAAACTTTTAGCATGATCTACAATACTTTCAATGATCTTTCATCATTTCAGTTTTTATGACTGTTCAAATGTTTGCAGAAAATTGCTTTAAAATTATGACTTAAGTTTTTATCATACTTCCATTCATTAGTGTTATAGAGAATTTGAAAAACTCATAGCAAACCCGTAATTAATCAAGTTTTGAGTTTTGTTAGGTTACTTCATCAGAATAAGAAAGTCTTATCTGAAATGTGATTTGCTATAATTAACATATTATTTTGTAAAGTTACATTATCCGTTTATTTCGTTAAACAATAAATTTATACTTGCATTTCAACCGAACTAGCATTTATAGAAAATTTGATAAATCCCGGGATCCCGAGATTTCCCGGGAGAAGCATAGATTTTTGTCCCGATTCCCGGGACGAGCAAAATGGCCGGGAAATGGACACTCTAGTCCGTAGCCTTGAGGTTACGCTTTTGCTTCATAAGCGGAAGGTCATGGATTCAATTCACACCCCCTCCAAAAAAAAAACCCGTCCAGCCACCAGAAGACGCCGCAAGGAGGACCGTGCTTAGGGGAGCACATCCATCCTCCGTTAGTATCAGATTGACTGAGACAAACTGACCCCCTTCGCAGGCAGCTAGCCTCAAACGACTCAAGAACACGGCAAAACGAACCACCGCAAGAGCAATGGACTATGGCTTATGGAAATCGATTGGACCAACAGTAGAGCACTCTCCTACCTGCTCGGTGTTAGAGCAAAAGAGCAGAAGACAGTGAAAGCAGATGTAAATATAGATTAGCTAAAAATAGAACTGTATTGATAAGGAAGATACAGATAAAAACTGATTCCGGCACAGTAGTGGCCACAAGCACGGAGTGCCTTAAAAAAATAAAAATTATGCCACTTAATCTTTCGCCTCCTACGAGCAAGCAACTGAATCTAATGTCCAAACACTACTGACGAACCTCGCGATGTTTTTTCGTTAAGCCTGATTTGCTGCTGAACAGGAATCGCTAAAGAAAATTCTCGCCGATTCCTTGCAGAAATTTTCTACAGCGACTCTCGTTTGAACTGACATTTCTTTTCAACTGCGTACTGCGATCAGAAAAAGGCGCTTCCTTGATCGATTCCTTGGAGGAATCTGCCATGCATCAAGATAGGCCGAGAAATTACTTGTCAGCAGCGAATCAGGCTTTACCGTACAAAACGAAACCGAACACGATTGATTACGATTCCGTCTTCCGCGACCCGTAGGAGCAAGCAACAGATTCTAATAACTAAACACTATTCCAGGCGCGGACACCGTTGTTCCGTGATCGCGAACCGACGATACACAACATTACAAAAAAAAATGAATCGTTCCGGTTATAGCTATCAAAAGTCAACTATTTCAAATTTAAACTAAATTCCGAATAATAAAATGGAACAAACTCACCAAATCCTCCAATCGGATATCAATTGGTAGAGATGACCTTTTTTATTCCAGTAAGGGTATTCGTTTTACCACTAATAGCGAAACTTCGGACGTTCGGCAGGCAACACATTTCTCTTCAAACAATAGCTCTACTACTCATCCACGTTTCAAACAGATTTTTCACCAAAAACACCTTGCTAACGGTTTTGGCTATAACCAGCCATAACTTTTTTTCAACAGAATCAAAAATTAACTAGCGCGAGAAAAATAACAGCAAGATTTTTTAAAACGTCCGTTCACGGTCACCGCTTGCTGCGATCTCTGATATGTTTGATACCGTATTTATCAACTTGAAGTGAAAATAGTGACTTGTGGGAATATGAAATTGAAAATGAAGTTCCAGTCCTATATCAACGAATAGTTGAGTTTGATGATGTTAAAGATGAAGAATTCTCATTTACTTTGATACATCACGGGAAAATACAGACGCGATAATTCTGGTTAAAAACAATTCTCGTGTATCTAACTTGCGTCGGATGATGGTTGCTTGCCCTGGTTCCAACATCCACCCAACTGAGATAGCACAGGAACCACCATAAAAACGGTCCTCCTGCACCGCAGACGGGCGAAAGATACCGACAGTCAAATAAAAACAGGTTCCTGCCCCGAAATTGTACTCACCGAAATCCGGACAGATACTGCAGCACATAGCCGGCTAGCAGAAGCGTCAGCACCATGATCGACTGCAAGTGACCCAGCAGGGTACAAAGGTCCACATCGACGGCGTTTGGCCGCAGTCCAACCAAACCCAGGATGCAGACGTAGGGCCGAAGGAACTGAACGCCCCGTTTCGGTTCGAGTTTGGGTTGTTTGGGTGAATTTTTTTTTTCGCATTGTCGTTGGTTGTTGTTGTTGTTGTAGGTTGGGGAATCGTTTCCACAGGAAAATTTATGGGTTTTGGGTTGTTATTTTTCCCGAGCGCGTTCGAGCTGGTGGACGCAAATAGAAAACAATTTTATTGCTTGAAAGTTTTTTTTTTTGAGGAATAATTTTTAAATAGTTACCAGTCAGAGTCGAGGAGGAAAAACAGTTAATTCCGCCAGACGATGTTTTTACGCCCCATTTCAGATCCAGACGGAAACGGAGGATGGCCATTTGGTGCAGGAAAAGGAAGATGAGAATGATACAGAATAATGGCTTAATAAAGTCATAAGCAGGAGATTAAAATATGATTTAACTTTTTCGGATTCGAGCTTTGTCGGAGATTTTTTTTTTATTAAAACAATACAACATTAAACATACAAACGGCTTTTGACAGCCAGCAGCACATTATTCACACACAGATGTGCAGTCCATTTGCAAGCAATATGTCAATGAAGAAAGAACTGACATTGAAAAAGCCGTTCAAATATGGTCATATGATTGACGTTAGGCTTCGTTCTTCGGCGGAGAGGCCTGTGTCATCCGCAAACAAAGATTTTTGACATTCCTGAGGTAACTCAGGCAAGTCCGATGTGAAAATATTGTACAATATTGGTCCCAAAATGTAGTCTTGAGGAGAATCAGCTCTTACAGGAAGTTTTTCATATTTGGAGTTCTGATCATTAACCTGAAGTGTACGATTTGACAGATAACTTTGGATTATTCTAACAATGTATGTTGAAAATTAAAGTTTTTTAATTTTACGGTCAAGCCTTCATGCCAAACACTGTGGAATGCTTTTTCTATGTCTAGAAGAGGAAGATCAGTAAAATAGCCTTCAGATTTGTTGGAACGAATCAAATTTATTACACGTAAAAGTTGATGAGTGGTCAAATGTACATGTTTGAATCCGAAGTGTTCTTTTTCAAAAATTGAATCAAGTGAGTATTTTATGACGAAAGCTAGGTGTAATATTTCCACCGGAAAAGAAGTGCAATGTCCATCAAGTGCGTAAACCTGAGAAGATCAGTGGACAAAACTTGTAGAATATAATACTTGCTCTGTGTTATTACGAATGAAGCGCCATAATGAAGCAAAAGAAGCTTTCAGGAAAAGCTAGAATATTGAATGAAAAAAAAAAGCTAGATAAATAAATTCCCAGTAAGGAACGTACAGAGCCTCGGTTGAGAATGTTAGTACTCAGAGATAGCATAAAATCAAAAATCCCTCGTCCATGGCCAGACATTCATCAAAGCTTCTTAGCCTTACGACTAAGTCGAGCTTACTTCGTGCAATTTTTCCTCTCCCTAAGCTCGACAAACTGAAAGTTTTACGACAGCTTTTATAGATTCTACATAATGCTTCTTTTCAAGTAGAATGCAGTGAGGAAAAAAAAATATTGGGAACTTCACTGACTAGAACTCCACTTTGTTGCAGAATGTTTCAATGTGAACCGCTTTGCACAGCATCGTGCAAAGCATAAAACGCTTCATGAGCTGCAAATGAACTTTTTCATCCCTTTGCACCCCATATAATAATAGTACGGTAGAATGCTCCTTCAGAAAGTTCACACAGTACTACTGATGCAGACTGGCTGTCAGTAAACATGGCTTACGCGAGAAAAAAAAATCGTTTGACTCGTCGACATCGTCGCTGGCTGTTGTCGAGAAGTGTGCTCCATGACAGGGTTATGATTCAAATTTATATCTATCTTCTGCATGCAACTCGAGATGCATACGTCAACTCTAGTTGGGCTTTTGGCTTGAGTATGTGAAAAAAGTCCAAACAGCCGAGGCATGCTTAACCGTTTTCCAGCCAACTTTTAGCGTTTCATATTTAGATAAAAATTTCAGTACGTACATAATACTGCAAACTATTTTTTTCTGGCTGACTGGGTAGGGTAGCGCTTGTTGTATGAGATCAAAAAGTAAAGAGGAGTAAACTTTGGCGTGAACAGAGCCACACTCGGCGTTATATGAGTTTGATGATGCCTGAATCATTTGAGGCAGAAATGGGAACAATTACCAACCACTTGAAGTGGAAGGTAAACAGCTTTGCAACAGACACAGCCTTGGTAGGTTATTGGATTGGTTACATGATTCAAAAGTTTTGATGGATATATTTCCGCAAGTATGCGGAGTGGTAAACGTATGAATGATGGGATGGGTTGCGTTTCTATTACTGAAAACTTCAACTTTTCTTAACTGTAAGCATACTACACTGGTCAGCATTGTAACCAACTGATTACTAACGCTAACTTTAATTCAGATCGATACATCGATAGCAATATTGAGTTAACATTTCTTTTTGTACTTTATATATGTCTTTCTTTTATTATAGTGTTAGTAACTAAACAAAATTCAAGGTATGCTTGACTAATTTTGTGCATTTTTTTTCAAAATATCTATCATATAAACTAATCTATGGTAAACATTTAAGACAAAGCACCTAACTGTAGTAAAAACACCCCTAATGCATCTATTTCAGATAATTCCAATACCTACTAATCGAACGACTCACCTTCCCTTTGCAGTACCGCAAAACCATCGAGGTCGGTTCCAGCTCCGTTATTTCATCAATCTGCAAGCAAAGAGGACAAAGTTTAATCTCGAGAGGTACCGAAAAGTTTATCATATCATCTTGACAACTTAAATTGTTTCGAGTAAACTAACATGACTTGTCGATGGTGCTTTCGTCGTCGGCAGGTTGGAGCCAGAGTTAATCAAAAACTAAACTGGGAACAATTCGAGATAAACGTTCATACCGAGCTTCGAAACCCCATTGCAGTGGTTAGGCGTCGGAAAGTTTTACTCTTCACCAGTTGCGGAACAAGTCCAGTGCAATGTAGTTGAGTGACAAAATCAATTTATATTTAAATTTGCCCCTATCGAATCGTACCAGCAGGGAGTTTAAACTTTGCTTTATTGGTTTTCGACGTTAAGCTTCCTGGGATCAGTCTTTTGTACTAGTTTTCGATCACCTTCTGGTGCTTCGGTATTTTTACTTCTTTTTGCAGTTTGAGAAGAAGAAACAGCAGGAGTGCAGCACACCTCAGCATGACTTATTAGTGTCGCATCAGTTCAAAAGGTAGAAGGCCAAAGTTTATGTTCTTGATTGTGAAGTTTTTGATAGCTTGGGGTCTGCTGAGTTTATCAGCTGACACAGCACAGAAACATACACTCCCGGTAAGAAGTTTAAGAAGATGGCAATTCTTTATCCTCCCTTATTCTTACCAAAAATTACAAATTAAGAGTTAGGTTCTTTTTCGACCCGAAAATTCAACAGGCTCGCAAAAACCAGTGTGTTTACCGATTTTAGTTATGTTTGGCTTGAATGAAAGGCACCCATGTTTAGTTTCAGAAGTTCAGTGTGTTTGGTCAGTAGTAGCATTAACCTAAGAATGCTAATGTCGCTGCTGTTCGTGTTACCAACATCTAGTTTGCCACAAACTGATAGCGTGAGTACCGGGCATCAAAGTGTTAAATTAATTATAAAAACCAAAACAACGGCATGGTATTGTGCAAACAATGAAAAACATTAATTTAATATAATAATAATTAAAATCAGTTTTGTAACAACAGCGCTACTAGCGTTACTCGTAGACAGTGACTTAAGCGCCACCTTCGGAAGAAGGGTCACTGTCACCGTTGAAATCCGGCTAGAGACTTTTTAAACAGGGCGGGTAGGTTTTTCCAAATACGTAGTAAACCTCGACCAATCGAATTCAAGTCAACCAATCAATTATACTCATCGAAACCTAATCGAACCAGAATAATTAGCAACTATAAACGACTACTCGAAACTGCTAGATGATGAAATTCGCGTTAATGGTGGAGACGCCTGGTCTTTCACGGTTGTTCGAAAGTAGACTGCTAAGTAGATGTAATTCAATTCAAAATACTTACTTTTATCAAACCTAATTCTAAAAAAATATCCAAAATAAATCAAATAGTTCTAACTAATTCATGTTCTAATGATTTAATTTCCGAAAGAGTGTGAAACAAAACCTATGAACTATTGGTACCTAACAATTATCTTTTACAATATTTACAGGCCTTTTGAGCTCGAATCATGGAGTCCACTTAGGACAAGCTTACTTGGTCGCCAGAGGGCGTATGGCTTAGATGTCCAACGTAGGAAGCGCTTCAGCGACGGTGAGGGCTTGAAATACGGTCTTGGTTCCTATCGCCGTAGTCTAGGATGGCCGCACAGCGTATTCACGGGTTGTTTGGCGTCCCGGAATTATCATGCGGTGGAGTAGCTGCTTGTCACCTAGCGGCGACCGAGTGTCCCGACGGTATGGATCTTGGCAATCCAGTCCAAACACCCACGTTGAATGGGGTTGTCACCTGTTCAACGTAAACTTGTAATGTCCGAGCACTCTCATCACTTTTTCAATAAAGTTCTTACCTTATAGTCCAACCGATTTTGCCTGACACTCTTATTTTGACGTGAATGAACCACAAACCGAAAAACTAGCCAAATAGATCTAAATTGGAAACTAATTAGAACTAGGTTTACTTTACTTTAATTATATTCGACTCACTGCACCGTATTTAAGATGTCACACGCGTGTACTTTGCTGTCGACACTTAGAACCACCTTTACTCAACAACGGTTTCCACCAGAATAAACTCAAATTTCATCGACAAGTCAATCCAACCCCCTTTTGGTGGAGCCAATGCCTATTGTTTTAATTATCTTAATTTTGATTGGTTCGATTTTGGTTTCCGGTTTTCTATTCAGATTGGTGTTGAATTTTCATTGGTGGAAAAGGGTTTCCTGTTTAAGGATTTCAAATTTCTCAAATTGTCGAGCTGAACTCGAGTCGAGCTGAGTGGAGTGCGCCTTTAGGTATGCAATCTGCAATCGTTTGAGTGATAGTTCTCAAACTCACCAGTAGGGAACCTATTCACATTGAACGGCAAGTTCAACATATGAGCCACATAATTAAGGACGGTATGCATCGTCTTGTCCGATATAACGGACAAATATAAAACACATATATTTTTGTTTTTAACATATAAACTGTGTTTACATTTATTACACAAATTCAACTCATGTAACGAAGACAATCGTTACACTACTAATATTTCTATTGTTTGGTTACTGTGGTATCTTTGGATATATGCAGAAAAACATAGTAGCCATGATTTGTATGTGCTATCTTTCGTACCAGATGCAACAATGCACGGTGTACTATATTTAGAAGGTGATATATTCAGAAAACTGACAGCCACTTGACGAAGTCATTCCTATCCACTTCGAACAAATATGCGAAAAAATCTGATCTAGTGGTCTGGAAGGTATATGACGGGGTTGGTGGTCTGATGGCTACCGCTTCTGCTTCATATGCAGAAGGTCATGGGTTCAATCCCAGGCCCGTCCCTTTCCTCGTACTTTGTAGTTGTATATCTCTCACTTGCTTCTATCTTCCATTCTAAATATATCCCACTCAAACTATTCGTTCATAGCAAACGCTAGAACCAGAGACGGACAAGAAACCGTTTCCCTAACGCTTCCTACTTCCACGCGCACGCCTTTCTTACGCCTGATACATAGGCAGTCTGCTAACCACAGAAGCAAACCTCTCTGCCATGCCTTTCCCCCAATCCATACACTCCCGCATGAACTGACGTGGATGCAGTGGAATATACGGTCTACGTGGGAGTCAGTTCAATGCATCATCAATTCCTCCCACTTCCCCTCATTGGTCTGCATTCTGACGTGGCAGGTGCCATTGTTGCCTAAAAATAGAAGATCATCAACACTTATACACTGAGGATGCCTGTTAGTCCCAAGCAGTCATTCGGTTGGTTCCTTGTGTAAGTGCAGCTGATCTGGCGATACTGGAGTGCATCCACGGGCGGCCAATCAAGCTCAAGCTCAAGCTCAAGCTCTAGTGGTCTGGAAGGTATATGGTACGATAGGAGTGACGTCACATGTTTACAATCAAACTTGATATTTACATCAGTAAAGAGCCTGCCTTGTTAATTTTTATGCCGTGCAACAATGTTGACTGTGTAGAAGTTAAATGATTGGATATACACTGTAACCTTAATTATTGAACTAGATTGGGGGTTCAAGGAAGGCTAAGGGCCAGCAAAAAGTCTTTAAATCTCTAGAAATCTCTCTGCTGAATATATTTCAGTTTAAAAAATTGAACCAGGATATTGGTGTCCGCAGAACGCTGATATTATTACAAAGATTTTTTTATTTTGACTTTCAAAATGTCTCCTATGTAAATCTTTGAAAATTGTGTTATTTGAAATATTTTAATACGGATTGCTTTTTGAATGGTTGAGGAGCCCAAACGCAAAGAGATGTACAATATTGGACAATTCAACTGCAACTTTTTCGACCTTACATACAGAATGGTCAACTTTTGTGGGATAAATCTCAGTTATTTATAGTCCGAAATGAATAAAAATTACACAGCATTTCGGACATTACTTAAGTGTCAACATTTTCAAAACATCAAAAATCAAAATCAAATAATATCAATCCGGTTGAAGTAAATTTCGCAAAAAAAATTTAACGATTTATCTCAAAATATAAGAGACCTACACAAGTATCTTCTGCATAATTGCCAATCTCATATAAATGTTTGCTGAAGATACTATCAATCTATTACGTCAATTTTTTGGTTTGTGTAAGTTTTGAAATTTGTCGATAAATGTCACGGTGCCCCGACAGACCGTAATTATGCAAAAAAAAAGTTCATCAAATCTGAGCACAGGGCTCGATTTCTGAGATCATTCTGCACCTCTGGACCAATTTTTAAAAAAATCTCTAGGAGGAATCTCGAGAAATCTTGATTTGAAGTTTTAAACTAAAAAATTCAATATAATCCTTACTAAAATATTGCAATAGCACTGAAAAAACCTACAAAAACGCTCAAAAAGTTGGCCAAACTGTTCTCAGCTAGTATAAAATTGTTACTGTTATAGACGTTATAGACATAAACAATTAACTAAACTTACCAGAGTGGCTTAAGATTTTTTTTTTCATAGTTTTCTATAGTTTTTATACTTTTATAGTCGATTAGAGCTAGTATCAACCATTTGTTTCAAATCTGGAATGATTTGGTAGCTCTGGTACGCTCACGTCAATATCAGAATGAACATACACGAATGTTTTCCACGGGGCCGCTGACCTCCACCTGAATGATGCAACTCACACACAGCTCACTGAAGTTTGCCTATTTTATTCGCACAATAGTTTTCGCTCCTGTTCTCGAATAAATGTACTTATAGCAGATCCATCCCACTCGAGCTCAGATTAGATACCACTTCTGGTACTGCATGTGGTCCCTCGGTAGTGCAAAAGGTGCCCAAGTTTGACGGATCGCAGTACACTTTTAACGGCATTCTAGATTATCTTATGAGCCATAAAATTTTGGGCAACTGCAAGGGACATGAAGGTCTTTAATTTGTTTTTGCTTATAGAGCCAATAATAAGGGTTTTATACAGAGCAAATTGACAATGATGTTTCATTTAGGCATGCTTGCATTCATCGTTGTTTTGTTTGCATTTTTATTGAAAACTGATTTGGTTTTCGAAACACTTTTCAGTGTTCTGCGATAAAGGGTCGCGAGGTATTTTTCCGAAGTTGTTAACAAAATAATGGATCTGTGAAATCAGATAAGGCTTTATCAAGCAACTGTGTAGAAATGTTATTTCCCCTTGCAAGTTGGTCCCTAAGCTGGTTACATAATCCGTAAAAGGAGAAATTCACAGGTAGTACACGTGTGTTATTATTATCATACGTCATAAGTGTTATATGGCTCTTCGACAAAATCATCTACAGTTGTGTTCAGCATAATAGTAGTTTTATTATTATTATTTATTAACGACACTTTACCTTCGTCAGGGCATTCGTGTCGGGCTAGTCGTTACTTTACAATACCTAGATTTCACTGTGTATTTCGATTTCCCTAATGAATTTCAGGATTTTGGTTTCTGCAACTGATCCGCTGATACCGCAAGTCATTCGTCTTTGGTGGTACCCTCTGCACTCGACTAGTATATGATGCACTGTTATTTGTACACCACACCAGGTGCACAATGGAGGAGAACTGCGGTTGAGTATATGCGAGTGTGTTAGCTTGGTGTGTCCTATCCTCAACCTTGTTAGTATCCGCTGGTCCGCGGCATTCGACCTGTCTGAGCATTTCCTGGGGAGTTGCTTGATTTGCCTCAGATGTCCTTGGCTTCGGAACCATTCTGTTTCCCAAGTTGACCATATCTCCTTTTTAATAGAACGCGCAACATCTTGCGCTGGTATAGGGATATCGAGTTGAGTTTGATGTCTGCCGTCTTTAGCAAGCTTGTCAGCTTGTTCGTTGCCGGCGATACCGGCGTGACCTGGTACCCAACTGAAGACTATGTTCCGTTCTCGGGCAGTTTGTTCGACAGTTTGGATCCATGGATGTCTGCATCGACCGCCAGTTAAAGCATCGAGACAGCTTGCAGAGTCAGTAAATACGATGACCTTTTGTTGATCGCCTACTTCCAAAACAGCTTTTTTTAGGGCAAACGCTTCTGCGGAGAATACACTGCAGATGTTTGGCAGCCGAAAGCTGTAGTTGATGGCAGGCGTAACCACCCCAGCGCCAGAGAAGTCGGTTTCCTTTGAGCCATCGGTAAAAAAATGTTCGTAGGATTGATATTTCTCACTGATGAGTTGTTTGAAGGTCGGAATAACGATGTTCTTGTTAGCGCCTGCTTTGAGTGTGTTCCTGAGTTGGTTGTCGACATGCGGTGGTGCTACGTACCACTCCCGTTCAGTGGTTCTTACGATGCTGTTGATTTTTGGGAGCGACAGTCCTGTTGTTTCCTGAAGGAGTTGTTTTACTCGGTTAGCCGTCGGAAAATCTACTGATTTAGGGTTCTTTTCAATTAATCGTAGCGCTAATTGGGATAGGCGCAAGATTAGAGCTAAACGGAAAGGAAGACACCCCGCCTCGGCTAATATCGATAGCGTTGGGCTCGTAACAAATGCTCCGGAGGCTTGACGAACAACCTCGTTGTAGGTTGGACCTAGTATTCGTTCCATGTTCTCGAGGCTGGTACTTGTTAGACCTACCCCGAAGAATAGTTTTGAGATGACTAAGGCTGATCCTGCTTTAAGAAGGGTTTCTCGGCTGCTTCTATTCAGTCTGCGACCTAAAATCCTTAGAATTCGGATCCTATTCGCACAATTTCTTTTCACTTCGCTATGGTCCGAAGAATGGCGGGTCTCCAAGTTGTATCGTATGCTTTTGCGATGTCCAGGGATACTATTTCCACATGATCATCATCGTCCAGTTGTAGGAAGGATTCCAGGTTGGCTAGGTGTGTGTCGACACCTTTACCCGGTCTGAACGCGTGCTGGCGTGCATCTAATTTTCCTGTGCTCTCCAACTCCGTAATTAGACGGCGGTTCACCATTCTTTCAAACAGTTTGCCTAGACAACTCAGGAGTGTAATTGGTCTATAGCCGTCTGCCTTACTTCGGTCGGCTTCGGGTTTCGGTATTGGTATCACTGTGCCAAGCTTCCATTGCTGTGGGAAATTTCCGTCATTCCAGATTCGGTTAAGAAGTTCCAGTAGGGCAATTTTAACGCTGATTGGAAGTCGTTGCAACATAATGTAGCTTATATTGTCGGGTCCTGTTGAAGAGCCTCCTTTGCGTTGGAGGGCCCATGTGAGTTCTTCCAGGGAGAAATCCACATTGTACCGTTTGTACAGATTTGGGCGTTGAGTTTTTCCTGAGATGTGGATGCCTTTCTTATGCTGTTTCCGGAATTTTTCAGGGTAGTTCGTATCGGAGGATCTTTTTTCGTATTCATCTGCCAGTGCTTCTGCTACCAGTTGTCCGTTGTTAGTAATACCGGTCGTGAGATTCAGCGTTACAGTGCTGCTTCTCCTTTTCCCTTGCAGTCTGTTTATTTTGTCCCATACTTGACTGGATGGGCAGCTTGGGTTGATGCTTTCAACGAACTCTTCCCAGGATTTCTGTTTCGCTTCGTGTATTTGTTTCCGACACGCTAAGCGCGCTTCTTGGAACTGTTTCAAAGCTTCTGCTTTCCGAGGGTCGTCAGTATCTAAACGTCGGAGAGCACGTAATCGTTTTCGTCTAAGTTTTACAGCCGCTTTTACATCTTCGTTCCACCATATAACCGATTTTGGCCCATTTTTACCTGATGTTCTTGGGATGCATGCTTCCGCTGCTGAAATAATTTTGTCCGAAAATTCTTCTACCGTTAGTGGTAGGCCCGGGCGCAAATTTCTGCTCGTAAGTTCTTCGTAGAGTGCCCAGTTGGCTGCTTCGTATTTCCACTTGATTCGATTTCGCTGTTCATCTGATGTGTTTGGAATGTTAATAAGTATAGGGAGGTGGTCGCTGTCAGAACTATCTGGTAGAGAGGTCCATGTGAACTTAGGAGCAATTGATGTTGAGCAAAGCGATACGTCGAGGGCCTGAGAATTTCCAGTAGATGGGTCAATTCGAGTGTGAGAGCCGTCGTTCAGTACGAGCATATTGTGTTCAACAGCCAGTTCCAATATCTGTTCACCCCTTTTTTTCGCTTCGGATGCAGGTGCAGTTATTTTACTGCCCCAAGCTGCATGGTGACCGTTAAGGTCTCCCAGTATAAGTGCAGGCTTCGGGATTTCTTGCAAAAGTTCACTGAAGAGTTTTGAAGCTTCCTTATCTCTATGTGGCAGATAGACTGAAACGACTGTGGTATTAACTGGGACGAATAGTTGAACTGCGATTGCTTGAATTTTAGTTTTCAACGGAATTTGTTTAAAAGGCATCCCACTTTTGATAGCTAGTCCAGCACCTTGTCGGCCGTGGGTTGAGCATTGGCTGAGAAGCAGATGATAGTTTGTCCCGAGGAGTCCATCGCACGACTTGCGGTAGTCTAAGTTGGTCTCTTGGAGGCAAACTACTACCGGTTGATATTTCGTGATCAGCATCTGGAGTTCATTGTAGTGCGATCGGAGTCCACATATATTCCACTGAATTGCGAGTGTCTGTGAGCGAGTTGGTGAATTCACGGATGAGCATGTTGAGCTGCCAGATGATGCAGTCGATCGTCGAGGGCGTCCGCCTGAGGGACGTGGTGTTGTTCGGGTATTTGGGCGACAATCTGTTATGGTAGAGGTGCTGGGAGAGTTTGACTGGTATTTGGTTGTGGATAATAATGGGATACTTGCCGATGGTAAGGTGGTGCACACGCCGACTGCCGCCAGAGGCTCTTCGAATAAATCCGGGACATCTCTGGTCAGGGTCGACGTGTGAGGCCTCGCGCTTGGCGATTCGTATGCTGTTTCGCTGGTCGATGGTACACATGTCATTTTCCTGTAGTTGTCGTATGCTTCAGAGTTGAATAGTGCTGATAAAGGTAGGGCGGCCGAACTAGGAGTTTGGTGGTCAACAGGTTGGAGGAAGGCGTCCCGGATTCCCTTACTCGCTGAGCTCGCTTCCTCTTCTGGAAGTGAAGGGGGTACTACACATTCCCCGCCTTCAAACCGCATACTTATGACGTTGATGTTCTCAGGCATGTTGTCAAATCGAAATCCAAATTCGATGTCCTTGTGAGTGTAGCTGGGGTCGTGTATGTCATTAGTTGATAGGGATTGTTCTTCCAGTGCCGTGTCAAGGTGTGTTGCAGGGTCAGTAGCCAGGTCTAGAGAAAGTTCTTCGGGGGTGGTTTCAGCCATCGTTTTTCGATGCTGATCGGACATGGTATGTTTCGATGTTTGTTGATAGCCGCTTTCCCCGACTGTTGTTGGTGTCGGTTGGTGATATTTCGAATTGTCGTTTTCCGCTTCGACTCCGAGTACGAATGATATTATCAGGATCGTTGTCACGATTGTCTTTTCTAGTTGGGGGTGGGATGAAGACTGTGTCCTTTCTTGATTCGCGTGTGGTTTTTTTCGACGGTCCAGCTTCCGTAGAGCGTATGGAGGCTGGGTGTTGTGTTTGGGTATCCTGAGAGAATGAAGGTGATTTTCCAGGGTGAGGTTCAATAGACGATTTCAGCGAGGCGAGTTCTTTTGTTAGATCAGCGACTTGCTTCAAAAGTTTTGCTATCGTTTGGTCTTTAGCAACAATCTCCTGCTTCAGTTGGTCTTGGATTACACGTGCAATAGTTTCACGCTTGTTTTCCATGATATAACGACGCCTTGCTTCAGAATATGAAATACACTGGTCAACTTTCATATGGACAATTTTGTCCTCCTCCTTGTATTTGGGGCAGTCTCGTGATGTAACGGTATGGTCGTTTTTGCAGTGCATACAGTATGGTGAGTTGTTGCATTGCTCACCGTCGGGTACATGGATCAGTTGAGAACATCGCATACATACTCCAGGTTGTTGGCAAAACTTTCTTGAGTGGCCATACATACCGCAATTGTGACAGAGCAGCGGCGATGGATAGTATGTCCGTACCGGAATCCGCAACAAACCGAAGTACACGTGATCCGGTAAAACCGTGCCGTGAAAGGTAAGCACCAGAAGAGGTGTGTTTACTAGATCACCATTAACTCGCTTCTTAATACGCCGAACTGCTTGGACACCTTGGGAACTCAGATGTTCGCAAATCAGTTTTTCGTCCGTGTTTATGGAATCTGGTTCGTATACGGTCCCCTGCACTGTGTTGAGTGTTGGATGAAGGGATATTTCTATTTTTGTGCCATCGGAAAGCTCCGTCAGCGATGTCAGCTTGTCAACGATACTACGGAGGTTGGTGCGGAGAAGATAACGAGTCCCACGACCTTCGCGAGAGGCAGTTACTTTCCTCGATTCTTTTACGCCAAGTATTAATTGCACTGATGACCCGATAACGAATGGCTCCGGTAGACGAGCCTCGATTTTGCCTGCACTGGTTTCATTGTCGTCTGTTTTGCGCCGTAGCACTAAAACTACCGTTTGGCCCATTTCATCACTATTCCGCATCCAGTTTGGGGTTCTACACTCGCTATTACATCCTGGTGGATTATCTGGTGGCCCCTTTGGTGGGGCAGGGTGTTTACCGGTCATTTGACCGGGTCGTAAAAACAAGTTTTCGGATCCACTTTATTGTTCGTTTAAACGAGGTTAAACAATTTTGTGCCTACTTTTGGTCACAGATACACTTCGGGACACTCTCGTCTGTTTGCACTATCTGCACAACGTGTGTGTAAGTGGTGTTGTTTATTACAGCACTACCATGTGCAACGAGCACAATTTAATCGTTCAATTTCGCTGTTGTGCACCACTAATTCCCAAAAAACTTCACTTTGTCCGTTGATGTCTTCACGTAAACTATAGCTTGATCGCAGATCAGGCTATTAAAAACCCGTATTTCGCGGTTAAATTGTCACTTTTAGGCAGAGTAAATCGCGCTTGTTGGTGAATACCGTAACCCGATCACTCGAAAGGTGATAATAGTAGTGAAAGCCGATTTTCATACAGAATACCGTAATTTCGGGTGAAATTGATCATTTTTCACGTTTTTTCTAGTCTGTTTTCTATAATGTTAACAAAGCCAAACAACTAAATGCAGGAAAACAAGTACAAAGGGGAGCCTCATCGACTTATGTACCGAAATTTTCTAACAAATGTTATTTTAGTGTTAACAAATATCTCTAAAATAAAAAATCAGGGGATCTGATTTCGGGGTGAAATTGATCACTTGTCAATGCCATTATTGTTAGATTTCAAAACAACTCTACATGATAAATTTGAGCTCCCTGAATCCGAATATGCTTGTCAAATTCTTAACAATGCAATATTTATATAAATAACGAATAGTTAAATTTCAAGAATTACGCGGGAAACGCCTAAATGTATGCAATTTCCTAAGGATTTCAATGATATCTAAAAGAAATTAAATTATTTCATCCATATGAGCTAATTGGTACGAGTTTTGGTGATGAAATCTGGTTTGGTGATATTTCTCAAGCATCCTCATAAACTTTCAGGTTTATACCATGTTTAAATCCTTACTTAGAAATAGATGTTCATAGGTGTTTGTCAATACTTCACCGTGAATGAGTATGAAATTTTACATTATTTTCATAGTAATAAACATTCTCTAACGCAAAACACTTCACAACACATAATTCGACAATAGTTACGACAAACAACGTTCATTTACTGCAGCTTACATTGATATTTGTGCTCCATTACGAATAAATAAAATCGTGTGATACGTTGATCAATTTCACCCGTCTGATCAATTACACCCGATTTCACGGTACTCAACTTTGAATTGATGTTACTTTGTTTCCCTATGAGCAATCGGCTTTAAATTTAGAAAAATTCAAAAACTCAAAATACAGCAGATATTTAAATAATGTACTATTATTTTGAACGATTTCGCCTGGTGCTTAATGTTTTAACCGGTAGTGTGAAAATCAACAAATTATGTGATCATGAAATTGAGTATATTTGTAGTTTATTGCCGAAATTTTTTGCCGATTGCTCCTATGGAAACAAAGTAACAGCATGCCAAAGTTGAGCATTTTGTATGAAAATCAGCTTACACTACTATTATTCTGAACACAACTGTACATCTCCATCAAGCACTTCTTCAGCACCAACAAATCTGAGCTTCCTTCTTTCTCTACATGTAACCATAAACGTTTGGGTAGAGTACATGATATGACATCCTAGTTGTCCACCTTTAAAATAGTGAAACTCTGCTTTACTGCACTGCGGACGATTTCAATAAAATCATCGTCTGCAAAATCAAGGAGTCTATGTGACAAAACGCAATATTGAACAGTAAATTCTGAAACTCATCTTCTTCCATGTAATTTTACAAAAAAATAAGCACCTCGTTTACAATTCTTACACTTCATTGTATTTGCCAGCCTCATCAGCTTTAAGTTTTATTTTTAAGCCTTTTATACAACCTGCAGCAGCTAGAATTTCGTTACTGAGTCGATCGTGATCTAGAAATAAATATACAGATTGACGATGAATTCCGAAAAAATAAAACGAAGATTGTTGCAGGTATAAAGAGTGGAATTCCTGGTGATGCTGATACTTAAGTAGTACTTATTGGGGATTTGTTTGAAGTTGTTAAAGACTTTGATAATTTTCGAACACTTGTGACATATGACAATCATGTTTCCCGTGTAGTTATAATCCTGTTGTGGCTGGAGTGTTGAAAAGGATATTTTTACATAAAATGGTGAGGGCAAAACTCGGCGGAAAACTAGACGTCTATATTAGTAGGTACCAGATGTACAAAGAAACAATTTGTTTTAAGCAAAATAAATACGGCAGACTTTGGTGGGCTGGACACTTAATGTGAACGTCGAAAAATAAGCTGTAAATTAATAATATTCAGCATTGAATATTTCACGTTTATCGAACGTAATATCAATTGTATATAAGAATTTATTGCTTAGATTTCATTCTATTGAACTAAGCCAACTGGATTAAGCCATGTAAAAACATACTTAAGCCACTCTGGTATGTTAAGTCAGATTTAAATATTTCTAATTATAACAATGGTAACAGTTATATGCTAGTTGAGAACAGTTTGGCCAACTTTCTGAGCGTTTTTGTAGGTTTTTTCAGTGCTATTGCAAAATTTTAATTAGGATTAAAAAACTTCAAATCAAGATTTCTCGAGATTCCTTCTAGGGATTTTTTTGAAAATTGGCCCAGAGGTGCAGAATGACCTCAGAAATCGAGCCTGTGCTCAGACTTGATGGACAATCTTTTTTGCATAATAACGGTCTATCGGGGCACCATGGTACCTTAACTGATTTTAACTCGTAAAAGAAAAAAAAAAGGTTACAAATATGTGTTTAAATTCAAGTTATGTTAAAATGTCATATAAATCGATTTTAAAAAAAATTAGATAAAACACTCTGAAGTAGACTGTTTTGTATTATTAATCGTTAAATAAAGTTGAAAATACATTGTCCAATACTGTAAGTGACATATCAATCGAATTTGAGTAAAGTGTACTAATAAAGCTCTGTTCCAAGCTGATATAAAGTATTTCAAGGTGAGTTTTTTCGTCATGATTTTTTTTTATATTAGCTAACATAATTCATTAAAAACTTGGCATTGGTTCTCTGTCACTTATATCTTTGCTTCCAAACCCTCCTGCTTTGATCATAAAGTTCCCAGAAATGTTTTATCCGTTTACATCAGTGGTCACCAAACTGCGGCCCGCGGGCCGCATGCGGCCCTCGAGAAGGTTTTGTGCGGCCCGCGAATGGATTTTGAATGTTAATGTGATGCGGCCCGCATGTTATAATTTTTATTCATGCTGGTGTTTAATCCTTTGCTCTTGCAACTTTGTTCTTGGAAAGTCAGTCATTGAAATCATGTAAAATGTTTCTGCGTTCATGCATTTTCATGGCATAAAGAGTAATATGAAATTGACTTTGACTCATTCAAAGGTTCAAAGTTTCTGAAAAACCTTATTTTTTTCTACTTAGAACCTTGAAGGCATGGCTATGGGCCTGCAAAATGTCTTTAAGTCTCTAAAAATCTCTCTTCTGAACATATTTAAGTTAACAAAATTGAACCAGGATCTTGGTCTTGCAGAGGTGTCCACAGAATGCTGATTTTTTATTAAGATTTTGACTTCAAAAATGTTTCCTTTTTCTGTAAAACTCTGAAAATTATGTTATTCGGAAATTTTTACTATTGATTGCTTTCTGAATTGTTGAGGAGCCCGAACGTAATGGACAATACATCTGCAACTTTTTCGATCTTCCATACAAAATGGTCTACTTTATTGGGATTAATCTCAGTTATTTATAGCCCGATATGAATAAAATTCACACAGCATGTCGGGCGTTACTTAAGTGTCAACATATATTTTTAAGTATTTGAAAATTGAATACAAAAAAATTAAAATTTATATGGAATCGATTGAAGTGAATTTCGCGAAAAATATTCAAACGATTTATCTCAAAATATAAGAGACCTACACAAGTATCTTCAGCATAATTGTTAAACTCATCTTAATGTACAACATTGCTGAAGATACTATTAATCTGTTTGGTCAATTTTTTGGTTTGTGTAAATTTTGAAATTTATTATTGCTTTTAATTCGTAAGAGAAAATAAAAGTTACTAATATATGTTAAAATTCAAGATATGTTAAAATTTGATATGAGTCGATCCATAAAAAATAGATTAAAACCTCTAAAGTAGACTATTTTGTATTATTAATCGAAAAAGTTGCAATTGCATTGTCCAATACGGTAAGAGACATATTGATCGTATTTGAGTTGAGTATATTAATAAAGCTTTGTTTCTAGCTTTAAAAAAGTTTTTCAATGTGAGTTTTTTCGTCATGAATTCTTTTGTATTAGCTAACATAGTTTATTAAAAACATGGCATTTTTTTCTGTCACTTATATCTTTGCTTCCAAACTCCTTTGCTTTGATCATAAAGTTCACAGAAAAGTATTATCCGTTCTCATAGAAATAGTGATTTAAAGTGAGCTGTTAAAATTAATCATTATAAATCTTGCGGCCCGCGACTGGTTTTGAAAGAGTTAAGATGGCCCGTGTAATCGGTTAGGATGAGGACCACTGGTTTACATAGAAATAGTGATTTTTTGCAATCCCATTGAAATCTGTTCAAATTAATCCTTATAAATCTTGCGGCCCGCGACTTATTTTGTAAGCGTTAAGATGGCCCGTACTATCGGTTACGCTGAGGACCACTGTTTTGGAGTCTGCTTGTTACTTCGAGAAATTCTGCTTTTTAATATGCTAAGAATATCATTGACATATACTACCCACCATATATGGAATCGCATCACCTTATATTGCAGCACCTCAGTTAAATATTGCTGCACCCCGAAAAGTTTAGCATCACTCTTAACCCCTCTACCAGCAGCCTCAATTTTTCACCATAAAAATATTCAAATCGCTATAACTTTTTTGTTTCTCAATATTTTTGCACTATTTTTTCACAAGTTATTCAGATGTTCCTTGGGGTACCGACATTCACCATGTTTCCTATGGCTGCCATTTTGTTTTTAGTCAATTTATCAAAATAATAAAATGTGCGCTATGCAATGTCAGGTTAAGAGGAGCTACTCTAAAAAAAATTATATAAATTGATTGAGTTGTCTTCAAGAAATCAGAAAATAACAAAATGATGTTTCTTGAAGTTGGAAGGGTCGACTGGTACTTGAGTTGCTAATTTTTTCGGCTATCTCAGTCTTAATGTTTTACAACGATTTTATTTAATTCTGCCCGACGTTTCGGCCACGGATTTTGGCCTTTTTCAAGGGTAATAGACAATTTTACCCTTGAAAAAGGCCAAAATCCGTGGCCGAAACGTCGGGCAGAATTAAATAAAATCGTTGTAAAACATTAAGACTGAGATAGCCGAATAAATTAGATGTTTCTTGAAGTTTTCAAGATCTTCATATGATCAGGCATAAAAATCTTCATCACTCCAAAACGGTTCTTTTGTTCACAACAGACTTTCATTGAAGTATGAATTCAAATAATATTCAAGTTATATTCAAATCGCTATAACTTTTTTGTTTCTCAATATTTTTGTACCATTTTTTCACAAGTTCTTAAAAAACTCAACTATTTTCATAGAACCTGCGTTGATATTGATTGATCGTCTGGGTCTGAAGATATTCCGATGTTCCTTGGGCATCATCTTTCTCCATACTAAATTTATTCAGTAGCTTTTTTGTTTTGAGTCAATATATAATAATAATAATAATAATAATAAGAATAAAATATGGGCTGTACAATATATGTATGAGATAATAGTTTCTCTGAAAAAAATCATACATATCGGTTGAGATGTCTCCAAGGAATCTTCGCAAAGAAAAAAATTGCGGAGCCTATCAAATTTAAGAGATACACACATCACGTGCCTAGCTTCAATAATAATAAAGTGATATCAACTCTATCAAATGCCTTGCCTCAATTAGTATACAACGCTTCAACGTAATGTCCTCTATTCAGTGTCGTAGCTAGGGTTTTTGTGGTCCGGTGCGGAGTAAAATTGGGGGGCCCTTCAAAATAGGAATGTCTGCCAATTGACTGGTCAATTTATCAAAATAATAATATGCTTGCAGTCAACATTAATATTTTGGATGTAAAATAATAGGCCTTGTGTTCATCTTTTGCTGAAGATATTTTATTTTTTAATTTAGAAATCAAAATGCCAAAAAAATGAAGTATAGAAAGCCGATACGACTATTCCAGGACTGATAGCGGCTAAGCGTAAATAATAAAAAATAAGGCGATCTCATGCTTAAAAAAGGACCAAAAAGAGAATTAATGGTTTCTTCTAGTTATCCAACCCGACAAGCGTCTTTCTAAAAGTATCTGTGGGTACAAATTGAATGCACCACTTCCGAAGATATCTCGCATAGATTCTGAGAAAAATCCAACTTCGGCGAAAAACCGATTCTAACGACTCTACTCCATTTGGCATAATGCCGTTTGGCATAAAGCCATTTGGCATAATGCCATTTGGCATAATGGCCATTTCGCATAATAGCCATTTGGCATAACGGCCATTTTGCATAATTTAAACTAAATATTATTCTACTCTCACATTTCAAAATGTTCATTTTAGTCTTCGAAATATGTTTCTAAGGCAATTAATGTTAACTGGAAGAAGGGCAAAATATTGACAATGATTTTTAATTTAAAGAAGTTAATGTGAAGTACAAGGTAACATTAAGGGACACTCGTCGCAAAGTGTGAATTTCAGGCCTCGCTGGAGAGGTACCGTGTAGAGATTGAGATCAAAGCATATAGCATAATCGATTTCAATACAGCATCATTAAAAAGATATTAGAGCACCGAACCGGATCGTTGCGAACAATTTGACCAATTGAAAGAATTGTCTTGACTTCCATAAGCTATAAGTTTCCATGTGGGCTTCGTGGCCGTGCGGTTAGTGTTACCAAGCATTTAGCCGCATCGTGTCAAAGAGTGTGGGTTCGATTCCCGCTTCAGTCCGGAAAACTTTTCGTCAGAAAAAAGTATTTCAACTGTGCCACTGGGTGTTGCATTCTAGTCCGTTGTCTAGTGTGGTGCTTCCTTCAAAGGGCAAACCGTCCACTGGAAGCATTAACGTGTCGGTGTCTTTAAAAAACAAAATGTACGCCTGTGTACTAAATTGAATTTTTTTATTTATCGTAGACGTTATGTATCTATAGAAGAAGTTGAACTGGCAGTAGTAAGTCTGACTTCAATCTACAGAATTGTGAAGCTGTATTCTTGCAATTTACAGAAATTTCAATTACGCGTTGATTTAAAGTAATTAATTTAGATTAATAGATTCCACCTTCTATCAAACATTAGCTATTCATTTTAGTATGTAGTTTAGCTAATCTTAACTTTTATATTTCGCTGTTCCGAATTGCTGGACCCTCGCAAAGGTTTCGGTGGTATAGTGGTAAGCGTGATAGCCTCTCACCCCAGTCGGTCGGGTATCAATTCTCGTCGACGCAGTCAGGATTTTCTGAAAACATAACATTTCTGATCACTTTTTCTATCGAAAAAAAAAGTAAATTCGTTGGTCCCGGTCCATGTGCTGATGTGTTCGACATGTAGGGTCCCAGGTGACTGTGATTGTCTCTCTGGGCGTCGAGATGGCTTTGATCCTAGACCCAGCCGGCGTTAAACATACAACTGGTGCCGAACGCAGCTAGTTGACCAGAAAAATAAGTCGAAGTATTTTTTCGTCTTAGATCCATAATTGCGACGTCTTCTACATTATCATGCATAAAAGTAACCGAAAACATGTTTTTTGGGTGAATTAAGACCAGGCAATTCAAATCAACGCGTTACCAAGGCAACCAAATGTAATTAAACATGCAAACTAAAAAGAACAGTTAAAACTGAAGGTACGTTTTACCAAATTCATGTGCATGTATAGTCAAAAAATATTATAAAAATATTCAATGTACATTGAAAAAAGGTGCAGAGCCAGTTGGGCACTCCCATGATCCACTTTAGCATGGGGGGGTTTTTCTCAGCCGAATTGTCTGGAACTTGGCAAAAAGAAGCCCATTGTAGCATATTGTAGCTTAATATGAGCTCAGTAGCTTTGAAAAAAAAACACTGCCAAAGTGAATCAAAAGTGTCAAGAATAGGATCCTGCTCCCTATGCAGACACTAATTAGAATTATCGATTTTGCCTCAGACGGATTAACGTGAAGATGAGTTGAAGCCAAACCTCAAATTTTCAAGAGCACAAATCTGGAGAATCAAACATCCTTTTCAGCTGGAGACTCAACCGATTGGTCGTTTGCTGGTGGTGACCAATCGATTAAGTTGCCAGCTCAAATCAGGATTCAAAACGGTCCTGCAAATTGAGATGAATTCAAAGCATGCTTTTTTAAATCTCAGAGCAGAAAGACGATCTTAGAAGACAACTAGACTCCAAAAGGCAAAACCTCGTTCTACGAACTGAGCTCCCTCGTTTCACGCACTGATTTAATTCACGCACCAATTCAATTTACGCACCCCCGATTTAGTTCGTAAATTGAGGTTACAGTGTATTCGGGTTCAGCTCCTCCTAAGGTGATACATTATGTCACTTTGTGGAGAAAACCAGGAAGGGTAGGTGAGGAAGGGCTGGCCGTTTTGTTTACAAACATCTGGGACAGGTAGACGGACAATTGACATCTGATTGGTTGGAGAAACAGTGTTGTCAAGAATTATTCTAATACGGTCGCACATGCTCCATGTGTCCTCTATGCTTCTTTCTCTGGCTACAGAGTACAAAGAACCAGCCTTGCTAAGCACTAATGGTCCCATTGCTTCCTCTTCATATTCTTCTTCTTCTTGACATTACGTCCCCACTGAAATAAGCCTGCCTCATAGATTTCTTTGCCATAGAAAATGGCAATCGCATTCATAACTAAGTAGCAGACACGATACTATTAACTTCCATTTAAAAAATATGCTGGAGCGACCAGGAAAAATAGACACCTTCAGCCATTGCACCTTTACTTTGTAGCCGTGAACTTACCACTAGACTAAGGAAGGTCCATTACTAGCACCAAAACCCAGCACCACTTCAACCCCTTTGCTACAATGTTGGTTTTCAGGACGTTACAACTTTTACCCAGCACAACAAGTGGTTTATTCCCCTCTGACGGATCGCAATCTGTTGCAACGACGCATTTCCGCTGTTGCAAAAACCACACGCGCACAATTTGGTTTGATTCCCAATTTCCACAAGTGGTCCTTGCGGAGCACCCGGAGGTCAGTAAATTTATTGCCTCGCATTCGAATTTACGACCTTCGTTCCCGGTGCGGTGGCATGGCAACAGTCGGAATAGTCTAAAGTATTTAACAGTTTAATTAATTTAATTGCAATCGATACCCACCCACCGACACCGCGTTGAGCAGCTAGGCAGCCTAGTTGCCCGGTTCGGGTTTCCTCCTTCCCGCTCACAGTGGAACGAAACTGGAAAAGGACGGTCAAAATCGACATTTTATCCCATACTATGTAAAGGTGTCTGCGGATAATTCGTTTGAAATAGCATCCCAAGTAGAGTTTTCAAATTTCCCGGGATTTGATTTCCCGGGAAACGGGAATTTTTTTTCTCATTTCCCGGGAAATCCCGGGATCCCGGGAAATTTTCAAAAACGTGAAAATAGAGCAAATTTGATGATTTTTTTTAATTATTCGTATTTTTGTTATATGTTTTCATACCAGTAAACTTGTATGGTACCTACATTCTCTTTTTTGTAAGTAATATATTTATGTTCCTCAAAAAAAAAAAATTGATTTCGTTGTGTACGGTAGGCCTCAGAACAACACAAATTATGAGATTGAGTCCATGTGGAGATTCTTGACAAATCCTATGAAGTTCAAATAATATGTGCAGGAAGGACTCGATTATCCGGGATTCGATTATCCGGATTTTTACACTCGATTATCCGGAGTTTGTCCTTTGATATTCTTGTTTTTGAGATTTTATGCATAAATTTGAGATAATTTGGTATTGCAATATACAATATGAATGGTTTTGCAGCTTAGAATGTAGGTAAAAAGAGAGGTTTTGAAAAAGAGGTTTTTTGTATGCCGGTCAAAATAAGTTCTTCCCATGATCCCTAATGTTCCTAGAAATAACTTCTGGCTACGCCACTGCATTATATAAATAAAACAACGAAAAAAGGTAATGTTGAAGTTCTTTTAATGCAGTTTTAATGATTCGATTTTTTTAATGATTCGATTATTAGGAAGATTCGATTATCCGGAGTGAAAAAAAATCGATACTGCGGATAATCGAGTCCAACCTGCACCAACATTAAATCAAACCTTTCAAGCACTAGAATAAAAACCAACTAGAGTCTAACGATGGAAAATGTGGTTAAATCCATGAAAACTTTATGAGCATACTCAATTCATGGATGATCCATCGAAAAATCCTGTATTTTGTATAGCATATAATATATTTTGGAAAAAAAACATATCGTCAAAGAACTATTTATTTTATCAACAGTTATTTGATTACAAAAAAAAAACAACAAATCAATATCGAAGTATACTAGTGATCTAGTAAGGTCATTGGTTAGAATGATATGAAAAGTAAATTATACGATAGTTTTGGTATGAAAATGGACGGTCAATCCTTTTTTAATAGAACTACCCGGGAAATACAGAAATCCCGGGAAATACGGGAAACCCGGGAAACAGGAAATAATTTCCCGGGAAACGGGAATCCCGGGAAATCTCATTTCCCGGGAAATGTTCCCGTGATTGAAAACTCTAACCCCAAGTAATAATAAATCATATTTGTTGGAACTACTACTGGGAGTCGTGGGATGGAAGCCCACCAGAACGATTCCATTATTATTCACAATTTAACATCTCAATTTGTTTAAATTGTGTTTTGAAGATTAGTTATTTTAACAAACCTTCAAACTGTTCCATGTTGATCAACTTCATCAACCGTTGATTGACGAAGAAAATTCGACTTAAATTATTGTTACGTGAGAATGTAGTTTTGGAACCCCTGTGCAGTGAATGATGTATTGTTCTAACTTCATCAGGCTATCGACATGGAAGAAGACATCATCGTCTATGGTGACAGAGGGCCCAATTGGCTTGTCAGATGGATCGGGCCCGGGACATGCGGTCTTCTGCGAATCGCTGCAGTCGATAGTCTGAACATAATGTTTCTTTCTCAATTCCCGTTCTGTCTTCCACGTCACATGACAAAGCCAGTACACCAAAACGGTTTTAATCAGTGAATCGCGCCGACAATTTTTGTTGCATAGAATTCATCGAAAGTAGCGCGGTTGATGCACCATCTAAAGATTAATTTGTCGAGCGTGGAAAAAATAACAAAAAAAGTCACCAAATTACCCAAGTTAATGCATAATTGGATACTTCCGGAAGTGCATCGAATAAAGGTAAGATGAATTTTAACCGATTGTATATTACATTAACATACTACTATAAATAACGAGGTACGGGAGGGACCAACAGGGCACTCCATCTATTAGGAGGATTCTGTCAATCGAGAACTTGATTTTACAGTTGTTCGTGAAAACTCTCTTCTGGAAGGAGATTCTTTTCCCCCACCACGGGTTTCGTGCAGGTGTCTCTTCCATTTTTGGCCCTTCATACAGGAGACTGACAGCTCACAAACAAAAGTAAATCTTGATCAAATCGCTTTTCTGATTATTCCAGTGCTATAGATGCCTTGCAACAATAGATGGTAGAACCATATCATCAAATGGATTCTTCCGGAATTGAATCTAAGATTATAAATTGAAGCACTTTGGGATTCTTCAAGAAATTCCACAGCTCTCTGGAATTTTTCAAAAAAATCTTCTGGGATTCTTCGAAAATTCCTACTGAGCTCTCTTACTAAACAACTACTCAGTAAATTTCTCTGGATCTATCCCAAACAAATTTCTGGAATTCTTCCTATAATCCTCACGGAATCCTCCATAGGAATTCCATCTGAAATTTAGCAGTTAGGAGTTGTTTCGTCAAAATATCCGTTTTTGGATTATTCCAGAAATGCTTCTGGGATTCCTCTTGTTATTTCTTTATGATTCTCTTTGGGATTCTTCCAAACATCTCTAGGAAATTCTTCCGAAAATGTCACATAGTTTCTTTAGGGAATCCATCTATTATTATAGTTATCTCTTCGATCGCTCTGAGATTTTTCAGAAAATCTCTCTGGGATTTTCTATTGGATTATCCCGTAGATCTTTCTTGGATTTTTATGGAAATCCTTCCAGGATTCTTTCGTAAAATTTCCCTGGTATTATGCCGAAAGTGTTTCTATGTTTGATTTTCAGAGGGATGGAATTCTTAATCTAGGATCCTTTTAAAGATTTTTTCCAGAAATCTTCCGGGGTTCCTCACAAAAATCCCTCAGGTTTAAGTCCAGAAATCCCTCCGACATTATTATACTAATATCTCTGAAATTTTTCCAGAATAAATATCCATAAGTAATTCTTCTGTGAATATCCATGGGTCTTTTTCAGATATCCATCTCAGATTCTCTCAGGATTATTCCGATTCTTACAGGATTCTCGCGGAAATCCGTCTGAATCTAAAACGAAAAAAAAATCTATTCTTTCACTGTCAGATTATTCCGTTCAAAATCTAGGAATTTTCCAAAAATCCCCATGGAATATTTCCGGATACCCTGTTGAAATTCTTCCATACATCTCTCGCGGATTTATTTAGCAATCCTTTTTATGAAAATCCATCCGAAATTTTTCGAGAAATTTCTCAGAAGTTTTTCCGATAACTCTTCAGACATTGTTGGCCGTTTCTTGAAATCCTTTATCAGTTCTAACGAAAATCGTGCATTATTTGTGCGGAAATCTTCCTATGAAATTTTTATGAATCTGTGATACTTATAGAAGTTTATCGAGAAAACTTTCCTGATTTTTTTGTTGTGATTTGTTAGTTCATTTTCTTGGAAGTTTTCTAAAATCCTTGGTGGAACTTTCAGAAAATCCCTTGAATTCAAATGGAACTCCCGTAAGAAAACTTTCGGGCAGCCTCTGGGACTCTAAAAAAAATATTTGTGAAATTATTCCGAAGCTTTCTAAGACTCTTATGAACGTTACTCTGAAATAGTTCCGGAAATCCGTTTGAAATTTTACCGTGGATCTTTCTTAAGTTCTTTCGGACATCTCCTGAAATCATGAAGGTTCTTCTAAAAATTCTGGGAATTTTCTGGGAATTCTTTGAAATGACTTCGGGGGTTCATTTGGATATCACTATGATATACATCCAAAAATCCATTTGTAATTTTACCAAAAATTCTAATGGGAGTGTTTCAGATTTTACGGAAGTTTTCAAGTAATTCTTCCAAAAATCCCCCCAAAATTTATTCAGAAATCTCTCTGTGATTCTTTCGCATATCATCCTAGGATCCTTTAGGAAATCCTTCTACAATCCCAACGAAACTCCCTGAAGGATTGTTTGGAGAATTACATAATGATATTCAGAGGAATTATTTTCTGAAAATCCAATGGTTTTTCCGGAATAATACCAGAACAATTTACGGTACAATCCCAGAAATCAGTGATGCATTTTGAACTGAACGCGAGCCAAAAGTGAACTGAACGCGTTCTAATTTTGCACAAGAACCTAGTAAGCATTGAACTCTTGTGCAAGATTCTGCACCTGCTCAAGAACGGCCCGTTCACTTTAAAATGCACAACGAAGCTGAAAATCAGAAAAACTACATCAGAACATATGGAATTCATGGCATTACAAATATATGGAACCAAACCAAGGAGTTTCCAAACATCCTTGCTGAACTTCCGCATTGAAATATGTCGTGTATCTGCCACGAAGACAGTTTTCAATTTGCGTTCAGTTTTCAGCTCGCTCGGGTTCAAATTTTTGAACTGCTCATTGTTCATGCCTACTTGATCCCTCGTTCAAAGGTTTGAACTTGAACGCAAACTGAACGCGTTCAAATGCAACACTGCCAGAAATCCTAGAGTATTCCAAAACAAATTCCGAAAGAATCTTAGGGAGATACACGGAGATTTCTTGAAAAATCCTGGAGGAATGTCCAGAAGCTTGCTAAAAGTATCCCAGAAGGTTTTCCAAAAAATTCCTCCAAAGATATCCGGAACTATTTTCCAAAGAGTCCCAAAACTATTATAAGTATAACAACTACAGAAAAGCTAAACATTACATATAATTTCAATTGGATTAGATGGACAAATTTATTTATTTATTTATTTATTTATTTATTTATTCTTCATCTTCAGTTTGGAAACTGTACAGACTGATACTTACAGGCTAATATACTATAACAAAACGGCTCACTATTTTGAAATCAATTACAATTACAATACAACAGAACAGGTACAAAACATGTGAACGTAAGAATAACATAATTTATAAGAGGTACATCATAATAACATTCAAATTAAAAACTACATTCAACAATCATCATACATAGTTTATAACTTTACACTGGCCTCCAAGTTATCCTGGGTCGTTCAAAAAATTCGCGATACATTAATCCAACAGGCCATGCATTAGCTTGCAAGGCGGGTTCCTTGTATTTGTCATGCAACACGACTTTGAAAGATGCGTAATCGACAAAACTATTAACTGTCCATTTCGGTACTAGTTTACAAATTTCAATTAAACAATTTGCATCCGTTCCTAGTGATTTTGATACCAAGTCAGCTATCTCCTTTTCGGTCACTTGTCCATCGATATTTGTCAGGAATAAAGAAAACGTTCCCCCACGGTGACGAGAAGAATTTGTTCTCGACGAATGTGCATGTGATGAGTGCTCAGATGTATTAATTATATTGTTGCGGGATCCACTATGCAGCGTTAGAGATTTATTCGGAGTTGAATGAATTGGCGATTGCTCATTCCCGCACCCAATCGATGTATCGGCATGAGTATAATCGGAAATCGATTTCATCATGTTGGCGATTTTGGTCGAGATATCGGTCAATTCTACAGTGATTGATCTTAATGCGTTTTCGGTTGAGTCATTTCTGCTGGGCTGTTCATGGCGTTGGCTATCGTGGAAGTTGGAGAGACAATCGTCGCACAACCATACAATGTTCTTATTCAAGCAACAAACAAATGCCTCTGTAAGGCCAACACAATCAGCGTGTAATGTTCTATAACACTTTCCTTCACATACAACAAACAAATCGGTTTTACATTCCACAGAGAGCAAACATTTTCGACAAGACATTCTGTTGAGCGAGTGAGTTGATATGTCAATACACAATGGTGCAAACTTCACAGGATAGCGATTCAGGTTTAGTTTTTCGTTTTTTATTTCAATTATATTGGAGTTACAAACTGATTTTCATTAGTGCGATTAATTCCACACTGGACTTGAACTGGAAGTAACATACAACAACTAATTTTTACGACGAGTTTGCGGAATAAATCAACGGTAAACAAAGAACGGTCGAATACACGTCAGCACGAATCAAAGCCAAGCAATAATCAAAGCCAAGCAAAAATCAGATTTTGTTTTTAATTATGAATCGAGCCAAGTGGAAGTTTAACAACTACCGAAAAGCTAAACATTACATATAATTTGCAATTGGATTAGATGGACAAATTGATGTGAAGATTTGCGAAAAAGTTACACGTTTTCTCAGTGAGAATCGAACTCACGACTCCCCGATCTCTAGTTGGGACGCGTTACCACTACGCCATGAGAGGACTCATGAACGCAGAAGTTAACCTGAATTCGATTTCAGCTCAATAATCACGTGGTACTTTTTCGCAAAGTGCACCTCTTTCGGAAGAATTAGATGCCCATCCAAACAAAACATGTTTAGCTTTTCGGTAGTTTTTAAACTTCCACTCGGCTGGTTGGCCGTAAACCACGATTCATAATTAAAAACAAGTATTTATCGAGCAACGGACTCATGTTCCGTAATTGGTCGTTTGAAAACGTCGCGACCCATTGAAAGCCCACACAATAGAAACCTCAGCCAGCGCAGTTGCTGGCTAGTGTAGTGTGCTATTCCTATACCTAAAAAACAATGCGCTCTCGGGCTAGGCATTGGATATATATAGAAAGCGTTGTGTTTGGATGGGCATCTAATTCTTCCAAAAGAGGTGCACTTTGCGAAAAAGGACCACGTGATTATTGAGCTGAAATCGAATTCAGGTTAACTTCTGCGTTCATGAGTCCTCTCATGGCGTAGTGGTAACGCGCCCCAACTAGAGATCGGGGAGTCGTGAGTTCGATTCTCACTGAGAAGACGTGTAACTTTTTCGCAAATCTTCACATCAATTTGTCCATCTAATCCAATTGCAAATTATATGTAATGTTGAGCTTTTCGGTAGTTGTTAAACTTCCACTCGGCTCGATTCATAATTAAAAACAAGTATTATAAGTATATTGATGAAAATATCACAGAGGCATTTTTAGAAGAATTCCAAGAGAATTGTCTGAAGTATTTTCGAAAGATATCCAAATGTATTCCAAAATGATTTCGGAAAGCATCTCAGAAGATTTCCCAAAGACTCCAGAGGCATTCTCGTAAGAATCACAGGAGTATTACTGAAATAATCTTAGACACATTTTCGGAAGAATCTCAGAGTTATTTCCGAAGGAATTCCAGAAAAATTAGAGCCCTACATTTTTTTTGGAAGAATCCTTAAAAATATCCCGAATCAGGATTTTCGGTAGAATCATCCGTTGAATTTTCGAAAACCATATTTTCGGAGAATTAAATTTCCATGTTTTTAAACCCCTTTTTTAAATTTAAATACACGCAAAAATGTTTTTAAACCCCTTTTTTAAATTTAAATACACGCAACAATCACAGAGGGTTTTCTGCAAGAATCCCAAAAATAGGTCCAGAAGAATCCCAAGAGAAATACTGGGAAGATCGCATAAAATCTGTTGGAAGAATCTAAGAGCTATAATTAAAAGAATACTGGAGTTTCCAGAAGAACTTAGAGAGGCGACAGAAATAATGGCAAGATTTCCAGAACAATCTCAGAGGGGTTTTGAAAGAATTCAAAAGTAATTAGAGGAAGAATCCCAGGGGAATTACCCAAAGAATTCTAGAACAATTTCTTAAAGAATAATCCCATTCACATAAGTTATTGACGATATACCTATACTTGTTACTAGTTGACTCGACAAATCTCGTTTTGCCTCGAAGTAGGCTGTATGATAATGGGAAAAAAAATTGTACTACAAAAGTGTCAGATTCCTTCCACTATTTTCTCAAATTTCCGGTGAAGTTCTTTGACTTTTTGTACACACTAACACGTCGGAGCACTTCAAAAACCTTATTGTGAAAAATCAGATATATCTGTTGACTTGTTATTTCGTGACATACAAACACCATTCCATTTTATTTGTATAGATTTGATGATAAATACTTGAATTATGTATATGCTTTCAAAAATGAACAATTAAAATTGAAGAATTATAATTTAGAAATATATATGTATGGTACATTAACAATTTTAATTCCTCCCCATAATTTAATGACAATTTTAATAGGAATGAGCCTCTACCACATAATCTTTCTTTCTTTTTTTTATTATTTTTCGCAGTAATTTAGAATTGAAAATACCAAGTCTGCTGTAATTCAATATTTGTTGAACTACATTTCTAGTAATTCGATATTTAAAATAACATTTGTTAAGCCGATCTTGTTAATTCTTCCGCATGAACCAACAACAAGCAAGATTTAAATTATGATTTTTTTTCGTAATGAAAAACCAGCATTAACATCCTTCCCCTTTTGTTTATGTAGGGGTCTAAACCGATGCCGCGCTTCTTTTGTATTTTTCTCGGACATCAGCGGACAAATTACGTGTTTGTCTGTTTACTTTTATGCGCTGCTCATTCCTCTATCGCCTCACACCGATATAGGGAGACTTATGGCTTCGGCACCATTCGACTATTCTCGGCAACCAAATTTCAAATGCCAAATACACAGTATTTTTCTATCTAAATACATCAATGGAAACATGCAGATGATTCTTTGCTCTGTCCGCTTCCCACTGACGAGATTTCCCAGTCTGTACAAGCAATATCGCCAGAGATGTCATCAATTCAAATGAAGATGGCTCAAAACGCGACTGATTTGGAGCTGCCGAAGAGATTCGACTGCAGTTGTTATGGGAAAGTTGCCGAGGAGAATGAGGCTGCCGACAATTGACTGTTTAACGCTAAACTTGCGACGATCGACGCGCCATCATATTTCATATAGCGGAGGTTATTAGAACTAACTTGGAGGTGATGATTTGGACACGCAGCGAACTGGACTATCGAATTTCATACACGCAGCGAACTGGACTATCGAATTTCATACATTTTGCCTTATGAAAGGTGGAACGATTATTGCAATACGAACGCTTTATGTATCGTTTTAGCATCACTCCAAATCAAGGCGTCGATTGGCGCGTGGTGCACGCTCGGGCCTATCGATCGCAAGGTTCTTGGTTCGATTCCAGGTTGCCGCGTTAAAAGTTTTTTGTTTTCAAATTCTGGTTTCATAAGGCAAATTTATGAATTTCAACCCGATTTCTTGTGGCGAATTTTCATAAGGGGTTCCTATGTTTATCGATAGTCCATTTGCCTGAGTGGAGGTTATTTGGCAATTTGGAGGTTAAAATCACCTCCAAACACTAGCGATTTTGCGGTTGGATGTTGACGTTTGATTACGAATAGTCACACTGACAAGAGATGTTCGCAGCGTTGTAAAAACGTTTCGAAACACATGTTGACAAGTCTGTCAGTGTTACGGAACGGACGGATGGAGTTTCGAAAACCTCTTTAGATGAACTCGTTTTTGGCGGAGTAAGCTTCAAGCTACAACAAAAAGTTTATTAATTTCATAGTTTTAATTATTTTAGGTTAAGGCTAAGTAGCCCGTCATTCGTTTTGGCAATAATGATGACTTTTCAGCTTGCATTTCAAAGTGATAAAACTCAGTCTTGATATTTTATAATGACTTGAAAAAGTATCACTGTACACGCTATCATGCATAGAGTATGCTGATACTTTTACAGGTGTGTCAGTGTAAAACCAACTGATTTTCTTTGATTCGAAATCGTGAGATGAATTAGCAACAATCATTAACGACGCGTACAAATTTCAATGACAGCCTACTTCGCCTTAACTTACAGTTTTTAGTTTTCTTCGTTCGTTTTCCGTATGTTGTAACTGTTTATTCTTCTGTGTTTTGTGTATTTCTATAGATAGTACCAGGGATTGAATCCTGAGAAAATTGAGAGAATCTCTCACGTATCGCTCTCTGTAACTATCATAACATGCTGCACATTATGAGAGACTGTTTATCGTATACTGCTACAAGTTTGATCAGATTGGGGGGATAGTAGTGCATGATAAAACCCCTCTAAATATGCTCCAAGCCTGGGGGACACTGTTGTTATTGGAAGTTCGAGGATTGTTTATCGTGCCAGTAAAGAAAAACACCTATCCCCAACGGTAAACAAGCGAGAAAAATGGATTTTATCATCGCTCTCCCGTTGGGGCTCTCGCTCGCTGCTTCCATTTATCAGACTTGTTACACCTTGCGATACAATGACGATCGTGGACCGCAACAGATGTGATGTTTTTCTTTGCTTGCTTTGATCGTGCTTCATTCTCAAATGAGAGCGAATTCTGCAACGCCTGGATAGTACATTTTAGTTTTAAGGAATTCAATTTCAATCCATTATACTTACTATTTTAACGTGTTTGGGGGGAAAATAAGATTTTAACAATAATTGGATAGTTCACGTTCTCGTGTTTTTAAATTTTGTGTTGTTTTGTTAGAGATAGGCTTCAAAGACATTGTCAAAGAGATGACAGCAACATCTAGTCTGCCGTTGGAGCAGATGTAGATGGGGCGGTACTGAACGCAATAGGCTGCGTCGCGCGCAGTCAGTGTGAATCGATAGAGGATTGAGCAGCGCATAGCGGACTTTGGGGCAAGTGTGCCACCCCTGCTTTTTATAAAAACTATAATATTTATTTTCTCTTTGAGCTTAACAATATGTTCCCTTATAGTTCACAATACAATGATCAAAATATGATGAAGATTGCTCTATTTTTCACGTATTTACATCGACTTGTGCAAAGACAACCAAATTTGAGTGATTTTTTATAATATTTCGTTGTTTCTAAATAGCATGGTAAAAGGTGAATTATTAACAGATTTTTCTAACGTACTGTACATCGTGAAACTATTTGAATGTGTAAGTTATTGTGGCATTTGAACGAAAAAAGTATTTAGTTTTACATACGAAATCCAGTTTGGTTGAAATGTATACTTATTGGGGCAAGTGTGCCACCTATTTGGTAAACAAAAATTGTTGGAGTGAAGTTTACAAAAATGTAAACGTCATCAACAAAATCATAATAATAAACCAAAATGAAGCACCAGTAGTAGTTTCTGAAGTATAGTAGGGGAATAACTGATATTGTTGCCCCCCAGAGTGATTTTTTCTCAAAATTTTCAACAATAACATGATTTTCGGCTTATTAAGTACCGTTTTACATTTCTTCATCAATATTTTACCGTTATTTAGTGCTGATCTGGTTTAATTTTAAACATATTCGCCGTAATATAAGGGTTATACATATATTGTATTGATCGGAGATAAAAATAACCATTTTAGTTATTCGAATTGAGTAATAGGGAGTTACGCATATTTTGAACCTTGTTATAAAGCATCCCCTCTATACGGTAATCTTATTTTTTTTTTAAACTATCGATTAGCGTCTGCTTTGTAAGTGATATTAATAGGAAATAAAGAAAATTTCAGTACAAGTAGAATTACATGCGATGTTCATTCGGTGGCCGTCTTGCCCCATATAGGTGGCACACTTGCCCCATAGTGTCGGAAAATAGGTTATTTTGGATGATATTTGAGAAGCTCCAAAACTAATACTTTTTGAACTATTTTTTTTTTCTAAATGGCACAGTAGTTATGAAAAGATGTGAAACTAACACCATGATGGATTTTATAAGCTTTAGGCAAAGTTAGAGAACAATTTGCTTAAGGTGGCACACTTGCCCCAAATTCCGCTAAATGTAAACAGACAAACATGGAATTTGTCTGCTGATGTTCGAGAAAATTACAAAAGAAGCGCGGCATCGGCTTAGACTGCCGAGAATACGTAAGTTCCCTTGCATGATGAAATCCTTTTGGAAACGTATTTACAACGTTTCGAACACCACATGTCAGTGTGACTATTCACGGCAGCCTCTTTTTCGTCGACAGCTTTCCCATAAGAACTGCAGGCAAATCTCTTTGGCAGCTCCAAAAAGCCGCCTCTTTAGGCGAGTTCATTTAAATTGATGACATCTCTGGCGAAATTGTGTGTTCAAACTATTAAAAGTTGGAAAATCAAACTTGTTCAATATTGGCAAAAAATTATGTGTTCTGTAAGACCCTTAGTTCTTCTGTCATAATGCTTTACTTGCATGATTCAATTTGGCATGGGGGGTTGTCTCGACCGAATTGTCTGAAACTTTGCAAGAAAAAGCACTTGGATACGATGCACATTTTGGCCAAATATGAGCTCAGTATCTTTAGAAAACCCCTGCGAAGGGAATCAAAAGTGACAAGAATAGTAACCGGCTTCCTAAGGCTGCCGGAAAGTGTCAATTAATTTTTTTCACTTCTGTAGGCATAATGTATTATCATCGTACCTTCCACACGATATACTAAAGCAAAAATTGTCAATTAGCATAAATAACTCTCTGTTAATTGTGAAAATGCTCATAGATGACTAAGCTAAGTCTTGTGCTGGGGATGAGTCTAAGTAGAGTAATAACGACAGCAAGAGGAACAAAACGTTTGGTCTACAGGGGGAAGAGCACCAATTTTTAACCCATTCATACGATTTTAGCCTACTTTGTATGAAAATCCGAAAATTGGCACAGAATTCTTGTAGGTCGAAAATTATTGCTTTTCCCCTAGCTGTTTGAAGATGTTTTTCGGTGAAGTTTCGATGGAAACCGATTGATAATCTTTAGCTGATGTGAATTCTAGTATATTGTACTGGCACATTGAAAGAAAATAAAAGTAGTTATGAAATGTTGTGATAAAGATTATCAATTAATGAAACATTTGGTTTTCTTCTAAAATAATCGGTCAAAATGTCTTACAGGTGACTCTAAGACATTTTGACCGACTATTTATCAGTTTCGTCCCCCTGTGCCCCAGTAGCTAAGTCCGATGGTGGCATGGAAAAACGGAAATTCGCTGCTCGTTTCTCATCCCGTGTTGGCAAAGCGGCGGCAGTGTTTAGTCTCCGATGATGAATGGCAATTGCCTTTGTTGCAAATGCCACTGTGAAGCCACCACCAACAGCTCTGTTAATGTTGCAGCCCCAGTTGTAGTGCAATGTTTAGTGTCCACGAGGGGCACCGGAGAGGAAGGGCGGAAGCCCAGTCTTGTAGGTACCATGTCCGGGGCTATGAAATGCGCTGCCAACGAATGTTCACTCGAAGTCAAGGGTGAAAATGACTCGTAAATCATGTAACTATGGCATGTGCATGTCCCATCGGAACAAAAGATTGATGAATCTCCTTGCTGGAAATTGGACGTTTTGTGTTGTAAAGCTATGTGCAACGCTAACAACGGCAATTTGAGTGGTTTACAACTGACAGGCGCTCCTTTGCTTCGGATTACTCACACAAGGAGGCAAAGGATTGTTCGCTGTAACACCTTGCTTATCAACATTCCGATCAACCCGACCGACACGTGGCGGGTATGGGCTGTCAAGTGGGAGAAAATCTGCAGTTTGAGTTGTGTTTGCGTAACTAGCCTCATCAGGAACTCGTACCTGACGGACGGTGATTAATTGAGTTAGAAAGTTGTGGCGTATACCGCAGAGACTTGTTTGTTGATTCACACCGTGGTCATATAATGTTATGCCACAATAGAATTATTATAATTTTGTTATGCTATATTTCACTGTTCCTTCATCTGGGAAAATCATGTATGAAATTGAGACGAATGCTCAAGGTATCGAAAATTAGAAATTATTTCTATTGAAGTGGCTCTTTGTTGGTGAGCTCCCCACTCAGCTGTAAACATACGGTTACTGGCTGCATCCAGTTAAGCGTATGGTGGTATGAACCCAAGTCAAATTTTTAGTTTTATTTCCTACTAGCACCATATAGTATAAGCTTATTTTAAACTTATTGTTCTTAATAACATTACTACACCTCTCCGTTGAAACCAGAAAAGCCCACATAACAAGAGGTTGGTAAAAATATTTCTTGAAATTGTTTCTAAACTATTTAGTTTTGTAGTGTGTGAATACATCTACTGCATCTACTATTGTAATAAACACGCATACAAGATATTAAGTTTCCGTTGCATGCTCCTGAGGGGCGACCGATGGAATGAAGATCAATCGTGACCGGTTCATTTTGTGCGAGTACGAAAAGGTATTTGTATTCAGTCGAGAATGGATTGCTAACTGGTGAGCTCGTTTCATGCTTATGATAACACATTTTTGTCTTTGTAACGTTGCAATTACGTTTATGTATTTTACAACCTAACCATGGATGGTTCGTCCCTATAAGTGCAGATATAAACCATTATTTCTGTTTCATTTGTTAAGGAGTTTGAAAGCACTACTTAGTTCACAATTTTGCCACCACGTGGCGCTAGTGTGTATGTTATTTGGTCATATTCTAGCAGGTTCTAGCTCATGATCCCAACCACTTAGAAAGTTAATGTCTTCAGTAAAGTTGTTCAGAAATTGGGAATCAATTTAAAACAGCATTGTTTGAACAATTACCGTAAAACTAAACATTTAATCTTCTTCTTCTTGGCAATACGTTAACATTGGTACAGAGCCTGCTTCTCAGCTTAGTGTTCTTATGAGCATTTCCACAACTAAGAGCTTTCTTTGCCAAAGTTGCTATTTTCACATTCGTATATCGTGTGGCGGGTACGATGATACTCTATGCCTAGGGAAGTCAAGGAAATTTCCATTACGAAAAAGATCCTGGACCGACTGAGAATCGAACCCAGACACCTTCAGCCTGGCTTTGCTTTGTAGCCGCGGACTCTAACCACTCGGCTAAGGAAGGCCCCCAAACATTACATATACTTCGCATTGGATTGAACTGTCAAATTATTGTGAATTTTGCGAAAAAGTTACACGTCTTATCGGTTAGAATCGAACTAAAGACTCCCTACACCATGAGAGGTCGCTTGGAGGCAGAAATTCCTAAATTTGATTTCAACTCACGTGGTTCTCATTCGCAAAGTGTACCTCTTTCGAAAGAATTTGATGCCCATCCGAACACAACGCCTTCTATTGTAGGATGCAATTTAGTTTTGAAAGACTACACATTACTCGCCAATGACGTGCTGGATGTACGGGCTCCTAATGGATCACGACGTTCTCAAACGACCGGTTACGGAACATGAGTCCGTTGCTTGATAAATACTTTTTAATTATGATTTATCGGTTATGGCTTACCAACCGAGTGGAAGTTTGGACAATTACCGTAAAACAGAACATTACATATATTTCGCAATTGGGTTAAATGGGTAAATTGGTGCGAATTTTGCAAAAGAGTTACACGGCTTCTGTTTCCTAAAATTCACATGACTTGTTCATTCAATCTAATTGGTCCTTAAATTTTAATTAATTTTTGTTTCTATTTAATAACACGAAAAAGCATGTCATTTCAACTACATTAGCAATTTTTTCAGCTCAAATAACGGCTAAAACATATTTCAACTTTAATTTTAAAAATGATTTGATATATGAACCTTGACATTTTTTATCATATTTGACGTTCATTTTGTCGATAAAAATGCCACAGGGGTTTAAGTTTTAACAAAATATACCAACAAATTTAGTTTAAGATAAATCATGATTGAAAAGTATTGTTTAGTTGGCAATTTCGCCGCTACGTGGCGCTAGTGTGCAGGAAAATTTAGTCATATTCTAATAGTCTCTAGCTTATGATCCCTATCAATTTTGCCGCTACGTGTCGCTAGTATGCATGTAGTTATATTCCAGTAGACTCTAGGTCATGACCCTGACCATCTATAAAGTTCGTGTCTTCAGTAAAATCATTCAATAGCTTGGAATCAATCTGAGGCAGCCCTGTTTGTTTGGCAACTTTTCCGCTACGTGGCTCTTATGTGGCTCATATTTCATCAGACTCTACCTCATGATCCCGACCTAGAAAGTTCATGCAGAAGCTTGAATGTGATCTGGAGCAGCACTGTTTTGGTAGCAATTTTACTGCTTCGTTTTGTTGGATCCCGACCAGCACCACGTAACAAGATTATAACACAATGCTATCAGCAGCAGTTAAAAATAACAGAAATTGATATGATTTTGTTATCAACATGACTTTGGTCTCAACTTGTTACATTTGTTAACACATTTATAACAACATTTGTTATATTTTTGACATCGCATTTATGAGTTTGTTGCAACTAACATCTGATGTCATAAACAGTAACATAGTTTGCAATAATTTTGTTATTTTGGAACAGGTTTGCAACACATTCTGTAATAATTTTGTTAGTATTATAACAGGGTTTGTTATATTTTTAGTTTAGTTTGGTGCAAATTTTGTTAGAATTTTTGTTATTTTAACTACTAAGGGTAAATGTTTTATAACAACTGGTGATATTAAAAAAATCATATCAGGGGAACATATTCTGTTATAATCATGTTTCTTCCGTCTGGTCGGGATTGCATCTGAACACAATGTATTTCAGTAAGTTTTAGGTTCGGACTTCGGGATAGTACCCACCGTATATATGTAATTTGCTCCATCAAGTATTGCAATGCATCAATTACATGTTTTCTACATTCTAATAAATGAAGCATCCCCAGGAAGGAAATATACGATAAAATATCTTAACACATTTATAGTTTGCTGTGTTCTGGTTTTCAACAAACTGGACTAGAAATGTTTATTGGATATAAAAGTATAATGCATGATTTTATCACTTTGCTAGCTGTTTTACATTATGATTCATACCGCCTAGATCTAAAACAGTTTTTTTTCTTCATAATTGCTCAGAAAACAGAAAGCAAAACAAAGTTGCGCGATTGGCTTTAAACTTCAGTATTTTCAAGAATAAAATAAAGCTGATTTTCACACAAAATGGTCAATTTAGGAGACCTGTATCATAGTTTCCTGCTTTGTTTAAAGTTGTTGGAAAATATCGTTTTCAGACCTTAAATTGATATCCAAACTAGAGATGGGCAAAACGGTTCATTTCAGTGAACGGATCCGATCCGAATCATTCATTTTAGTGAACCGGATCTGTCGAACGGTTCAGTGACTCATCGGTCGCATGCTGTATGCTGAGAGTGCGGAGTTGTTGCAAACTTTGTTTGCATGTGTATCGTGGCGCGCGAATCAAGGCACGTGTCAAGCGTTATAATAAAGCCGAGAAATGAACGAAGGAAAATAGGGGATAATAATCGATTCGTTTTTTTTCGGCTCACTTTTTGTCTGATCCGTGCTGATTGAATGAACCAGGCTATCGACATGGATGGAGACACCATCTAATATGGTGGCAGAGGGTCCGATTGGCTTGTCAGATGGATCGGGCCAAGGACATCCTGTCTACTGCGAATCGCTGCAGTTGATACAGAGCATGTCTTTAGTCTGAAATGAACCGACTCTCGCCAAAAAAGAACTACGGGTCACTCTTTCTTTTGAATGATCCGGATCTTTGGAACGGCTCCGATTCTTTTTGCCCATTTCTAATCCAAACAGAGCTGCCTCAAATTGTTTTCATGTTTCTGAAAATTATGCTGCATGCACGAATATTGCCAATGAACCAGCAAAATAATTGTTTAATTTGCGGTAAAATTTTAGTTTATATATTTGCTAAACATCTGCATGAAAATACCTTGCCTTTCATTATAATCCTCAAATATAGCCTTATCTTAGTTTGGCTAAACAGCAACCATTGGATGCAATGATACAACAAAAATTGTATTTCACAGTGAGTAATGAATTTAGTTTGAATTTTAATATTCAGATGCGAGCATAAGATGTACCGTAATTTTGGGTGAAATTGATCATTTTTCACGGTTTTTCTAGTCTGTTTTCTATAATGTTAACAATGCCAAACAACTAAATGCAGGAAAACAAGAACGAAGGTGAGCCTCATCGACTTATGTACCGAAATTTTCTAACAAATGTCATTTTAGTGTTAACAAATACCTCTAAAATAAAAAATCAGAGGATCTCATTTCGGGGTGAAATTGATCACTTGTCAATGACATTATTGTTAGTTTCCAAAACAACTCTATATGATAAATTTGAGCTCCCTGAATCCAAATATGCTTGTAAAATTCTTAACAATGCAATATTTATATAAATAACGAATAGTTAAATTTCAAGATTTACGCGGAAAACGCCTAAATGTATGCAATTTCTTAATGAATTCAATGATATCTAACAGAAATTCAATTATTACAACCATATGAGCTAATTGGTACGGGTTTTGGTGATGAAATCTGGTTTGGGGATATATCTCAAGCATCCTCACAAACTTTCAGGTTTATACCATGTTCAAATCCTTGCTTATAAATAGAAGTTCATAGGTGTTTGTCAATACTGCACCGTGCATGATTTTGAAATTTAACGTTATTTTCATAGAAATAAACATTCTTTAACGCAAAAACATCACAACACACAATTCGACAATAGTTACGACAAGCAACGTTCATTTACTGCAGCTTACATTGATATTTGTGCTCCATTACAAATAAATAAAATCGTGTGATACGATGATCAATTTCACCCTTCTGATCAATTACACCCGATTTTACGGTAATCCGTTTTTTTTCTAACAGGGTATAATATATTTCTAGTATTAAAAATAATGGAGGAAGATATAGGTTTGAGAAAAATGACTTTATATAATCGAACTCATAGAGTTCCCAATTTTCCCGGGATTAAACTTCCCAGGAAACAGGAAAAACAGTAGCCATTTCCCGTAAAATCCCGGGTTCCCAGTAAATTCTCAAAAACGTGAAAATAAAACAAATTTGATGAGATGTTCTTTAATTATTTGTCTTTCATGTAAAAAAAGAAAAATAACGATGCAAATTTACTGGTATAAAATAAAATACCAGTAAATTTGTGTTATTTTTCTTGTTTTCTTGAGTCATTTGTTCATGTACCTCAAAAACAAAAAAGTCTATGTGAAGTTTATTTTTGACTAGTTCAAATAATATCTACCAAAATTGATTCAACCTTTCCAAGGAGTAGAATAAACACCAACTAGAGTCTTAGGTAAAAAGTTGCGACTGTAACATGCATGAAGACTCTATAAGCCTACTAAATTAATGGAAAAGTTCCTTTTAAAAATCATTTATTTTCTAAAACATTTTTTTGAAAAAATAATCGTCAAAAAAAATTCTAATTTTTCAACAACTATTTGATTACGAGAAACAAAAAAAATAAAAATAATGATATAGTTAGATCATTGGTTAGAATGATATGATAAGTCAATTTTACGATGGTGTTTGTTTGAAAATGGATGGCCTATTCTTTTTTTTTTTTTAATAGAACTACCCGGGAACCCCCTTAGAGGGGACCTTCCGAGGATGAATTCGTGGCGAAAAGACATATGGTTGCTTAGGGAAACGTGCTATCCTCTAGGGCGGAAAAGCTGGCACGAGCCAAGATCCGCGATCAAGTGGACATGGCAACAGTGAAGACGTCAACAACCAGCCTAAGGCCAACAAAGCCAAAAAAAAAAAAGAGCCACGGGATAGCCCGATCCAGGCAGTGCAACCACGGGCGAAAAGCAACAGCAACCCGTGGATACTAGTTGGAAATAAGAAACATCAGAAGAAACTGAAAACGAAGCCCAATGCGAATGCTAAACCGAAAACAGCGAAACGTAGGAATTTAGTCGAGGCCCTCGTTATCGAAACGGAGGAAGCGAAATACGCCGAGGTTCTGAAGGTGAAGAACGGAGAAGTTGGGCGCAGATGTGTGGGGCATAAGGCGGACTAGAATTGGTGAAATGATCCTAATCTTAAAGAAGGACGCCAAGCAAAAGCTTTCAGTCTAGAAGCAACTGGCACAAGAAATACTTGGTGACGAGGTTGATGTAAAATCCCTGACTGTAGAAGAGACTCTCCAGTGTTGAAATTTGTATGAGGTCATAGATGCATCGGAGGTCTCAGCTACCCTCAAAGAGCAGTGTGACATCGACGTACTCAGTAAAGTCATCCTTGAAAAGGGCCCGCAGGGCACTCAGTTGGCGGCGATCAGGCTGCCGGGTAGGGACGACAGGACGATACCCAATCCAACAAGTAATCTCTATCTCAAATGACGGTTTTGCGATAGCAATCGACGGCGTGTTCTAATGTTGTTGTTCCAAGACCTCAAGATAGTCGATTGAAGAATTTTCCCACATGGTCAACGGGATGATACCCGAGCTAGCTAATTGGCAGCCAGTAGTGATAGCTGGTGCATGGGCAATGAAGTGGGGTAGCCGCTGCACCATCCAAAGAGGCCAACTATTGTTGGAATCCCTAGTCGCGTTAAATGTAGAGTTGGCAAATGCAGGTACAGTTCGTATCTTACGCAAAAATTGTGCAAAATCGGCGTGACGTTTGTAGTCCTAACCTTTTAGGTACCATGGACTGGCGCGTTGATGACGGTCATCAATCGATTCGCTATAGTATAATACCAGACGGGCGGAAGGCAGCGTGATGTAACTCGACCCAAGCCCGAGGATGGAAAACAGCGCACTTCGACGGCGACGTATTAACTGAAGCCCTGAGGCGCGAATACAACACTTTGGAGAGCTAGTTGCTGTGATATCACGAGCGTGTGATGCTTCCATGCCGAGAAAAGCCACTCCTAGAGAGAACAGGCCGCCGGTGGAGCAATCTGCCTTCGGGCTAGACGAAGAATGCAACGTGTACGCACAGAAGCACAAAGAGAAGAACGCGGTGCAGCATTCAAAGAGGCAAAGTTGGCTCTCAAAAAGGAAATCAAGAGTCGAAAACGGGCATGTTTTGATAGTCTATGCGAGAGTGCCAATTCTAGTCCATGGGGTGACGCCATAGCGCCCCAAGAGAAGTCGCCCGAGTTGCTGCGATCGATAATCGATGTACTCTTCCCGCACCATCCCATAAGCCCATGGCCCCCAGCGCCGTATGCGGCAGATGAAGGAGAAAAAGTGGCGAGAGTGACGAACGAAGAGCTGGCAGAAGTCGTGAAATCATTCGCGTCAAATAAGGCACCGGGACCCAATGGTATCCCGAATGTAGCCTTAAAAGCGGCAGTCAACTGGACATGTTCAGAACCACGATACAACGCTGCATTGATCAAGGAATCGTTCCGGATGTATGGAAGTGACAGAAATTGGTGCTACTACCAAAGGCGGGGAAACCACCAGGTAACCCGTCGCCCAGACAACCAGAAGTCGCATAGCAGTATATGAAAAAAAGTCGCTTATTTGTACAAACTCCATCACTCCCGCACTATATGGTGGATGAAATCATTTGATTGATGAGTTTCCTCGTATTAAACCGCTTTTTTGTTCATATGTACATTCCATTTCGTCCCGCATACTTGTACAAAGTAAGTCGGATCAATTCGTAGCAGCTGTCAAGAAAATTTTGTTATCATATATTAAGTCGCATACGAGTACATACTAATTCGCAAGAAAATCTACACACTCGCATTGCATGTTATGTTTCATCATATTAAATATGCACGTATATCGCCTCCACTTTTGTACTTATAAGGTCTTTTCACGACATCTTAAACGTGAATCTTTGCACATATAAGCATCGCATAACGCAAAAGGTGATTTGGTTATACGTGCATTCTGGAGAAGAATTAACACTACGGACTGCCTGTTCCGGAGGTAAAAGTCCACCTCATAGGTGACCCCTAATTTATGGTGTGATGCGTACCGTGCCTAGGAATGAATGGTTAGGGGGGTCTAAATAAAACCTAACCGCTAACGGAGTCTGTGGGGTACCAGGGCGCCCTCCACAGTATTGAGTCCTTCCTGTGCTACCCGGAGCAATGGTGCAGGTGACCTTGTGTTTCTCCGAGATAATCGGCTGCCCTTCTTCAGTCTCTATCCTGAGGCTTAATAAAGGTGGGATTATGAATATGTTGACATTTAATTTAAATAATCACCTATATGGATTCGCATTATGCGTTTTACACAGTGTATTCTGTGCTCTTTCGCCTTTGGCGACTTCAAATAGATACCGATCTGTTTTTTTCGAAGCAGGTCTGTTTCGTGCTGAGATTGCAAAAAGCTTAATCCTGCCTAGTTTGGGTAGTGGCTACGGTCAGGTTAGCTCAGATCAATCTTCAGCATAAAAGAACAGCAACGATCAATCTTTGCAGACTCATGCAAAATGGTGCAGCCCAAGTGGCGCTAGTTCTAGAACCCTACTTTCGTAGAGGGAACTTCTATCTAGGTAACCTTGTGGACCCAGTTTTTGCTACTTTCAGCAAACTTGAAATGGCAAACTCGCGCTCCATGCCCCGCGCATGCGTGCTCGTAAATAAAGCAATCGTTGCTACACTCGTTTCTGAGTTGACTACCAGAGATGTATGTGCTGTCACAATCGATGTTTCTGTTGGTGACCTCAACAGGAAATACGTCTATTGTTCGGTATATTTACCACATGATGAACCATCCCCAACGGATGATTTCAAACGAGTTGTCGTACTCTGCGTAACAAAAGGCCTTCCGCTGATTGTGGGCAGTGATGTCAATGCTTATCACATCATCTGGGGCAGCTCAAATATCAATTTGAGAGGCTCCAGTCTGAAGGGATACTTAAGTAGTACAGACCTTGGATTACTTAACATAGGCAATCGCCCAACCTTCATGGTTTCTAATAGAGAAGAAGTATTAGACATAACGCTCTGCTCGAATAGAATCAGTCACGAGTTGACGAATTGGCATGTATCAGATGAGGAATCATTATCTGATCATCGCTACATCTTCTTTGAACATTCAAATGTAATTGCGCAGACTTTGCGTTTTAGGAATCCCCGGTCAACAAACTGGGAACTCTATATTGAATTGGTTGCGACCAAATTTCATGGATATTCTCCGTCCATTGAAAATCCAAGTGATCTGGATGATGCCGTTGATACTACAACATCCTACATTATGGAAGCTTTTGAAGAAGCATGTCCTCTGCGGTCTGTAAAGACTACAATGGGGTCCCTGGTGGAATTCCGATCTGACTAGACTCAGGAAACAATGTAGAAGGAGTTGGAACAGACGCCGTTCAGCTGGATCAGAGTCGTTCAAGTCGGCTCGCAAGGCTTACAAGAAGGCTCTCCATTCTGCTGAACGATCCGTCTGGAAAAACCTTTGTACAAATGTTTCCAGTTTGAGTAAAGTCAGTCGGCTGAACAAAATCCTTGCAAAATCTAAGGATTTCCAAGTGAACGAAATTCGCTTACCTAATGGTGAATTTACTTCTTCCGATGAAGAAGTTTTAGAATGTTTATTCAATACACACTTCCCCGGATGTGTGGATATAGCATCTACGGATGAACCAAATGTCTTTTCATGTAGTTACGAGTCTTTGGCCTCGGCTCGCAGTATCGTAACTACTGAATCGATTCAATGGGCACTTAATAGTTTTGCTCCTTTCAAATCTCCAGGAGCGGATGGGATTTATCCTGTTCTGCTCCAAAAGGGATTTGAGTTTATCAAACATGTTTTGAAAAAGCTACTTGTAAGCAGTTTTGCTACCGGGTATATTCCCAGATCCTGGTGTGATATTACTGTAAAGTTTATCCCGAAAGGAGGACGTGCGTCGTATGAAGAAGCGAAGAGTTCTGGACCAATCAGTCTGACCGCTTTTCTTCTGAAATGTCTGGAACGCATTATCGATCATCGCATCCGTGATGTTTATTTGGCAAACATGCCTCTTCATGTGAATCAACATGCTTACCAATCTGGAAAGTCCACTGTGACTCTTTTACACAAAGTTGTATACGATATCGAGAAAGCATTCGCTCAGAAGCAATCGTGCTTGGGTGTTTTCTTGGATATTGAGGGTGCCTTTGATAACGTGTCTTTCGATGCCATGTTGGAAGCCGCACGAAACCATGGGCTACCTACAATGATTACCAGTTGGATTCATCAAATGCTCAAAAACCGACATCTCTTCTCGACATTGCGTCAAGCAGCGATTCGAAAATTGAGTGTTTGCGGATGCCCCCAAGGGGGAGTCTTGTCACCACTTTTGTGGAATCTCGTAGCAGATACGCTATTGAGGCAACTCAATAATTGCGGTTTTCCAACTTATGGATTTGCCGACGACTATCTAGCTCTGATAGTTGGTACGGCATAAGCACCTTATTCGAGCTGATGCAAAGTGCTCTTCAGGTAGTCGAGAGTTGGTGTCGCCAATATGGCCTTTCGGTTAACCCGAATAAAACATCTATTGTTCTGTTTACGGAGAGACGAAACCGCGATGAAAATCGACCTTTACGTCTTTTTGGCACTGATATTAATGTGACTGATCAAGTAAAGTATGTCGGAGTCATTCTAGATTCCAAACTTTCATGGACACCTCACATTGATTTCAGAGTCAAAAAAGCTTGTATGGCCTTCGGTCGATGCCGGCGAACCTTTGGTAAAACTTGGGGCCTCAAACCCAAATATATCAAATGGATTTACACAACAGTTGTTCGACCAATATTGGCATATGGATGTCTTGTGTGGTGGCAAAAGGGCGAAGTGAGAACAATCCAATCAAAATTGGGCCATCTCCAAAGGATGTGCTTGATGGCGATGTCTGGTGCGTTCTCTACAACTCCCACAGCACCCAATTAACCAGTAAGCACGATAAAGCGGCACGATAACAGCATTATATGCTAGCAGATCACTTTCAATTATACAAATTTTATATATTTTTTTCAAAGATATTTGTTATAATATTTGATACTGTTTTGCTTTTCTTTTCTCTCGTTTCAGAAATCAAGAAATAACCTACTCTTGTTCACTTCAACTATTTCTCATTTTTGATTATTGGAATTTCCTTTTTAAGAAATCGGCTCTGATATGGATCATTTCCGGTTGAGCCTATAGTTTTAAGATTCTTTTTGTAACGATATTAGAGGTTTTGTGCCCTTTTGAGAACGATTTCGAAATGATACCACTCAAAGGGGCTTTTCCCTCTTTCAAAATTTTCCGTTAAATAAATAAATAAATAAATAAATAAATAACAGCATTATATGCGCATATAGGGTAATCATTTGATGCATGTCAGTTTTATAAACGCATATAATGCTATTATAATGCCAGAAAAGGCGAAATAGCGTGCCATTATAGTGCCAAGATATAACCGTGCTTCTCTGCACCACTAATGCTGATATAAGACCACGTGAGAAACGTCAGTTGTTTTCGCCAGGTTTTTAGGGCGAATATTTTGTGCTTTCGCGTACGCAGCCAGAGAGCTTTCGCGTATGCGGCCAAGCAACTGATACACGAGGTAAATAAATGAATGAATGAAAACGGAAACCTCTAATAGTATGCAAAAAATGTAATAAAATGATACAGATAGTACTTCTCCGTATCAGACATATTTGTTTTGGTAGTTTTCATCCTTTTGAGAACTTGCAATTGCCACATTTTGATCCTCGTTATGATGATGAAATTCCTGATTTTGCGTCTCGAACCTGCGACACCCATATTATTGAGTTGTTGTCCTGCTCCTTTGCTCCTACGGCCACATAAGATGAATAGTATTGGAAAGAAAAGTGACCAATTTAAACCATCACTTTTCCCCGTCATAAAACGTGCAATTGTAGTAGTGAGAAGATTTATGTTTGACTCCCTTTTACCACTATATGCAAACACAAAGCACGTGGTATATCTGTCAAAACACTGGATGGCATTTAAACATGCCCTGTATTCGAATATAAAGCCAATATAGTGCTTATTGTAGGCATCAGGCTTAGAAGCATTAATGATGCTGTAATAGGGTTTCTATGCAGCGGAAGTGCTGTTATACGGTGTGTAAGCATTTGTGGTGCTATTATAATGCATGTACGCATCTATGATGCTGATTAAGGGCTTATTATTAGTGCTTATGGTTACTTGGGCAGCGCTTGAGGCCATTTTCGACGTTGCGCCACTACACATATATCATAAACAAGAAGCACTTTCTTGCTCTTACCGTTTATGGGTACTGGATCTACTGGAGAAAAATCGTAGATCTACACACACTTCGTTGTTTCCACTTTTGTTGAATTGGGACAAAATTGTCCTTGCTGTGATCTCACAATTGCTTGTCACTTTCCTTACAGGACATTTACCACACAATTCCCTTCACGGGAAGAAAGGACGTCTGGCTTTTTGGAAAGAAGTATATCAAACAATATAGTATGTTACACTGATGGCTCCCTTCATGAAGGTAGAGCTGGTGCAGGAGTATATAACCAATTATGTTTTTCGGCTACGCAGTCTTAATTTTTACAACGGCTTATTTATTTGCCCGACGTTTCGACACGGGAATTGAGTATATAACTGCACCGTTTTTCAGGCGGAAATATTTGCCCTTATGTGTGGAGTGCAATCAGCACTTCAACAGCGCGTAATGGGTAAAGTCATATACTTCTGTTCAGATAGTCAGGCTGCTATAAAAGCTCTTGCATCGGCCAAATCAAGGTCGAAGCTTGTTATCGCATGTCGAACTCAAATTGAGGAACTGAATTCAGTCAACTCTGTAAACCTTGTATGGGTACCTGGCCATTCTTCCATCTCTGGAAATGAATTGGCTGATGAGCTAGCTCGCGATGGAGCATCGCATGACTTTATTGGCCCTGAGCCGGCTATTCCAATTTCGAAGTGCTGGGTGAAGCTTCAGATAAACTCTTGGGCGGCAACTCAGCACAAGCAATATTGGAATAGTTTGGAGTCATGTCGTCAAACAAAATTGTACATTACTGAGCCATCTCCAAGGGTGGCGAAGTATTTAACAAATCTGTCAAAGCAGAATTGCAGTCTCTTGGTCAGAGCGTTGACAGGCCACTGCCGACTCAACTATCACATGGCAAATATTCAGCGTGCTGACTCATTTGTATGTGATAGTTGTGACTCCGATTATGGAACTTCGTATCACCTGATATGTAACTGTCCAGTTTTTTCGCAAATACGATTCCAATTACTTGGTAAACACTTATTAAGTGAAACTGAATTCAGAAGCCTGAATCTTCAGGACATTCTGTTATTCTTAACCCGCTGTGGTAATGAGCTATAGGCTCTCTTTACGCTCATGCCTTTTGCAGTGCCCTTTTTAGGGCGCTGTTCGAACCCATTGTGGTATGGAGCTACATGCTCTCAATTCGCTTATGCGATTTTCCCTCTTCAACGGACCCCACTCCTATTTCCTCCCATCTTTCCCTTCCCTTTCCTCTCCCATCGGGTAGATGATGAAATAGGCTCAAATATGGCGATGGCACAAATCTCCCAACTGGTGGGGAACGTGCCTTTGGAGCCGGCCTTCTGATACCTGATACTCTTCCCGCACCATCCCATAAGCCCATGGCCCCCAGCGCCGTATGCGGCAGATGAAGGAGAAGAAGTGGCGAGTGTGACGAACGAAGAGCTGGCAGAAGTCGTGAAATGATTCGCGTCAAATAAGGCACCGAGACCCAATGGTATCCCGAATGTAGCCTTAAAAGCGGCAGTGAACTGGACATGTTCAGAACCACGATGCAACGCTGCATTGATCAAGGAATCGTCCCGGATGTATGGAAGCGACAGAAATTGGTGCTAATACCAAAGGCGGGGAAACCACCAGACAACCGGAAGTCGCATAGCAGTATATGAAAAAAGTCGCTTATTTGTACAAATTCCATCACTCCCGCACTATATGGTGGATGAAATCATTTGATTGATGAGTTTCCTCGTATAAAACGCTTTTTTGTGAGTTCATATGTACATTCCATTTCGTCCCGCATACTTGTACAAAGTAAGTCGGATCAATCCGTAGCAGCTGTCAAATAAATTTTGTTATCATATATTAAGTCGCATACGAGTACATACTAAATCGCAAGAAAATCTACATACTCGCATTGCATGTTATGTTTCATCATATTAAATATGCACGTATATCGCCTCCACTTTTGTACTTATAAGGTCTTTTCACGACATATTATACGTGAATCTTTGCACATATAAGCATCGCATAACGCAAAAGGTGATTTAGTTATACGTGCATTCTGGTTGTCTGGGCGGCGTATAGACCTATCTGTCTACTAGATACGACAGGCAAGTTATTGGAGAGGTTGATTCTCAACAGGGTAGTACAGTATACGGAGAGTGCGGATGGCCTGTCCAAAAACCAGTTTGGCTTCAGAAAAAGTAAATCTACTCTGGACGCCATCCAGTCGGTCGTTCAGACAGCTGAGGTGGCAATCGAGCATAAAAGGAGCGGCATCCGTTACTGCGCGGTTGTCACTCTGGATGTGAATAATGCGCTCAACTGCGCAAGCCGGGAAGCAATAGCACACGCGCTTCACCGCCTCAAGGTACCGGTGTAGTTGTGTTACCTTCTAGAAAACTATTTTGATGGTAGAATGGTAAGACACAGGGGCAGAAAAGTTACCGCGGGTTACCTCAAGGTTCAATCCTGGGTCCGCTGTTATGGAATGCGATGTACGATGACGTACTGATGCAGCACCCCTTCCGACGGGTGTTAAGATTGTTGGCTTCGCCGACGATATCTCCCTAGTGGTCTATGGTGAATCGATGGATGAAGTAGAGTTGACAGCAGCGCACTCTATTTCCATAGTTGAGGAATGGATGAAGTCTAGGAAACTAGGACTGGCCCATCACAAGACTGAGGTGGTGGTGGTCAACAACCGCAAGTCCGAGCAACGGGTGCTTATCTCGGTAGGTGATTGCACCATAGATTCCAAGCGATCCCTTAGGCATCTTGGGGTTGAATATGCCTGTAAAAGGGCATCTACGGCTATAGCGGTGCTTTCGAGGATGATGTCTAATCGCTCTGCTGTTATTGCGTTTGCTATCGCAAGCTACTGGCAAGCGTGGCGCTATCCATACTCAGGTATGGAGGACCAATCTGGTCAAAAGCGCTTAGAACGAGCAGAAACCTAAAGCGGTTGTAAAGCACGTACAGGATAATGTGCTTAAGAGTAGCAAGTGCATACCGGACGGTATCTTAAGAGGCCGTGTGTATCATAGCTGGGATGACGCCCATCGGGCTCATCATCAAGGAAGATGTTCAATGCTTCAACCAAAGGGGTATCAGGGGAGTCCGCGTCAAGTGTAAACAGGAAACGCTCAGGAATGGGATAACTCCACTAAGAGTAGATGGACCCATCGGCTAATGCCAAATATGTCAGATTGGTATGGTAGAGACCATGGGGAAGCGAACTTCCACCTGACGCAGTTTCTGTCAGGACATGGTTGCTATAGACAGTACCTGCACAGGTTCGGGCACACAAAATCTCCGGCGTGCCCCAATTGTGCTGGTGTGGAGGAAACAGCGGAGCATGTCGTGTTCGATTCTCCCCGTTTCATTGTTGTGAGAGGTCGCATGCTCGATACATGCGGAGGGGACACGTCCCCCGACAATATAATAGAGAGAATGTGTGCGGATGCCGAGTGCTGGAATGCAGTAACTACGGCTGTCACTCACATTATGTTAGAATTGCAGCGCCTATGGCGCGCCGACCAAGAGATGGCTGCAGAGGATTAGCCCTGCCGAGGCTGGTCCCTTGTAACATTGTTTAAGAAGAAGCAGTATGCCTAGGCTATATGGTAGTTCCGGGGAGATAAGGGTCTGAGGCCAATGTCCATGAACAAAAAGAATTGCTCAAGTACAGTGCATAAGCTGGTTTTTAGCGGGTCGTCGTTGATGCGTCATCCCCGCATTTCCAAAGTTACCTTCTCAGGGGATCTGTTTGCAGATTTCCCCCTTGTAAAAAACAAAAAAGGCAATTTATTTGCTTAATTTGCCACAGAATTCAAATTTTATGTGTATAACAATACTTGTCAGCAAAGTTCATAATATTATCGACGCTCAAAAGTTATTTTTTGGTGTTTTAGAAAAGTATTGTATTTTGCTATACAAGAGAAACGAAAAGTTTTGTATGGAGACTGCAAGCATGTTGAAAAAATGGATTTAATCTAAATTTTATCGTGCAATTTCAACCAAATTAAACCTGAAATGAAAGTGTAGGTTTTGCATGATTGCTGGATTAGATTACAAAAAAGTTTGATAAATCACACTTAAAATTTCATGTAAACATTAATTAAACCAGTGCTTTTTACAACTTTGGCGACCTGTAGCTAAAAATTGTGACGTGCATGGACATTCCTGAGAACGGCATCAGATTCAGCAACCCCTAATCTACTAGAGACACATATTTTAATCCTTGAGACACGCAAAATGTCATTTTTGCATAATAATGTCGTGTGATAAGCACGAAGATACTCTATACCATGGAAACTCGAGAATTACGAACTCCAAGAAATCCTTAACTTTCAGATTTGAACTTGTCACCCAAAGCATGATTTCATGGCGAGTTTAGCGCTATGGCTGCTCAGAGTCCACAGCAATGTTGAATATTTGATTGAATTTAATTTCACACCATAATACTCCACAATAATCAATCTCGTAAAACTATGTTTTCGGGGTAGTGACCTATTCGGGGTAATGGCGTTCGGGGTGTTGCCATAGGGGTCATGCACAAATTACGTCACGCTCCAAGGGGGGTCAAGCCAAGCGTGACAAGACTTACAAAATTTTCGAAGGACTCATACAAAAACGTGACAATGGGGGGGGAGGGGTGTTGTTCGAAAAAGTTTAAATTTAGCGTGACATAATTTGTGTACCATCCCATAGAGTAATCGAAAAGGGATCAAAAGTAGATAAAAATAGTACTGGAAAGTACTGGTTTTTAGCACTGAAAAATTCTTTTTTTGTTGCTCTGTTTTTTAAGCTTTAGCTTTAGAAGTACCGTAATCCGGGGTAACAATGATCATTTTTTTGAATATTTCTTAATTATTTGGTTCAAAAATGCAATAATTGCAAATTTTATATTTTTAAAACAAGTACTGCCACCTATAGCTCGTGACTATACACTTTATTTTGTTTTTTGAAAGGTTTAAGCGTGTTTAAAAAAATGTTTAAAGTGATTTTTTTATTTAGCTGATATGGGGTAACATTGATCACCTATGTAAACAACGCTCGGTAATATTGAAAATGTCGTTACCTACTAAAATCATGGCCCCTGAATCCGAATATGAAGGCCAAATGCTTACAAGTCATTTACTTTTTGAGTTATTTTAAAATTAAAAATATCTCGAACCACGGAATACGCCTAAAGGTAGGCAATATCCTAAGGGAAAGTTACATTCTTAACAGTAATTCGGTAATGTTGCCTAATTGAACATACTTATGCAAGTTTTGACAACGGAATCGTTTTCGGCGATGCCGTTTTTAGTAAGAACCGCATTTTTCTTGCTCATATCATTTATAGAACTTATGTGAGACATGAATGTTTGGTAGTGTCATCCTTAACTATTGAAATCATTGTTTCGAAAAGTTGCCAAATTTACGCATAAGGTGAACGCAATTTTCTCAAAAATCTTCACTTTTATCAGCTGATGAATATAAGAAAGAGAAGGGAGCGGGCCATTTGGCATAAAGCCATTTGGCATAAGGTCATTTGGCATAACGCCATTTGGCATAAAGGACATTTGGCATAACGGTCATTTGGCATAACGGACATTTGGCATAATTTTTAACTAAGTGAAAGATGAGGGTCATTTGGCATAACGGACATTTGGCATAATTTCAATATATTTTCTGTACATACTTAAATTGAAGATTTTAGCATTTTATTACTGTTTTATGTTAGTAACAGCTGAATCTGTTCTATAATAATTTATTTATTCTCTTCTCTGGCAAGCCGCCGAAGAAGCCAATAAGTGCGATATGAATCCATCAGAAGAATCCGGTTAAATCATACCACCGAATTCAATCGGACTGTAAACTTTGTAGATGTATTTTATACGACTTATGTTGACTTCCAATCCGGTGATATCGCTTACTAATAGACGAAATACCGATAAAGAAAAAGATGGTGAATTTCTTTCAGAAGCTTCCAAGTTAATCAAAAACAACTAAAAAACGATGCACTTTTTCTTTCTATATAAATACACGTTTTATATTTGATTTTATATGCTCTGTAAGAGCTCTAAGAGAATGATAAAATCAACCCGTTAATTCAGGACGAAGTTGTGAACTCTTTACATCGCGTCAAGACTCTGAGGTGACGGTTAATTCGCCTCTGGATTACCAAAGGTATAATAAGGTTTCAAGTGTTTTATTGATCTCATCAGATTTTTTCCTTCTTTTGCACATAGACTATTCATTCGAGTTATACTTGTTTCATTACTATTGAAAATAGTTCAGCTTATATTTTAATTGGGAATTTTACCTTCTTTAAATAATCGGAAGTTCTTTGTAGTTGTCCTGATAAAACTATTATATGCATTAAACTTGCCTAAATTTTCATAAGAGATTTTTCCTTCTTTTGATCATAGGCTGTTCTTTCAAGAGTGAAGTATTTCTCATAGTTATTGATGTTAAAGCTTATAATAAGGGCATCAGGGGTAATATGCACCCCAGGAGTAAAACTACTTTTTGGGGATTCTATGAAAATTTTAGAAAAATTTAGACGTTTTCCTGGAAGTTGAATTTGTAAAATCGCATGTTGTGGGCAGAGCCTAAACGCAGACTAAAAACGTGCCAATTATTGAACAACCCGTGTATTCCTTATGGATGTGCAATAATTGGAGTGTTTTTAGTCTATGCTATATTTTGCTATTTATCCTAAATGTTATTTGAAAAATTCCCAAGAATATTACAATTTATATAATAAGAAACAAATATGGAAAATCGGTGTTCTAACAATTTTTTGGTGCCAATTTTAGTAAAATGTTTATTTGAAGAAAAATTCTTCTAAACATTTTAAAAATATTGATTAAAAAAAATAAAAGCTTCTTTATCCGATATTTATATCATATGACACTAATAGTACAACCTAGAAAAAAAACCAAAACCATACGCTTATGTGTTACACTTTTCACCACACTGCTGCCGTATAAGGCTTGCGAGCTTTTCTTAACAGTGTTGTACAAAATAGAACAGCACGACTACTGAAGTGTTAAAAACGTAAATAAAAAAAATCATTTTCATAAAAAAAAATAGTGCTAAAAAGATTTTTTTTCAATTCACGTTGTCTTGGCCAAGACATTTTCATAAAGTATCATTTAAAAAAGTAATTTTAAATGAATTTTTAAGGAAAGGTACGATGGGTTACGTCATCTATAGCTTTCTGAAAACCAAAAATGAGTATATCAATCCTACTGATTCCATTTTTTTTGTAAAATCAAATGGCTATCAGCTAGCGTACAATATTTTTAAGTGTTATTAAAAATGTACCACTGATTTGGGAAGAATAATTCGCAGAATGCTGTGCGGATTTGGCCGGAGTTAAATTCTTAGAAAACCACACCCTGGATTGAATATGTCATCAAGATGGTTTAAAAAGTTCAAAAGTGTCGGTGAACCGCAAAGCGTTCTATCATAACCACACATAGTTTATATAGAAGACCTTGATTATTTGAGAATCTCGACAATTTTTTGGTTGAATCCAGTCAAATACTATGTTAGATTCATGCTCAGTATTTCATGAAAATTTCTTTCAGGATCCATATTGTGATTCATAGAGATTGTGTTTGAATTCAATATGTATTTTCAAACTTTACCATTTGTGTCACGTGTGTTGGCGCCCCCTTAAGGCTGGCGCCCTTGGCGGGTGCCAACCTGGCCAACCGCACGCTACGGCACTGGTTGTGGGTCACTCCTATCCGCCCTTGACGAATCTTTTCCAATTGTTTTACAAATATTCATAAAAGGCACCGTGGGGTTGTTTTGCCTCAAGAGTGCATATTACCCCAGAATGCCTTACGTCTTATTCAATTTTTTTTCCTCAACTTGGGTGAGATGTCATTCTCCTCCAAGTTTAAGATTGCAACTTGTGAACTGAACTCTGCATCGTTGCTTGCGTATAGCAATAAACTACTCGGGGAATATTTAAGTCAAAGAAACCAAGACTTGTGGTTGCTAGAGCTATGACATATATTACTTAGTACGATCCGAGGGATCAAAGCAACCCGATCTAGCAGAAGGACGAAAAAGTGTTAAACCTTTTTGGTTACTGTCAAAATCTAACTACAAACATCTGTAGGTGGCTATCACCGCTAGCAGAGAAGTGAATAAGTGCTTACATTTAGGATGTACTTTTTTCAGCACGAACTGTTTCTTGAGCTACTACTCAAAAGCTAATTATGTGTATATCAATGATGGTGTAACTTTCTTCATGAATAAGCTGAATAAGTTCTTTGAAATTCATTATAAATCCATGCTAACAGTAGTTCACTTTTGTTTTCAATTTCGGCCGAACGGCATTCGGCCAAATGACCCGGAACCGAAAATGCTGAACATATTATCAGAAGCAACTATGGCTCTAAAATCAATAAATCGAGACGAAAACCTCATGTCCGCCTAAACTAGCTTCCTGAACCTGTGTGCAGTGCTTGATCGGGTTCGTTTTTAATTTCAAATTAAGAAATATTGCGTCACTGATTGACACCCTAGTTCATCTTCTGTTATCCTGTTTAGTCATGATATTTATCTAGAGATTTACCCTTCTTTTAAACATAAGGTATTCTTTCGAGGGTTATTGCTATAGCGATTCGACGCGTTATTTTATTATATAGGAATTTGCCCTTCTTTCTAACATGACTTTTTCTTTTGCGTAATATTTATTACAACAGTTTTTTCACATAGAAGAAGGAGTATCTGAATAAAATATAAAATACCAATAAATCATAAATACTAAATAACCCTTACTTTTCAGATGGTTTGATATTATGCCAAATGTCCGACATGCCAAATGACCTTTACTTCACATATGGTTTGATATTATGCCAATTGATTCTTACTTTACATATGGCTTGATATTATGCCAAATGTCCGTTATGCCAAATGACCCTTTATTTTCACATTGTTCAAAATTATGCCAAATGACCGTTATGCCAAATGGCTGTTATGCCAAATGTCCTTTATGCCAAATGGCGTTATGCCAAATGACCTTATGCCAAATGGCTTTATGCCAAATGACCCAGACCCGAAAGAGAAGCACCATTCATGATTTGGAAATGGTCCATCAATAAATCATAATGCGAACTTTTTTTATGAGATGGGTCATTCCGATCAATGATACCCCGGATTACGGTACTGTTTTATTGCTTTTGGTAGTCTTCAAAACCTTCTGAAAGCCGGAAGTATTTGCGTACGCACAATACGAAGGTTTGATATGCACTGGTGTGGTTTTCCCTTTGAACTGCTTCACAACACTTTGTGCTAATATCACTAAGCCGTGAAATAAATCCTCCAGAGAGGATCGAAGTGTGCTGTGATGCAAATCGGACGCGAAAATTTTTCTCTGCCGTCAAAACAGAAATTTTATTCTGCTAATTCATATTCAAATATTCATTGTTTAAATATAATTGTTATGTACGAGAAAAAATAATAAAAATAGATGAAAGTGAAGTGAGTGACTTGTGTTCCTGATGCTGTGATTCAACTGGATTTGGCTGCCATGGTATCAAGACGAAACATATTTTTCCGTCCGGAGGGGACAGACATAATTACAACACATCAATCCGGTGAGTTTGTTCCGTTATTATTATGCATAGAATCTTAGAATTAGTCTGATTATATGATGCTTCGAAACTTCTAGAATCGGTATTTTTTCGTTTTCCGGGTGTTCGATAACGCATTTCAACATGTCAGTTGTCACGAAACTGATTTTTTTTGCTCGTTTTCACAGACAGTTTTTCGGTTTGCCCGTTCCGGTCAGTTTACTTTTAGAGAGCGCGTAGTGCTTGCAAGTTTTTTGTCCGCTTACATATTCAGAACGCGTTTTTATAGTTCTTTGTTTGTACTTTTTTTTTTTTTTTAAGAATTGTCCGATGACCCTGGAGGGATCGGTTCTGTTTTGTATACAATACTGAGCAGAAAACTAATTGTCTCCAAAGTTAAATACACATGTTTTCTCTTTTGATTGCCGGCTATCAAAAGATTAAATTTAAAACAATTAAACTACAAATGCCCTGGGTCCATCGCCAGCTTCTCAGGCGAATCCAGACGTGACCTTATACCCCTCCCAAACCCCACCTCCGTAGCACTTATGAGGGCGTCGCTGAGTCGGTGGCCTCTCATTAAGTAAGTGCTACATCAACATTTCCTTCCCTTATCCCAAGTTACGGTAAAGATGGGCGTGGCCAGGAATAGCAATATTCTTGCGTTTGGTAATATTATTCAAGATTGGTTCAAGGTTTATTCCCCAGCCTTGTTCCTGAAGGCAGTCTTGATGAGATTATCAAACGAAACATTAATGTTGTTAGTATCCGATCTACGAAGTATACCGTAACTACGCTAACGCTAACGCTAACGCTATATCACTAAGCCGTGAAATAAATCCTCCAAGAAAACTTCCGGTTAGCAAGGTGTGACATATTTCACTCGGGAACGTTCGGAGGATTATGTTTACGGAAGTTTAAAACTCGAAATGACGATGCCACAATGTAGCATCATCCTGCAGCGAAAAACTTTAGCTGTTTAGCATAATTTATCCCTGAACTCAATTTCCAGCACCCTGACAGTTGACATTGACGACAATCTTCTAGCTCAGCAACAGCACAAATCTGCGCCCGCTTGCTAGTGGTACGAAAATTCGACGAATTAGGAATAAATCCTTCTCCTTGTCTGCCTCTTAATCCTCGGCTACAGGTTGGGAAGGGATTGTCAACAGTCAGATTTTGATGTTCGAACAGCAACAGTAAGCTCTGTCTTAGATTAAGATTATTGATATGAGAATCATGAGTTCCTTTTAAAAAGCAACTAGATGAACCAGCAACCTGCTTGCAAAAAAAAAAAAATGATGGTTTTCAGAAACCAGAGGATCTTTTCGTAATGGGAATTTCGTTGATTTCCCTGGGCATAAAGTATCATCGTTCCTGCAATATGATATATGAATGTGTAAATGGCAACTTAGACAAAGAAAATTCTCAGTTAATAACTGTGGAAGTGCTCATAAGAACACTAAGCTGAGAAGTGGGCTCTGTCCCAGTGAGGAAGTAATGCCAAGAAGAAGGAGAAGGAAGTAATATAAAAATGAACATCGCATCAACACTTTGAACACAACCTTGACATTGGTCACGGTTTTGCTCGGGAAGAAACGCAAATGGCATATTAGATTAGAATGGGTATACAAATATATACGTAGATGAAAAACTTTGAGTCACTTTCGTCGTTTGCATGTGAAATGTCCAAAACACTTTTAACCTCGAAAAAAAAACAGCTCATAAGCGAAGTATTAAAGAAGCTTTAGTTGCACTTCCTCTGCTTCCTAATGACGCCCGGCTCTCATCAAGAAGACTTCAGACAATTTTCCCCATTGTCTGTTATGTCCTGCCGGAGTACAGAGCAGCGATTCAATGCCAAAACAAAAATACCAACAACTTGAAAACAACTTCTCTGTTCCTTCTCTGCTGTATGTACCGTGAGGGACCGAAATCCGTACAGCACTGAAATCCGTACGCTTGACCTTATTATCATTATTTTGCTATTTAAATGGCTAAATATGCAGTATTAAATGGACACATCTAATCACAATAAGTTATAAGTTGCTGGTAATGATAACTGTAAGGACTGTTCATTTTATTAAGTGGACACTTTGTTTATGCTATATCTTTTTTATTTATTGATAAAATCGTAATCGGTTATCTGTGTATCGTTGACCTATTATTCTAAAATGCTATGAAAATATAAAATCTTTGAAAATGCTTTTGGTTGAAGAGCTAAATAGTTTTTCCAAAAACTCTTAAAAAAAGCTGTCCGTCAAAGTTTAACATTATTTTTCGCAAAACAAAAATCCTTATTTTTATGAACAAATTGTATGTTTGTATCCTTTACTATTCTACTCAAAGTAAAGCTTTAAAAATATCAATTATATTCCACCATTCTATGACATTAGGTAACTTTAGTGATTTACCCATTTATGGCCAAATTTGCTGATACACCATCCTTTCACTCCCAGCAAAAGAGAAAAGTAAAAAGCGTGTTCAAAACTAGTTTGGATTACTAAAGAAACTATATTAGTATAAACGAAAGCTAAATCGTGAGATTAAACTACAGTCTTAAGTATAAATTTTACTGTTTATGGTAGTTTTACTAAAAAGTCTCATACTTTTAAAATCATGTACGCATATTTATCGATCTACAGCAAATTGTAAACAGTTTTCTCCGAATTTTTCAATTGGTAATCTCAGAATAACATATTATGAAAATAATATGTGGAAAATAAAATCGATTTTATTACAGCAGTATTGCCAATTTTGATGATTGTCAATGTACTTTGAAAGGTCTTCTAAGAATAAAACAATTGTGTTTCTGTTGTACTTTGAATGTGACGTGGGGACTTACTAAGTAACTCTATGAAGGCGTAAGTTATTTTTCATATTAATACTATATAAGAACTTCCGTCAGGACGTACTTTTACACAAAAAATTCTACTCATATCAATTCCCATCAAATTTTAAAAAAAAATTCTTTAAAAATATACGGGAAAATTGATGTTATTATATCTGTAAAATTGTTGCTCCAAAAATAACTTGATTTTTTCCATCAGGCTTCTGATTGATGATGCTTTCGAAGAACAAGCCTTTTTTGAAAATAGAAAATATAAATTATCGAATTTTCCAGCCAATTTCTTACAATCATTGATTTGGATAACCTCAAAAAATCGACCGATCTAATCGTTGTTCCATATTCGTGTGAAATTTAATTATTTTGGAGAATTTTTATTATCACAACATTGTACAATACTAGTCGAACGATGTGCAAAAAACCGATTGAAATTTCATTGATCAATAAGAAAGATACAGCATGCACAATGTGTCCACTTTATAAAATGAACAGTCCTTATATAAGAAGGCCATGATTTGAAAATTATAAAAATCCAAACGTGATTTCTTGCCATTGTGCTGTGTGGTTTGTTTGCCTTCTTAGCGATTTGCTAACAAAAGTGGATATAGTTTTCAACAGATTTACAGTAAAATTCCTATTTTTTTGAGTCCGCTGCTTATCACGATGTCTTTGAATAGTAAGTATTTGTTATTCCAATGCAGTATATGCCATTTCTGACTAGTACAATTACTATTTTTGAGGATTATTGTACTGTACGGATTTTGATTCACATTTTCAATTTGAATCTAAATCCGTACATAAGAAAAGCTTAACATATTTCATCATGTTCTAGCCAAAACACATGATACAATGAAGCCCAAATATAGCGCTGGGGATTTGGAAAAAGCCGTTGTAGCTGTGTGCAATGGTTCAGGAAAGCTGCGGATGCTTTTGGTATACCGAAGACCACTGCCAGAGATGCTGTTATAAATCGGTACGCCCAAAAAACGAGCTCCCACAGTTTTCACAACCGATGAGGAAGCTGGAATTGTGAACTGGATCCTTGCCGGTGGGTAAAAAGCAGGTACACGCTAACTTGGAAGTACCCATTAAATGGGTTCCAAGTACCCATGTTTATGATCAGTACTGAGTTGTCAGATAAAGGGTATTTCTTAAATGTCATAAAAAGGGTACTTAATCCCCATGATGAAGTATCTATTCGTTGAAAAATAATGGGTATATAATACGCCAGGACAGTTTGAAGAAAATCACCGTCATTTTGCAGTGGCTTTTGCGGTGCCGCGTCATTTTGGTGATCTGAACTTTTGTTTTTGCTGCCGGAACTATTTGTTGTGATGTGAAAATGCTGCTCGATACGCTACTAGCGATCATATTTACGAAATACTTTTCAAGGTAAGTAGTTTCTAAAACGTTTTTCTGGATTATTTGTTATTTTTTTTCTCGTATGTATTCCACAGAAAACGGCTATGGATGGGGCAATCTCCGGAACCGTTGTCCAATGTCAGTCCGTTGGAGCATCTACGATCGGATCTTACAAATTTTAAAATGATATTTTATTGTGATGATGTAAACATTAGCTAGTGAAATAATAAAGATGTAATGTTTTATGTTTATTTTCCTGAGATTCTTACAATTCGATTCTTGAAACTCTCAACCTAAATCCGGAACGAAATTAGCAAAAAATATGTTTTTTTTTACCCTTTTTACAAAATATTTCAAGGGTGAAAAATACCCATGTTTTGAAGTTCCTGCCGAATACTCTTTAATGGGTAAGTCGGCCTTACCCTTTTAATGAGTTAAGCCACTTTAGATGGAAATGGGTATGAAAGTACCCATTTTTTTTTTTTTTTTTATTTACTAAATAGTTTATTAGGCTCATTGGAAGACCTTAACGGAGCCGATTTTTCATGTTAGTTGTTTACAATCTATTTACACATAGTATTTTTGTTAGTTTTTTTTATCACAAAATGAACAAAAATGGTGTATTATTATTATAAGAACAGTTCACAGTTGAATTTTTGACTTTTTGATGAAGTTATTAACGATTTGCATATAGAGGATATCCATATTTCCCAAAACATCTCTGATGGGTTGCGGAGCTCGATTTTCTCGTTCCAATTGTTGTAACAGGGATGGTCTTGTCTCTTCGAATTTCTCACATTGCCAAATAATGTGATCAATGTCTTCGTAGCTCAGGGAACAATCGCAAAGGTTGGAGTTGACTATGTTTACTCTGAAAAGAGATGCTTTTAAAGTATAATGGTTCGATATTAGGCGAGACATATTTTTTACGAACAGTCTATTGCACTGTAATGTTGAAAACCAAGAAGAAAGACTAACTTTGGGTAGAATACTGTAACAGTATCTACCTAGTTCACTATTAGACCAACTATCTTGCCAAGACGACAAAGCTGTCTGTCTTATGATTGTATAAAAATCGCGAGCTTCTGGGCAATGTTGATACACATCACCATTTCGGGCTCCTTGCTTTGCAAGGGCATCAGCAAATTCATTGCCCTCAATCCCGCAATGCGACGGAACCCACATAAATGTGATCGTATATTGGCGTTTGGCAAGCCATGCCACGGTTTCCTTAATGTACAAAGCAATTAGACTTGTTTTCGTAGAAACTCGAATGTTTTTTAGACTTTCTATTGAGCTTAAGCTATCGGAGCAAATGAGGTATCTTTTGGGTGGAAGAGATTTGATATAATCTACTGTAAATTTTACGGCTAACATTTCCGCTTTATAGATTGAACACGGAAACTCTAACTGGAAGCTTGCTTCGAAGTTACAATTGTAGACTCCGAATCCACAGTTATCAACTCCTAAAGAGCCATCCGTGAAAAACATCTCCTCTGCGTTAATGTTTGATAAATTCTCAAGGTATGCTTGTTTAGCTTGACATGGTAGTAACGGTTTCGGCAAATTCGCCAGATTTTGGACTAACGACGTATTGACGTCGATTTCAAATGGGCGTGCTGGCACTTCATAATCATAAAAATTGTCCGAGCTAGGGGAAGTTGGCAACACAAGACATTCTCGGTACGATCGAAGGAAATTTGACTGTGGGTGTATTCTGAACAGTTCATCTAATTGGATCATCACTCTAGAAGATGTTATGTGACAATTGGCTAAATACCTGCAATTCAATTCTAGAAACCGAATGTTCAGCGGAAGGACACCAGCTATCACTTCAACCGACTGAGTATGAGTAGAATTCAGCAAACCCAAGCATATCCTCAGGGACTTGAACTGAATCCGTTCGAGTTTGATGAAATGGGATTTAGCAGTCATGTGAAAAATGAAAGAGCCGTATTCAATTACTGATAGGATAGTCGTTTTGTACAATTTTATCATATCCGACGGGTGAGCTCCCCACCATGTCCCTGCTATGGTACGTAGAAAGTTTATTCTTCGTTGACATTTTCGAACAACATATTGGACATGAATTCTCCAAGTACATTTTGAATCGAACCATAAACCGAGATATTTATAACAGAGGCTTTGGGTTATTCGAAGGTCATACAGATGTAACTGTAGTGGAGACAATGTTCGTTTATTCGAGAATACCACGATTTCCGTTTTTGAAGCAGAGAATTCCAATCCGAGGTTTTGTGCCCATATTGCGAGGTTATTTAAAGAGGTCTGAAGAGTTCCTTCCGAAAATTTAACATCTTTAGCAGTAGCCCATAAACATGCATCATCAGCGTATTGTACTAAAACACATCCGCTTTCAATGCTGCTATCTATATCACTAGTATAGAGATTGTAAAGCAGAGGGCTTAGAGAAGATCCTTGTGTTAATCCTAGACATGAGTTGCGGACATGTTTAACTTGAAAGTTCTGATAGAAATGCATAGTTTTCAGCGACAAGAGGTTGAACAAAAAATCAGCTAACTGAACTGGAACTCCAAGCTTGCATAGCTTGTGGCATAGAATGTCAATTAGCACTGAATCGTACGCCCCTTTTATATCAAGGAAAACTGCAGTCAATGCTTGTTTGGATCGAAATGCGATTTGAATATCAGTAGCTAATAATGCTTGGCAATCTCTTGTACTTTTTGCGTGGCGAAAACCATATTGCGTCGGAGAAAGTAGTTGATTTTTTTCAGCCCAAACTTCTAGTCTAACGAGGATCATTTTTTCGAGAATTTTACGAGTGCAGGATAGCAAACCTATTGGACGATACGACTGTGATAAACCGGGGTCTTTACCAGCTTTGAGTATAGCAACAACCTTAATATTCCTCCAGGCTACTGGAATGGATTTGTTTTTGAAGATCCAGTTGTATGAACGAAGGAGGAGCTCTTTAGCAGGAGTAGGTAGATTTTTCAATAGAGAGAATTTGATTCCATCCATGCCAGGTGAAGAATTATTACACGATACGAGAGCGTTTTCTAAATCTGTGAAGCTAAAATCCTCTACTAGATCCATTGAAACCGTATCATTTTCAATGAATAACGGCGGTTGAGAAGACACAAAACAAGGGCTAACGTTTTCAGCAAACCGATCGATCCAACTCAAATCAAATTCTCGAATATCCGAAGGACTTGGATTAAAGTTCCTCAGCCTACGCGCTGTTTGCCATAAAATAGGCATGGCGGTATCTTTGGTCAGAGATTCTACGAACTGCTTCCAAAAATTACGTTTCTTATTTTTGAAAATCATTTTACTTTTGGCCTCTAACTTTTTATAATTCAAGAAATCTTGCATCAATCCAAACTTTCGGAACATTTTGAAGGCATCTGACCTCTGCTTGACAATATCAGTACACTCTTGGTCCCACCAAATTGTGGGAGCCTTAGTTTTGGAAAGTGACGAACGGATTGGCTTAGTTTGCGAGTTTTCGGCTGCCATCAAAATCAAGTTTGTTAGGAATCCGTGCAAATCCGGTTCCTGTACTGAAACGTTTTCAATTTCTGTTAAAATTGTCGAGGAGTATTTGGACCAATCAATATGTTTTGTCAGGTCATAGGGAACCACTAGTTCCCTTTTAGAGTTTGTACAAAATGATATGTGGATCGGCAGATGGTCGCTACCAGCAGGGTCATCAACAACATCCCAGACACAACTTAAAGATAAATTCGATGAGCACAGTGAAAGGTCGACTCTACTGTTACAAGATGGAGGACAGGCTATCCGAGTTACTTTCCCTGTGTTTAACACTGATAAGCGAAATTCGTCTAATATGTCGTAGATCATATTAGCTCTACTGTCATCTTTATCCTCCCCCCACGCACAACCATGGGAGTTAAAATCTCCGAGTAGAAATACAGGATGAGAAAGTTTGCTGACTAACGTTCTTAAGACACTAGGTATCAATCTAGCTGATGGAGGAATATACAGGGAAGCGATTGAAAACACCATATTGTCAATCTCAATTTCAGCCGCAACCACTTCGATTGGATTAACATTTGGTAGATCTATACGACGAAATGAATAACAGTTCTTTATACCCAACATAACACCCCCTGCTCGGATATCTCGATCATTCCGAAGAATATTGTAGTTCTGTAGATAAAAATTCAAATCCGGAGTAAGAAATGTTTCCGAGAGCGCGAAACAATCAACATTTAGCTTAAGTAAGAAGCACCTTAGATTTGCTATTTTTGGCAGAATACTTCTGCAATTCCACTGGAATACGGAAAACTTCTGGTTTAGAAGTGAGTTAGCCATCGATAGATACTAACAGTCCAAGGAGTGGCCATGATGAAATCAGTTTTTTCAGAAGGATGTTCAATATGGGTGTCAGTTTCAGGAGGATGTCTGTCCAAGCCGGAGTTAGCTGGAATATCTCCGAAAATAGCTTAACTATCTGGGTAACTGTTAAACCTACAGCTGTAGAGGAGTTTTCTGTGGAGCTGGCCACTCCAGGGAGGTTTGGAAAATCGGATTCTTTGTATTGAAACTCAGGAGGTTTCCGGGAGGGTTGTGACAGACGAGAGGTGGATGGAAAATCAAGAAACGGTGGGTGCGAGCTAACGGATTGATGTTGTCGCGAAGCCAACGGTGCAACACATGGTTGATGATTGGAAGATTTGCTAGTTGGAACATTCATTACATTTTGAGACGACAGAATGGAATCTGGCTGATGATCTGAGGATTTGGTTCTCTTTGATTTTTTTGCTCGGGTTAACTTTTTGCGTTTCAAGGATTCCGAACGGCTACATACTGACTCATTTTCATCAATGTCTGACAGTTCACTGAGCGACGCATACGGGTTTTCATGACAGAAGTCGGAGTTAGGCAAATTACCGACTGTTTCAGCATAACTGAGTTTGGATTTTTGCCAGATTCGTGCTGTGGCAAATTGGGCACGTTTTTTGTAAGCAGAGCAATCGCGGTGCGATTCATGGCTCTTTTTACAATGGAGGCAGATGTTTTCTTGGATTGGACATGTGGCATCGTGATGAGATTTTCCACATTTCCCACAACGTGCTTTGTTCGCACAGAGTGGTTCCGTGTGGCCATACCGTTTGCATTTGTTGCAAAGCATAGGCTTCGGAGAATAGATTCGAACGGGGATCAAGACATTTCTGATTTCGAGAAAGTCCGGCAAGATTGTTCCTTCGAACGTCACCCGGATAGAATAGGAGGGCTTGAAAGATTTTCCATTTTCATCATCAGATGCAATGGCTAGCTGATTGCATTCCAAAACTGGAACCGAAGGGATACGAGGGTCTTTGAATTTGCCAACACCTTCATCCTTAAGGTACGACAGATCCATATCAGCCTGCTGAATCACGCCATCGATCTCCACTAAATTGCATGGAACATATACTCGATAGAGGCGAGACAAACGTTCATTAAGAGCAACATTATTTGCTTCTTCACGATTGGTCAGCACAACGCGGACCTTGCTGAAACCAATCTTTCGGACTTCCTTTACAGTCTTGAAATTACTGTAAAGCTCTGCAGAAATCAACAACACGTTAAGCGGTTTATCTTTTTGCCGGAGGAACACTTCATATGGACCTTTTGCTGATGCCGGATAGCAACGATGGCGGGAAGCAGTAGGCTGAGGGTCTGTGCCAATAAGTTGAGGATCGGCTAGTGATGGATGATCGGAAGACATTTCTTCGATGATTGGTGGCATCTGAGAGGAAGACCCCTCATTGCCAACCATATTTTGCTACCGAGACCAATCTCGTGCAACCAGTAATGGGTTGCGAAACAATGCGTTCTCACGACAATAGAAAGCACAATAGATACTTAGCTTTGAAATGAGTCCCTCGAATTGACCTTCACACAATAACACCGCACGGAGTTCGAAAGCAGAATAAAGGCTAAACACAACCGATTCGATCGAGAGTTGAAGAGCGACTGCGAAGTCCATTGGTGTGCGGTGGTTCATTTTGCCATGTTTATGTGTTGTGTGAGGCAACAGCCTACAAAGAGGGTCAGTGTGTCTCAGTCACCATCCGATACTGCGAAGGATGGATGTGTTCTTCCCCAATACACGGTCCTTCGTGCGGCGTCTTCAGGTGGCTGGACGGAGTTTATGTGTGGGGGGATTGGGAATCGAACCCATGACCTTCCGCTTGCGAAGCGAAAGCGTAACCTCGAGGCTACGGGACCCCCCTTATGATGAAAGATCATGAAGTGTTTCAGTTTCACTCAAGATTGCAAGCATTTCGAATGCAATGAGACAGTACATGTACTAGCATGTAGAGAAAATTTCCAGCCTGAAAAGACTATCAACCGTTGGGATTCGAACCCACGACTCTCAGTTTGGTCTTGCTATGGCTATTGAAGCACGACTACTTATTATGCCGTTTTTCGAAAACTTTACCGCAATCTAAGGCGTACAGTGTTAGATCAGTGTAGAACTACGTGCAAAACAGTTATAAGGAAAAACTGTTTCGAATTGAGTTTCCCTGTTCGCTAAGTTTTGTTTTTTGAGAACCAGAATCACAAAATCGCATCAGCAGCAACTATTTTTACATGTTACTTCAACTCCAACTATCAAGATGTTTTTGCATGCCATCAGAAGAATCTTAATTGAATTTCAACTTTTTTCCATGTCCCACTAGGCGACCTCATCTTCACTAGTGCTAACCGAACCAGCATTATGAAAAGATAGCAGAAGAAGCAGACGCAGCAGCAAGGTTTCCACTCCAAAACTCGTAACCTACCGCAAGTCAAAGTCTGGGTTTTTCATGGCTTGTGAGGAGAAAACTTCTTCCCTTTCACTATCCTGGGCTTCGGCTCCATTATGAAATAGTAAATAGTATCAACTTGCTACAGGGTACAATGGCGTGGCACTGCGTCTTTCTTAATATTTGCCGCTTAGTAACGACGACTACGGAAACAGACACGCTGTATAGAGACGGAACGACGATGAAAAAGCTCTGCCAACATTCTGGACTCAATTATTATTAAGCGCGAGCGTTCTTGTCCTGGGAATTTACACTGGTGGTGGCTGATGAGACGAATGCATACTTTACCAACTTCTGGTACTCTTGTATGACACATTGCTGTTCAAAGTGTGCCAATGTACAGCTCTCATCTTAAGTGGGGCGCTAATGTTATGTGATTTTGGATGATTAATTAAGAATTAAAGAATTAATTAGAATGATAAATTAATAATAAAGAATTATAATAAGCCATGCACTAGTCCCATAAAGCCGATTTAAAGCGTTGAGTGCTTGATGATAACTTTGGTTGTTTCAATTCTGTATCATGATATCAAACATTAGCTATAGGGTTGACTGTTTACTACGATTCAATGAAAACAGTACACAGTTCTTCATAAATGATTTTGAGGTAATAATACCAAGATGACAATATCGTGTGAAAAAAGTGTGCCCCATATGGGGGCATTGCTGTACCTTCTTACTGGCAACGTTATGGGAGCAAATATTCGCAGGATGTTAGAGTCGCCTGGAATAGATGTGAGCGCTTGTAACGAAAATGCTTTTTATAAACATAGACAAACGAGTTTTTTTTATAGTCGCAATATGATGAACTAAATACATTATGATGTGTTTCCGGCGACTCTCTTCTTGTGTATGTAAATAATTAGTTGAAAAGCTATGGTAAACATTCTCGACTATACTCATGTTACAAATTAACCTTGATTGGTGGAAAGTAGTCAACAAACGTAATAACAAGGGAACAAAATACTGTTTCATCGTTGCCATCAAGACTATCCGCAAAACCATTCGGTTTACATACCTGCAGATTTTTAAGTAGAATAACATTTTTTTTAGCATGAACTGTGAAGTTTTCACGAAAACTTTTACGGTAATTTGCCTACATTATTTGGCCAGCTTTTTTTATCGGGTTTATGATGACGGAATGTTCTTTCCCAAGGTCATGTAAAATTTAGAACTATTGATTCAACTTTCCAATCGTCGCGTGGTTGGCCACCACGCTGCTGTTGTGAACGAAAAGCGAGGTTTTTTCACCAGTGTTGTACAAAATACAACAGTGCGACGACTGAAGTGTTAACGATCAAGTTGAAATTTCGCACAGTTGTTAAGAGAGCAAAGTGGGACTTAAAAATTGACCTGAAGTGAGAATTTATATTTTCACATAATATTGCCCCACGCTAATATTGAAGATGCCTCATAAGGGGTCATGCACAAATTATGTCATGGGAGGGAGGGGGTCAAGCCAAGCTTGACGAGCATTACAAAATTTTCGAAGGAGTCATACAAAAAACGTTACAAGAGGGAGGGAGGGGTTTCCGAAAAAGTCGAAATTAAGCGTGACATAATTTGTGTACCATCCCTAATCAGTTTTGTGGAATTTTGAAGCCTTACAAAGGCATTACAATGCCTAATTTTGTTTCAGATCAATTGTTGGGCTGCATCTTTGCACTCATCATAATAAACCAAAACCGCAATTTTTAGTAGCCGTTGTTTTAAAATTAGTGATAATATTGCCTCGGCAGTCCTATTTCACAAATCAAACGAGCTTCTTTGTTTCTCTCCGACGTTTCATACCTAACGGTTTCAAAATTTCGATTAGCATCGGTGTTCCCTTGGTAGATAGTCCCCTATAGTCGCACTAATGGCTTTCATTTTGCTATAAATATTTTTTAACATGTAGATCAGGAACTATTTATATAGAAAACCATTGATTCACAGTTCTGTTTTTTTCCAAAATTATATCAAATAAATATCGAAAAATTATCGAAAGCTATTTTGTACCTACAGTAGCACTTCTAAGAGAAATTATTTTTCAATCAACTAAATAAATAAAAAATAACTGCTTTTTAATATCCATCGAACGCTTTTGATCCCATTTTTCATAGGAAAAATATGGAAGTTTTGTAAAAATACGATTAAGATTTGAATTTTGCCTACTCCGTGAAGCTAGTGCTACTACAGAAACATAAATTAGAACTAAAGATGCGATGCGATATAAAATACAAAACCAAGGTAAAAACTTTTAGATGAGGTAAAATTACTTCCACTGGTTTTATTTATCGATTTTATTCGAATATTTGTTCTTGGCCGTGCTGCTATTGGTTTGCTGACCCTATTATCAATAATATTTAGTGTGGACACAAGTTTTTAAAATTTCAATTTTCCTCGACAAAATGTTTGATTTTTTTTAGGGTAACTATTAGTTTTGAAATTACGGCGTGGTAGGGTAGAAGCACCGGTTTTGGCCAACCTAAGAGAAAACATCTTCAAAAATTATATAAGAAACCCTATTTATTTTACAAATATGTCGAACGCAAACTTTCAATCCATATTTCGTATGAAAAATATTGGAACTGAGTTGAAACCAGTTTTTGGCTTTGAAAATCTTTGGATTGCTCTTAGTACTCAGCCAAATATTTGACACCGTGTGCTGATAACTCAAGTGTCCTGTTTGACTCAAATGATTGAAAATATATGACAAACACATACTTTTCTTACTCTCGCCTACATATTTGTGTAATTTTTGTGTATTTTTTTTGTCTACTACTGTACGATATTTTTGAAAAAAAAAAACAATTGCACGTTTTTTAACCAGAGCATTTTGTTTCATGGCTAAAAATCACAGAAATTTACATTTTAATCTTTTTTCTTTCTCTTTTGTGAGACCATACCCAATTGAACCCATTTAACTAAATCATATAAAAAACACTGCTATGAAATTGCTATGAAAAATTGGATTTTCTAACTACCTTAGACGTCTTTCTAATAACTCGATAAGTTCAATGATTTGACTTTTCTGTTTGTGGTTGTCATGAGCTGTGCGGATTTCGACAAAAGTAAGGAAGCGTTCAGAGTAAAAATCACAAAAAGGCTACACATTTTTATTTATTTAATATTACCCAATTTTTATCCACCAATGAAAAGTGTTTTCAATGCTTGATTGCGCTGATTTCTATGAGATTTATTTTATATACTCCACGATGAGTCACACTTCACTGATGCCTTACGTGTTCGTAATGTGAATTAAAATGTTATTATCGTAGTTTATACAGGTAAAATATGATCAAAGATGACTGCCCAGTAAATTTTTACATTATGCTCTATCGATTCATTCATTAATGAAAATGAATCAACATTAGGTAAAAGACGAAACTAATGGATTGCTCGTCATAAAAATAGGTGTATGATATAATTTAAAATCAGTGGCTTTTAAAGCTGCAGTTGGTGCTGGGTCATTAGGCCGAATGGGTCATTAAGGCGAAAGTGTTACTAAGCCGAAAAACGAAGAAAGAATAGACTATAATTAAAGAAAGAAAATTTCTGGTTTCCGTTCAGTTATGAGTGTTTCGGCCTAATGACCCATTCAGCCTAACGAACCTCGGCCTAATGTATTTCTTGATGTTGGATTGGCTTTTCAGTATTGACAAAATTAAGAATTTCGCAGTCTTTCGGATGTATGAGATGTACATTAGGGCGATTCAAATTTTAATGATGTTTGAAAATCCAATACCCCATATGCTCCTTATTATCCTTACCATAAAAATAGTGTTCTGTGAAATTTTCAGCTTCCTAGGTGGCGATTTAAAGGTGGCCCAAAGACATGGTAGGTTTATATGGAAATTACTATGGAGACATTTTGAGAAATGTTCCAAGCACGCTAGTACTGTAATGTTAGTACAAACTTATGATTCAATATTTAAAACTAATTTTTCAAATTTCAATGAAGGATGTTGCAGAAGAAACACATTCCTTTTGAGCTAATTTTATATGGGATTTTTGTAGATATTTGCAGGCTATAATCCCATATTAAGCTAAATAAAAGCAAACAAACTTCTGCTAGTCGTCGGATTGAATTTCTCTCTTCAACAAATTCCATTATTATTTATTAATTTAGTTTAGTGTGTGGTCGTCGTTCAAGATCGGACCTCCGCCGATTGATTATGATAGAGAGACCGTTGCGCATATTAAATTCACAGTTAATTAATTTGTCAAGTTCTAGGCAATCCAGCCGAAGATGCTCTATGCCCTGGGATGTCGAGAAAATTTTCAACCTGAAAAGATCCTAGACAGGAGGGAATCGAACCCACAGCCCTTGTCATGTTGAAAAGCAACGCGTTTAGCGCTACGGCTATCTGGGCGAAGACGCCTATGATCAGTTTATTGATAGCGTCTATGTTGAAACATGTTTCCAAAGTTTTATAGGCCTTAAAATTAATGTAGGTTTGTAAATCATGTGTTGGCTCCAAGCTATACTCTTTGTTCATTTGTAGTATAATTGATCATATTGGAAATTTCTGAAAGCTTGAGCAATTTTCAAATTACAAATCCGGATATTTGCATAGTTGAAAAAAAAAAACTTTCGCGATCAAAGCTGATTTCAAAAATCTTCAAGATCTGAATTACATAAGTTAGCACGTTTTTCTTCGATGTCTTCAGTTCTTCGTGACTCTCTGGGCACTTATGGGCAAAAAACGGCATCCAGATCATTGAACAGTATTGATTTCATCGATCTTCAGGACCTTTATATCGAAACCTTAAACGTCCTTAAATGTCCATTGTACCTATCAAACAATGATTACCACGATATTTTACACTGAAACAAACGTTGAAGTAATGAGAACCATGAACAAGTTTTTAAATTTACTATCAGTGCTGGGAATGGTCATAGCAGTAGGCTTGAATTTACGTAGCTCTTCCCAGTACAGTAATTCAAAAACGTGAATCTCATCAAGTTGCCTATGTTGGGTGCATGAGATTTCTAAATTATGAGTGTCATTGAAGGCTCTCAATGCGGGAAATGCAGCGGGAAATAGAATATTTTTCTACAGTAATTTTGGATTGCCCTTGGCAACGGGTGTTTTGCTATTTACAAGACTTTTTGCCTACAGCAGCGGTGGGCGTGAGTTTCAATGGCTTCGTTGACTGTGATTTCCTTTGCTTGGCTACTGTAAAGTGAATTTCAAGATTTTTCCCCAACCCTGTTCACAATCACCTCACAGTTATGGATAGCACACAGATATGGATCAGAGTTGGATTTAAACGGGAATATCTCATCAAATAGAGTAACAATTATGCAGAACACATTTTACTTACGTGAACCATAAATCTTTACAGCATCACAATCAATCAAATTATGCTTAAGCAATTTTTTTCCGTCTGTACGAAATAAAATGTCAGTCGTATTCCCATAACCGTTAATTCATAACTGTGGGCATTGAAAACCATACCACAGTTATGAATCAAAGGTAAGACCATTCCGAAACAAACACCAAAACGTATGCTTTCACTAACACACTATTCGATTACTTGTCAGATAAATTGCTGATATAGAGTTTTGATCCATAATATGAACCGATTTGACCCATAATAGAACATCGTTTGAAATTTCTATCGAAATCGACACTTTTTCGTAAACAACCGTGAATTTTGAGGTGTTTTCTAAAAAACAATTATATTCTGCAGTACCAGGGAGGTTAATTAGTTTTATACAGCGTCACCATGTTTTTTAATCTTATTTTGTTCTGAAAAATGACCCTTAGTTGATCCATAACTGTGGTGTGACTGTACTATTTCAACCAGGATTAAGCTATCATGAACATTTTTATTTTCTTTCTGTTCCCTAACTTCCCTCTCATTTCAACCGTATTGATAGCCGTGCGGTAAGCGGTCGCGCTTGACAAGCGCCAGATCCTCGGTTCGATTATGACCAGCTGCAAGTTTTTAACCATGATAGTAATATTTACTGTCGAAATGGTGCTATGGTAATTTTGAATGCCTAAAATATTTAAAATGAATGCGAATTTATTCTGCGCATATCTAGTGGCGTTGTGTATTTGATTAAACCCTCTGATATAGTACTTTCAACCGCAACGTCGTTCTCAGTGTATGATGTAATGACTAGAAGTACAATACAATACAATACAAGTGTAGATATATATATATATCTGTGTTGACCCTCTAGGCTAGTTGAAGGCCTTGACCCTCTAGGCTAGTTGAAGTTGTATTGATATGTGGATAGTTAGTAGTTCATACGATATCCTATAAAGTAATTCAGGGCAAAAGAACGCACGGGGCAAAATTAAGCAGTGTTTTTTTGGCTCACGCTACAGAATCCATCCATAATCTAAGATAGGATGTGACAGATCAACTGCAGCTCGCTTTGTGTTGCAGCCAAAATCTCTGTCGGCATAATGGCCAGTGCTATTTTTAAAATAATGTTTTGAAGGAATTTAAATATGAATGCTCAAAATTAGTATTTTGTTGCATGCATAATTCAATAAGAGCAAAAGACTATGTAAGCTATTCCAGCAATCAGGATTATATTCGAATGATCATACTTTCATAGAGAATGAACACCATATCATCTATAGCGCTCATTATTGATCATCCTAAATAACTCAAACATTGCAGGAACAATTGACATACAATATAAGTAACAATAAAACAAAAACATTTTGTAAAAATTTTGTAAAAATGTTTAAACTTTTTGTTAGAACTTCAACATGTGAACTAGCAACACGACCGAGTCAGCAACAAAGTGCCCGGTTGCAAAGCAACTTAACGATGTGATAGTAGGCCCTTTTTCAAAACGACCTATGAGAAGTGGTCTTTTTCTGACAGGCAATTGGTTTCATGTTTGAACAGCATTGTATGAGTTTGGCGCCTTGTTAAGTCAGCTGTTCACATATATAAACATAAACAATTTCAAGTACTAAGGGAGTACTAAGAAGTTATAAAAAATAGTGTTTTGAGCTGTTCCATTCTTATATTAAAAAAGTGTTCAATAAAAGTTTTGGATTCGTAGATTTTACGTAACTTAAGGCAACGAAGATTTTTACATCTCGCGCCTATTTTGAGGATCTCTGAACTTGACTCTTTCACTTTGTTCTGGCCTGTGAAAGAGGCGAGAGCAGACCTAGAAAACTTTTCGCGCCGTGAAGTTCTAACTAGTTAGAGTTTTTTCCGAGGGTACACCTGGCCGGAGAGGGCATGCGAGTCGGTTTCCGACTGACGTTTAGCAACCCAGCATATTTTCCGTGACAACAGTGAGTTTCTAATCACGCTAGTGTAGTTCAATTGAACGACCAGAACCGGTTTCGAACCGGTGATTTCCGCGTGATAGGCGCGCACGTTACCCACTGAACCATCGTTGGTGATGACCACCGGTGTGACGATTGTACCCCGTCGAGCAAGACCACGAGTCCCGAGTAAGGCGTTGTTGAGAACGGCATATCGATGAGCAAGTAGCAGTAGCGTAGTCCGGAGGAGAACTGCGTGTCGGACACGTGAGATGCCGCAGCTACCACTGATGCCTCCATGCAAGAAGTAAAGTAAAAACGGGAGTACTCATTCTTTCTTTTGCGATGCGCATGGTGAATTTCGCCCCTAGCCTGAGTTGAACTGTGGCCACACCGTTCATTTTGGCCCTACCGTTCGTCCCGTTCACGCGGCGGTGTTCGGCAACATAATTCGCAACCACAGATGAATAGTGTTCATTGAAAACCCCAAGTCGCACCGCACATAAATGAATTTTACCGCACACGAGAGAAAAGAGAGAGTAGCTAGAGAGAATAGGGTAATGAAGTAGAGCTAGGCCTAGAGTTTAAGATTGTAAATATGAATAGTCGATAAGGTAGAAGTTAAGCTGATGGAAGAAACAGAATGATTTACCGAATATAAGAAGTTTGAAGTTCAGATAGATGCGTTTGAATTAATCCAAAAATGTTTGAACCAGTGCAGTAAACATTCGACATTTCTCGCGACGTTCGTTTTGCTTTCATGGTGAGCAGCCAATTGATTTTTGTACACTCATCCACTACCGTCACCTCTTATACACAGCATGAGTGGTAGAATGAACATCGAGAAACAAAAAAAGTGTAGAATGAATGTCGTCTCACACGATGACATTTTCATTAAATCATAAATTTTGCATAGAACTCAGCTGCAATCAATTGACATTTTTCTTTCGTACGTTCATTTGACCGCTCTTGTTTTGAATGCTGAAAGCAAAGGCTGTCGAATGTCAATGAAAACGTGTCGACTACCGTGATGGCTAACAACACTGGTTTGAACAAACTTTAGTTGGGTAAAATCTAGAAAGGTAATGTGAAGGGATTTTCACGTTTCAGAGAGCTTTTTTGGATTTTTTTTTGAAATATTTACTGGAGAGGTTGACTCCGAATTCAACCAAAGGACAGCTCTTTAATCGAACAAGGATAAGTTCGAGGTGTTTGAGCCTTGTTTTTTTCAGTGATGATAACTATCGCGAGCACTACTTTGTCATCGGTGAAAATCACCTTAACGCACCCGAATTGCTCTATTTGCACGACTTTGGTATTGATGCATTTTGTTTCCCTAATCAGCCAGCGTATTTTCAGCCCATTCATTTGAGAAAAACCAGAAAATTCCCCGAAAGGGTTTCAATTCGGTGGGGCAATCTTTCGATCTTGGTAAGTAGTCTCCCTTGGAATTGGCGCATAAGCCATTTCTACTTATTCCTGGCACACAATCTAATATGGTCTAATTTGATCACTCGCATTAGAAATCAATGAGATTGGTCAATTTAGGAACAGAAAAAATATTTCTGGTGGTCTATATTGACCAACAAAATTTTTAAAACGAAAAAATGGTTTCAGCTCAGTTCCGATTTCAAATTTTTAAATGCTTCAATTTGACACATTAATGTAAGGAAAACTAAACAAAAGGATAAAATGTACAAAACTAAGTGATAACTAATAATGACAGTAAAATTCAACTGAAATGTGGGAAGGTACCAAAAAACAGCTTTTTTCGCTATGCTTCCTATTCAAAATAATAGACCAGAACAAAAACGTTAATAATAAGAGTTAATGAGTCGGAATCTTAAATGTTTTAAAAATGTAAAATTTTTCCATATATTTTCAAGAATCTTAAATCTTGTACGAGTTATTCACAATTGTGTATTATTGGAACAATTTATTATATAAAACCGAGGGTACATCGGCTACTGTATTGAATTTCATTTTTTATGATTAAAGTTCCATAATTCATTGTTAATTTGCTATTTTGATTGCATCTTTTTGAAAAGAATTTATTAATACTCTTTCTTTTCACAAAGATGTTATCGATACGAATGTTATATTGAATACATTGATGCTGCTCCACGCAGTTCTGAAGCACATGCTTTGACGTCATACTGCGTACTTCTCCCGAAACTCGTTTTCAGTCTCCGCTGTAATGTTACTGCCCAGGGCTAGGTCAAACTCGACTCAATTACATTTCCCAACACAAACAGACGGGAACGGCTAATGAAATACCGGGTTACATACTTACAACGATATTTTCCTCCAGGCAGTCTATCTCGCTGTCGTCCGATAAGGCGTGTAGCAGATTCAAGGAACTACATGTCGAACGTTCGTTTGTTGTGTGCGATTTATCTCGCTCTCGTGGGGTTGAATTCATCGTCCAGCTCTCGAAAAGTGGCACTGGTGCCAGCACATGTATGTGGGAAGTTTAAGGGCTGTTTTAGGGCTGAAAAAGATAAACGAAGGAAGAGAAAACAGTTGCATTACTTTTTGCACACATTGTTTCTTGCGGTTTCGAATAAGATCTGCATCGTTGAAATTGCACATTGTTGGCTTTTCCCCGAAACAAGCAAAGCAGTCCCATGCTGCTGGCACAAGTGTTGTGAAATTTGGACAGATAGCATTCTTCTCGGAAGAAAAGATAGTTAGAGATGGAACATGTTTGACTTTCCACTTCTTGACCGTTCAGAGACATGTTAGCAAAATTTGTTTCCAACATACGGCAAACTTTGCAATCAGAGCAGAATTACTTCGGGATTGTAGGTATGTTCTTTGAATTCGTGTGGCCATCTGTGGACATTTTCTCAATAAATTGTGCATCCTATTTTGTTTCAATTACATTGAATCCTCATACCGTAGCAGCGCACAATAGGGAGGGATTTTTCGGACCCCAATACCGGATATTGTTGTAAAATAGTAAAATCATTATTCAATCAAAGTTCTGTGTTAGAACCAAAACTGGCTATTACAGAGAGTAATGTTTCCATGCAATAACTCATATTTGAAAAAACGCGTGTATTTTTCGTCAATTTCAAATGATTGGAATCCAATAAAACTCGACATATCACCTAATATTTGAACTAAATTTTCAATGCTTCTTCTTCTTCTTCTTCATCATATTCTTCTTCTTCTCCTTCTTCTCAGTGTTTCTGAATATGAAATCTTCTATCTTCTATCTTCTAAATAAATAAAAATGGAGTGGAGTTTGTATGTCACGAAATGGCTTGCGAACGGGCTATCGGATTTTGAAAATTCTTTCATTGTTATGTTCCTAAAGTGTTCCGACGTGTTTGTGTAAATGAAAAGCCCGGGACATTGAACGCAAAAGTCGGAAGAACGGGAACGAAAGGAACTCTCATTTTGTACAACACGTTTCATGGCGTTTTTCAACAGCCTACTTGATGGCAAAACGAAGTTTGCTGGGTCCACTAGTAATAATATAAAACACACACGAATTATATAAAACAATTTTATTTCGAAAGTATGTATGACATAATTTCGAACAAGAGTAGAAGCACCGGTTTTGGCCAGCCTAAGAGAAAATGTGTTAAAAAACATGTTTTGGAAAGCCCTGTTTATACTACAATTATGTCAAACGCAAGCTTTCAATCCATTTTACGTGTGAACATATCTAAAACATAGCTGAAACCTTTTTTCCGCTTTGAAAATCTCATTGGTCAATATAGGCCACCAAAACCAGTTTCAGCCAGAGATTTAGCTTCAGTTTCTAAATTGGCCAGTCACATTGATTTCTTATGAGAGTGGCCAAATTAGGAATACTCTGGCCAGATTGAGCGTTTGGGATTTGAAATTATAAGTGAAGTCCATTCATTCTCTTATGTTTTGAATCAATTTGGACGTGGTTTTGTTTCGAAGTGATTTTTATGAACGAAATATAAATTAACGAAATGAAAAACTCAAGAACCAAAAAATCAAAATTTCCTCGTACAGGTAGGCCAACCACCAACACCAGATTGCATTCCTCATATTGTCCACCAATAACACTATTGAATTCTTTCAAAATTGTTAGCAAAGTGAGCTTTTTTCATGAACATGATAAATTGTTGGACCCTTCTTTCTGTTACTAATCAAAGAATTACCGAGGATTTATCGAAGAATGTTTCTTGAAATTTTACAAGAAATTTATCATGCACTGCTTCCAGTAATTAATTTTAAATTTTAGAATAAATGTCGAAAAATAAAATGCAAACCAATGTGGGAAGATTCAAATATGACGTCCATTGTTTTTCGAAATTCCTAGACCCTCTGTCACATTTTTTCCAATACCTTATGCATGCACCGTCACACTTTCATAGACCCCCCTCCCTCAAATGGTGGACGTCAATTTCGACCCATATGGAAATAAAATAATTTGTGAATGTCAATAACTTTCGAAAGAATGTTTGGGAAATATAAGGATAATTTATCGATCATTGGAAATTTCTGAGATTTTGAGATTTATAAAAATCAGGATTATTTTTGAATAAATGGCGAATGATTCAATATTTTCTCAAGTCGATTTTCTTATTAAATCTTTTTTCAGAAACACGTACGCAAAATAAACTTAATTTTTCCCAATCCTTGATTTGTCGAACATGTGACACTGAAAAAGTCTGTGAGTCGCAGACGGAATAGGCCTATCTGTCAAAATGAGCAACATATTAGAGTTTAGAGGGATTTTCTCGCCTTACTAGTGATTTTTAGTATTTTTTATTTAACTTTGCAAAAGTGAAGCAAAGTGTTAAAGTTCAATTAGTGTTTTTTTTTCTTTTAACGATGTGTCTGTACAATAAATCTAAATTCAGATGTTGATCCCTGTGTTGAACGTCAACTGCACTTTCTTCAGCACACTACTTTCGAATTTATGTTAAACGAGTAGAAATTGTAGAAATTACAGAAATTATGGATGTACCTTATGAGGGACCATCCATAAATGACAAAGCATTTAGGAGTTGAGAGAGGAGTCTACGATTTTGTGATGAACCATACATTATGCATGCAAAAATTGTAGCGTCCATAAAAATGTCGTTAAAAGAAAATTTGTTTCACAACTTTTAAATAATTTATTGTCAATACTATCGAAAGCAAAATCATTGAATACCTCCAACGCATCCTAGAATACTGAATTTGAATTCAATTTGCTTGTTTGGCTTTGATTTCAATTAATATAATCGAATAAGTCGATATCGAGGAAAGGAACATCTACTCATGAAGGATTGTAACTGGTGTTACAGTGTTACTGTTACACCCTCCCACCTAATTAACCCTTTCCCTCCCACATTCTTCTCAATTCGTCTTCTTTCTATCTTTCTGTTCTTTTCTTTGTTCCATTCTAATAAGGCTGATCACCGTTTCACCGTTTCGTTAAACTGTTAGTAGAAATTAAACGGGTCGATAGTTATTTCTCCTCCGGTTGAAAATAACCGTGCTCCGGAGCAAATTATTTTCTACTCCAGGTAATTTTAGAATAATCAATCATCTGTCAACTTTGCTCTTGAATTCGCCTGTCAAAACTAAAATATGTCGACCACGAAGCCATTTGAGAGGAGGACGACTGTCGAAATATCAAATTTTAACTAAAAGTTAAACAAGCTGTTTTCAGCCTACATACAAGAATCATTTTTATTCATATGATCATTACGGGTCATAGTAGTCAGTCAACGTAACCTTTTCAAGGGTCATTTATCAAATATCACCTTAAAGCGCCCTTTGAGTTGGAGGTGACTTCACCAAAAATTATCATTTATTTCCAAGATGTTATTTTTAAATCGATGATCATTTTCCACTTAAGCATAATTGGCAGCGTTGTGTAGGAGGCTTTAAAATCATCTTAAAAAAAAAAACACTTTTGTTATTAACTGTGAATATAAGTAGTCTTGAATTAGAAGTGCTTGAGCTGGAGGTAATTTCCCATTTAACGTAGCATGTAAAAAGGTATATATTTTTTGTTTTTGTTTTTTTTTTTTTTCAAAAATTGACTCCAGCACTCACAACACGTTGAACAAACTTGTGAGTCACTAAACAATAAGAACTCTGAATAAAATCATACCAGAAAATATTCAAAGGTTTTATCAATAGTCCTTAATAAAACTTCCGAGGGATCGGCCTACAAACCATTATGGAATTAATTATTTTTTTTGCAAAGAATATTACCATTATTGAACAGTTAAATTAGAATTAACCTTCCGAAGATTTTAGCAAGGAATTTACTAAGTATATCTTTCATTTTTGGGACAACCTAATGCATATCGTTAAGAATCTCCAGAGAAATAAAATAAAAGATCTATGAAGAAACTTTCATTAACTGCCATTGAATATTTATGGCAATGTTATTAAAGCATAACCAGAAGTAATGTCTGAAGAAATATCTTGAGAATAACAAGAGAAAAAGAAGAATCTTGATTTGATTCCTAATTAAAACATTGTATGACTATGAAACAATCTGTAAATGAAATCCAAGCATTATTCCCAAAGGAATTTTGGAGTTTAGGCTATTAACCGGAAAGGAATCACCCTCCACGCGATGCTCACATAACTTACCAAGACACATTTCAGTTCGAAAGTGAGGCAGAGCATGAATGCATCATATGAACAAGTGACAGTAGCATGTTATTCAGGAATGGCCACGGCGTACTATATTGAGAAGGTGATATACATATTCCGAAAACTAAAAGCTACTTGACGACTTCATTACTATCCATCTCGAACCAATTTGTGAAAAAATGATGTAGTGGTCCAGATGGTATATGTTACAATAGGAGTGACGTCACATGTTTACAATCAGTGCTTTGATATTTTTCATGCCATGAGGAATTCCTAAATTGACAACACGACAGTGTGCATCACATTTGAACGTATAGATCGCTTGCTGTGATCAATCTCAACATAAGTTCTCAACACAGTTCATTATATACGCCACAGGAATTAAAGGCAATATATGTAAGAATCTTTCTTCCTTGATGCGCCATTATTTTAGAAACTCCTTGGAGCAGGTTATTTTCGTAAAAATCTTAATAAAAAGCGATCACGAGATAATTTCCTGAGGGAATTTCTGTCGGGTCTCCTCAAGGCTATTAATAAAAACCTCATGTATTTAATTCAATGGTCGTTTTCTAAAAGAAACTCGAGATTATCATATGCGTGGAAACAAGGAGTCAGTCCTATTTTTCGACAATAATTTTATTAATTTAGTTGACATCTAAACAGATAACACTGAATCGACAATTTCACGCCACAATACTAGGTTTGCCCCACGTTCGCCAAATAGATATGCACATGATACGCCCACCTAGCTCGCTGCACTCCACACCTTCTTGTACCAACCGGATCCGAAGCGAATACCATATTCACAGGGTTGCTGTCCGGCATTCTTGCAATATGCTCTGCCCATCATATCCTTCCAGCTTTGGCCATCTACTGAGTTTGCCGTTGAGTTGGGCGAGCTGGCACACCGCCAAAAATCGGCGTTCGAAGACTCCAGTGCTCCTCCTCGAGCATCGTCCACGTTTCATGCCCCTAGATGACTACCGGTCTTATGAACGTTTTGTACGTGATACCTACGTTTGGTACGGGAGTGAATCTTTTTTGAACGTAGCTTCTTGTAAAACCCATAGTATGCCCGACTTCCATTGATGATGAGCCTCCGTGTTTCACGACTAACGTTATTATCAGCCGTCACGATAAAAAGAAACAAAGTATTATATTCCGAAAAATGACATTTGATAGTGACGTCATTCCTATCGCAATCTCGATCGAGTACAAGAGAACGCTAAGCCTGCTCTCTTTTACTATTCTTCTAGCCCCATGCTTGGCGATAGGAATGACGACACATTTTTATTGAGAATCGTTGTTTACACGTGGGAATAGACTACCTTGCTGTGTATACCGTGATCAGCCGTCATCAAGGATTTGAAGTAGACGAAATCGTTCACCACTTCGAATGTATCCTCGTCTACCGTAACACTGCTACAATGTCCATATCATCCGTGAAGCCTAAATTGGCTAGATCTCGTGAAAATCGGCCCCCGGCTGTTAAACCCGGTCCCCCTTCTAGCGCGTTATTGAACAACAGGCTCGAAAGCTCATCACCTTGTCGTAATCCCCGGCGGGATATAAGCGAATTGAAATGTTCGCCTGAAGCCTTCACACAATTTTGCAGACCTTCCTTTATTGCTCTTATCAGTCTCGTGAGTTTCCCGGGAAAGCTGTTCTCGTCCACGATTCTTCATTGCTCTATGCAATAGATATTATCGTATGCCGTATCTTATACATAAAATCGATGAAAAAGTGATTCGACATCTCCGTTGCAAAAATACCGTGGTATAAAAATCAATAATATTTTGGAGATTTGGTTCTCAACGTTCTAAATGATTCAAAGAATGCTTTTTTCAAAGTTTTAGCATAAAAACGACATATTCAATTAATACTAATTTCTCATGTTATTGGTGGATACCCGCTTAATAATTTACACTCAGAAACACGGGTACTTAGTCACAAAATTACTATATTTTAGTAATTTTTGACTACTTTCTGTCTGCCTCTCTTTCGTTCTGCAGGGAATTTTATTTCTATTTGTCAATTCGCCTGGGTGAAGCATCGCTAAGCTTCAACCCAGGCGAAATGACATTTAGTGTAGAAATTCACAATAGAATGAAAGAGAAGCAGATAGAAAATAGTTATTATTGCATAAGTTTTAGTAATTCTGTTACTATTTTTATTCCTGAGTGTACTTGTATTTAATTTAGGTGAATGTAGAACGTAGCCACACCTCAAATTTTCAAGAGCACAAGACTTGAGAACCAAAAAGCGATTCGCGTTGAAAATTTATTCCATTGCTCATCACTAGCAAGCAGCTTGTCAGCTTGTCAGTAGTTGTCAGCTTCTCCAGTCTTGTTCACTTGAAAATTCAAAGTTTGGCTTCGTATTATAATCACCTTGAAATCCATACATTAACAACTACTCATATAATGTCCAACAGAATCAATTAAGACAATGCGCGGGGATTTTTCGCGACAAATAAGGCAATATAATAGGAAAAAACAGGTCTTTTCAAGGATTGTGACGAAGACCTTTAAAATCAACCATAGTTGTTTTTAATTACAATTCTTACCAAAATTATTGTTTCTGTCAAATCGTATACTGAAATATTTCCCTGAAAGTTATACTAGAAATTCTTCTATGAGTGCTTCAAATAGTTTTCACAAACATTTTACTGAGTTCATCAAAAATCCTTCAAATAGTTTCCAAAAATACCTTGTTTAATCCAAGAATTATCTTAAAAAAGTGTTCTCAAGCGTTTCTTGCCTTCAAATTTTCAGAGGATATTTGAATACTTTTGCTTCCGGTAAAGGAATCTGGTAAAGGAAGTGTTAAAGTTCATTTGTAGTTTTAAGTATTAAGATCGCTTGCTTTACCTGTGGTGTAAATTCTGGCTGCTCACATGGATTGGGCTAAATTTTTTCCTTCTCATAACTTTGTTTAACAATTGAACACACGTAATTCCGCCAGGATTTTCCAAAATAGTTTATTTCAATGATGATTGTCCACTAGGGCGATTCAAATTTCAAAAATGTTTGAAAATCGTATCTCCCATATGCTTCTTACCATCCTTACCATCAAAATAGTGTTCTTTGAAATTTTCAGCTTTCTAGGTGGCGATTTGAAGGTGGCCCAAAGACAATGTAGGTTTATATGGAAATTACTATGGAGATATTTTGAGAAACGTTCCAAACACGCTAGTACTGCAATGTAAGTAGAAACTTATCATCCCAAATTAAAAACTCATTCTTCAAACCTTAATTAAAGATGTTGCTGAAGAAACAAATCCCTTTTAAGCTCATTTTGTTTGGGATGTTTGTACATGTTTGCTGGGCTATAATCCCATATTGAGCTAAATAATAGCAAACAAACTCATGAATATCTCTTCTGCTATAAGTTGGATTGAATTTCTCTTTTCAGCAATTATTATGGTTTAAAGAATGAGTTTTGACTATGGGATAATAAGTTTGCACTTACATAACAGTACAAGAGTGCTTAGAACATGTCCTAAAATTTCTCCATAGTAATTTCCATATAAACCTACATTGTCTTCGGGCCACCTTTAAATCACCACATAGAAAGCTTAAAATTTCACAGAACACTATTTTTATGGTAAGGATGGTAAGAAGCATATGGGACATTGGATCCTCAAACATTTTTAAATTTTGAACCGCCCTATTGTCCACCTGTCACTAGCATTGTGAAAATCTCTTATTCTTATTTCTCATGCTTGAGATTTTACACGCAACTCAACAGCCAAAAAAATAAACATGAATGAGTTGGTTCATCCGTTTGAATCATAGGCCTGTATTTTCTCACTTTTTTTTGCGCACAGCATATATTCTTTGTTTTCTGCTTGAAATATAACAAACCTTACTAATTTAAACAATAACATTGAGTTTTGACAGGTTTCCGACATTGGTGAAAAGCATCATGCCGTTTACGCAAAATGAACCAATATTAAGCAGGATCCACGCTCACACGATCACGAACCAACAGCGACCGATTTGCTCACAGATTCTTGCATTGGAGAACCAAAACAAAACAAATGTTAAAAGGGCGTGATTTCTGGATGAGCAGTGTCTGCTCACAGCCGTTCTTTTTTCCGTTCATAGCTATTTTTGTAGATAATTGGGTGGATTATGATTATAATAGATAGATTACAAACTAATGTACGACACTATTGAGAAAATCGAACGATATGTTGTTGTAGAAATATCACAGAGAATCGGATGCGTGAGGGCATGTTAAAATAAAATGATGCGATGCCCTCTACAGCATATGTGTTGGCCAAAGAAAGCAAGAACGCAATCGCACAAAAGGAACCACCGATGCGGTAGAATTTTTCTGTTGTGCATGAACAGATTCTGTTCACCGTTTTACAGCACTGGTTTCCGATGAGTTTTATGAGCGAATCATTTTTGACGGCATGATCGTGAGCAAGCGATCTCATGCGTGAGTTTTGCGAAGCAGATCTCAAATGAGTTTGTTCTCACGGGAAAATTCAAAGATTGGGATTTGAGTGTGAGTATACCAACATTGCCTGTCACTACTCTAATCCAACTATCAATTGTTCACTTAAAGTACCATAGACGAAAGAAGTACACCATGATTTTTTTTTTACTTAAGTAATATTGAATGGTGTTGAGTAAGTTTTATGGTTTTGACCATGTACATTAGAACTGTGATAAATCCTATTGTTCAATTTGCTTCGCATTTAAGGTGAAACAGTTTGAAATCAACTTCTAAGATTGCACTAAAACTTCAAAGGCACAAATCTCGCGAGGAAAGCATCCCACAACAGTGCACTTTTTATTTTGGCTTTGTGCACTAGCAGAAAGCTTAAAATAAGAAGATCAGGAACATTTGCCAACTATTCCTCCAGTTTTGTGCCTTTGAAAACGTGAGTAGGTGGAGAAGTCGGCCATTGTGCCGGCCATCTTTGCATTCCGAGATGTTTCACCTTAAATCCATTAGGAGAAAATTTGAATTAGAAAAAATCTTGCCACAAATCTCATTCAATTAGGTTTCCATTAATCACTGCCTAAAGCACTTTTTTTCGATCCCAAAAGAAAACATTTTTATCGAAATGCACTTAGCGTTCGCATTCCCATGTTTTTTTTGTTCACCTCCATGCATAAAACTTCGCAAAAAGATAAAGGCTTACCGTCGCTCTTGTTTTCTTAGTTTTACTGCTCTCTGCCAGCAGCAACGTTTCTGCGCCCTATCACCCGAAGCAACTTTCAATCCAACAACTTTGCACAAAAGCTTTCTTCTTCCAGACCTCCTCCGGACCCGTTTCACTGTTGAATCGCACTTGTCCACTGTCACAATCTGAAAATTTCGTTGCACTATGGAACACTCTCTTCGAGTTTTGGTTCTGTGTGGTTCCCGATTGTAACGGAGGGGACACAAATTATCACACCAAAGTTGTGGCAAAACTCAAGTGGGGGTTTTATCACAGGCAGAGTGCTTTTTTTCTGGCACGATTAATTTTCGCCGTTTTGGTTGATGCACTTTGCGTTTTGATTTAATTCATTCAATTCGGAATCGGTTCCGATTGCACTCGAGGTAAATATAAGACTTAACACCGTATATGCTCGTGTCAGGTGCCATACCGCACATGACAGTCATACACAGTGTTTTAAACTAGCGATTTCACTGTTGAAATTTAATATTTGAACACAATTTTTTTGCCTGTCCACGAAGAAGTTTATTGATAAAAAAATGATTCTTTTGGTATTATGAGTTCGATGGTTAATCCACCGAAACGTGAGATGAAACAAATTTTTCAACAAAATATAATGTTAGGGATGGTACACAAATTATGTCACGCTAAATTTCAACTTTTTTGACACCCTCCCCCCCCTTTGTCACGTTTTTTGTATGAGTCCTCCGAGATTTTTGTAAGGCTTGTCACGCTTGGCTTGACCCCCTCCCCCCTCAGAGCGTGACGTAATTTATGCACGACCCCTTAGAGATTTCTTGTTTTCGGCAAAGTTGTCGAGTATGTTACTACAATCAAATTTGCTGTAGATTGGAGGATGTACCCCCGGTACCGGACATGTAAGCCGATTATTTAATAATTCCAATATTATTGGTGTTATGCGATCTTGTTATCAATTTATTGTTAATATTACAATTTTTGTCGCGTGCAAAAATAAATTTGAGAAGATAAACACGAATTATTTTGAATTTTGATCATGTTTTTCAGTACCAAACGACATTCATAACTTTATTTTTTGTAGAAATATGTTTATAAATTTTTTTACCGGATTCGTCAAGCTTAAAATACCCAATCTATCAAGACACCAAATCTTATAGAGCAATATATTCTAGTTTTTGTATTTTGATAGTGAAATCGATAATTTGAAACACTGCGCACTGACTGTTTTTGTTAGAGTTCATTATTCTCACGTTTGCCGAAATGATTGCGATTTGTTGGTGCGGATTCAATGATGCGATGAGCTATGGATGAACTCTGATCCGCATGCGGAGGTAGCTATCGACCGACACATGGGATGCGCGAGTGCTATCAGTTGCTGAGCGGTTATAAGCAATTTTATGAGACGTTCGAATGACGTTTTCTGGCGGGCCGCTCATTGTTGTTGTTCAAAAAACTAGCCTGATATCTGAATGGCGCTGGTCACATTTTTGTTGGCGATGATGTCCCCGTCTCTTTCAGCGCATGTTTCTACTCGGTTTACATGTATTATGTTACCTGTAAATGAAAAATATCTTCTCTGCCTGCTGATTTCAATTTAACACGCGAAAATTAAAAACTTTGTTACACTGCCACCAGCGCCATTGTTGAATAAGCTCCTTCCAAATGTAGCGCTAGAAGAATCGTAAATAAATTGGCCCGCCAGAAACTTTCAAAGCTGGTAAACAAACGGAAACCATATGATTCGAAACGTCTCATAAAATGGCTTATTGTGGGTTACACAGTAGGTGGATTTGTTTACCAACATTTGGCTCGTAACTCAATGTTTACCTGCTCGGGACGATTTATTTGGGAAAGTTGAATCGTTATCTCTCGCATTCGATGCATAGGGTAACGGTACCAATAGTAGATAATCTAGCAACAAAATATCATAACAAAATTGAAAATCTATAGATTTTAACCTATTTTACCAAGGAAAAACATAAAAAAACTGATAAAATATATTTTTTTGTATATGAAATCACTTGAGCCACTATTGGTTTGGGCAAAGCTTCAGTAGTAAACACCCGAGAAAGATGCAAAGTATTCCGAACACAATTGTTTATTTAATATAAGTTTAACGTTTTCGCCTCGTAGCAGCAATTAATTTTTCACATGACTCATAATCATATAATAAAAGTTCGTTTAATTAGGAAAATCTCAAAACAAACATTACATCATTTCTTTCTAGTTATCCTTCCAGGTTCTGTAATATGAATTTCTTCAACACTTTATCCTCATTTTCTCTCAGGAATTGCTCAAAAAATTCATTCAGGGAATATTCGAGGAATTATATCAAATACTCTTCCAGGAATTCCTTAATATTTTCGATCTGGGATTCCTTTTGAAGTTCCTTATGAAATTTTTCAAGGAATTTCTCGAACATTTCATTCAAAAATTACTCTTGCAATTCTTGAAAACATTAATTTTTTTTCGAATGATAAAAAAAAATTCGAATAATTTGAAGCAAAATCTATGGGGCCCAGATAGCCGTAGCGGTAAACCCGCAGCTATTCAGCATGACCATGCTGAGGGTCGCGGGTTCGAATCCCGCTGGTCGAGGATCTTTTCGTAAAGGAAATTTTCTCAATTTCCAGGGCATAGAGTATCTTCGTACCTGCCACACGATATACACATGCAAAAATGGTCAATCGGCAAAGAATGCTCTCAGTTATTAACTGTGGAAGTGCTCATAAGAATACTAATCTGAGAAGCAGGTTTTGTCCCGGTTGGGACGTAATGCCAGAAAGAAGAAGAAGAAGGAGAAGTAAAATCTGAGTCAATTCTTTAAAAATTAATTCAAAGTTTCACAACCTCTAATATTGCAATTTTAGATATAACTTTCCGTTCTACGGTTGAACAAAAAGCTACCGCAGTCGTCACATTGCTGATTTTCTCAAAGCATCATCGATCGGATGCGATGATATCTTGGAAACCACTCTAATGACTGTTGTTTTCTGATGTTTAAAAAAAAAAAAACTTTTGACTCTACTAGCATCCTTTGATTAGATGGTTTCGTTCAATGATACAATGATTTTCAAGCCTGCGGTAGAACTTTGACAACTGTGGTAGAACTTAGCGGCTATCGCAGAACGGAAAATTTTCAGAAGAACCGTAATACTACAAAAATCATTCCAATAATTTCACCAATCATAATTTTTCTAATTGTCTTAGCAATTTGTCTAGGAAATTCTTCAAAGTTTCTTCAAGAGTCTAGAAATTATTGGAGAGAACCTTGTGGTGGTTAATCAGGCTTTGCTTTAGAACTTTGTCAAGTTTCATCAGCTGTTACTACTCCAAGATTTTAAAAAAATCCAAACATTTCTGAAAAAAACTCCTTGATATTCTTCTAGAAATATGCCTGGAAAAAATAATTGAATATTTCCTTAGAAAATTTCTCAAAGAATTTATGGAAAGGTTCCTGAAAGAGCCTTATAAAAAACCTCTGGAGTAATTTTTGAAGGTATTCTTAGAGAAATTTCTAATATAAATTCTAAAAGAATAGTGAAGGTCAATTTTAAAATAATTCTAGAAATTCCTTGTAGGAACTTTTAGTTGAATCCTTTATGATGTTATAAACGAGAATCTTGGAATAAGCCCTAAAGAAAACGATGTTAGCATAAAGTCTTGGGAAACTTAGGACTTTCTTGGAAAATTTCTGAATAAATGTTCAGAAAATTTAATTCGAAGTAATCTTTTAAGATTTCTTCCTGATGGAATCTCTGAGATAACTTCCGTGGTAATGCTTTAGAAAAAAATCCTGAAGGTATCTAAGACGGAGGAATTTCTAATGAAGGCCGTAAGCATCACTGAACTCTTGAAAAAATCTCAGGAGTAATATCAGAAGGATATTTTGGACAAATATCTGAATCAATTCCTGGAGAACATAATGAAAAAATAATACAAACAGAAATATGAGCAGTTGTAGTACTTTTCGTGATGTCATAAAAAATTATAAAAAAATATCCTTAAAATATTCGGTAAATATCTGGTAAGATTCTCTTAAGGATAACAGTCTTACATGTTATTATTATTTTTTTATATTTATAGCGTCCCCTTTTGATTTGTGTTTGGTCTATTTTTCAGGCAAGTGGTTTGAACTTCGTATATTAAACTAGAGGTAAGGCTTTTGGCGTTAGTGAAGAAACAGTTTTTTTTTGGGATAGGAAATTATTACTATTATTCGTGGCCTTGCGGTTAGCGTCATCAGTCGTTTAGGCGTATTGTGCAACGAAGCATGGGTTCGATTCCCGATCTAGTCGGTGGAAACTTGTCGTCAAACGGAAAATCCATCACTGGACTCCTGGGTGTTCCGTGTTTTCCGTTGTCTAACGTTAGTGATCGTTCAATCTGTTCAGCATTTGGCTTAAGACGATCAGTGTAAATTGGCTTTTTATAACTATTATCACGTCAAAACGTAATCGTATTTTCAATAAAATATGTGGATGTCTGGTAGATTTACATCTCTTAGGGTATAATACTTGCATTAAAATTAACAACATGCAATAAGCTCTAGACAATAAATTAACGATTTTCTTTCGGTTTAAAACTATCCTTTTAGTTGTTTTAGTTTGTGAATAACAATACATCTTTTAACATGAATTTTCAATCTTGTCATTTGCTAATTCTTTCCAATTTCAGCTAATTTGAACTGTCTTTTATTTATTTTCTTGATGCTGTTCTGGATGATGCTGTGCTGGTTGGTGATGAGCGAGATGAGTTTGATGTCAATGATCTGGTTGAAAATGATCTGGTTGTCAATAAACCTTTGCGTATCCTACGTCTGTTTTTGAGGATTTTCAAATCTTCAATCAGCTGTTAATTTCCCAACCGTTTTTTTTTCAAAATCAATGGCATGCGATCCAAATTGATATTACTTTGCAAGGGCCCAAGATGGAACCGATTCACCTTATGGTTCCGTAGTTATTCCGGATTCCGTTGTTGTCAGAACCTGCCGAATTACGGTTTTAGATTCATTTCACTTTTTGACTGGTGCTCTTCGATGTTCTTATCCATAATATTTACAACCGTGCGTGACCTCTGCTTGTACAAGTGTGTGTGTGACCTCTGCTAACACGAAATTCTGTTTACTTGTGCCAGATATGTTCTGAAAGCCCTGAGGGAGGCGGTTATTCCCAAAATGCTATTAGAACCATTCATCCGAAACCTCAATCTTCATGATTTGTCAACTAATGAATGGAAATGGTCATTCGAAAGTTCGATGACCAGACAGGATGGACCTAGTCGCATGAACGGTTTGTGAAGCATCGTGGAATTGCCCACTTCCACTACGATATCTGGGACATGTCTGGTGTAACCAGTTCAATTCTGAATGGTTGTTGAACTTTCTAATGACAATTTCCATTCATTATTTGACAAATTGGGCTGTGAAATGGTGAGCCGCCAACTAGGAAGGAGCATCCAACATAGCTCTGTTCTTCACAAGTCCCTACCTCACACTTCCATGGGTCAAACGATGACAAAGACCGCCAGCTAAGGGTTGCGCATTTAGCTGGTAGTACAGCTTGGGCACTGTTGTCTTTCTGACATCAGCTAGAGTGAGGAGGTGCATCTCGAGCGTCTGTCCACAAAGGAGGTGCGGCTCAAACAGCGTCTGTTCTGGCATCCAGCGGCTGAGTATGAAATGCTGTATCACGTCAGCTACACCCAAGGTGGCAGTCCCACCATCGTGATGTAGGTATCGCGACCCTGGTAAGGTAGCATATCGAATTTCTTACCTACCACGAAAAGTGGAGAAAGGAGAAATAACGAACGATATTTTCGGCAACCGACTTGGCAACGAAATAAGGACTATGATTGGAAACTCGGTACCTGGAATGTCAGGACCTTAAATGAACCTGGACGAGTGAGCCTTTTGGCTCGTGAATTGCAGAAGGTTGGAGTGAGCGTTGCTGCTATTCAGGAAGTAAGATGGCCTAGAACTGGAGAACGTGAATTCAGGGCCAGGCCCAGATTTGGGGGGGTGCCGAGGGGGCAAATGCCCCGGGCCCCCCGATTAAGGGGCCCCCCGATTAAGGGGCCCCCCCGAGGAACAAAAAATTAAGAACAAAAACATTTTGAAATACCTTTCAATACCGTCGTTGTGGGTGACAATGGGTCAAAAAGGGATATGTGCGATTTTTTTTGTGAATAACTATCGCAATTTAACTCCAATAAACTTCAAATTTGGTGTGTATGTACTTTGATGGTACATTAACAACTGTTCAAAAAATCAAAGACAAATATTTATTCACAGCGGCACCACAAGTGAATGAAATATGACCCAATCTCACCCCATAGAGGGGGTGACATTGGGTCACTGTAATTGAAATAACTTGTTTTTGAGAATATGATTTCAAAACCATTCACTACTGAAAAATATTGATAAAAAAACGATGCAAACAAGACAAAAAGATATCTAAGATGTTTCACAAGTATGATAAATCCACTTAAAAGAAAGATTATACTGAAAATTGAAGAGTTATGAGAAAAAATATGTAAACCCAACATTTATCGTCAAGTTTACATAAATTTTCTTGGTGTTTCTCTCAAATTGTCTTCAAAGTCTCATTCCCATTGCTATAAAGCCCATTCAGTTTCCCCAAAGGTGTACTGAAACAGTGATTATTTTAAACCTTCGCAAATAGTTAAATTTCAGTGCGACATTCCACGATCAATAAATTTCAGGCAGAAGTTGACGTCATAATCCCAGTATTTCAGCGATCCAACTCATTTGTACTTCCGTGAGATGTTTCTATAATATGAAAACACTGATAAATAATCAAATTTAGAAAAAAAACACCCTTTTGATAAAAATTTACGATGTTGCTGCGCACGAAACACAGTTGCTGGTTTGAGAAGTTGTCAAAATGCGTTGTATTGTTATTCAATGCACGGAGTACTCAAGTAGACTTGTTTGATGTTTCAGAGATGCTGTATTTAGAAAGAATAAACACATCTTAATGAAAAAAGAGAACACCCGGCACCGTAAAATGTCAAAAAAGTTGACTTGGAATTTCATTTACTATCGTTCTTGCTTGACCCAATCTCACCCCCATTTTCAATGTTTTAGACATCGTACCGAAAATAATATTTTTTTTGTGGGAAAATCAAACAGATTCCGGAAAATACCTGTGATGTGTAATGAAAAGACTTTCAACATTCTACTAATACAACGATAAAGGCTAGAGTACATGTGTGATAGTTTGTACAGCAGAAATTTAATGTTGTAAATTTTATCTAGTTTCAACATGCAAGTTTATTGATGTAGTAAACAAAAACTACTATTTCTAAAAATGCATATTGTTATGAATTATGTGTAATAATATGTTCCCTAACATATGAATTATTTATTTAAGTAATATCAGCGTTATTTGCTGACATATTTCACAAAACATATTTTTCCGTTTTGACCCAATCTCACTCCCTAGACCCATTGTCACCCCCATCGACGGTATTTTCTCTTTGAACATATAACTAAAACGTTTCAGCAAACTTTCCAATAATCAAATAAATTGTTTTTCTTCGCCTAATATCTGAATCTCACAGTATGATTTGATTAATAAATATACTACAAAAAATATGAATGTTAAGCCAACATCTTCAAAATTCTTCTCTAATTAGTTTAAAAAAATATTAGAATTTAAAACGCTCTCAATGTTTTTGCATGATCCTAAAAAATTACTTGAAGTGTAAAAGAAATTCTTTTGTGACGCAGTAGTCAGTGTTTTTAAATATCTATTCTATTTTGTATGCCATAATTGATGAAGTTTTCTTTGAATTCAGTATAAGCTCAGCTTTGCTTCAGTAATGGCTTAGCTTTGAATATAATTCATAGAATATACATACGATGCTCATACAAAATGTTAAAGTTTAGGGAACTGTTTAACAGCTTCTAACGAATCGACTGACCTGAAATTTGAATTACATCTCATAAATAACTTGAAATTTGATTCATGTAAAATTGATCAAATTCTATTCAAGAGTTTGGAAGATATTAAAATGAATACTATTTTGAAAAAAATGCCAGAAAATTTAAATTGGAATGTTTTTGATTTGATTTGATGTTTAGAAGTAGGCATGGTTTTGCAATTTTTTCACTTAGATGAAATGCAAAACTTTGTAGAAGATTATACCTATCGTGAATTGATTGTTTCCAAAATATTTAAGTATCAAAATATGGAATTTTTATGGCAAAATGTTCAAAAATTTAAAATCTTAGACGCTTTTGCATACAATTTGATGATTCATTCCCAGTTCTAATTTGAATTTAATTCCAACATGCAGTTCAAATTTCAGCTCAATCGGTTTGCTACGAGCAGAGGTCTCCAAACTTGAACATTTTGTATGAAAATCAGCCTAAAGTACACAATTTATTCTTGCCAGTACTGTGAATATCTTTTTTTCCAACCGGAGACAAACTTTTTTTTTGCCATTTCGTTTTTTTGAGGCTCACTCGCTTTACGGAGCCGAAATGAATTTTTAGTGTATACAATTCTATGACTTTTGCAGTATAAAATTAATACGGGATGGAGCCACGTTATTCGTGGCAACTCGAGGTTAGTGGTCACAATTTTTGAAGGAAGAACATGGTAGGGATTGGGATCAGGTTTCTCTGCTGCTCATCCGAGAGGTGTATCGTGGTAGCTCGATTTTCGTTTAATGGTAACGGAGAAAAATTGGAAACTTGTATTAAATTGAATCAAAAAGAGCTTTGGACTTTAACGGCTTTGTAGATGTTTAGCAATTTTTCACTCTATGCTAATTATATAGAAGCCGAAAAACAAGCCAGTCTTCTACGAATTGAAATATTGAACGGAAAAATCACCTAAAAGCTCTATTGGAAAACTTGAAATCAGTTGAATTTAGCTGACAATGAATATAACTCACAACCCACTTTTCATTTGGGCCACTCATATTTTTGGACCGACCATCTTGTTCAAAACTCAAATTCAATACGTTGGTTTGTGAATTCCAAAACGTGCTGAATTTTGTATAAAAGGGCCCCCTTTATGAGATCTGACCCGGGCCCCCCGAAGGGCAAATCCGGCACTGTTCAGGGCGGTGGATTCCGTCGCCAACACAGCTTTCAAATGCAACATCTACCATAGGGGCGCGATAAAGCAGAGCATGGTGTTGGATTTATAGTGGTCGGGCAACAGATGAAGCGAGTTATGAGGTGGAAACCGAATAATGAACGAATCTGCGTATTGAGGATACGGGACAAATTCTTCAACTACAGTCTGATCAACATCTATGCGCCGACAAACGATAAACCTGACGACACGAAGGATGCGTTTTATGATTGTCTCGACAAGACCTACGGAGAGTTTTTCAAAACATGGCGTAAAAGTTGTTATCGGGGATGCCAACGCTCAGGTCGCAAGAGAGGATTTTTCCGCCCAATAATTGGTACGGAGAAGCCTTCACTCCGCCACCAATGACAATAGCCTAAGACTAATAACTTTCGCTGCAGCTAGAGGGATGGGCATCAGCAGCACCTATTTTGCACGCAAAGACATCCAAAAGCACACCTGGATGTACCCAAATGGAATGAGAAGAATGTTGCCAGAAGCCGGATGTTAGTGTCTGGTACCCGGCAGAATAGAAAGCGGTACAAGGAAGCTAGAGCAGCCTAGAAACGAATTCACCGCAGAAAGAAAAGGCAGAAGACATCATTACTGAGACGCAAAACAGCATGGAACAAAATGAGATGCGGAGATTTTACGAAACTGTCAATGGCGTACGGAGAAAAACTGCGCCGTCTCGCGTCATGTGCAATGACCGCGAAGGTAACTTGCTGACAGACAAAATCTTGGTGGCTGCCAGGTGGAAAGAACACTTAGAGCAATTGTTGAATGGAGAGAATACGAGAGCGTCTGAGAACAGATTAATCATCAGCAACGATGGACAAGCTGTGGAGCCCCCGACGCTAGATGAGGTTAGTAGAGCGATTAAGGAGTTGAAGAACTGTAAGGCTGCTGGAAAAGACGAGTTCCCGGCCGAACTTTTCAAGCACGGTAGTGATCAGCTGTTTGAAATACTGCACCGTACTCTGTTAAGGATATGGGAGGAAGAAGAATTGCCTGCTAGCTGGCTGGAGGGCCTCATCTGCCCTCTGTACGAAAAGGGCCACAGATTGAAGTGCGCCAATTACCGAGGAATGACGCTCCTCAATACGGCGTACAAAATAATGTCGCGTGTTCTGTTCGACAGATTGAGACCGCCATATATGTTCAGGGCCGACCAACGACGGATCAAATGTTTACCTTGCGATAAATCCTTGATAAATTTCGGGAATACAATTTGCAGACTCATCATCTGTTCATTGATTTCAAGGCGGCGTACGATTCAGTGAATAGAAATGAGTTATGGCAGATAATGGTACACAGTTAAAAATAATGACGATTACATGATTAAAGTCATTATATGCCATGTAATCAATTTTGGATATAATTTCAACTTCGGTTACGAAATTTGCTCTAATCATATCCAGCTTTTAACGCTAGCTTTAAAACTGCAGGGGGTGATTCGCTTTTAACATTTCTTGAAAACAGATTTTATGGTATTCCCTTAGTAGGCAAAGATTTGAGATTGTTTATTGAACTGTCAAGTATTTATAATGTGTTCATTTTCGTCTACCATTTATTTGTTCTGCATAGGTTATCAGTAATTTGATTCTTATCATTTTGGGTGGTCAAATCATGTATTGGGGGTAGATAATAGATTTTAGTAGGTTTTTTTTTATACGACTCAGTGAACACACCAACATAACCAAAGCAATAGTTCCGCTGCTATCGTTTTTAAAACCTCCTTTTTAATTTTCAGTTCATTTATAGGTTCTTCCAATAGAAGAATAAATGAAAAAAATGGCACAAACATGATCTATGCAGAAATCATTTCATTTCATCATCATATGCATTTCAAATCCATAACACAACAGATGACAATGCCACATTTTTTCGGCGTCAATCCGGACTTTCAACTCTGCTTTTTAAGTTCGCCAACCTTAATTTATCAGAACATTAGAATAAAATAGTAAATTTAAAGTTTATCGATACCCAATTCATAATAACAAGACTGCAATGTTTTGACACTACTATATCGACGCGAAAAAAAAATTCAAGCTCAAAAAGTTTAAATCGTGTAGGCAAGAAATGTCGGAAAGAGGTGATTCAAATTTTAGACCAAGCCAGGGTAACAATCTGGATATAGGGTATCCGATAAATTACGAACAACAAATTATGGGAAAAAAAAAAAATATTCACAGCTTGCCAATTGCACTTTGGGTAAAAATTGGTGTACAAGTATTTATATCCTTATGATAGGTCTAGAAACGCTCTTATGTAAAAAAAAATTAAATTTTAGTCTTATTTTGTTCCATGCAATGGAAGTCCGATCTAAAATTACAATTGTCACGTTTCAAAACAACAAATTGCCTTAACTTTCACAAATATCAAACGATTTATATGATATTTGGAGCGAATATCCCTTACAAGCATTCGAACCACTATCACATTTGTAACATTTGTTTTGAATTGAGAAAGATATCTTATTACGAACTCCACTTTATTATAAATAAAGTGAAATCATAGAAATGAATAACTACTTTTTGAATCAACTAGGACGATTAAATAAATGTAGCTTTACTTTTTGAATGTGATCTGTGTGGACTGTTCATTTTATAAAGTGGACACTTTGGACATGCAATATCTTTTTAATTTATCAATGAAATCGAAATCGGTTTTCTGTACATCGTTCGACTAATATTATACAATGCTGTGGTAATAAAAAAGTTACCAAAATAATATGATTTCACACTAATAAGGCACAACGTTTAGAACGGTCGATTTTTGGAGGTTATCAAAATCAAGGATTATTAAAAATCGGCAGGAAAATTCGACAATTTATATTTTTTATTTTCAAAAAATGGTTGTACTTAGAAAGCATCATCAATTGGAAGCTTGCTAAAAAATATCAAGTTATTTTTGAAGAAGCAATTTTGCAGATATCATAAAATCATTTTTTATCAATTTTTTTATAAGAAAAATATCTTAAATTTAAATGGAACTGATATGAGTAGAATTTTAAGGTTTAAAGTACGTCCAGACGGAAGTAATAATATAGTATTTATTACAAAAATAACTTACGCCTTCATAGAGTTGCTGATTTAGTCCCCACGTCATATTTTAAGCACAATAGGAAAACAAATAATTTATTTTCAGAAGACCACTCAAAGCACAATGACAATCATCAAGATTGGGAACACTGCATGAATTAAATCAAATTTATTTTGCATGTATTATTTTCAGAATGTGTTATTCTGAGACTACCTATCAAAATATTTTGAGAAAAACGCTTACAGTTTGCTCTAGATCGATAAATATCGATAAAATCGGTATTGATGTTTTTAAAAGCTCTACCTTAAGTTGAATAGTAAAGGATACCAACATACAATTTGTTCATTAAATTTAGGATTTTTTTCATGCGAAAAATAATGCTTAAACTTGACGAACAGTTTTTCTTAGGAGTTTTTGCAAAAACTATTTAGTTCTTCAACCGAAAGCATTTTGTAAGTTTCTGTATTTTCATAACATTGTAGAATAATAGTTGAACGATACACAGAAAACCGTTTACGATTTCATCAATAAATAAAAAAGATATAGCATAAACAAGGTATCCACTTTATAAAATGAACAGTCCTTACAAATTGTTTCATGAAGCTTTGTAAAACAGTTTATAATTCGCTTTGCCCTAAACCGATGCTTAAACCCTATTATATCAAATCACAACTAGATGGTTGAATTACTTATACGTTATCGAGTAGTTCTACGTTAACTTTCTGTCTTTAATATAGACATTACTCATTCCTAGTAGACTTTTTGGCGTGAATGCTAATTCACCTTACGGTTACCTCACTTGCAACACATGTAGCCAATAAAATTCAGCATCCGAAAGTATAAGATGATAAATTCAATCTAATAGAACATAAAACGACCTCCGGGTACAACATCGCTATAACTGGTATAAACTGCCAGTTTTGCCATTCTCCAGCTGTGACAAAGTTTCATTCATTAACAAGTGCGAAGTACAAGCGACCTGGTGTCGTCATCGCCATAAATCTCACTGTAGTCAAATATATCAAGATTAATTGTTTTCAACAAAGCCGGTGAAGATGCCGACCGGATGCTGCACCATGACAACACTCGTTGGAAGTGACTCTTGTTTCACAGGACACTTAAACGTATCCACTCCCTGTGACCTGAGCCAAAATCGTTTCAGTGCACCGTAAAGCGGTGTATCTTCGATTCTGAGTATCGTTGATAGCCTAGCTAAAGCAGAACTTCAACTCTCAACTCTCTTAGCAAAAGCTTTTTCACAAATCGATATTTATTCAGAGCTATAGTTTTATACAAATTATTATAGACTTATAATGGTGTTCGTCATGTTTGTTTCAACTTAAATCACTTTTTTGTAGGATTTTGTTTTACCTGCTATCGATAACTATACTCGTACTGGATATAAAAATATAATATAAAAATATTTAAAACAGAATGCATATAAAAGTAGATTGTCTGCAGACAAGCTCACGAAGTTACTCCGTCTCTCGGTACCAAGTACCCTACGTTAGTGTTTACGCAAAAAAAAAAACAAAACATTTTGCTCAACGTTTCGTTCAATTGGCTTCTCAAAATGTAGTGTCACTACACTACTAAATATTTAGTACAGTGCAACAGGACACTCGGATTACCGTGCTTTAAATTTGTGTGCGAGCCGTCCCGGAAAATAAATCGTTCTGGATGAACTCCCTTATCGTTGCTTGTGTGTATGGGCGTTAAAAAGACAATAAATTTCAGGCTTATTCGATGAATCACTCCCGGAGCGCTATTTTAGTGCGACCACTAATGTACTCACTACTGTTCACCAGCGCTCTCACTTACACCGTTATGGTTGAGATATATTAACAGTTATCGACAGCCGTACCGTGCTGGAAAAGTTCCTTATTACCACATCATTAAACAGATGGTGAAGGTCGAATGGTTTTGTATATCTGCTGGCCGTATCCAGTTGGTTTTGAATCTAGCGAACGTCAACGTAATTACCGTTGTGGGCGCTATAATAATGTGTTTATTGCTTGATAATTTGTTATTGAATTAGTAAATTATGAACGAGGCTACGCTCAAAGCTACTACCTATAATATAAACAACATCAGAATTTGGAAGCTGCACCAATAGTTACATTATGTGCGGAGGTGAAGATTGTTGGAATGAATGTACAGTCACCCCACAGTTATGGATAGCACACAGTATGGATCAAAGTTGGCTTAAACGGAGAATATCTTATTAAATAGTGTTACAATAATGCAGAACACATTTTATCTACGTGAACCATAAATCTGTACAGCGTTACAATCAATCATAACTTCTTCTAGCATATTTGATTCGTCCGTATGAAATAAAGTATTATCCGTAGGGTAAATTATGTATTTTGGACAGGCTAAGCATATGTCTGGAAACGGCGATCGATTTACTTCATTAGATACTAATATTTTATTACGTAATGTTACCTATATGCCTAATGTCTCATTGTACTTTGAGTTTCTAAGAAACAAAAGCTTACAAACTGTAGCATTAGCTTCCAAAATAGCGTTGTTCAGCAGTCTGTCTGTTATACATTTTGGACACCAAATATACATTTTGGACACCCTCATGTGAATATAATTTGGACAGGGGCGTTATCTCAATATCCATACAATGGTTTCTTAATAAGACGGTCATATCATAAAATTTTAAGAGTTGGGCATTTTTTTTAATTATCGGACAGGTTTGGGCCGGAGGTTCTCCGATTTGCATGAAATTTTTACCAGAGGTAGAGCTCGTGGATACATGACCAAAAGTGAAATTCAAAAAAATTATAGTGGCTTATTTTCCCTGAAAATTCTAGATGAATTTTCACGATTTTCCTATATACCTCAAACTTGAAAAATTAATATCTCCTGAACTATGCATCGTAGAACAAAATTTTTTAATGAAATCGAAAGGAAATTTTCTCAGCAATCTATTAAAAATATAAAAAGAAAAACATTTCTCAGAAAATTTTTCACCATGGAAAAAATTGTCGGAAAAATAGCCAAAAAACTATCGTCTGTATCATGAAAAAATTTCAAAAAAATATTTTTTGTTTCATCAATCCATACTCTAACTTTCGTCCATAGGCGCCAAAGTGGTATCTTTTACCGTTTAGGCGACAGAACTGAAAAACCGATGACCACCCGCACGCTTCCCATATGAAAATGTGTTCTATTGTGGAGCTCATAACCGTGCGCTGACGACGAACAGTAATTTACACGCATTGTAAGTGTAACGCAGTAAACCATCCTTCCTTTTCCAGTCAGAAGAAGCTTTTCGTCAATCGGACCACTCCCCATTGGTCTGTTGGGTGTTTTGTATGCCCTTTATTCGTAACCTTTACTATTGATACTAACAGTCTTTAATTGAAAACGATCCTAACATTTAATAATATTGGTAATGATATAGGTAATAGGTACTGACTCTCAGTATCATATATTTGCCAAGAAAAAAAAATTATACAAACATAAAGTGTTATTTGTAAATTACTTGCTTTTTTAAATTTTGATCAATTTATCAATTGATTCGATAATGAACAAAATGAACAGAACTGAAAATTTATTCGCGCGCTTCTAAATTTTCAGTTTTGTTTTCTATACAAAATGATATGTTTGATATACATTCTGATTGTTGCTTGGAAGAATATAGTATAGTTTTTGCACGTATATAATATCAATCAACTGTATTACGGGACGCCATCTATTGTTCCGTTGATGGCTGTTGTGGAATATTCCACTGCCAGTCAGCGTGCAGCCTCTTCAGTTGGAGCCAACACAACAGCGCGCTTAACTGTATTGAGCAAACGCGCGTAATGGATAATTTTTGTATGTTTTATCTGGCCGTATCGTGCACTTATATAAGACGCACCCATTTAACTTGTAAGAATGTAGTTTCTCTCGTTTCCTTACCGAGTAGGCATGCTGCCTCTCAGTGGCAATGAATCTATTGAAGTGAAAGTCGTTCGTTTGATTTGTCGTCCGTTGTATCGTAAAAGACACAACGAAAGAAAGACGTCCGGGCCGAAACAATACATATACATATTTACAATATATTGATAAGTTTTCAAACAAAGTGGATTTTGAGATTTGATCATTCAAACGTTAGCATAACGATTGATTGTAACAAGAATTTCCCGTGCGGCTCCCATAGAGGCTGTTAGCTTTAATACTAAATAACGTTGCTGATGAAGGGCACACAAAACACCAAACTGGCACAATGGAGAGTGGTCCGATTGACGAAAAGCTTCTTCTGACTGGAACTGGAAGGATGCTATACTGCGTTACACTTACAATGCGGGTAAATTACTGCCGCCGTTAGCGCACGGTTATGAGGCCCACAATAGAACACATTTTCCTATGGGAAGCGTGCGGGTGGTCATCGGTTTTTCAGTTCTGTCACCTAAACGGTAAAAGATACCACTTTGGCGCCTATGGACGAAAGTTAGAGTATGGATTGATAATACAAAAAATATTTTTTTGAAATTTTTTCATGATACAGACGATAGTTTTTCCGCTATTTTTCTGACATTTTTTTACATGGTGAAAAATTTTCTGAGAAATGTTTTTCTTTTTATATTTTTAATAGATTGCTGAGAAAATTTCCTTTCGATTTCATTAAAAAAAATTTGTTCTACGATGCATAGTTCAGGAGATATTAATTTTTAAAGTTTGAGGTATATAGGAAAATCGTGAAAATTCATCTAGAGTTTTCCGGGAAAATAGGCCACTATAATTTTTTTGAATTTCACTTTTGGTCATGTATCCACGAGCTCTACCTCTGGTGAAAATTTCATGCAAATCGGAGAACCTCCGGCCCAAATCGTCCGATAATTAAAAAAAATCCCCAGTTTACATGTGACTTATTCATTTTTACGCCTATTGGATGTGTATATTAGTGATAATCAATAATTTAATTTAATGCAAGCAAATATCATCAGATCTACGGAATGCGCCTGCAAATATGCTTGCATGCAACAATCCAATGTGTTTCATCAGATGACCAAATTATATCAACTGAACAAAAATCGTAATCTATTTTGGACATCATCTGATTCATGACTTATATAATCATGTTAAGATTTTAGATGAAGTTAGCATCAATTTTAGACATATTTTATCATATTGCCACTTTTAAACTTTTTATCAATGCCAATTCTGAACGCTATGATTGCATTTAATGTATGTTCTTGAAATGTTCATCCTCTTGCATTCGTAGGTTTCATAGATGTTCTGTTGATACAATTTACAATTTGGATATGTTTTAAGCCAATTTGTAATTTTTATGAAAATGGTCACCAATAATAAGTAGCATAGTGTATTAATAATGCAATACATGATTTTCTGTACAAAGATATCCCACCATCTAATTGGAAATAAGCATAGAACGACCAGCCTGTCCAAATTATATGCATGTCCAAGTTATATACGTTACCCTATTCATACAATCGTTGATTCACTATGTTATTAGTTTTTTTTTTTTGAAGATTGTACTTACAGTATTTTGGGTTTCACTCTCATCCATTTGGGCGGAGGTACGGTTACTGAATCAACCAGGACACTGAACCTGTAATTAAATGAAATTCTTCAATAGTGTACATAGGTGTACATAATCTGGGTTTTTGAACTGGCTTCCCATTTTTTTTCTTCTCTCTGGCTCTACGTTCACCATGAAACTTAGCGCGCCTTTTCAACTTAGTATGCATTTAGCATTCCATAGTTATTAATTGATAATCTATGTAAGGAGTGTCGGTAAATATTCTTTATCGACCGGACCAGGAATCGAACCCGCCGTCTCCGGATTGCTGATCCAAAGTCTTAATCAATAGTCTAATTGGAGACCCGCTGACTTGGACTTGCCCAAACTGTGAAAACGACATCATTCACCGAAAAAAAACGCGAAAATTTCGAAACATACCACAACAGGTAGCGAATTCCGGCGCACAATCCCTTCGGGGAGAATAAATTTTGTTCCCCTTCTCACCAGCAAGAAAATTTCTCTTCGAAGAAATTGTGCGTCGGAATTCGTTACCAGCTGATGAATTCCGGCGCACAATTTCTTCGAAGAGATTTCTTGCTGGTAGGCAATGGGTGAAAATTTCTTCTCTTCAAAGAGATTGTTCGCCGGAATTCGCTAGCAATTTATCAAAAACGCGATGGAAAATACATAAAGCATTCTTCCTAGATAATTAACTTTTAGTTAAACATAAAATAAACTAACTTACCTTTACAAAACAGCTGAAAATTACCGTAAAGCTGAAGTTCTCCTGCACACCGAGCTGCTTCTCGCACTGCAAAAAGATAAACAAAACAAATCGTCTACCGCAAAGTCAAGCGCAAGATTTGAAACGAGTCAAATCTTCCGGTTGACTTTGCGGTCGATGTTGCGTTTAGTACAATTTAGTACCAAACCGCAAACTCAATCCGGATGCATTGTGCGTTGATCCATATGATCACGGCCATTTAAAATAGTTGTCAAAAATCCGGATTGCTAACCGGATCCATTGTGCTCCGGCCTTTATGAATAAACGATAAGACGATTCCGAAAGAAACGCCGAAAAGTATACTTTCACTAACACACCATTCGTTTACTTCACAGATAAATTGCTTTTATAGTGTTCTGATCCATAATATGAGTCGATTTGATCCATAATAAGGACCCTCCTGTTCCACTGATCCACATCTGTGGGATGGACAACGTTTGAAATTTCTATCGAAATCGACACTTTTTCGTAAATAACCGCGATATTTTATGTGTATTCCTAAAAACAACTATATTCTGCACTGCCAGGCGGGTAATTTTGTTTTGTACAAGGTCACCATGATTTGTAGTCATATTTGATTCTAAAAAATGACCCTTAGCTGATCCATAATTGTTGGGTGACTGTAGTTTTATCATTTTCACCCAAATAAGAAACCTGTTTACGCAATTTCAGCGTTTGTGCTATACCACATCGTTAATAACAAGAACCATACAGATTGTGGATTGTGGCCGTAGTTTTGTAATACAAGTCTTATAGTTACGTGTGAGAGTAGGTGAAGTATCATAATTCAGGTTGTACCTTATCATTAGGGTTATATCTTCTGTATTCAAATATATGAACTTTCAAGGGAGCTGAAAAGGATTTCTTTGTGGTCACAGTTTTTTCACCTCTATGAGAGTAATCTTTTCAAGCTTTTTTCCATGACTTTAGTGAGCATTCAAGTTCATTCAAGAAACTATCAAATAAATTGAATACTTCAATATTCTAAATATCTATATATTCAGGTAAAATGGTCTTCGTGTTAAGTTGTAGAAAAAGAACCGAACTGTATCTGGAACATTTCTGAGAACAACATCAGATTGAGGAACCTCACATTTACTGGAAAAAACATGATTAAATTCTTGTGACACGCAAAAATGTTACTGTGATCGATGCACACAGGAAAAAAGAACAAACGACGCCAATAAAAATGACCATGCCTAAAATTTACTTATGAGTTTATCAATTGGTCATATCAATTAGTGAACAGCAATTTCATCGATGAATTCATTTTTAATTGGTTTTATTCGGCTCTCCCATTTTCATTTATTACTCTTTTTTGTTGACAGCCATTCAAGCTTGTAGTTCTGTTCGTGATTGCCATCTTCTTTCTGCTGATGCTTGATGTCCCGATCAATACTGGACATTTTTTTCCAGAGTATTAAATTACTATCGGGCAATTCACTGCCTTCCTTTCCGTCACATATGAATGATTAATGCTCACGAAATTTTTCATCCCCATCACGTGGGTAATTGAGTTAAAATGCACATGTACATATGTACATTGTGCGGAGCCGAGGTTATTCGCTCTAGCGTTCTATACTAATATTCTGCTGCTTTATTAATTACTCAATTAAGAGCAGATTTCGTGGAGTAGAGAAAAAGCGTTCAATATAAATTGAATATTTTATTGAAAAAAAAAAAAAAAAATGACTTCGAATATTAAACTTTTCTCATCGGCATTACGGAAATCTAAGGGGAGCCAACCTATAAAAAAAATACACGACGTGACAAGGAAACACAGCGCAACAAAAATATATTTTTGCGTGTCTCAAAGATTAAATAATGTGTCTGTAGTAGATTTGGGATTGCTGAATCTGATGTTGTTTTCAGAAGTGTGCCAGCACGTTACAATTTTCAGCATCAGGCCGCAAAAGTTGTGTAAAACACTAGTTTTAGTGGTGTTTGTATAAAAATTAAAGTAGGATTTATCTTACTTAACTCAGTGATATAATCCATTCAGCATGCAGAATAGGACTTCAACTTTTATTTGAAACTAGTGGTCCCGGCAAACTTCGTCTTGCCATCAAGTAGGCTGTTGAAAAACACTATGCAAGTCCCGTGTAGAAAATGTCAAATTAGTTTACTCCCGTTTTCTCCACTATCCCGAAGACTTTATTAATTTTTTCTTCGCACAAACACGTCGGAGCCCTGGACGAATTCAACAGTTAAAGAATCATGAAAGTCCAATCACCCGTTCTCAAGTTATTTCGTGACATACAAACATCATTCCATTTTTATTTATATAGATATAATCTGATTAAATCGATTTTTTTAACATGCTTGCAGTCTCCATACAAAATTATTTATTTACATATAAGAGACTATAGGGTAACCAATATATTTTGGACCCCTGGTCCATTTTCTTGCAAATTTACAAGTTTGATTCGATACATTCATTATTTCTTATATCTAGGTGTTCTGTGTTATTAGACAACACTATCATCCTGATGCCGGATAGCTCAGGATCCAGGCCATTTAGAAAGATGGCACCTCCGGCAAAGTTGTTCAGTAGCTCAAGCGCTACCATAATAAAAGCTATGAGATTCAAAATGTTGCCATCAGGCGGCGCTAGTGAGCATAGAACTTTTGTTTTGCGTATAGCTCAGGATCCTGACCACTTAGAAAGATGGCGCCTCCGGCAAAGTTGCTCATTAGCTCAAGGACTATCAGTATTCTAGCCAAGAGATTTGAGATTTTGCCACCAGGCGGCGCTAGTGAGCTTAGAACTTTTGTTTTGCGGATAGCTTAGGATCCTGACCACTTAGAAGGCGTCTTCGACAAAATTGTCCATTAGCTCAAGGACTATCATTATAAAAGCTATGAGATTTAGGATTTTGCCACCAGGCGGTAGTGAGCATGAAACTTTTGTTTTACGAATATCTCAGGATTTTGCCACCAGGCGGCGCTATTGAGCATATAACTTTTGTTTTGCGGATAGCTCAGGATCCTGACCACTTAGAAAGATGGCGTCTTCGGCAAAGTTGTTCAGTAGCTCAAGGACTATCATTATTTTAGCCAAGAGATTCGAGATTTTGCCACCAGGCGGCGCTAGTGAGCATAGAACTTTTGTTTTGCGGATAGCTCAGGATCCTGACCACTTAGAGAGATGGCGTCTTCGGCAAAGTTGTGCAGTAGCCCAAGGACTTTAATTATTCCAACCAAAAGATTCGAGATTTTGCCACGAGGCGGCGCTAGTGAGCATAAAACATTGGAACTCCAAAAGTGATGGTACGGGCAAACATTCGAAAAATTCATCAGTAATGTTTAGATCGACGTGTATCTGGTTTCTAACACAAGCAAGCAAGCTGGCTTGCGACTGGAAAATGCATAAAAGATAAATCGGCCCCAAATTTACGTCTTTGCTATTTCGATATTCTCTCATGGTGTAATTTAGAGGCTTCGCTTCCATCTGCGCTCCTCCATTCTCCTATACATCCGAGGCGGTTTTGAAAGGGCTACAGTTTGCAGTAGCCAATGTGGGGATCCTCACCAGGTAATTCGGTAGATTGTTGTAAATTGTCGTTTGGTGGTCGTAGCAAGAAAATAATATTGGCAACTGTAGTGTTGTACGACGAGACATACTGCTCCGAAGCTGCCCGGTATCCGGATCATTTTGAATGTTGACTGATTTCATCCAATTTAGAACAGCTCGAAAATCATTTCCTTTGCATCTTATGATCTGGAGCGCAGACCGGAACGCGATCTGCGAGTATGCTGTAGGGTGACTGTAGCATCGATACGATATTGCATGATGTGTCAGCCTCAAATCAGCCATACAATCGCTATAACAGATCGTGTTGTTTCTGCTGCACAGTCTGTATATCGTAGTGACTCTCGCCACCCTGCTCTCGTAAACAATTATCTTCTTTTTTTTTTAGTATCATTTCAAACATTACATTTATTTCTTATATCTAGGTGTTCTGTGTTAGACAACACTATCATCCTAATTTGGTAAAACAAATCTAAGATTTTATTAACTTTTTGTTAATAACATATTACATTTCATTTGCCGTAGCAGTTCAGATTTTTTACAGGTGAGTTGATTTCGCCTGCTTATAAGAGAAAAAAAAAGTTTTTAATATACTTAACCTGACTTAACCTAAACATATAACGCATTAATCGTGGCAATAGAAGATTGTGACGATTTTTGCCTGAAATTATTGATTATTTTATTTGACATTTGTTCCAATGTTTCAACACTGGATTTTCTATGTAACTCATTGGTACTATACCAGGGAGGAAGCCTCAGAATCATTTTCAAAATTTTATTTTGAATTCTCTGCAGAGCTTTCTTCCTGGTATTACAACAGCTAGTCCATATTGGTACAGCATACAACATGGCTGGCCTGAAAATTTGTTTGAATATCAAAAGCTAGTTCTTACGACAAAGTTTTGATTTTCTATTAATAAGGGGATATAGACATTTTACATATTTATTACATTTGGCTTGAATGCCCTCAATGTGATTTTTGAAAGTTAAATTCTTATCTAGCATGAGCCCTAGATACTTAACTTCATCTGACCAATTTATTGGAGCGCCTCTCATCGTGACAACATGTCTACTTGAAGGTTTCAAATAAAGAGCTTTTGGTTTATGTGGGAATATTATTAGTTGAGTTTTGGAAGCATTAGGAGAAATCTTCCATTTTTGCAAGTATGAAGAAAAAATATCCAAACTTTTTTGCTATCGACTACAGATGACACGTAGGCTTCGTACTTTGGCGGAGAGGCCTGTGTCATCCGCAAACAAAGATTTTTGACATCCCTGAGGTAGCTCAGGTAAGTCAGATGTGAAAATATTGTATAATTGTCTGGAGTTCTGATAATTAACCTGAAGTGTACGATTTGACAGATAACTTTGAATTATTCTAACAATGTATGTTGGAAAATTAAAGTTTTTCAATTTTACAATCAAACCTTCATGCCAAACACTGTCGAATGCTTTTTCTATGTCTAGAAGAGCAAGACCAGTAGAATAGCCTTCAGATTTGTTGGAACGAATCAAATTTGTTACACGTAAAAGTTGATGAGTGGTCGAATGTCCATGGCGGAATCCGAACTGTTCATTGGCAAAAATTGAATTTTCGTTAATGTGGGCCATCATTCTGTTCAAAATAACCTTTTCAAAAAGTTTACTGATGGAGAAAAGCAAACTGATTGGACGATAGCCAGAAGCTTCTGCAGGATTTTTGTCTGGTTTTAAAATTGGAACAACCTTAGCATTTTTCCATTTGTCAGGAAAATATGCTAATTGAAAACATTTGTTAAATATATCAACTAAAAATGATAAGCTACTTTCGGGAAGTTTCTTGATGAGGATGTAGAAAATACCATCATCGCCAGGAGCTTTCATATTTTTGATTTTTTTAATAATAGTTCTCACTTCTTCCAAATCAGTCTCCCAGGCATTTTCGAAAACGTTCTCTTGATTGAGAATATTGTCGAACTCCTGAGTAACTTGATTTTGAATTGGACTAGTAAGTCCTAAATTAAAATTGTGCGCACTTTCAAACTGCATAGCAAGTTTTTGAGCTTTTTCGCAATTAGTCAGTGTTTTCCTCTTTCAATGCCGGTATTGGTTTCTGAGGTTTTTTCAAAAATTTGATAGGATTGAGAATCGCTTCATGGGATATTTGAAATGTAACAGGGACATGATCAGAATCAAAATCAGCATGAGTAACTAATTGACTACAAAGATGACTAGAGTCGGTTAAGACCAAATCAATCGTAGATGGATTTCTAGAAGAGGAAAAACATGTGGGGCTATCAGGGTATTTAATTGAGAAATATCCTGAAGGGCACTTATCAAATAAAATTCTGCTGTTGGAATTACTTTGAGAATTATTCCATGACCGATGTTTGGCATTAAAGTCACCAATGACAAAAAATTTTGACTTATTGCATGTCAATTTTCGCAAGTCAGTTTGGAGCAAATTAACTTGCTGTCCAGAGCATTGAAAAGGCAAATAGGCAGCTATGAAAGTATATTTACCAAACTGTGTTTCAACAGAAACACCTAAAGTTTCAAAAACTTTAGTTTCAAATGACGTAAGCAGTTGATGTTTTATACGCCGATGAATGATGATTGCAACTCCCCCACATGCCCCATCAAGTCGATCGTTACGATAAACAAAAAAGTTAGGATCTTTTTTGAGTTTAGATCCAGGTTTTAAATAATTTTCGGTAATAACTGCTATATGCACGTTATTAGCTGTAAGAAAATTAAACAGCTCGTCCTCTTTACCATTCAGAGAACGAGCATTCCAATTTAAAATTTTTAAATTATTATTTGGATCCATTAGAAAAACGTAATCCAATAACAATTTGATTTGTAAATTTTACACCTACTTGGACTGCTTCAGTCATAGTGGTGGCTTTGAACATTGCATCAATCATGAGATTCAATTGTTCAGTTAGAAAATTAAAATCAGAGGCAGACATATCACCTGATGATTTCTCATTGGACGAAGAAGCGGAGTAGGAGTTACCTGTGGGGTTTTTTTTCCATTTGATTTGAAACAAGTAGAATGGGTACTCAAGGAACGAATAGGGGAAGAGTTCGAATTACCTGCTACGATGTCGGCAAAGGATTTACCGTGGGTAGATACATTCGAAATTGAAAGATTCGAACGGCTACCCGACGGATTAAAATTTGTTTGTGAATGAGCATGATTATGATCTTCCTGGTGGGAATGATTTTTAATCAAGCGACCGTTAACTGAAAAATGAGCATTGTTCCGGAAACGACTGTTATCGTAACGGATATTATCCTTATTCACGGATATTATCCTATTCATCTGCCTGGCACGAGCCTCAACGACTCTTTTGCGTGAAGGGCATTCCAAAAAGTTAGCTTTGTGAGGGCCCTTGCAATTGGCGCTAGTGAGCTTAGAACTTTTGTTTTGCGGATAGCTTAGGATCCTGACCACTTAGAAGGCGTCTTCGACAAAATTGTCCATTAGCTCAAGGACTATCATTATAAAAGCTATGAGATTTAGGATTTTGCCACCAGGCGGTAGTGAGCATGAAACTTTTGTTTTACGAATATCTCAGGATTTTGCCACCAGGCGGCGCTATTGAGCATATAACTTTTGTTTTGCGGATAGCTCAGGATCCTGACCACTTAGAAAGATGGCGTCTTCGGCAAAGTTGTTCAGTAGCTCAAGGACTATCATTATTTTAGCCAAGAGATTCGAGATTTTGCCACCAGGCGGCGCTAGTGAGCATAGAACTTTTGTTTTGCGGATAGCTCAGGATCCTGACCACTTAGAGAGATGGCGTCTTCGGCAAAGTTGTGCAGTAGCCCAAGGACTTTAATTATTCCAACCAAAAGATTCGAGATTTTGCCACGAGGCGGCGCTAGTGAGCATAAAACATTGGAACTCCAAAAGTGATGGTACGGGCAAACATTCGAAAAATTCATCAGTAATGTTTAGATCGACGTGTATCTGGTTTCTAACACAAGCAAGCAAGCTGGCTTGCGACTGGAAAATGCATAAAAGATAAATCGGCCCCAAATTTACGTCTTTGCTATTTCGATATTCTCTCATGGTGTAATTTAGAGGCTTCGCTTCCATCTGCGCTCCTCCATTCTCCTATACATCCGAGGCGGTTTTGAAAGGGCTACAGTTTGCAGTAGCCAATGTGGGGATCCTCACCAGGTAATTCGGTAGATTGTTGTAAATTGTCGTTTGGTGGTCGTAGCAAGAAAATAATATTGGCAACTGTAGTGTTGTACGACGAGACATACTGCTCCGAAGCTGCCCGGTATCCGGATCATTTTGAATGTTGACTGATTTCATCCAATTTAGAACAGCTCGAAAATCATTTCCTTTGCATCTTATGATCTGGAGCGCAGACCGGAACGCGATCTGCGAGTATGCTGTAGGGTGACTGTAGCATCGATACGATATTGCATGATGTGTCAGCCTCAAATCAGCCATACAATCGCTATAACAGATCGTGTTGTTTCTGCTGCACAGTCTGTATATCGTAGTGACTCTCGCCACCCTGCTCTCGTAAACAATTATCTTCTTTTTTTTTTAGTATCATTTCAAACATTACATTTATTTCTTATATCTAGGTGTTCTGTGTTAGACAACACTATCATCCTAATTTGGTAAAACAAATCTAAGATTTTATTAACTTTTTGTTAATAACATATTACATTTCATTTGCCGTAGCAGTTCAGATTTTTTACAGGTGAGTTGATTTCGCCTGCTTATAAGAGAAAAAAAAAGTTTTTAATATACTTAACCTGACTTAACCTAAACATATAACGCATTAATCGTGGCAATAGAAGATTGTGACGATTTTTGCCTGAAATTATTGATTATTTTATTTGACATTTGTTCCAATGTTTCAACACTGGATTTTCTATGTAACTCATTGGTACTATACCAGGGAGGAAGCCTCAGAATCATTTTCAAAATTTTATTTTGAATTCTCTGCAGAGCTTTCTTCCTGGTATTACAACAGCTAGTCCATATTGGTACAGCATACAACATGGCTGGCCTGAAAATTTGTTTGAATATCAAAAGCTAGTTCTTACGACAAAGTTTTGATTTTCTATTAATAAGGGGATATAGACATTTTACATATTTATTACATTTGGCTTGAATGCCCTCAATGTGATTTTTGAAAGTTAAATTCTTATCTAGCATGAGCCCTAGATACTTAACTTCATCTGACCAATTTATTGGAGCGCCTCTCATCGTGACAACATGTCTACTTGAAGGTTTCAAATAAAGAGCTTTTGGTTTATGTGGGAATATTATTAGTTGAGTTTTGGAAGCATTAGGAGAAATCTTCCATTTTTGCAAGTATGAAGAAAAAATATCCAAACTTTTTTGCTATCGACTACAGATGACACGTAGGCTTCGTACTTTGGCGGAGAGGCCTGTGTCATCCGCAAACAAAGATTTTTGACATCCCTGAGGTAGCTCAGGTAAGTCAGATGTGAAAATATTGTATAATTGTCTGGAGTTCTGATAATTAACCTGAAGTGTACGATTTGACAGATAACTTTGAATTATTCTAACAATGTATGTTGGAAAATTAAAGTTTTTCAATTTTACAATCAAACCTTCATGCCAAACACTGTCGAATGCTTTTTCTATGTCTAGAAGAGCAAGACCAGTAGAATAGCCTTCAGATTTGTTGGAACGAATCAAATTTGTTACACGTAAAAGTTGATGAGTGGTCGAATGTCCATGGCGGAATCCGAACTGTTCATTGGCAAAAATTGAATTTTCGTTAATGTGGGCCATCATTCTGTTCAAAATAACCTTTTCAAAAAGTTTACTGATGGAGAAAAGCAAACTGATTGGACGATAGCCAGAAGCTTCTGCAGGATTTTTGTCTGGTTTTAAAATTGGAACAACCTTAGCATTTTTCCATTTGTCAGGAAAATATGCTAATTGAAAACATTTGTTAAATATATCAACTAAAAATGATAAGCTACTTTCGGGAAGTTTCTTGATGAGGATGTAGAAAATACCATCATCGCCAGGAGCTTTCATATTTTTGATTTTTTTAATAATAGTTCTCACTTCTTCCAAATCAGTCTCCCAGGCATTTTCGAAAACGTTCTCTTGATTGAGAATATTGTCGAACTCCTGAGTAACTTGATTTTGAATTGGACTAGTAAGTCCTAAATTAAAATTGTGCGCACTTTCAAACTGCATAGCAAGTTTTTGAGCTTTTTCGCAATTAGTCAGTGTTTTCCTCTTTCAATGCCGGTATTGGTTTCTGAGGTTTTTTCAAAAATTTGATAGGATTGAGAATCGCTTCATGGGATATTTGAAATGTAACAGGGACATGATCAGAATCAAAATCAGCATGAGTAACTAATTGACTACAAAGATGACTAGAGTCGGTTAAGACCAAATCAATCGTAGATGGATTTCTAGAAGAGGAAAAACATGTGGGGCTATCAGGGTATTTAATTGAGAAATATCCTGAAGGGCACTTATCAAATAAAATTCTGCTGTTGGAATTACTTTGAGAATTATTCCATGACCGATGTTTGGCATTAAAGTCACCAATGACAAAAAATTTTGACTTATTGCATGTCAATTTTCGCAAGTCAGTTTGGAGCAAATTAACTTGCTGTCCAGAGCATTGAAAAGGCAAATAGGCAGCTATGAAAGTATATTTACCAAACTGTGTTTCAACAGAAACACCTAAAGTTTCAAAAACTTTAGTTTCAAATGACGTAAGCAGTTGATGTTTTATACGCCGATGAATGATGATTGCAACTCCCCCACATGCCCCATCAAGTCGATCGTTACGATAAACAAAAAAGTTAGGATCTTTTTTGAGTTTAGATCCAGGTTTTAAATAATTTTCGGTAATAACTGCTATATGCACGTTATTAGCTGTAAGAAAATTAAACAGCTCGTCCTCTTTACCATTCAGAGAACGAGCATTCCAATTTAAAATTTTTAAATTATTATTTGGATCCATTAGAAAAACGTAATCCAATAACAATTTGATTTGTAAATTTTACACCTACTTGGACTGCTTCAGTCATAGTGGTGGCTTTGAACATTGCATCAATCATGAGATTCAATTGTTCAGTTAGAAAATTAAAATCAGAGGCAGACATATCACCTGATGATTTCTCATTGGACGAAGAAGCGGAGTAGGAGTTACCTGTGGGGTTTTTTTTCCATTTGATTTGAAACAAGTAGAATGGGTACTCAAGGAACGAATAGGGGAAGAGTTCGAATTACCTGCTACGATGTCGGCAAAGGATTTACCGTGGGTAGATACATTCGAAATTGAAAGATTCGAACGGCTACCCGACGGATTAAAATTTGTTTGTGAATGAGCATGATTATGATCTTCCTGGTGGGAATGATTTTTAATCAAGCGACCGTTAACTGAAAAATGAGCATTGTTCCGGAAACGACTGTTATCGTAACGGATATTATCCTTATTCACGGATATTATCCTATTCATCTGCCTGGCACGAGCCTCAACGACTCTTTTGCGTGAAGGGCATTCCAAAAAGTTAGCTTTGTGAGGGCCCTTGCAATTGGCGCATTCAAACTTTCTGGTATCTTCTTTCACAGGACAGTCGTCCTTAGCGTGAGAAGAACCTCCGCAAATCATGCATTTAGCATCCATGACCATGTACCATGACCCCACTTTTGGCACCGACGGCACTGAGTGGGGTTCTGGTAATTTCCTCCAGGTTTCTGGAAATGTTCCCACGTCACACGGACATCGAATATGAGTTTAGCTTTTTCTAAAGCTTTGTTAAAGTTCTTTTTTGTTAAAGTGAACTAAATAATATTCTTGAGAAAGCCCTTTCCGAACAATGCCAGATTGGGTTCTCTTTTTCATAATGATTAGTTGGACTGGGGAAAATCCAAGTAAATCATTTATTCCATTTTTGATCTCTTCAGGTGATTTATAGTCACTTGAGAGACCTTTCAAGACAACTTTGAACAAACGTTCAGTTTTGTCGTCATAAGTAAAAAATTTGAACTTCTTCTCTTCAAGATGTCTGAGAAGAAGTTCACGATCTTTAATAGTTTACGGCAAAACGCGACAGTCTCCTTTCTTTGCGATTTGGAAGGAAACCTTGATTCCCCTAATGGAGTTCAAGATCTCCTGCCTAAATCCCCCAAATTCGGAACAACTAACCACGATTGGCGGCACTCTTTGCTTCCTCACTTGAATCAAAGAGCCTGGGCTAGAGGCTGCTTCGATTTGGTGTTCGGAAAATTTGTCTAGAGCATCGAACTGATTGCTCATTTCGATACAATTATTCATTTCACCCTTGGAAGAAACTTCGCATTACGGGGAAACGTCCTTTCTTCCATTCTTGCCACGTGTAGTGACAGCTTTGAAAACCACTTTTTTGGAAGGAAGTAGTGAATTCAGAGATTCACCCTTCCTTTTGTTAGTTGTTGATACCATGTTTAGTTAATAAACGAGAAAGACGTGACCTTCGAGAGGTTTTTCCCCTAAACGGTGTCCAAGAAGGATTACCACCGCTAGCTTTCGCCAACGGGTCCAACGAAAAATCGAAGGCACAGGTCCTAACAAGGATCGTAAAGGGATCAATAGTAGAAAAAATAGTACTGAAAAGTACTGTTTAAGAAGCACTGAAAAGTACCGTTTTTAATTTTAGCACTGAAAAGTACTGTTTGTGTAGCACTGAAAAGTACTGTTTTATTGCTTTAGGCAGTTTTTAAGAAAACTTCCAAAAGCAGAGAGAATTCGTGTACGCACAGCACGAAGGTACGATGCGCACTGAACGATTATCTTCTTGTGATTTACTTCTCGAACTGGTTTTAGTTTCCGTTTTCTGTTTGAGTCTACGGAGGTACGGCGCTGCCACCTCCGTAGTCGCGAATATTGCTTGATGCGAGATATCGGCCGGATTACCGATTGAACCATTCCAAACTTTGCATCCAGTGCCACATTTGCGTTGCTGCCCTCATTGTTTGATCTTGATGATAGTACAGAGGAAGTTTGTGATACATCGTACCACATATTCGTCACCGTATCACAGTTGGTGACTCCGTATCTTTTGTCTGCGGTAGAATTGAGTAACGCGTCGATATTCGACTGCTGTGTCTCATTCCGTTCAGATCGATTCGCTGTGGGATCTTCCTGCATTAGCTTCATTTTATCGAATTGCGACTCCTTCACGTTGATTGATAGTCTGTTGTTGTCTGTTTTAGAGAGAGTAATTTTCTTTTCCAGTTGCTCTTTTAGCAATCTATATTTGGCTTCCATAGCCTTTCGCTCCAAAGCCAGAGCTCGTTCTCTGCCTCAAACGCACGCTGCTGTATTGCGCGCTCCGCTTCCAGTTGCTCCAACTTTAGTGCAATAAGTGCAGATTTGCCTCTGATCGTTGAGCATGAACCGCGACTTGTCATCGGTCGCTCGTTGCATGAATCGGGGCGCGAACGGTTACCGCAGTCTCCCGATTCTTCTTCATTTCTATCCATCGGGAAATCCATATTCTGCGAAATTTCTTTAAGTTTGTTACGGGAACAATGGACTCATTGCCGAACTCTTTTTAGCAAAACGCAAACTCCGGGATGTTGGGTGCGAGGTAGCTTAAAGCTGAAACATTTTATTTTTAATTAGATTTAAGAACAAGCTTACAAATTTCGGTTTCGGAGCCTGTTTCCATTGTATTGTGCGCATGATTCGTGATTGTCTATCAACTGTGATATTAGTTGTAGGTTAGAAATAGTTACTAATCGTTTTATATAATAATAACTTACAAATCGCACTATCTATGATTGTTTAGACATAAGTTTTAACGTTAGGTTTAAGTTCAATTGTAAATAATTGTGAGATAAAGATATAATTTTATGCTCACAATAGTTCCAATATAAACCCGTATCACTGAGCACAGCGAGCCAACAAACTTCCTATTCTTCTCTCGTGTCATCTGTTCATCATTGAATTGTAAATCTATCGCTGTATTCTATTCTCACGGCGGGGCAGTGTTGGCAGCAACACTAATAGTTTTCGATTTTAGACAGGGATACAATGGATTTTTGATTGATGGTAATCAATTTTAAAATTAATCAATTTTTGTATTAGTGTACATGAAGTACCAGTTTTACAATAGTATCAGTGTGGACGTAAGAATATAACCTTAAACGAAGCAATGGTGCGAAAACTTCAACATATTCAAGTATTTATGCTTAACATTGACGAATGGTCCACTTACCCCACTGATACACTTCCCCCACTGTACCTTACCTATTTTTTCACTTCTTCACTTTTCGGAGAATTTATGTGGTGAAAACGTTTTAAAATTCACTATTAAAATTGTAAATTGGAATTTGGAATTTGCTTATAGTCAGAGTACGATTTATTTTTTTAGAATCGCTTCGTGGGAAATTAGAAATGTAGCAGTGGTATGATGAGAATCAAAATCAGCATAGTTGACTGAAGTCGATTAAGACCAAATTAATAGTAGAAGGGTTTCTCAAAGAGGAAAAACAAGTAGCAGTTAGTAATTCGTAGTAGGCAGCAACAAGTGGCAAGAATACATCTTTATTATAGTATCGATGTTTTGAGAATTACCAACCCTCTTGTAGAAGCAAAGGTCACATTCCGTATGCATTTGTCGTTGATGACGAAATAAAGGCTTTCCGACGAATCAGAAGATTTTTTCCCGATCAGCTCATTTGCATGAAATGAGCTGTTAATCTGCAATATCGAATGATTATGACAGTATAAAGAAAATATGCTTTTAATTAAATCAGGCGGATATTCTGTAATGAATATGATGGAAGATTTGCAATGGCTTGTATAGCCGCAATGTCTATTTTTATCCAGTACTCCAAATTAATTATGAAATTTAAGCTTCCACAAGTAATGCAATATATGTGTACACCCATAACCTTCAGGATCAGCAGTCACACTTTCAGGTGTAATTAAAATTAATTGCACGTCTGTCCATGGACTCCTTCCGCCACTTCTCGTCTGACATCGGTGAGGTGTTCGATTTCTGCAATCAATCAAGGCACGTGTGCACCTTTTTGTAGCAATTGTGTTATCGAATGACACACTTCAGTGAGCCAAAAAAAACTTGATAACATCACGTATGCTTCCGAGCATGACGCAACCCAAGCATTGATTCAAGAAACATTTTCAAGGAGAAAATTATCACTTCTTGATGTCCTACTCGAGAGTATGAACCGTGGGTGTAGTCAGGGGGGCATTGCCCCCAAGTAACACAGAGAACATCTTCTCGGTGAGCTATCCGAAAATGATGTTGTAATCAGATGTTAAAGATGAAATCCAATACATCTTCTGTTCTAAAACAGTTCTCGAGATGTTTTAGAAGAACATATCCATTCTGCAAGCTCAGATCCAATGTTTATGTTATATTCCTGATTGACAAACGTATATATTACTTAATTTAAGCACTCCCCATAACCAAACTTCAGTTTATGCAAATTTAGTTATAAAGTTGCTCTTAAATACATCTTTCGTACATGTTTGTTTGATTGTTTTGATAGAGATGTTATAGTTATGTTTTTTCTGTCAAATGAAAAACATTTTTAGCATGTGTCTCTATGACATCTCAGTTTCTCCCCGAAGATGGATGCAGAAACTTGTAGCAAAACTAAATCTGTAGCGAACAAATAAGTAAAATGGTAGTTAATGCAAGCGGAGAAGAAAAATGACTGAACATATACACGAAAATAGTGCGCAAATGAAAGTTCTTCAGATGTGATTTGTTCCAATGACAACGAGCATTTCATCTCAACGACGAAATTTGACATTTTCAATGAATTGAGCAGCATTTATATTTGTTATTTTGAACATGTACTGAATACGTAGTTATAACTTCATTCAAATATAAAATTGCTTCCAACACTCCAACACAACTGTCTTCTTTTCCAAAGCAATGCCATGTTACAGCACCGATCAGAAAAATTAAAAACTGTAGAGCTTTCATTGCAAGCAATTGACATTTAGCTGAATTATGGTTTTCAGCACAAAACGCCAGGAATAGGTTCGACCCAGCTAAAAGGTTTGTTTTTTTTTTATATTACGTTCTATTGAAAAAAAAAAACACATCAACCCATTGTATTTTTAGGTACCTAATCCAATAACCATTCCAAAAAGTTTTAACCTACCCGGTAGGCATCTAATTGAATCCACCATGTTTCTCGCTTGTTCCTCCAAAGAAAAAAAATCACACAATCGGATATATTTCACTGAACTTAAGCTGCAATTGCGCATGTTTTAAATGGCGCATCAATAAACAAGGAGTACAACACTCAGTTTCACCTAAATTATAATGCGGCACCTAAAAAAACATACACCATACATGCACAAATATTACTTTATATTTTAAAACTCGTAACTTGCAAAAACAAATATCCCAAGTAAATCTCATGCAGCAAAATGCTTGTTTTTCATCACGTTATTGGCACCATTTGAAGTCAATGGATGATTTATTTTGTTTTTTGTTTTTTGAGCTGTCGAAATATTTCAAACACCTAATACACAAAATGCATTTGTATTCTAATACGGAAAATCACGTCTTGATAACTTGATAACAACTTATTGGTATTAATGATAATGAATATGATAATGAATATAACTTTTATATAACTCATCAGAATGCTATGAGAAGTATGAAGTAGGTATTTTAAAACATCTAATTGGACTATGAAAGATGTTTTAAATCATTCACCGCCTGCGCTTTTTCGGTTATAAAGGAGTATGATATTTAGTATTGTTCATTCGAAATAAAACAGCGGCGATGTATGAAAGGTGTATTTTGACCACGTTTATGACAAAATGTGTTACTTGCCCCCCCCCCCCCCTTGGCTAACAAAAACAAAATCAACTGGTTTGTTGTTTGAATTAAAAAATATGGTCTTCAGCATTCATGTTAAAATTGTGTTATGATAATAAACTTTTTGAATAAATCTTGGAGTCTAACTTAAAATCAGACTTCTTCCAAAGTTCTTACCAGAAACTATTCGGAGCTTTTATCAACAGTTCACAATTGTATCTTGTTTTCGAAAAGCGGTTATGAAACTCAAAATGTTTTTGACTAGCATCTGTTCGTTATCTTAAAATCAATTCATGGAGGAACACTTCAAAGAAATCGTAAAGGAATCCGATAAGGGATAATTCCACATTTTCGTTATGTTCTTCAATGATGATACCATATGCTTTGGGGTAATCGAATTCAATTTGCCTCCGAGCGTCGGAGCCTTTCAAGAGGCTCCGCAGCCCCCCAAACCGCCTCTGACGAAAATCCTGATCACGCCCACGGTATGAACATTCTCGATAATCACACGCCGAGAAGTGGCAACTTTTCAACTCCCACCTATTGTCCCTCGTAGCAAAGGTTCCGACCGGCAGAGGCTCACTTTGTTCGTTTATGCAGCGAATTGGAAAATCGCTTTTCACCTTCATCACTATCATCAACACCATCTCTTTCTCGACTGGGGCCATTCAATGTTGGGGGCGGTTTAGATAGATACTGCCGAGTCATCATCGTTATCATCAGCGTCATCAACAAGAACAACATTGTCCATGTTTTGTGCCTGTGCCATCGTTTGTCCTTCGTTGAAAATTCCTAGCTGAACTGTGCATATGAGGCTGAATCGAGTGGGACTGACTTCTGCTGAGACATGTGGAAAAGAAACAATTGTGAGAATTTATTGATTCTTCATTGGAAAGTGTTTACTGAAGTTCTGGTCTGGGAAAACAAAGTCATCATTTTTCATCGGTTTTATCACACTCGTTGCTAGGTCTGAGGCAGGCGGTAGCTCGATCCAGATAGCGCACATTCTCAGAAGAGCAGTGTAGTAGCCCACAAGATACTTTAGATGATTCCTGTTAAAAATTTGTGGGCGATGTGAGGAATGATAACCATTCTAGAAGACACAATAATTGAGGATTAGACTTGTAAGCATCCTACCTAATGAGCATGAGCATAAGCATTGATGACCGTGCATTTTGTAGTTGCTACTCCGTGATTGGCCAGAATAATCAAAGTTGCACAAGGAATCATTAGATATAGCTTGGAAGTAGTTTGCCATATGCCACACAATGTATCATTCATTTCTTATATCTAGGTGTTCTGTGTTAGACAACACTATCATGCTAATTTGATAATACAAATATAAGCTTTTATTAACATTTTGTTAACAACATATTACATACTTGTTTTTAATTATGAATCGTGGTTTACGGCTAACCAGCCGAGTGGAAGTTTAACAACTACCAAAAAGCTAAACATTACATATAATTTGCAATTGGATTAGATGGACAAATTGATGTGAAGATTTGCGAAAAAGTTACACGTCCTCTCAGTGAGAATCGAACCCACGACTCCCCGATCTCTAGTTGGGGCGCGTTACCACTACGCCATGAGAGGACTCATGAACGCAGAAGTTAACCTGAATTCGATTTCAGCTCAATAATCACGTGGTCCTTTTTCGCAAAGTGCACCTCTTTCGGAAGAATTAGATGCCCATCCAAACACAACGCTTTCTATATATATCCAATGCCTAGCCCGAGAGCGCATTGTTTTTCAGGTATAGGAATAGCACACTACACTAGCCAGCAACTGCGCTGGCTGAGGTATCTATTGTGTGGGCTTCCAATGGGTCGCGACGTTCTCTAACGACCGGTTACGGAACATGAGTCCGTTGCTCGATAATCCAATTGCAAATTATATGTAATGTTTAGCTTTTCGGTAGTTGTTAAACATATTACATTTCATTTGCTGTAGCAGTTCATATTTTTCACATGTGAGTTGATTTCACCTGCATATAAGAGAAAATAAAAACACGTTTTCAATTTACTTAACCTATATTAACCTACACTTTTTTATATATTAAACTTTGGGAGGGATTACACTAGTTTACAACATTTCTGAACTTAGTAAGCTGAGCTTCATTTTCAATGTAAAATCGTACGCTGAATCCAAAAAAAAATGTCAAAAAAATTCACAGTAGAACAGTTTTTGAGATACGCTCAATATTTGATTTTTTTGGTTTTTCAAAAAAGTACATTTGCTAAAATTGATGTATCTCCGGATTTAGAGCACCAAATCTAAACTTTTTTTTAGAAAAATAAAGCTAATTAAATGTGCTTTCTACCGTCTGAACATCACTTTGTTGTGCAAATTACGGTTTTCTAGATATTTATGGCATAATCAAATTTTTTCGATATTTTTGAGTAAAATTTAACCAAATTTTCAACTTTTAGCTAAGTTTTAAGCACGATGCTGATGTTTTAAAATTCGTTTATCATGTTGAACTCAAGGTATGTAAAAAACCAAAAGAAAAAAGTACCTAATGACTGAAATCGGTTGAAAATTGAAGATGTTATGGCATTTTTTGTAGAACACTTGAATTTTGAAGTTTTTACGATTTTCAAGCGATCTCAACAACATGAAGAAAATTTAATGCATTTTCATTTAGATTTGCTTAAACTTTCAACAGTTAATAAGTCTTAGTTAAGATTTAATGTTGTGTTATCAATCCATAATTTTAGATCACGACTAATCTGTAAAAAGGGCGTTTGTATTAACAGAGCTTCTACTTCACTCAGAACATAAGTTTTATCTCTACTAATTATCTCTACAACAATCAGTTCATTTCATATATATCAAAGCTTCCTTAAATTAAGCTATAAATTCACATGTAAAAAATATATGTTTAAAAATGGTTGTTTGAATCACTCCGTCTGTTATGCTTGCAATTTGTTTCTCGAAAGAGAAACCAACAATAATCGCCCATCATCACTTCATCCCAAAATCCTTGATAACGACGTTCCATTATTTTCATTTGCTGATGAAAACGTTCCCCGTGCTCATCGCTTTCGTCGCCGAGGTTTTCAGGGAAAAATTTCAAATGCGAGTGTAGGAAATGTATCTTCAGAGACATATTCACACCTGTTAAAATAAAATGTAAAATTTTACAGCTGAAAGTAAATAAAACAAAACTTTAAAATTTATCCATTCTCTTGTAGTTTTTGAGTAAATCGGCTACAATTTCTTCATAGTCTGGGCTCCTGGTGTTCCCCAAATACTCCGCAACTACATGCTGGAACGATTTCCATGCTTCGGCTTCATGATTGTTCAATACGGTGTAGAAATCTTCATCGTTTAACATTTTTTTTTAATTTGAGGACCAACGAACACACCTTCCTTAATCTTGGCATCCGACAAGTTTGGAAAAATGGATTTCAGGTATCCGAAAGCTGGTCCTTCCTTGTTAAGCGCCTTTACAAAATTCTTGAACAACCCAAGCTTTATGTGCAGTGGTGGGAGTGTTATCTGTTCCTTCGCTACGAGAGGATGGCACCTTACATTCTCTTGACCAATTGTAAAAGACTTTCGTTCGGGCCTATTTTCCCGAACGTAATGTTGTTTACGTGCTCGGCTATCCCATTTGCAAAGAAAACACATGAACTTAGTATATTCCTGTTGCAAGCCAGTCAACATTGCAACAACTTTGAGATCTGAGCATATTTTCCAATTATGTTGGTTGTAGCATATCAGGTCAAGTATAAAAGCCATCGATTCGTATGATTCCTTCATGTTCACGGCATGAACTAGCGGAATCGAAGGCGTATTGTTCCCTTGATGCAACAGAACAGTTTTTAAACTTAATTTACTACTGTCGATAAACAAACGCCATTCAGAAGGATCATATGGTTCACCGAATTCTTCAAACAAGCCTCTTATGTCATGGCAAAAGCAAGCACTGTCTTTTTTGGAAAAATATTTTCCAAATTTTTCATGACGCTTTCTGTAGGAAGTAACTTTTGTATCAGCAGAAAGAAAGTTTCGTGCCATCAAGCGCGATGCCAACAATTCTGATTTTTCTTTTGATAAGTCCAAGTCCCTTATCAAGTCATTGAGTTCCGCTTGTGTAAACAGCATCGGCTTTCTTTCGTATTCCACGTCGCTTTCATCAAATTGTGGTTCGTCACTGTCATCCACTGAAGGCTCTCGTTTTCGCTTTGGACAAACAGGATAAGGAGATGAATCTTCATGTGGAATCGGTTTTGTCATTGATTGAACTTGTGGATATTCAACTGCTTTGTGACGTCCGTGTTGCATGACTTTGGTTAAGCAGAAATAACAATCCGCTGCATGACAAAATGGTTGGCGCCATATTGTCGGTACAACAAAGGACAAATGGCTACTGGTACAAGATTTGTTAGTTAGTTAGTTAGTAAATAGCACTTGTTAGTCATTTGAATGTAGAAAATTAAATAATTACCTTTCTCCAGACATCCATCTAGCCAAGCATGTTTTGCGCGAACTACACACAACGTTTGGAGTCCACGTTTTGTCGAGGCTTTTGGGATCAGTTTTGAAATAAAGCCGATATGCAGTTTGCAATGAACTAGTAAAATTTACCAGTGTCGTAAAAATGTAGTTTCCGCAGACGAAACACAATTTTTGCGGATCATTTTTGCACTTAAATTCACGCTTTGCCGCACACATTGTTTCACTATGTTCAACAAACAGTACTACCTGTCAACAATGTTTTCCCTGCGACGAAAGTGCTGTCAAAATCATTTTGTCATAACAAAGTTATAACGTTCAAACGCCAAACAGACAAGCAGCATAAACTTATCATTAAACTTGAAACCACATCAAAAATAGTTATAACTACATCAAAACAGTTAAAGGACCAAACATTTCAGGAATCAGTCAGGAATTTATATTTCTTGTATCACATTAATCGCCATGATCATTCAGCCGTTGAGCCAGCAACACTGAAGAAAGCTTGACATCGCAGTAGCCTGAACTTTCGTATGCCATAATTGAACACGGATGGCTTCGGAAATTTTACAGTATGTAGCCAAGGTTGATACATCTTTCACGTTCTCAAATGAGCCCATGGCCTTATTTTATACACGTATTCATTGTAGTTTGTTTGTTGGATTTAATATTGAATCATAAAAAGTTCATCATCATCATTATTAGCTTGAAATATATCAAGACTCCATGTTAGTAAAACTGGCCTTTTTTAATATATACGCAAACACATAAATTCTGCTTTTACATACGCCCTTTTCATTAATTAGTCGTGATCCAAAATTAATAACTGATAAAACGGTTAACAAAGCATGGAATCTGTACTAAGAGTCATTCAAAGTGAAAGGATTTAGTGAAATTTATATGGATTTCGTCTTGTTGTTTTAAAAGGTCAAAACTTCAAAATTCAAGTGTTCTACAAAAAATGCCATAACATCTTCAATTTTCAACCGATTTCAGTCATTAGGTACTTTTTTCTTTTGGTTTTTACATACCTTGAGTTCAACATGATAAACGAATTTTAAAACATCAGCATCGTGCTTAAAACTTAGCTAAAAGTTGAAAATTTGGTTAAATTTTACTCAAAAATATCGAAGAAATTTGATTTTGCCATAAATATCTAGAAACCCGTAATTTGCACAACAAAGTGATGTTCAGACGGTAGAAAGCACATTTAATTAGCTTTATTTTGCTAAAAAAAGTTTAGATTTGGTGCTCTAAATCCGGAGATACATCAATTTTAGCAAATGTACTTTTTTGAAAAACCAAAAAAATCAAATATTGAGCGTATCTCAAAAACGGTTCTACTGTGATTTTTTTGACATTTTTTTTTGGATTCAGCGTACGATTTTACATTGAAAATGGAGCTCAGCTTTTAAAGTTCATGACTTTCATTTTTATTTGTAAACTAGTGTTATTAGAGTATGTTTAAAGCTACAAATGAACTTTAACACTTCACACTTTTGCAAAAAAAATAAAATACTAAAATCACTAAGGTGAGCAAATACCTTTAAACTCTAATATGTGTTGCTTATCTTGACAGATAGGCCTATTTCGTCTGCGACTTACAGATTTCTTCAGTGTCGAGTGCTCGACTTGAAGAGAACATCGCATGGATCTATTATTTATACTAGAAAAAGTGTGTGGGTATGTTAGAACTAGATTCTACCTGTAATCGTATACAGGAGGTCATTTTTTTAATTGTGTACCTAATCAAATGAAAGGATTGTCAAAATTACAAATTCCTGCTTGTTTGGCAGGTGGTCAATCAATGTGTTTATGTATTGTGTGTGTGAAGGTTAGGTATAAGTCTAAACAGCCAAGAGTACCCATTTCCTTGATCTTTGTTTTGTAATTTATTGTGGTTTTGTTTGAAAATTTCTATGCTTTCCGCTACGTCAAGCTTCCAAGGATTTGAAATATGACGTAAGAGTTTGATATTTTTTGTGTTAAGGAAATGTTGTTCATTGTAAATATGTTCTGCAACTTTTGATTTGAAATGGTGTACATGTCCTTTTTCTGTGTCTTTGTGTGCTTTAGTAACTTCTGCTACATGTTCTTTAAAACGTGTATTGAGAGTCCGTTTTGTTTGTCCTATGTAAATTTTATTGCAGTGGTCGCATGTAATTTGGTAAACGCCTGATTTATATAAACTGTCAAATGGGTCTTTTGTTGAACCTAGGAGAGTTTGGAGTTGGTTGTTTCTACTGGTAAAAACTAACTCGAAACCAAACTTTCGTAGGATTGGGCGTAGCTTTTTTGTTTCATCGTTGTAATTGACGGCTATATGTTTGAGTGTTGGTTGTTCTTGTGTCAGAGTAGTAAGTGAACGTTTGTATTGTTCTCGTGTTCTTTTGTCGATGAGTTGTTGTATTGTTTGTCTTGTGTAACCGTTTAATTGTCCTGTTTCAAAAATGTAGTTAAGTTCCTTTCTTCTACCAGTTTCACTGAGGGGGATTGTTAGCATTCGATGTATCATGTGATTGAAGGAAGACATTTTGTGTTGGTGTGAGTGATTTGATGTGTTTGGAATAAGTGTTAGTTGGTTTTCTATAGATTTTAAATGTAAGTGATGAGTGTTCCTTTACAATAAGTAAGTCCAAGAAAGGCAATTTGTTATCCTGTTCCACTTCGTAAGTAAATTCAATGTTTTTGTGAGCCTTATTGATTGTTTCTAAAGTTTGGGGTAAGATGTGTTTTTTAACTATGCTGAAAACATCATCAACGTAACGCCACCAGATTTCACAAAAAATATCAAAAAAATTTCAAACAAAACCACAATAAATTACTAAACAAAGATCAAGGAAATGGGTACTCTTGGCTGTTTAGACTTATACCTAACCTTCACACACACAATACATAAACACATTGATTGACCACCTGCCAAACAAGCAGGAATTTGTAATTTTGACAATCCTTTCATTTGATTAGGTACACAATTAAAAAATGACCTCCTGTATACGATTACAGGTAGAATCTAGTTCTAACATACCAACACACTTTTTCTAGTATAAATAATAGATCCATGCGATGTTCTCTTCAAGTCGAGCACTCGAGTTTAAAGGTATTTGCTCACCTTAGTGATTTAAGTATTTTATTTTTTTTTTGCAAAAAGTGAAGTGTTAAAGTTCATTTGTAGTTTTTTTCTATCTTAACCTAAATATATAACGCATTAATCGTGGCAATAGAAGATTGTAACGATGTTTGCCTGAAATTAGAAAATTATTTTATTTGACCCCTCTCATCGTGACAACATGTCTACTTGAAAGTTTCAAATAAAGAGCTTTTGGTTTATGTGGGAATATTATTAGTTGAGTTTTGGAAGCATTAGGAGAAATCTTCCATTTTTGCAAGTATGAGGAAAAAATATCCAAACTTTTTTGCAATCGACTACAGATGACACGCAGGCTTCGTCCTTTGGCGGAGAGGCCTTGAAACGGATTTACAACCGTCTCATTCAGAACCCTATCCAAATTGAATTTGCGCCTGCAAAATAGGCAACCCTAATGTAAAAGTGCTCGAATCGATAGTTGTTTTAAAAGTATTAAAATTTTGGTTAAAGTCCAGTCGGAGGATAGTGTGTGTTGGTTAAGTAGTACCAGGAAAGTAAATTTTTAATATGAAATATGTAATCAAGAAATTGAACCGGAAACCTAAATGAAAAGAAAAAAAAAGAAATTATAAGGGGTCCTGGAACGGAGATCAAATCTACTCGATCTTTCCCGTTCAGACCACCGGACTGAGAAGATCGTTATAAAGTGAATATTTCAAAAGAAGCTAATTAAAAGTGTTTGCTAAGTTTGCTCAAAGTATGAAGTTCTAAATCTAATTAAACAAAGTTTAATGTGAAATGTTTTCCTAAAGCTATTTTCAGAGTGAAGTTTTGCTAAAATTCCATTATTAAAAAAAAATCGTGAGTCTAGTTGTGGAAGAAATTCTATCAGGGTGAGCACATGTTAATTGAGTTTTAATTAAGTGATATCTATTTACAATTTAAACAAAAAAATAGGAAAATCAATCGTGAGTCATTAATAGCCAGTAAAAATACGGAGAAGAAAAGCCTAGCTGAATTGTGAGGTAAATTCAAGAAGTGGTATTGGTGGTATTTTTGGTGCTAATAAAGTTTGGATTTCACAGTCACCAGCAGTGACCACACCGCCATTGGGTGGTTAGTGGAGGTGTATAGTGTGGAGGAGCGAATCGTCGCTAGTGCATGCGAGTCCATCACCGCCAGCACAGAAACCAATAGCACCTATCTTCAACACGTGTGCTAAGGATCAGACGAGGGGCGATCCCCTGGGGATATTTTTCGCCTCGTGGCTCCAGGCCACTAAAGATATACCCAGAGAGCGTGGCCAACGGTGTAAGGAGTCCGGCCTCGCGAGCACCACCCGTCACCACGTGGTTGCAGAGATTTGCGAGACGTCTGAGTGAGGAAAGTCTGCCACCGCCGGAGTGAATCGCCCTTGACTCACGTCCCGGGAAAAACCCATGGTAATCAGGCCGTCTGATCCGTGTTCCATCCACCCCATCATCGGGATCCATCTCGTCGTGGTGTTGTTTACATCGACCGTCGCGGGATCGAGCTTCGCCCGAGCTCAATTCGTGGACGACGCCCATACGACGACCCCGAACCTCGTGCTGCCGTGAGATTGAAGCAGTACGATCCTCCACAGTTTCATCGGGGCCTACCATCCCGACTCTCGAAAGTGATCGTGCAAGAACCGACGGCCGGCGGCCGTTATCCGCCAGGTAACCCACGAGTCTACGGAGAGCTGTAAGTACCAAAACCATACCACGACAGTAGTGAACCGATTTGATACCACCACTAATAACAGTAACGGCCGATGGGATTGTAATAGTAGTGAAAACGAGATTAATTTGTTTCGACTCACAGAGAACCGATAAATAGATTTGCAAGTGACGTCACTGATAGGATTTTTTTTAATAAATTGTTGCAAGCTCAAGGAAATGTTGCAGAGATGAGAGATAGCTAGGAAAGAAGTGTTGCATGCAACCAAATACAAAATTCAAACTGCAAAGTAGCTTTTGAAACTAATTTTTTTTTCTAATAATAAATAGATTTTTGAGAACTATTTAATTCTTTTGATCAGCTTCAAAAAAAATTTTAACTTAATTTTATGAATAAACTTTGGGAATGTTTAAAAGAACTTTTAGTGAATAGTTTTGAATTTTGCGTTGGAAAGGAAAACCAATTTTGGGAAGGAAGCTTGGGAGATTTGGAAGGTAAAAAGGAGGTGGATTCTTCAAAGGACTAGATCTTGAGTTAGCTGGGCAATCAAACAGTGAATTCTGGCAGACGACTTACGTCGTCTGGCGTTAAAGCTAGAATTTTGGAGGTCCTTGCAGGATCCTCCTTACAGCCTGTGTCATCCGCAAACAAAGATTTTTGACATCCCTGAGGTAACTCAGGTAAGTAACACCAGCTCTTATAGGAAGTCTTTCAGACTTGGAGTTCTGATAATAAACCTGAATTGTACGATTTGACAGATAGCATAGCATAGCATAGCATAGCATAGACTGACTGTACATGTCAATGGTTGCTACTCCGTGATTGATCGGAACTGGTAAGAATTGCACTACGATCCAAATGAATAAGGGATGGGAGTTTCCGCTTACTCTCGAAGTGCAATTTTAGCAGATCTAATATTATTGATCAATAACGGCGCCGGCCAAGTCCTTACAGTCAGTTGAGATGGGGAAGGAATGTTAGGGTGTAATGATTGTTGCTTCTAGAGACCGAGAATACCTCTGCATCTCCACAATCACCACGGGAAGGATGTTTATTATTGAGGGAAGAATAGATCTGGGAGTCACCTCTGGTCGATGATGCGATCCATGGACAAGGGGGAAATATACGACTCATATTTAAAGCTAGTGTTGTACTTTTGTCTCGAGTAGTTTTTGGTAGAAGCTTTAAAAAATACGTCAACATCTGTAATGTCGAACAATTCAAAAGAAGTTTTAAATAATGACGAAAACTGAAAATTACATGTATATATTTTAAATTATATGAAACAGGAATAATGCCGACACTTGTAGTGACGAACTATACATAGTTTGTTTGAAAATTAAATATGAGTATTACTGCGCATTTTGTCTCGATATGGTAGAAGTTTTAAAAAACATGTCAACATTCACAATGTCGAACAATTCAAAAGATAATTTTTAATAATGTCAAAAAGAGACAAATATATGTATATTGAAATTGTATAAGAAAAAAGCATAATGCCGACACTTATAGTGACGAACCATACAAAGTTTGTTTTAAAATTACTTAAAAGTTACGCCTTCAAGAAAATATGTGTTATCACAAGCATGAAACGAACTCACCAGTTGATAATCCATCCTCGACTGAACACAAAACTGACACTGACAGCAAAACTTCTTGGCGTCCCGAAAACAAACCGTCTTGCTTGTGCCTTCCAAATACCTACCCAGCAAGACGCTCCAAAACAGAAAAAAAATCTTTGGAGACGAAAACACGCGCGAAACCGTGAGCCAAATCTATCGGACGACGCAAAACCGAACTGTCCTGCTTGGGCTTCACGAAGCACTACCCAGCGAGACGCTTCAAAACAGGAAAAAAATCTCTTGCGACGAAAACATGCGCGAAACCGGGAGCCAAATCTATCGGACGACGCAAAACCGAGCTGTCCTGCTTGGAGTTCACGAAGCACTACCCAGCAAGACGCTTAAAACAGGAAAAATAAATCTCCGGCGACGAAACCGGGAGCCAAATCTATCCGACGACGCAAAACCGAGCTGTCCTGCTTGGGCTTCACGAAGCACTACCCAGCAAGACGCTTCAAAACGGAAAAAAAAAATCTCCGGCGACGAAACCGGGAGCCAAATCTATCCGACGACGCAAAACCGAACTGTCCTGCTTGGGCTTCACGAAGCACTACCCAGCAAGACGCTTCAAAACAGGAAAAAAAAATCTCTTGCGACGAAAACATGCGCGAAACCGGGAGCCAAATCTATCGGACGACGCAAAACCGAACTGTCCTGCTTGGGCTTCACGAAGCACTACCCAGCGAGACGCTTCAAAACAGGAAAAAAAAATCTCTTGCGACGAAAACATGCGCGAAACCGGGAGCCAAATCTATCCGACGACGCAAAACCGAGCTGTCCTGCTTGGAGTTCACGAAGCACTACCCAGCAAGACGCTTAAAACAGGAAAAAAAATCTCCGGCGACGAAACCGGGAGCCAAATCTATCCGACGACGCAAAACCGAGCTGTTCTGCTTGGGCTTCACGAAGCACTACCCAGCAAGACGCTTCAAAACGGAAAAAAAAATCTCCGGCGACGAAAACATGCGCGAAACCGGGAGCCAAATCTATCCGACGACGCAAAACCGAACTGTCCTGCTTGGGCTTCACGAAGCACTACCCAGCAAGACGCTTCAAAACAGAAAAAAAAATCTCTTGCGACGAAAACATGCGCGAAACCGGGAGCCAAATCTATCGGACGACGCAAAACCGAGCTGTTCTGCTTCGACTTCACGAAGCACTACCCAGCAAGACGCTTCAAAACAGGAAAAAAAAAATCTCCGGCGACGAAACCGGGAGCCAAATCTATCCGACGACGCAAAACCGAACTGTCCTGCTTGGGCTTCACGAAGCACTACCCAGCAAGACGCTTCAAAACAGGAAAAAAAAAAAAACTCTTGCGACGAAAACATGCGCGAAACCGGGAGCCAAATCTATCCGACGACGCAAAATCGAACTGTCCTGCTTGGGCTTCACGAAGCACTACCCAGCAAGACGCTTCAAAACAGGAAAAAAAAAACTCTTGCGACGAAAACATGCGCGAAACCGGGAGCCAAATCTATCCGACGACGCAAAACCGAACTGTCCTGCTTGGGCTTCACGAAGCACTACCCAGCAAGACGCTTCAAAACAGAAAAAAAAATCTCTTGCGACGAAAACATGCGCGAAACCGGGAGCCAAATCTATCCGACGACGCAAAACCGAACTGTCCTGCTTGGGCTTCACGAAGCACTACCCAGCAAGACGCTTCAAAACAGGAAAAAAAAACTCTTGCGACGAAAACATGCGCGAAACCGGGAGCCAAATCTATCCGACGACGCAAAACCGAACTGTCCTGCTTGGGCTTCACGAAGCACTACCCAGCAAGACGCTTCAAAACAGGAAAAAAAATCTCTTGCGACGAAAACATGCGCGAAACCGGGAGCCAAATCTATCGGACGACGCAAAACCGAACTGTCCTGTTTGGGCTTCACGAAGCACTACCCAGCAAGACGCTTCAAAACAGGAAAAAAAATCTCTTGCGACGAAAACATGCGCGAAACCGGGAGCCAAATCTATCCGACGACGCAAAACCGAGCTGTCCTGCTTGGAGTTCACGAAGCACTACCCAGCAAGACGCTTAAAACAGGAAAAAAAAAACTCTTGCGACGAAAACATGCGCGAAACCGGGAGCCAAATCTATCCGACGACGCAAAACCGAACTGTCCTGCTTGGGCTTCACGAAGCACTACCCAGCAAGACGCTTCAAAACGGAAAAAAAATCTCCGGCGACGAAAACATGCGCGAAACCGGGAGCCAAATCTATCCGACGACGCAAAACCGAACTGTCCTGCTTGGGCTTCACGAAGCACTACCCAGCAAGACGCTTCAAAACAGAAAAAAAAATCTCTTGCAACGAAAACATGCGCGAAACCGGGAGCCAAATCTATCCGACGACGCAAAACCGAACTGTCCTGCTTGGGCTTCACGAAGCACTACCCAGCAAGACGCTTCAAAACGGAAAAAAAATCTCCGGCGACGAAAACATGCGCGAAACCGGGAGCCAAATCTATCCGACGACGCAAAACCGAACTGTCCTGCTTGGGCTTCACGAAGCACTACCCAGCAAGACGCTTCAAAACAGAAAAAAAAATCTCTTGCGACGAAAACATGCGCGAAACCGGGAGCCAAATCTATCGGACGACGCAAAACCGAGCTGTTCTGCTTCGACTTCACGAAGCACTACCCAGCAAGACGCTTCAAAACAGGAAAAAAAAAATCTCTTGCGACGAAAACATGCGCGAAACCGGGAGCCAAATCTATCCGACGACGCAAAACCGAACTGTCCTGCTTGGGCTTCACGAAGCACTACCCAGCAAGACGCTTCAAAACAGGAAAAAAAAACTCTTGCGACGAAAACATGCGCGAAACCGGGAGCCAAATCTATCCGACGACGCAAAACCGAACTGTCCTGCTTGGGCTTCATGAAGCACTACCCAGCAAGACGCTTCAAAACAGAAAAAAAAATCTCTTGCGACGAAAACATGCGCGAAACCGGGAGCCAAATCTATCGGACGACGCAAAATCGAACTGTCCTGTTTGGGCTTCACGAAGCACTACCCAGCAAGACGCTTCAAAACAGGAAAAAAAAATCTCTTGCGACGAAAACATGCGCGAAACCGGGAGCCAAATCTATCCGACGACGCAAAACCGAGCTGTCCTGCTTGGAGTTCACGAAGCACTACCCAGCAAGACGCTTAAAACACGAAAAAAAATCTCCGGCGACGAAACCGGGAGCCAAATCTATCCGACGACGCAAAACCGAACTGTCCTGCTTGGGCTTCACGAAGCACTACCCAGCAAGACGCTTCAAAACAGGAAAAAAAAAACTCTTGCGACGAAAACATGCGCGAAACCGGGAGCCAAATCTATCCGACGACGCAAAACCGAACTGTCCTGCTTGGGCTTCACGAAGCACTACCCAGCAAGACGCTTCAAAACAGAAAAAAAAAACTCTTGCGACGAAAACATGCGCGAAACCGGGAGCCAAATCTATCCGACGACGCAAAACCGAGCTGTCCTGCTTGGACTTCACGAAGCACTACCCAGCAAGACGCTTCAAAACAGGAAAAAAAAAAATCTCCGGCGACGAAACCGGGAGCCAAATCTATCCGACGACGCAAAACCGAACTGTCCTGCTTGGGCTTCACGAAGCACTACCCAGCAAGACGCTTCAAAACGGAAAAAAAATCTCCGGCGACGAAAACATGCGCGAAACCGGGAGCCAAATCTATCCGACGACGCAAAACCGAACTGTCCTGCTTGGGCTTCACGAAGCACTACCCAGCAAGACGCTTCAAAACAGGAAAAAAAACTCTTGCGACGAAAACACGCGCGAAACCGGGAGCCAAATCTATCCGACGACGCAAAACCGAACTGTCCTGCTTGGGCTTCACGAAGCACTCATGAATTGTACGATTTGACAGATACCGAAAAACCGGGTGTAATTGATCAGAAGGGTGAAAATGATCATCGTATCACACGATTTTATTTCTTCGTAATGGAGCATAAATATCAATGTAAGCTGCAGTTAATGAACGTTGTTTGTCATAACTATTGTCGAATTATGTGTTGTGAAGTTTTTTGCGTTGAGGAATGTATATTACTATGAAAATAATGTAAAATTTTAAAATCATGCACGGTGCAGTATTGACAAACACCTATAAACTCCTATTTCTAAGCAAGGATTTGAACATGGTATAAATCATCACCAAAACTCGTACTAATTACCTCAAATGGTTGAAATAATTGAATTTATGTTAGATATCATTGATTTCCTTAGAAAATTGCATACGTATAGGCGTTTTCAGCGTAATTCTTGAAATTTAACTATTCGTTATTTATATAAACATTGCATTGTTAAGATTTTGACAAGCATATTCGGATTCAGGAAGCTCAAGTTTATCATGTAGAGTTGTTTTGAAAACTAACAATAATGGCATTGATAAGTGATCAATTTCACCCCGAAATGAGATCCCCTGTTTTTTTATTTTAGAGATATTTGTTAACACTAAAATGACATTTGTTAGAAAATTTCGGTATATGAGTCGCTGAGGCTCACCTTCGTACTTGTTTTCCTGCATTTAGTTGTTTGGCATTGTTAAAATTATAGAAAAGAGACTAGAAAACCGTAAAAAATGATCAATTTCACCCGAAATTACGGTAGCTTTGAATTATTCTTACAATGTTTGTTGGAAAATTAAAGTTTTTTAATTTTACAATCAAACCTTCATGCCAAACACTGACGAATGCTTTAATTTGTCTAGAAGAGCAAGACCAGTAGAATAGCCTTCAGATTTGTTGGAACGGATCAGATTTATTACACGTAAAAGTTGATGAGAAGTCGAATATCCATGGCGGAATCCGAACTGTTCATTGGCAAAAAATGAATTTTCGTTGATGTGGACCATCATTCTGGGGGCCCAGATAGCCGTAGCGGTAAACGCGCAGCTGTTCAGCATGACCAAGCTGAGGGTCGTGGGTTCGAATCCCACCGGTCGAGGATCTTTTCGGGTTGGAAATTTTCTCGACTTCCCAGGGCATAGAGTATCTTCGTACCTGCCACACGATATACACATGCAAAAATGGTCATTGGCATAGTAAGCTCTCAGTTAAAAACTGTGGAAGTGCTCATAAGAACACTAAGCTGAGAAGCAGGCTCTGTCCCAGTGGGGACGTAACGCCAGAAAGAAGAAGAAGAAGACCATCATTCTGTTCAAAATGACCTTTTGAAAAAGTTTACTGATGAAGGAAAGCAAACTGATTGGACGATAGCTAGAAGCTTCTGTATCATTTTGGTCTGGTTTTAAAATTGGTACAACCTTAGAATTTTTCCATCTGTCAGGAAAATATGCCAACTGAAAACAATTGTTAAATGCTACTTACTGGAAGTTTCTTGATGAGTATGTAGAAAATTCCATCATCGCCAGGAGCTTTCATTTGTTTGTGTTTTTTAAAATAGTACTCACTTCTTCCAAATCAGTCTCCAAGAATTTTCGAATATGTTCTCTTGATTGGGAATATTTTCGTCGTCCTAAGTAACTTGATTTTCTATTGTACTAGTAAGTCCCAAATTAAAATTGAGCGCGTTTTCAAACTGCTTAGCATGTTTTTGAGCGTTTTCGCAATTAGTTAGTAATAATTTGTTTTCCTCTTTCAATGCCGGTATTGGCTTCTGTGTTTTTTTTAAATTCTAGATAACTTCCAAAAGGGCTTAGAGCCAGGGTCCAATTGAGAAATTTTATTTCAAAATGTTTGTTTCTTAGTTGTGAAAAATGTTTCTTGATTTCTTTCTGCAAATCCTGTCATATAATTTTCATAGTAATATCGCGAGTGCGTTGTAATTGCCTTCCAAATGGATCAAGAGTTTAAGATTATCGTTAATAATCACGAATTCAAATTTAACTTCACATTTTAGGAATTGCAATGCTCCTGGATTCAACAATGGGATTTGTTAAAGTTTCAAGAGCATTGTCAATATTGTAACTAATGGGGCAGCCCCCTATCCGGTATCAATGAGACCCCTTTCTACACTGCCTCAGGGTCGGCATATGCGCGTGATAATCCGCGACCAAGAAAACACTGGAATATGCACTTTGCGACACTTAAACCCACCTTATTAGCTTTTCTTGCACACAGGTACCTTCTGGCTTCCCACTTCCTCACTGGCTATCTCTAACCTTCCACTCTCTTTCTTCTTCCTTCTTTTGGTGTCGGGGCCCCTTCTTCGTTCCGCAACCTCACCTCCGTCCTTCCCTCGTCACCGCTGACTCGTTCCTCTTTTCGGATGGACTGTGATCGCGACTATTCTCACCACCGTCCTCCTGATCCTTCACTTTCCTCGGATAGCGTCGCAACTAACAAAATGGCGGTCACTGACGCAGCCCAAAACACTTTCTCGCCCGTTTTACAGACTTGAGCGTAACGTACGAGTAATACCGCGTACTTCGCGGCGGTAGGACCACTCAAGGTCTTCGGGTCTACATCTCGCACTCCAGTCTACGATCTACGGCAAGGCAACGGCCAAGGTCACTCCAAGGTCACTGAGGGTAAAACCGAGGATAACGCTAAGGGTAAAACCAAGGGTCTTGTGGGCATTTGGGGATCGAATATTGGTTTTAGTGGTGATGGGGACAATTGGGGCTCTAGTCGAGGGTCTGTTACCTGGATGATTACGGTTAATCCACAGGGCTACTCCTTTCTTCTGCGTTCACGACTTTTAAGCTTTATAACACTTTTTCCTGTTCGACGTCTATCTCGCTTAACAATTAGCTCGATACTGATCCAAAGCCACGGTGGATGTCCTTCTAAGAACCCTTGACCAAGAGTTTCCCGCAATATTTGGATTCGCCCAATCATGTACTAGACAGCTAAAAATATGTTGTAAATTTACGTTTATTTTCATGCACATATTTTGAGCATCAAAATAAACCTAAATTTCAACGACCAATCAATTATTTTTCAATCGAATTCACTTAAAATTTACACGATCATGTAATATTCAACCATTTCTAGTTGAAAATTGAATGTATATTCATTTAAATTTACATGATGCTGTAACAACACACGAATTTGATTTATTTTTACAGTAAACTTCAGTTTACATCACATTGAAAATAAAATATTTTTTTCTGTGTACCTTTCCCTACCCCCAACTTCGTAGCACTTATGAGGGTGTCACTGAGTCGGAGGCCTCTCATTAAGTAAGTGCTACATCAACATTTCCTTCCCCAATCCCAAGTTACGGTAAAGATGAGCGTGGCCGGGAATAGCGGTACCGTTTTGATTCATATTACGGACACTTAAGGACTCAGGGAAATATAACCCAGCATAGATCATACAAAATAAATCATTCTGTATGATTCCTTAACGCTATCGAGCGTCGGAAGCCCTTTACTTTCGAACGGTGGGTGAAGAATACGCTTCCGCAACTTCAATAATTTTAAATAAATCAAAATGTGTGGCCTTTTCATGATTCTTATTCCGGACGCTTCCTCACTTTTGCCTCATATTCCGGACACTTTGAATCGAATTCCGGACAGCTCATGATAATCATTAATGGAACAGTCAAATCATCAATCAAAATCGTTAAACATCCAAAGAGACATCTAAGGTAGTTGGGCATTATAAATTTTCAAAGATATTTATGGAGAAAGTTTACTAAAACGAGCCTTGAAATTGAGAACTTTTGAACAGCAAAAATTGAAATATTTCGCGTGAAATGTTTCCCATACAAAGTAGAGTGTCCGGAATTTGAAGCTGTCCGTAATATGAATCAAACCGGTATTCATGGTTTTGGTATTCTTGTTTCAGATTAGATCAAGGTTAACTCCCAAGCCTTGTTCCTGAAAGCAGTCTAGAGACTTTCAAAGATAAAACATGAATATAGCTAGTATCCAATCTACGAAGTATACCGTAACTACGGCAACGGTAACGGTATATTTGGATTCGCCCAATCATGATTCTTTTTACGCCACCCCCAATGGCCGCCCATTCTGCTCGTCCTTTTAGGCCTAGTGGTGAGTAGCGGAACTATTCTCCATGTGGCTGCATGCTGTCCAGTGGGCGATGTGTGGTGATGCTAACAAATACTCAAACGCCAAGCAGTGTTTCAACAGAAACACCTAAAGTTTCAAAAACTTTAGTTTCAAATGACGAAAACAGTTGATGTTTTATACGCCTATGAATGATGATTGCAACTCCCCTACATGCCCCATCATGTCGATCATTACGACAATCAAAATAGTTTAGATCTCCTTTGAGTTTAGATCCAGGTATCAAATAGGTTTCAGTAATAACTGATATGTGTATGTTATTAGCTGTAAGAAAATCAAAAGAACGAGAATTCTAATTTAAAATATTTAAAATATTTGATTAGTTAATTTTACACCAACTTGGACAGCTTCAGTCATAGTGGTAGTTTTGAACATTGCATCAATCATTTGCTTCAATTGTTCAGTTAGAATAATAAAATCAGAGGCAGACATATCACTTAAAGTGGGTACATTATAAGGGTTCTCATAGTATGAATAGGGGAGTAGTTCAAATTACCTGCTACCATATCGGCAAAGGATTTTCCTTGAGTAGACCTTTTCGAAATTAAAACATTCGAACGGCTACCCGACGGATTAAAATTAGTTTGTGAATGAGCATAATTATGATCTTCCTGATGGGTATGATTCATGATCAAGCGATCATTAACTGAAAAATGAGCATTGTTCGATACTCTACAAGGGTAATTCCGGAAACGACCGTTATCGTAATGGACATTATCGTTCATCTGCCTGGCACGAGCTTCGATAACTCGCCTACGCGAAGGGCAAGCCCAAAAATTAGATATATGATTGCCCCCGTAATTCGCGCATACGAACTTTTCGGTATCTTCCTTCACTGGACAGACGTCCTTAGCGTGAGAAGAATCTCCGCAAATCATGCATCCATGCGGCAATGTTTTGTACCATGACCCCACTTTTGGAAACGATGAGTGGGGTTCTGTAAATTTCCTCCAGGTTTCTGGAAATGTCCCCATGTTACACGGACATCGAACATAAGTCTTTCTTTTTCTAAAGCTTTAATATTATTTAGATCTTTTTTGGTAAAGTGAACTAAATAATATTCTTGAGAAAGCTCTTTCCGAACAACGTCAGATTGGGTTCTTTTTTGACGTTGGATAACGTCCTTCGGCAACATATTATGGGGGTACAATTTCAAAAAACGAAAAATTGAGCATGTAACGAAAAATGGTCAGGTTTTGACCGCTAATAACTCAGCCATTTGTCGATAGATTTTCAATATTTATACATCAATCGATCGGAAATTTATCTACGCGTCGATTCAAATGGAGGACACTATTGATTATTGGCAACAAAATATTGAAAAATCGTAAAATGTTGACCCCTTTCTTATCTAACCAATCACGTTCAAGCACATTTTTGGGTTACGCTTCCCACTATAAAAGCGCACCGGTCCTGCTTCTTCCCTCAGTCTTCTTTTTGCGGTCGGACTGTGCACACGGTCGGGCGAGTCATTTTCGCTTTGCCTTTGCACCCGCCGTCACAGTTCAATTTGTGTCGTCGGAAGAGGAAGACGCAAGGTTGATTTGCGGCGGCGATGACGATGGCTTGGGCGCTTCTCCGAGCAGTGAACTACTGCCGCTCGGAAAAACGTCCAAGCCGTCGTCATCACCGCCGCAAATTTATCCGCGCTTGCAGATTTCGACTTTGAATTCAGCATCGGTGGTCAAGAAGCAAGCCCGCTAGGAACGAAATACCACAGGCCCTCTGAGTTGCTGATCCGAGGAGCTGCTTCTAACCGAGCGTCGGACTTGTGAAATCGCTCAAGATTTTAAATGTGAGCATCGTTTGCAGATTTCGACTTATGCCCGGTAATCAACAATCCGTTGCTCTTGTGCGCCATCCACGTCACGTCATTTAGCTGGTTCGTCGTATAAGCAAATCGGCGCTTTTCAGGGCCATCAAATGTGTTGAAAAGAGTTGAAAGAATAATATTTTCGACCTTATTACATCTTATATTTCTCAATCAATCTCACAGCTTCATACAAAATTTAATTTGTCAGGAATAATTGAAGGCACGACAATTTGATACTGTATTCGTGGACGCTGCTGCAGTGCCGTCACAACATTTCACAACGATTGTAAAATAGAGTGGCATTTCCAACAGCTTCTTAGACTTGCCATATTTTATGAGAACATATGTAACAAAATTGCGACATATTTAGAATGCTTCTGAAAAGAAATTCTCATTGAACAATTTTCATCATTTTGGCACCCATGGATCAGAAATTTTCCTTCATACAAAAGAAAACTATTGTTTATCAATAGCTAACCATTGAATATTAGGAATTTTTCTACGAATCGACTCCATTAATTCGTCCCCTTAATGCTACAACTAGATAACTCGAAAATTAAAATTTTGAGATGTGCAACTTTGAAAGTATGACCGTTTAACAAGGTGATGGTTAATCGCAGAGATTATGATTGAAAAATAATCTTTAACTTGTGTATTTTGAATCACACGCTTAAGACCTGTGGATATTTTGCAGATCTAATTAAGAAAAATGTTTTGACATATTGAAGTCAAAAATTTCAAATTTCGAGTTATCTAGTTGTAGCATCAAGGGGACGAATTAAAACTATTGATTTTCATGAATAAACTATTGAAAAATCGATAAATATCATGTCTTATAAAAGCATATTTTTCTTGTGTATTCCTAGCACAGACATCATTGCTCGATATCTTAGCCACTTTCGTCATGCAAAGGGAAACGCCCCTTTCGGCCTTCTTCTTACTCCTCTTTATTCTATCGTGTTCAGTCGAAGCCAACCCGCGACATCAGTCAATCGTCGACCAGCAACCGGAGAAGGACTCCTATCGGAATAAATTTTACACATTCGTCGCTGCCGCTGCTTCTGCTCTTGTTTATTCTCAACCCAAGCTAAATGCTGCGGGTGAAGTCGCTCATCATGGCCATGGGCATCCAGCTACACCATCAAATTCGTGGAGAACTCGTCTAGAAACCTTGAAAATTGCCGTCGGAGGAGTGAGCAAACCAACGAAAACAACGAAGCACAAAATTACCGACTGCATTTCGATTTAATCGTCTTCGGTAATCTTTTGCTGTGTTTCTGTCTAACAATGGATTGATAACCCAGTTCGATCGACGGTGACTAGCCCCAACCGTCCTTTTCAGGACGACCATTTCATTTTGAAAGAGTTGTGAGAATTTTCTACCGTGAAGAGTGACATTACTGGTGATTGGATGTGATTGATTCAGATTTTGGTCAGTAATTTGCATGCAATCATTCATCACGGCTAAATAATGCTTCTGGAGAATCACAGTGTCAAGAAATAAAATTCCCATTGTGTGCGCGGTCAAGTAAATCGCGAACGGCACTTGAATTAAGAATCTATCACGGTTTGCCTCGCAATTAGTGATGATTGAATGATGCCGTTGTCGTCTTCGCATGCTAGAGCGATCAGTATCAACTTGGCGAACAAAGAGCTAAAACTTATCAGCAACAGCTTTGTTGACGTTTTGATTTGGTAAGAAATTGTCGATCGAACCGAAATACACACACAGAGAAGACTGCAAAAATGCTAACGCCGCCCGACCCGAGCGACGGGAACCTAGATAAACTTTGTTTGCCATTTATCTCCGTTGAAAACTTATCATTCGAAATTACAATTGATAACTAAATATTAATTATTCAATAGTGGCCCTGTAAAGGGTTGTTGTTTGAAATTGTGCTTCAATGCAATTTAAGCGCCTTCGCCACGGATACGACGAGCCAGCTGGATGTACTTCGGCATAATGGTGACACGCTTGGCTTGGATCGCGTACAGGTTGGTATCCTCAAACAAACCTCTGGAATCGCAGAACTGAAAATTTAATGGGTTGTGCACTACATATATATAATGCTAGTGATACATTTTTCGCATCGATATATTGAGTGGTACTTGAGATTAACTTTTCATATGGAGAGGGTGATTAAAACACCGTCCCGTGGCCTTAATCAAGAAGTCCTGATCTATTTCACCGCCAGCAACAACGATTGCTGTGGCGCACAAGATTCGCAAACTCTGCACCTGTTATGATGTGGAGCTGGGCTTGTCAGATGATTATGGTGATCAGCGCAAAGCCGAGATCACTATAATGAATTGTCGGGCTCTACTGGTTTGCTTCTCCATTTCTCCGGATACCACAATGAAGCAGAAGAAGTTCTTTATGGTGCGAAACTTCTCCGAGTATCAAAAGGAGACCATGCCAATCATCGTGACAGGTAATTTCAACATCGATTTGAGCAAAGAGGAGAACACAGAGTTAGCGGACTTCATGGACAAGAGCCTCAACCTCACTATTCGGAATCCACTAAAGCAACCAATCTTAGTGGATCATGAATGGACCTAACGTTCAACCGGTATATTTGGAGAGCAAAAGATACCGCTCATGCTTCATCTTCCATCGACCGGTTCTATCGGTGTTGAAGTGTTAACCGGACCAACCAAATAATAACACTCAATGTCCATAATAGATCAGAATTAACATGCAACAAATAGTTTGAAAATTGATCAGATTTTTTGTCAGTACCTAGAAATCTTTCATAAGTTCGTGACGGTCCTAAATCAGGAAATAGAAGAAGCTAACGTTATCCAACGTCAACTTGGCGGTCGTATCTCGGAAACAACCTCTTACTTTTTAATAATAATTACTTGGACTGGGGAAAATCCAAGTAAATCATTTATTCCATTTTTGATCTCTTCAGGTGACTTGAGAGACCTTTCAAGACGACTTTGAACAAACGTTCAATTTTGTCGTCCTAAGTAAAAAATGTGCTTCTTCTCTTCAAGATGTTTGAGAAGAAGTTCACGATCTTTAAGAGCTTCCGACAGTCTCCTTTCCTTGCGATTTGGAAGGAGACCTTGATTCCCCTAATGGAGTTCTAGATCTCCTGCCTAAATCCCCCAAATTCGGAACAACTGACCACGATAGGCGGCACTCTTTGCTTCCTCCCTTGAATCAAAAAGCCTGGGCTAGACACTGCTTCGATTTGGTGTTCGGAAAACTTGTCTAGAGCATCGAACTGATTGCTTATTTTGATGCAATTACCAGTATCCATTTCACCCTTGGAAAAAAGTGTGCTTTCTAGAGAATCGTCTTTTCTTCCATTCTTGCCACGTGTTTAGTGACAATTTTTAACCCCATTTTTTTGGAAGGAAGTTGTTAATTCAGAGATTTACCTTTCCTTTTGTGTGTACTTGCCACCATATCTAGTGAATAATGGGTCCAAACAAGGATCGTAAAGGGATCAATAGTAGAAAAAAATCAGATGGGGTTGTGTACAAGCCATATACAAAGACCGCTTGACGTTATCTACACCATATTATTTGTTGCATGTTGATGGTTACTGATTTCAATTCCGCGGCGATCCATGATTTCTTCATATTGTAGATTTGTTTGACTTTTGAGGCATGATATGCCATCGTAGCTACGAATATCCTATACGATATTCAAATAGCAAAATTGAGAAAATTGAGAATAATTGCTCTGAAGAGAATCGCTCTTAACGAGCCTTGCATTCTCCGCGGCTCCCCCAAATCAACGTGATTATTTCGGTGAGAACGACAAACAACCCAGACAACCAGAATGTACGTATAACAAAATCACCTTTAGCGTTATGCGACGCTTATATGTGCAAAGTTTCACGCATAAGATGTCGCGAAAAGGCTTTATACGTACAAAAGTGGAGGCGATATACGTACACATTTTATATGATGAAACATAACATGCAATGCAAGTGTGTAGATTTACTTGCAAATTAGTCTGTACTCTTATGCGACTTAATTTATGAAAACAAAGTTTATTTGACAGCTGCTATGGATTGATCCGACTTACTTTGTAAAACTATACGGAACGAAACAGAATGTACGTATGAACTCATAAAATAGCGTTTTATGCGAGGAAACTCATCAATCGAACGATTTGATCCACCATGTAGTGCGGGAGTGATGCAGTTTGTACAAATAAACGACTTTGTTCGCATACTGCTATGCGACTTCTGGTTGTCTGGGAACCGCTGTGAATTCGCTGATGTTTCGCTGCATGCACAGTTTGATGGACGTGCCTTAGCTACAGCGTCGCAATTTCCAAGCGATTTTCTTCGCGTAAGTCTAGATGGTTTCATTTGAGAGTGCTTGCGTTTTGTCGCTGACGCCGAACATATTATTTTAGTCCCAAGGGATTGCTTCGAGGATCTCTTTATGTTGTCTCTTATAAACGATTGCGAAGCTCACCCATACAAATGTGCACATCAACAAAGCAGCTGATGCAAATGTGGGGAAATGAACCAAGGAACACAACGCATAACTTGCGTTTAGTTCTGAAAACAAAAATGATTCAAACTTCTTTTTTTTTGTGTCTGTTATCTATGGGTTGATTATTCCAAGAAACATTTAGTTTTATGTAGCTCATAATGGGTAGTATCCACTTCGTAAGTACTGTGCAAAAGGATAGGACAAGTAATGGCCAAGAAGTACTTCAGCTGTCCAAATTACTTGCGCTGTATCCAGTTGACAAGTAGAGCTGATTTCGTAACATTGGTAACGCCTGCCATACATATCAAATGGACTGTCACTATTCCGTACGGAAAAATGTGCCGCTCAATGATTTTGCAAGTAATAGTGACACTTCGCTCATTATGGATCAACTATCAAAATTTCTTTGGTAATTAGCAACAAATTGTACTTGACCGCTCTACTTAGGATGTGGATACCAGGCTTTACCATCTAACAACTTCAGCTGATTTCATTGCGCTTCGTGCGTTTTGTACTGCTTTCTCTCGTAAGGTAAGGTAAACAGCCGAAAAATATACATGTGTGAGTGGAATTTGATACTGGAGTATAAATTATGCTCCAGATAAGGAGGCACAGTTTAACTTGTCAAATACCATAGTGAAAAAATAGGATCAGAAAGTGGGTACCAAAACGCAAAGTACCAAAATGATGCGAGGAAGCGCCGAAATGTATGCAGGATGACAGCCATGTCAGTCCCCTGGATATAACAATTCTCAAAAACTCATATCTAGGACTATAGAGAATTTAACTGAAAATTATGGGATTTTGCCCCACTGTGTCAGGCTAAAGTAGCCATGGTCGTTGAGCCTAAAGTAAGTTATATCAGTTTCTTGAGTAATTGTTTTGTTAATGTCTACCCGATGTTGACATTCTTATATTTTCCGTCATTTGAATTATACGCGATTACAATGAGCAATTCTCGCTGAAACCAGGCCACCATGGGTACCCATCGTTAGAATTCCAATTTTATGTCACTGATCGCTAGTTTTCGATAAAACTTAAGGGTGGTCCTTTCTGTTTTTTTTTTCAAATTGTTTGCGAAAAAGCCTATTTTTTGATAAATCTTGGGTATTTCGTCACGTGATAGGCCTCATATTTCGCTTGGAACACATAGCAAACTTAGTGGCAACGTATAGAGAAAAGATATAGCTTTCATTTAAACTTGGAAAAATTTTGGCAGCCATTTTGAGTTTGGCCGCTATCTTGAATTTTGTTAGAAAAATCGTTTTTTCACCATTTGCGCACCGCTAATTCTGAGCTCACCATCAGAAAGCTGAGGAAAAATTGCGTAAGATAGGCTACAGAAACTAGGTGAGCAATGATATTTACCCTATCAAATGAACGATTTTCTAAGTCATGTTATACGATTTTGACGTATATGGCGAATGCAATCAATACAAACATCAATTTTTGTACAACTAAGAAGCAAGTTTTCAATCGTTGGTGTTTTATTCGAGTCGAGTAAAGAATAAAAATATTATTTTGAGTGATAAAATGTGGCAGCCATTTTGGATTTTGACGCCATCTTGATTTTTCACCTTGGTAGCACTCAGCATTTCGAATTTAAAGGCTACCAATAAAAACAAGGTTACGTATACTCTTCTTATTATTATTCTTCATTTTCCTGACGTTACGTCCCTACTGGAACCGAGCATGATACTCAGCTATATTAGTTATAAATCCAGGTTATTGAACAGGAATTTTCTTTTATAATGCGATTTCTGACAACAGAATAATTCTTCGACATATCTTTGAATTCAGTGAAAATGAATAAATAAATTCAACAAATGAAAACCGTCCAAAAATATGGATTGTAATCAACAAACATATTTTTACCATATTCGTTGTTGTTCATTGAATGAAGTTTATAGATTGAGCGTCGGGACATTAGTAAGTCTTGTGGTAATATCTGTAGTTCTAACGTAAAACATTGACAAAAGTGCATTAATTTAGAATGGAAATCTTAAACTTTGAAGCAGAAAACATCCTTGATTTTCTGAGCCATAAATTATCGTTTTGAGTACCACCCAACATGCATGTGAAAAATAGCGAAATTGAAAGAGGAGATGCAGGTTTTGTTCTAATGTTGGTTTTTAGCAGTTGAATGATTTTTTACCATCTCAGTGCTCATCATGTTGAATTATGAGGCCTCCGTGAAAAAAACAATCAGATTCTATCTTTCTTATCTTATCTCAGCTGTTCAACTGATTGTTCGTTTCTATCAATGGTTTTAGACCGAATAAATGCTATTTTTCAAAATAAGCGTTAAAAAACCTATTTGATAATTTGTTTTCAAAGCTAGTTTAGCTGAGAGGCTGGCTCTGTTCCAGTAGGGACGTAACGTCAAGAAAAAGAAGAAAAAGAAGAAGAAGAATAAGTGTAACGGTAGAATGAAAGTCTACATGTTGAGTGCTAACAAGGTGAAAACTCAATCTACTACTTTATACCAATATGGCGTCAAAATCCAAGATGGCCGCCAGATTTTATCACTCAAAATAATACTCCTATTGTTCATCTGTCTCAAATAATACACCAACGATTGAAAAATTGTTTCTTTGTTGTACAAAAAATGATGTTTGCATCGCTTGCACTCATCATATACGTCAAAATACTAGAACATGATTTAGAAAATCGTTCATATCATAGGGTAAATACCTTTGCTCAGCTAGTTTTTGTAGCCTATCCTACGAAATTTTTCCTCAGCTTTCTGATGGTGATCTCAGAATTCAAAACTAGCGGTGCGCTAATGGTGGAAAAACGATTTTTCTAACAAAATCCAAGATGGCGCCAAAATTTTTCCAAGTTTAAATGAAAGCTATATCTTTTCTCTATACGATGCCACTAAGTTTGCTATGTGTTCCAAGCGAAATATGAGGCATATCACGTGAAGAAATACCCAAGATTTATCAAAAAAATGGGCTTTTTCGCAAACTGTTCAGCTAGCTGTCGTAGGGTCCACCAATTTGAGAAAATAGAAAGGACCACCCTTAAGTTTGATCGAAAACTAGCGATCAGTGCTATAAAATTGGACTTATAACGATCGGTGCAGATGGCGGCCTGGTTTCAGCGAGAATTGCTTAATACTCTCCATATCGGCTCACTACCACCAAAAAGAAATTTTGAATTTGACAGCGGGCTTTGTTAATCCCAACGAAAAAGCCTCCAGTTTCGCCTTAACCCTCTCTTTCCCATGGTAGCACAGGTGATCCACCGATTTTCAACGAACGCGGGCTAAACAGAATTGGTACGAGTAGCTCAATAATAATTGAAATAAATTTATACGTTCATTTGTGAAATAAGTGACCTAAGGGTCAAACTATTGAAAAACAATCAACTAACTATTGAAAAACAATCAAATTATTTTATTGTGGTTTTGAATAATATAGCTTATTTGGAACAACTTTTGTTCACGCACTTTTTTTAGAAACGCCATTTTGATAGCAAAATTGTCGAAGAAAGCTGTGGGAAAGAAAGGGTTAAACACTCAGCCAAATTCTGTTCTCTTAGGAACACAACATCCGAAAGAAAGAGAAAATTTGTTCTGTAACGTGAGATCATGTTGCTTTTGGGATGATACTCATTATCTACATCCATCTTTCAAACGCACCGGCTCTTATCACGTGTATCTAAAACCATACCGTGCCATGCTGAAACATCACACAGCATTGATTGACGCTTAACCAAGACAAGACAGTTCTGCAGTGCATGCCTAGCGGTCTCTCTGATGGATTTATAATGTTCACGGCTAAACAATTGTGAGAGGATTGTGGCTAGTATGGGAAATCGGAATTGCGAGAACCGTCTGACGCTCAATGATAAATGAATACGGGAGATATCCATAGAATTCCCAGTTTCCGTTTCAACGATGTCCATTATGCGTGTAGAAACATGAATGGAGCTATTTGGAAAGGTAATTCAAACGAACGTATCCCAATACTACAATGAGTGCATCTCTTATGCAAAGTGATGTGTGGTGAGATAAATTAGCTTCTCGTATAAATGTTCCTTCGTGATTAAAAGATTTTACTTACGAGGTTTTGTGTCCTTTTGAGCAGGTGCCGTAAATAGCTGTAAACACCTAAGGGCCGTTCACTTCACCTTCTTCTAAGCCGTAAGCCACGTTTAGCCATATGATTCGGCTTTAGGACATTTCGTCGAAAGACATTTGGTGGAAAGTACGTTTGGTCGAAGGGACATTTGGTCGAATAGCTTTAAAACATTTCGTAAAATGATATTTGTTCCAAAGACGTTTGGTTGAGTGGACATTTGGTCGGTAGATTATTTTGTAATGAAGTCTTTAGTCAAATAAATAAAGTTGAAACGAACTAAAAATGTTCACACAACAGATGAACATTGGACTGTTTAAAGCATACTTTTCATCAGAAGCCAATGATGAATCTATCAAAAAGATAATGATTTATAATGTTTCTAATCAATTATCTTATTCTTCAGCTGTTGTTGGATAGAAAGACGGGCCGTTTTATTTCATCCGATAAGAAATTAAAAACAAAGTTTGTCGATGTTGATTTTTTTGTTGAATTTATTATTTCTTCAAAATTTCATCGCTCTTCATATAAAACCGCTGATTTTTATCCAACGGTACTAGATGTTAATGCTCGGAAACCTTTCTGATTCTCAGAACTAAACGCGTACGAACGTGATTAAGAATTTGAAATGCGGCGACCAGACTTAGAACGAGCATAGAGCTATACGTCGAATTGCATGCCATTACATTAATGAAACGCTTCTGATGAAGTGCATCAAAATAACCTCTATTTTTACGTGTTTCTACTCATCATGAACTAGGTTATTGTGTCTTCCAGCTAAAATATATAGAAATATAATAAGTAGATAAATATTTCAAACGAAAGCAAAAAAATAATAAATAAATAAGTGAATCGTGTTTATTATGTGTATCGGGTGAGGTGAAAAGAATCAACTCCGGTGACAAATGTTGAGTTGCTTCCTTTTGAAATCAGCTTGTCGTGATTTATCCGACTCGCAGAATCAGCATGAATGAGAATAATAGCAGAAATGTAAAAAATACACATGGTACGCAATCACTGTGTACTAGCGGCAAAATGTCACATTAAAAAAATCGTTGTTCAAATGCCCTTTTTACCGGCTTTAGGACATTTCGTCGAATGACATTTGGTCGAATGACGTTTGGTCGAATGACATTTGGTCGAAAGTACATTTGGTCGAAGAGACATTTGGTCGAATGGAAATTTGGTCGAAAGCTGATTTTTATATTCTTTTGAATAATCAGAATTATTACCTGTTGTTGAATAGATAACGTGTTATTTTTTGTAGTTATATTTTTAAATTACATACATCTTTGTATTTGTTAGTGATTCAAAGTTATGTCAAAATGTAGACTTTCGATAGTTTTTTTTTGTACATTGACTGAAATATTTAGATCTAGTGAATTTATTATTCTTTTAAAATATCATCATTCTTTGTCAAACTACTCAACGATGTGAACATGATGGTTTGTTGAATTCATTATTATTTATAAATATCATCGTTCTTTGTTATGAATTGCTGGTCTTCATCTAATGAAAGCATTGGGCAAGAGTGCTGAGATCTTTCTTTCCATTTCGGATCTTGCAGCTGACGAACGTGATTAAGATTTTTGAATGCGGAAATCAAACTTAAAACGGCAGTAAAAAATTGCTTCAAGGAAATTCTTTATGGCGAAGTGAATGTTATATATTTAAACTCTACATATGACCAATTGGCTTATTGTGACCTCCAGCTTAATAACATTTCTTAAACAAATATATCACTTTGCTGTCGGTGGTGATGGCATTGGGTTCATTACAGAGCTTGCGATAGAAGCTTTGAGTAATTGAACAAGAAAATTGTGTTTATTCTATGTATCGGGCAAGGGAAGACGAGTTGGCTTGTCTATATTTAAGATCAACTTATTTCAAATCGCAGAACATGCCTAAATAAAAAAGCAGTATGTTGATCAGTATGATTGGAGAGTAGAGTCCATCAAATTGAAAAAAAAAAATGCTAACCGATTGTTGGTAAAATGGTTGATACTTGTTACAATTATTCAATCACTCTGTGTATTAGCGACAAAATGCTACTCTCGACGATTATGACATTAAACGTAAAAATTTGCTTCCATACTGTTTAGATTCGACCATATGTTCTTTCCATAGAATGTCGGTTCGATCAAATGTCTTATGCTTTCAATTGCGATTAAACCTTTTCGACCAAATGTCCATTCGACGAAATGTCCGTTCGACGAAATGTACTTTCGACCAAACATCATTCGACTAAATGTCATTCGACCAAATGTCTTTCGACCAAATGTCATAGATTCCTTTTTACCAAATGCCATATGCTTCTCCAAACAATTAAATTCTTTTCGATCAAATGTACTTTCGACCAAATGTCATTCGACCGAAAGTCATTCGACTAAATGTCTTTCGACCAAATGTCATACATTTTATGATTCAACCAGGTTTAAGGCCTAAGTGGGGGTGAAGAAATCGGCCCTAAGAGGATCTAACTTTGCTAAAATATCTAAAAATCAAGAGTTGTTCCATCAAGATTATGGTGTCCCTCCTCTCTGTACCTCCATCGATGGCCATCCCTGATTCTAGTAGCCAAAAATAGGAAGCTCTTTCGTGGTTTTTGTAATCAATTCATTTTTGTTTGTCATTTTGTAACAAATTAACTTATCACGAAAGGTTTCACTGATCAATGATAAGAAATTTAAAAAAAAAACTCTTCATAATGATCCGTTCAAGTTTTGACCTAAAAGTTATCCTATCCTTAATGTTTTTCCCATACCCTTATAAATATCCGACTAGGCGGGAATCGAACTCACGCTTTGTAGCACATTACGTCTAAACGACTGACACCGTTAACCACTCGGCTAGGAGCCCATTTTTTTATCATAGCTTTTACTGTTGGCATAATTCATGATCATTCATTTCATTTATTTAGTTAACATCTAAACAGGTAACACTGAATCAACAATTTCACGCCAAATACTCGGATCGTGGCTCGCCTAACCGATACGCACTTGATCCGCCCACCTAGCTCGCTGCGCTCTACGCCTTCTTGCACCAACCGGATCCGACGCGAACACCATCTTTGCAGGGTTGATGTCCGGCATTCTTGAAACATGTCCTGCCCATCGTATCCTTCCAGCTTCTGGATACTGAGTTCGCCATAGAGTTGGGCGAGCTCGTGGTTTATCCTTCACCGTCACACACCGTTTTCTTGCACATCGCCAAAGATCGTCTAAACACCCGACGTTCGAAGACTCCAAGTGCTTGCCGGTCGTCCTCCGCGTTTCATGTCCGTAGAGGACTACCTGCCCTATGAGCGTCTTTTTTTTTTTTTTTTTTTTTTTTTTTTTTTTTTTTTTTTTTTTTTTTTTAAGGCACTCCGTGCTCGTGGCCACTACTGTGCCGGAATCAATTTATCTGTATCTTCCTTACCGATACAGTTCTATTTTTAGCTAATCTATATTTACATCTGCTTTCACTCTCTTCTGCTCTTTTGCTCTCACACCGAGCAGGTAGGAGAGTGCTCTGCTGTTGGTCCAATCGATTTCCATAAGCCATAGTCCATTGCTCTTGCGGTGGTTCGTTTTGCCGTGTTCCTGAGTCGTTTGAGGCTAGCTGCCTGCGAAGTGGGTCAGTTTGTCTCAGTCACCATCTGATACTGACGGAGGATGGATGTGTTCCCCTAAGCACAGTCCTCCGTGCGGCGTCTTCTGGTGGCTGGACGGGTTATTTTTTGGAGGGGCTGGGAATTGAATCCATGACCTTCCGCTTATGAAGCGAAAGCGTTACCTCAAGGCTACGGACCCCCCTGTATGAGCGTCTTATACATGATACATTTGGTGCGGGTGTGAATCTTTTTTGACCACAGCTTCTTATGGAGGCCATAGTAGGCCCGACTTCCACTGCACTATGGTCCAGGAATCAGTTTTAAGCGGAAAGATGCATTTTGAGCTTTAGAATGAAACATTAGACAAAAACGGTCTTCTACAAAGTTGTTTGTATTATTTGAGCCCTTTGTTTGGTGTTATTGAAAATTAGGGTGGACCACATTTTCCTAGAAATTGTGTAACTAACTTTCTTATTTGTAGAAATTATATTATACATGCTTCAGCAAAGTTGTAGACCATTCAATTTCAAGCAACTTTGCCAAAAAAAGTTTTTTTGTATCTCTTAAATTGACCGATTTAGAGCTTTTTTCCTACGGTGACATAGGGTGGTCCGAACAAAACTGGTTTTCTGGCTCTAGAGTTTTCAATTCAAGTTTCTCATCAAAGTAGTCTATCAAACACTTTTAGAGCTTTAAAAAATGCGTAATTTGGTGAGTGAAGAAACTCGCTATCTCCTTCCGTTTAGGAGTTATTGTTGTTTTTCTCTCAAAAACATGCCTACTTTGATTGTGAATTTCTCTGATTGGGGCAAACATAAAAAATATCTTTTGACGGCATTCAAAAGACAAAATAAAATTGTGTATTATATCAAAAAATTACAGATGTGTTATTTTTGTAACTCTAATAAAACGTCTTGAAAGTCAAATATTTTTTATCACAAAAACTTTAATAACTTTTGAACTAAAATAGATATCAACAATATTTTTGCATGAAAATTTGCGTTTTGTTAAGTTCTAAAAGTCGTTCATAGACGACTTTGACGAGAAAATAATATTAAAAAAACTAGAGTTGAAAAACTTATTTTTGTTGGACCACCCTGTGATGATTAGGAAAAAATGCTCTAGATTGGTCAAATTTTGAGCTACATAAAAACTTTTTTTGGCAAAGTTGATCAAAATTTCAAGTTCTACCGCTTTGCCTTAGAGCGTATACTAGTATTTTTGCAAATAAAAAAGTTGATTATATGATATGTGTGATATTGTGGACCACCCTAGTTTCAAATAACACAGTATGAAAGCTTACATTTTTAGAAACAATTTTGTAGAAGATCATTTTTGTCTAAAATTTCATTTTCATGCTCAAAATGCCAAATAATAAAGAAATACATGCTATAAAAATCTTCAAAATAGTTTTAGAGCCCTATCTTTCTTATTTCAGATTTCTCGTCAAAGCAGTCTATGAACGACTTTAAGAACTTAACAAAACGCAAATTTTCATGCAAAAATATTGATGATATCTATTTTAGTTCAAAAGTTATTGTAGTTTTTCTGCTTGAAATCCTTTGTTTTTCAAGGCATTTTATTAGAGTTACAAAAATAACACATCTGTAATTTTTTGATATAATATACAATTTTGTTTTGTCTTTTGAATGCCGTCAAAAGATATTTTTTATATTTGCCCCAACCAGAGATATTCACAATCAAAGTAGGCATGTTTTTGAGAGAAAAACAACAATAACTCCTAAACGGAAGGAGATAGCGAGTTTCTTCACTCACCAAATTACGCATTTTTTAAAGCTCTAAAAGTGTTTCATAGACTACTTTGATGAGAAATTTGAATTGAAAACTCTAGAGCCAGAAAACCAGTTTTGTTCGGACCACCCTATGTCACTGCTGGGAAAAAGCTCTAAATCAGTCAATTTAAGAGATACAAAAAAACTATTTTTGGCAAAGTTGCTTGAAATTGAATGGTCTATAACTTTGCTGAAGCATGTATAATATAATTTCTACAAATAAGAAAGTTAGTTACACAATTTCTATGAAAATGTGGTCCACCCTAATTTTCAATAACACCAAACAAAGGGCTTAACTAATACAAACAACTTTGTAGAAGACCGTTTTTGTCTAATGTTTCATTCTAAAGCTCAAAATGCATCTTTCCGCGTAAAACTGATTCCTGGACCACTGTGCACTGATGATGCGTCTCCGTATTTCACGGCTAACGTTATTGTCAGCCGTCAGCAAGGATAAAAGGTAGACGAACTCGTCGACCACTTCGAATGTATCCCGTAACACTGGTACCTAGACGAGCCCTGTCGCGGTCGGCCCCACCAGCTAACATGTACTTTGTCTTGAACGCATTCACCACCAATCCAACTTTTGCTGCCTCGCGTTTCAGGCGGATGAACAAGTCTGCCACCTTTTCAAATGTTTGGCCGACAATGTTCATATCATCCGCGAAGTAAACAAATTGACTTTATCTCATAAAAACCGTACCCCGGCTGTTGAGCCCGGCTCTCCGCATAACACCTTTTAGCACAATATTGAACAACAGACACGAAAGTCCATCACCTTGTTGTAGTCCCCGGCGGGATCCAAACGAACTGGAATGTTCGCCTGAAACCTTCACACAATTTTGCACACCTCCCATCGTCGCTCTTATCAGTCTCGTGAGCTTCCCGGGAAAGCTGTTCTCGTCCTTGATTTTCAATAGCTCTACGCGGTCGATACTTTCGTATGCCGACTTGAAATCGAAGGAAAGGTGATGCGTTGTGACCTTATATTCAAGACAATTTTAGAGGATTTGCCGTACAGTAGAGCTCTGGTCAGTTAGTATTTGGAAACTTGCAATCAGAAGACAGTTGTCGATAGGCCGTCAACAAAGCCGGATTGATAACTTCCCACGAACTCGATTACTATAGGTGACAGACGACGGAAGATAATCTGGGATAATACTTTGTAGGCCGCATTAAGAATGGTGATCGCTCGAAATTTCTCACAATCTAACTTGTCGCCTTTCTTGTAGATGGGGCATATTACCCCTTCCTTTCACTCCTCCGGTAGCTGTTCTGTTTCCTAGATTGCGCCTATCAGCCGTTGCAGACAAATGACCAGCCTTTCCGGGCCCATCTTTATGAGTTCAGTTCCGATACTATCCTTACCAGCAACTTTATTGTACTTGAGCTGGTGAATGGCATCCTTAACCTCCCTCAAAGTGGGGGCAGGTTGGTTTCCATCGTCCGCAGTACCGACGAAGGCATTTCCTCCGTTGTCCGACCTTCATTACCTTTGCTCTCAACGCCATTCAGATGTTCGTCGAAGTGTTGCTTCCACCTGTCGATCACCTCACGCCCGTCCGTGAAAATGCTCCCATCCTTATCCCTGCACATCTCGACTCGCGGGACGAAGTCGTTACGGGATGCGTTGAAGTTCTGATAGAACTTGCGTGTTTCTTGAGACCGGCACAGCTGTTCCATCTCCTCGCACTCCGTTTCTTCCAGGCGGCGTTTTTTCTCCCGAAAGAGGCGGGCTAACCTGAACATTTAGATCTCCTATGATGATGGTGACGACGTGGCTTGGGCAGCTGTCGCACTCGCCTTCGAGCTGCGCGTAAAAGACGTCTTTGTCATCATCAGTGCTTCGGGAGTGAGGGCTGTGCACGTTTATTATACTGAAGTTGAAGAACCGGCCTTTGAGCCTCAAATTGCACATTCTCTCATTTATCGGCCACCACCCGATCACGCGCCTCTGCATTTCATCTATCACTATAAAAGCTGTTCCCAGCTCGTGAGTGTTGCGACAGCTCCGGTAGATGGTATGGTTACCTCTAAACGTTCGCACGATTGATCCATTCCAACACACTTCCTGCAACGCTACGATGCCGAATCCACGGTCCTTCAGCACGTCGGCGAGTATGCGTGTGCTCCCTATGAAGTTGAGAGATTTATAGTTCCACGTACCGAGCTTCCGATCGCTAGTCCCTGTACGTCGCTGTGGTCTTCGCCGATTGTCCCGGTTCGTATTCTCTCGTTGATTATTCGTTGCTTGATGTTTTTACAGCTGGCTTGCAGGGCCTGACACCAACTCCCTAGATATCCGGAGGACCAATTCCCCTAAATGTTCGGAGGACCATAGTGCGAAGTTAAGCTTAGAGTCCTTCTCTAGCAATCATATGATGATCAGCCGCCCCTGACATGGGGAACAGACGCGGTTGTGAGCCGCTCCTAAGATGGAGTACAGAGCTCAAAGTTTGCAGAAGCAAAAGCAAAAGCAAACAAAAGGAAAGTAGGGGGGACTTTCCTGGTAATTGGGTTGGTTACCCGATCTTCCCCAAGGTTACTCGTATCCCGGCCAGTAGGAGGTAGAGATAGAAGTTGCTGGGCAAGAGGCTAAGGACCACACGAAGGGGTCTTTTTTATTCCTGCAGGTACGCGAGGTACCAATGGTACCCAGTGTCTAGCCATTTACCAACTAATTCATGATAATTATAAATTTATAATTAAACGTGAATAAATTCAAGCAGCTCTGGAATTGTTACATGGGGTTCAAATTCAGTAGTTCAAAAATAAAATAAAAAGCTAATCTTCTTTATTTCAAAGAAAATTGTGCCTAACATTCAGTCATAGCATTTCCATAAGAGTTAGGTCGTCCTGGGCATTTTCGGGTTTAGCGAAAAACAAAATTATTTGGACCCAATAAAAAGGTTTATTTGGTGATACAAAAACATGAACGAGGTCAGTCCCATTGATTTGCAAAACTTGTGGCTGTCGGTGTGGCCACAAATGTATTCATGGATGCATCGAGCCTGACTGCTCTGATAGGAGATCCCTCTCTCTGGGGCATAATATTTCACTTCCGTTTCAACGCGTCCAAGTTTCTGAGCACGCGGTGTGGCTCCTTTCTTGAGCATTGCCATTTCCCACTGACAATGACCACCTAAAAGTGCGGATTTAGGATTATGGCATGTTTTCCGCCCAGCAAATGCGTGTAACTTTTTTTCCATTTCTTCTCTGATTGTACCACACATTCGTACGTCAACAGCATGCGCCACCGCAGAAAGAAAAGATACCGAAGCGTTACACCAACTTTCCTTCCCTCCATTTTCGCCCACTTTCCCACCAGGAGCAAGCATTTTTCGGGAAATTGCAGTGGCGGTGCATATTCATTACACGTTTGGATGAGCAATTTAGCAATTTTGCTCCATTTGCATTTGAAGGAGAAACCAAGAGAGTGTGGTGCCGGTAAAGTGTTTTCGAGCTGGTAGAATGAAGCCAGCCAGCAGCCAGCCAGCCAACCAGATACATTGTATGAAATGCTTCCTGGAATGGCGTTATTTATGATGCTTCAGCATAAAGTGGATGAGTGTGAAATATTTCCGCACTGGGGAGTTTATTCATCGCAACTGGGAGACAATTATATTTGCATTTCTGCGCAATGATGGATGCGGTAGCTGGAATCTGTAGAGTGATATCAGAAAGGTTTGTTCGGGATAGAATGTAGACGCAGACATTTCAGTGTGAAAGCATAACCTACACTGCGGAACATTGTTTTGTCTTAAAGTGCAGATGAATCGAAGCCAAAATTTCAAATTTTCAAGGGATCAAATCTGGAGAACCGAACAGCTGTTTGAGAATGGATTGATCACCACCAGCTAGTGACCAATCGATTAAGTTTTCAGCTTTAATGGATGCTCGGTTCTCCAGATTTGTGCTCTTGAAAATTTGAGGTTTGGCTTCGATTCATCTTCACATTAAGCACCAAAACATCAATTGACGCTTTGTATAAATGGGCTGTTTGGTAATCCAATCCGCATGGTTTTTAGAGATGGATAAATTATGAAAAAATTCGAATCCCAGCCGAGCTCGTGGATTTTTTTTCATAATTTCACCGATAATTTATCCATCTTTACCACGCGAGTTAATTAATTTACCAAAATATCGGTATTTACTTAACTATTTGCTGATTCCATTGCCGTTTACAAAAATATATCACGTCTAGTTTCTTACACACTGGCTAACAAAAATGCATTATTTACCGATTTCAGTCAACTTGCATGCAAATTTACCAGCTGATATAACAATTTATTTGCCTAATTTGCTATAGATTTCAAACTATATGCGTTGAAGAAAATTTTCAACAATGTTCATGATATTTTCGATGCTATTTATTTTTCTGATGTTTCAGAAAATTGTTGTATTTTGCCACACCTATGGAAAGATCGAAGAAATGTATACGAAGGGCAAACCAAAGTGAATTTCACGTGAAAGTTTAAGTCATATTATGCACCTCTAAAAATTCAAAACTCTAAAGATACTCAAACATTTTATTCTTGGTGCGCTGTGTTATTGATTTAATTTAAAATAACACATTATATTTTTGTAATTGTGCGTTTGTCAACACAGCTTCAAATATCACTGAAGATGTTTTTGATATTTTATTCTATTAATTTTAAGAACTCTCGACATGGATCAATCATTACAAATACAGCATAGGTTTAATCTTAGCTTACATAGAGGAAACATCAAATATTTTCGATGATATCAGAAAATATATTTTCCGCATTGCTTGTATTACATGGTCGCCGTTAAGTCAGAGTGGACCAAGTACAAAACTTGGGAAAATTGGATTATTCTCTCATTAGATGCGAAATTACCTTACCTCCGTTACACTTTGATCAGATTTGAAGAATGCTGTAAACTGCGAGAGATATGTAATAAATTTACTTTGGATGATCAACAAAAATCGATAAAAGTGTGCAGTCCACTGGTCCACTCTGAACGCATATTTGAATATTTCTGGTCTTCAATGCCCTGACTCTGCGAAACCTTAATTTTCAAGCTATCGTTATGCCACTGATTTTGGTATTTACTATATGGATTATTTAAGAATTTACGATACTGGTGTCGAAGGGTCTCGATAATCTGTTTATCTTAGAGATATGCACCCAGTTTGACCATGCAGGCATTAAATGATTGTTATTTTCCAAGAAAATGTTCAGTCAGAGTGGACCAAGTACACATAGTCCATCAAAAAATCGTTCTATTAGAGGTTTGAATTATGATTTTTAATGATTATTGCTTCACATTATATTGTTTGAAAGTAACATAAAGGCGTGTAGAAATATTGTACCAAAATTTAAACGAGTTCAAAAACTACAGAGCGTAAGACTTTAAACCCGTTTTTCTCGAAATATAAAAATGTCACTTGGTCCACTCTGACTTAACACCGACCACATGTAGGAGTAAAAAACGTTGAACAGAATACCGAAAAAATTGGAGTCCTCAAATGATTGTGAATAATTAAATATTCAATCGAAATATGAAAACTGCAAATAATGACATACATTGTGGCAAACAATAACTGGAACTGGAACAGAGTCTGATTCTCAGCTCAATTAGTCATAAAAACTGGTTATTAAATAGTAATTTCCTTCCAATTTTGCTATATATTTTGTCTAAAACTGTCGATTTAAATAAAGAATCAATATTATGAATCATTTGCCACAGATAAACAAACGTATCACTCAGAAAAAAAAAATGACTCATAAAATCAAGTGAACTTTAAGCTCAGAAACATGAGGCTTCCTCTATAAATTAATCCACTTTGGCACTGTTTTCCATTAGGGATGGTACACAAATTATGTCACGCTAAATTTCAACTTTTTTGACCCCCTTCCCCCCTGTGTCACGTTTTTTGTATAAGTCTTCCAAAATTTTGTAAGGCTTGTAACGCTTGGCTTGACCCCCCTTGGAGCGTGACGTAATTTGTGCATGATCCCTTAATATCACCACAAGGCTTTCTAATATCCCATCCCGGAATCTATACACTTTATTCAATGAACAACATTGCACATGGTTAAACATTTGTTTGTTCTTTTCAATCAACGGTTTTAGACGGGTTTCATTTATTAAAATATCGAGTAAAATTCCTGAATTCAAAGGTATGTAAAAGAATTGTTATTTTATAAAAAAGCATCATAAACATTTTTTATAACTGTTTTTATAACTAACTAGTGTCCCGGCAAACTTTGTCTAGTAAGCTATTAAAAAACGCCAAGTACAAAATGACAGTTCCATTTACATACGTTTTTTTCGACTGTCCCGTGCAATAGCGTGTGCTGTTTATAGACACAAACACCTCAAAACTCTTTAGGATTATGACTTTTGAAAAGTTTTCAAATTTCGACAGCCCGTTTTCAAGCCATTTCATGACATACAAACATCATACCATTTTTATTTATATAGTAGGTAGATTATGCTGAGAAGTAGTAGAGCTCCACAGCGCGCGTTTTAATTGTGATATAATTTGCCCGATGTTTTATCTCAATTGCTGTTATTTTAACATCTTACCGCCTATGATCTATAACACATTATATTATAAAATTCTTATGGAACAATATAACTGCGTTTTTTATGATCTTGTATGTTAACATATTTCTAACTTTGATCAATTAAACATCATTTAATATAAGACGTGTATGTTGTATAAAAGCACTATATTAGCTCACAGGGCGAATTATAGTTTTGTTTGGCTTATTGGGTTTTCGTTTTCTTTTTTTTGCAAAAAAAAAATACGGTTTACTAGTGACACACTTTTTAGACTAACGAACAGACAGCAAAACTTATACAACTGTCACTAAGACTTTCATATCGCCGGTCCTGCGTTGAAAAACATTCCGCATCATCTGCATTCTAGCGCATCAGGACATTGTACCGTGCTCGCATGTTATACTCTATTGCACCACCAATAGTGGTCGACGGTCGGTCGAGCAGTTGGTCGGTCAGTAGGTACAACCGTGCATACCCGATCATAGAGACTTATCAGAAAAATAACCCAAAAATGTCAACAACAACTATTGTTACGTGTATTTAGATAGTTGTAAAAATATTGGTATAAGGTCACTTAACAATTATATCAGAACTATAACTAGATCAATGATAATTATGAAGAGTACATGCGACATAATTTTATGTTGATAAAATCTAGATATTCTAGCAATAACAACATGTGATCTAATTTATAATGAACTAAGATATGATTATTATTTCAATTTCTATTTATTATATATAATTTGATTACGGTAGAGGTTTGAATTAACAGTTTCACGTATAAGATGTCAAAAAAAGCCATATATGTTCAAAATTGGAAGTAGTATACGTACCGTAAAATGGGGTATCTTTGATAATGCGGGTAATTTTATTAGTGCGTTACCCACCACATACTAAACGAAATATCATAATTTCTGTTAATCGATTAGGCAAAACGAAAGCAAAACTGAAGAATATTAGTATGACACTTCATGTAAGAGCTGTTTTCATTTGAATCGAGAACATTTGAGACTTTATATACGAATATTAATTATTGATAAGAATTTCGCTTTTTCGAAACGCTTACAAACAATCTGTGCTACGATCACTGTTTGATGTAGTTTTTAATAATTTGCCACTTATCTTTAACCGCCTAGTCATTATAGAACTTGAATATGGTCTCAAATCTCTTAGCAAAAAGCTTTTCACAAACTGGGACCGTATTTGTAAACTAAGTCAGAAAATTCCATATAACGCTAAACGCCTAGAGGTATACAATGCCCTATGAATGTTATGTAATTCGTCCAATTTTGTTCGATTTATACTCCTTTATCAATGTTACACCAAAACAGAAAACCGACTTTCGATTATATGAAAAACTACAGGGTAAGATCCCCCAATACCGGATACTTAAGCCACTTAATTCATAATTCAAGAACTATTGGTTTTATGTAATCCTGTTACCTATTTATGATAAACATTACCATTTTTGTAGCTTACAAAAATAGATTTGAAAATAAAAATATGAATTTTGACAGCACATTCTAATGATACATTCTAGTACCAAATTGACCAATCCTGAAAGGTGGCACCCAATACCGGACACAATCTGGAAATGGCTCAATTTCTGTATATTATGTGTGTATTATATACATCATCGAATGTTATTACTCCAGGAATAGAATTTCATAACCAATTTAATATATTTTCAACATTTACAAGCACTATTTGATTTTTACTTTGCCTGCACGGTGTTCATCAAAAACCTCTTTCGTGTGTAATGGAAAATAACACATTTTACGATGCTGTTCTGATTGTTTGTTCTTCTTATTTTTATGTTTGATACCATGATGGACGGAATCCATGAAAAATGAATTCATTTTGAGACACTGGTGCAAAAATTTCAAATATATCATATAAAAAACCAAGCTGTCCGAAACTGAGGGAAAGGATATTCTGACTAACATTGTAGTTTGTCCACATTTAGTTTAAATGTAGTACAAAATACATTCATACCTTAAAATTATGATTGTATTCGATCATGCTTCTGTGATCCAAACTATTTTGTTCAAAATAATTACTAGTTAGGTTCAAATTTAAGGCAATACGTCAACTTTTTAAATTTTTCCAAACACCTTTACTTTTTATAAAAAGCATGCATATTTCAAGGATGTGTCATTCTACGCAAACATTATTCTCCACTCCGGTATCGGGTACTGTCCGACACTGGGGGATCTCCTCCTATATCCATTCAGAATAAATATTTCGGCAACCTATCAACTGCAATCGATAGCTAGGATGCCAGTAGGTACTTGTTTTAAAAATATGAATTATAACTCTTTGAAACAGCATGCATAAATATTCAAGTTTTCTTCCAAAGAACTATCAAAGTTACCTCGTTTTACGGTATATTGATTTTATTGCGTACTATATGTTACGAAATATTTAGGTCAATTCGAAATTAACTCCGAACGTAGAGAAACTTAAAAGTAGATGGAGTACCGTATACTTTTTAATTCCTCTCCTAAATGCTTATCTTTGACAGATACGTGTATTTCGACTACCACTTGCAGTCTTCTTCGGTGTCAGTTACTCGTATCCACTGTGGATACGAGTAACTGACACTGAAGAAGACTCTGCAAGTGGTAGTCGAAATACGCGTATCTGTCAAAGATATGCATTTAGGAGCGGAATTAAAAGGTATACGGTACTCCATCTACTTTTAAGTTTCTCTATCGAGATTCTGCTCAGAGGATTCGAACATTAATTAAAGAGTTCAGAACGTAGAGTTTTAAACACATCTATCAAACGATTCTATCCACCGTATAATGAGATTGTGATGCAATTTGTACAAATAAACGACTTTATGCGTAAAACTCTTATGTGGTTTCTGGTTGTCTGAGTAGTGTGTAACACATTCTGGTATAACACAAGTTTTGAAATACTATCTCTGATCTTTATAATTGTGTCATTCCTTTCTGATCGGGGCAGCCCCCCCAGCCGCGGGGGTTTCGGCTTGAAAGTTTTAAAAGTTGCTTGGGCAAGAATATTGCATTCAGACGCATATTTATGCGCGCTGCACCTGTCGGATCGAAAAATGTCATCAACTATGCGTGGTATGGCGAGCAACCGACACGAGACCGCAGCGCAGGAAAATTTCATCAGCTGATGATATTATTTTGAATGCAAGAAGTCTTTGCATTTTCATGACGGTATGCTGCTATGCTTTCGTCTGATGTCCAGCATTTCGTCCATGTTGTTGCAGCAGCGACTACTGGTGGTATTCTGCTGGTTTCGAATGCAATTCGAAACTCACGCATAGTTCCGGACAAATTGAATTTTCGTTTTTGAAATTGTTTTTTATTATTATTATATTTCCAACGAGGAATGCAATTTTTGTTAAGCATCTCCCAAATTTGAATGGCAACGTGTCATTGACTGTTGCAACTTTGAGTGAATGTTGTAAGAATATGGCTTATGGGTAATTGTTTAGTACTCCAAAATAGTAGAATCACCGACATTCTTTTTAAATTAGGAAAGATATTATTTTTCCAGGTAACGTAATAATTGTACAGTAAAACACTAGCATCTTGATGAAGTAGACATGTCAAAAATGAGTAATGCCGCGATGTCATCTATCTCCTTGACCTCAGAGGGATCGTTCAAATGTTAAGAAATACGTAGCAGTAGTTTTTTTTTGTTATTAGTTGGTTTTGTAATTTTTGATACTTTTTGTGAAGTATGTGGATTTTAAATAAATTGGTTAATAATAATATTTTATCTGGTTCCTTAGTTATAGTAGAACTTGAATTAGGTCACAAATTTCTTAGTGAATGACATTTTTACAAATTGAGGTCATTTCTGTAATCAAAGTCATGATTTCACATATACCTTTCAATGCCTCGAGGAATGCAACACCCTATAAACTTATTGTACAGTCAGGTCTTCTATTAGACGCTGCCGCCCACTTTACGCCCACCGCAATTTCTCATCTACTGTAATAAAGATTCTGATGAAATTAAGTAGATAAAAATCTCATACTAGAATTCATTTCATTTATATAGCTAACATCTAAACAGATAACACTGAATCAACAATTTCACGCCACAATACTCGGTTCGTGGCCACGCTCGCCAAATCGATACGCACTTGATCCGTCCACCTCGCTGCATTCTACGCCTTCGAAGCGAACACCATTTTTGCAGGGTTGCTGTCCGGCATTCTCGCAACATGCCCTGCCCATCGAATCCTTCCAGCTTTGGTCACCTTCTGAACACTGGGTTCGCCGTAGAGTTGGGGGAGCTTGTGGTTCATCCTTCGCGCCACACACCGTTTTCCTGCACACCGCCAAAGATCGTCCTAAGCATCCGACGTTCGAAGACTTCAAGTGCTTCCTCGAGCATCGTCCACGTTTTATGCCCGTAGAGGACTACCGGCCTTATGAGCGTTTTATTCATGGTACATTGGTGCGGGTGTGAATCTATTTTGACCGCAGCTTCTTGTGGAGGGCATAGTAGGCCCGACTTCCACTGATGATGCGCGTCCGTGTTCCACGTCTAACGTTATTGTCAGCCATCAGGTCGTCAGACGAACTCGTCGACCACCTCGAACGTATCCCGTCTATCGTAACACTGCTACCTAGGCGAGCCCTGTCGCGCTCGGCCTTAGCTAGCATGTATTTTATCTTGGTCGCATTCACCACCAGTCAACTTTTGCTGCCTCGTGTTTCAGGCGAGTGTACGTAGAGGTATGCCACCTTTTCAAATGTTCGACCGATAATGTCCATATCATCCGCGAAGCAAACAAATTGACTGGATCTCGTAAAAATCGTAGCCCGGCTCTCCGCATAACACCTTCTAGCGCAATATTGAACAACAGGCACGAATGTCCATCACCTTGTCGTAGTCCCTGGTGGGATCCAAATGAATTGGAGTGTCGCCTGAAACCTTCACACAATTTTTCACACCTTCCATCATCACTCTTATCAGTCTTGTGTGCTTCCCGGGAAATCTGTTCTCGTCCATAATTTTCCACAGCTCTACGCGGTCGATCGTATGCCGCCTTTAAATCGATGAAAAGGTGATGCGTTGGGACCTGATATTCATGACATTTTTGGAGGATTTGCCGTACAGTAAAGATCTGGTCCATTGTCGATCGGCCGTCAACGAAGCCGGCTTGATAATTTCCCTTGAACTATAGGTGACAGACGACGGAAGATGGTCTGGGATAATACTTTGTATACCGCATTTGGAATGGTGATCGCTCAAAAGTTCTCACAATCTAATTTGTCACTTTCCTTGTAGATGGAGCATATTCCACTCCTGCGGTAGCTGTTCAGTTTCCCAGATTGTGCCTATCAGCCAGTGCAGACAAATGGTCATTCTCTCCGGGCCCATCTCTATGAGTTCAGTTCCGATATCATCCTTACCAGCAGCATTATTGTTCATGAGCTGGTGAATGGCATCCTTAACCTCCCTCAAAATGGGGGCAGGTTGGTTTCCTTCGCCCGCAGTACTGACGAAGGCATTTCCTTCGTTTGCCCCGTCCTTCAATGCTTGGACCTTTTGATCACCTCACGCTCGTCCGTCAAGATGCATCACATCCTTATCCCTGCATATCGCGGCACGATGCCGTTGCTGGATGCGTTGAGCTTCTGATAGAACTTGCGTGTTTCTTGAGACCGGCACAGCTGTTCCATTTCCTTGCACTTCGTCTCCTCAAGGCGGCATTTTTTTTCTCCCGAAAGAGGCGGGTCTGCTGTTGCTATTTCCGTCTATAACGCTCCACGTTCTGCTGGGTCCCTTGCTGCAGCATGACCGCCCGCGCTGCATTCTTCTCCTCCAGAATCTGCCTACATTCCTCGTCGAACCAATCGTTCCGTCTACTCCGTCCTACGTGCCCGACGTTGCTCTCAGCTGCATTGTAGATGGCTGCTTTCTCTGTTCTCCAGCAGTCCTCAAGAGGGGTGTTGGCGCGATAACCGTTGCCAACTCCGGTCGGGTCGGGTGGACTGTATATTTCGAATGAAGGGAATCAACACCACTGGTTCTATTTTATATGATAAAACATACTTTTTTCTTGCGAATTAGTCTGTACTCTTATGCGATTGAATTTATCATAACAAAATAAATTTGACAGTTGCTACGGAATGATCCGACTTGCTTTGCAAAAGTATGCGGGACAAAACAGAATGTTCATATGAGCTCATAAAATAGCGTTTTATATGAGGAATCTCATCGATCAAACGATTCCATCCAACATGTAGTGCGGGAGTGATGTACTTTGTACAAATTAACGACTTCTGTCGTATACTGCTTTGCGACTTATGGTTGTCTGGGTCGTATTCCAGAAGTTACGACGGTTCTCATTCTTGAAGGTGCTAATTCTCGAAGCTTCTGGAACAGCACTCACTGACGGAACTCTAGTTGTGGATATACTCACTAGTGTGGGACAAAATTTAGATTCTCGCTCCAGTCTATTTTTTGCATAGCATTTAGGCCCCATAACAATTGTGCAAAATTTCAACTCAATCGGAGAAACTATATTTAAGCGCCAGCCGTTCAAAGTTTGTATGGGATTTACTATGAGAAAACTTACTTTTTCAAAGAAAAATCGCCAGAGGTCGCCCATGGACGTTTATAAAAATTCTGAACACATATTTCGATAGGTAGTTTTACGATGCAGAATATTGCCGAAGACCGCGAAACAATCCGACACTTGTGAAAAAAGTTATTGAATGAAAACCTATTGGCAATGCGACGTTGATGAACAAGTAAAGGAATAACAATAATAACAAAATCAGGCAAAATTTCCAAATAGTCTATGCTTAATAACTTTTTTCATAGGCTTCGGATTGCTTTGGTCTTTGGCAATGTTGTTCATCGTAAAAATATCTATCGAGATCTGTGTTCAGAATTTTTATAGAGAACAAAGGGCGACCTCTGGCGATTTTTCTTTGCAAAAGTAAGTTTTCCCATAGTAAATTCCATACAAACTTTGAACGGCTGGCGCTAAAATATAGTTTCACCGATCGAGCTGAAATTTTGCACAGTTATTACGGGATCTAATTGCAATCAAAAAAGTGGACTGGAGCGAGAATCTAAATTTTTCATATAACCGTGTCCCAGGCTAATACTCACTCATAGGGAACTCACGGCATTTAAGTTCCTGTTGGTAACTCACATGATACTCACGCTCACTGTTGATACTCTTGCACTCAGTGACGTAGTCAAGGTGGGTCGAGAAGGGGCCACATTTGGATGCACTTTGAGTCGTACATGTTTACGGCTCGTTCCGTATGGAACAAACATCCAGCTTTTCCGGTAGTGCAGCCTCGAGGTGCTGCGTGTACCGAACACTTAAGGATTCAGGGAAATATAACCCAGCATAGAGCATACAAAATAAATCATTCTGTATGATTCCTTAACGCTATCGAGCGTCGGAAGCCCTTTACTTTCGAACGGTGGGTGAAGAATATGCTTCCGCAACTTCAATAATTTTAAATAAATCAAAATGTGTGAGTAGATGAAAAAACCGAATTTAGTACTATACCATTTAATTCCACTAGAGTTTGTATCCTTTGACAGATACGCGTATTTCGACCTCAACTGTAAGGCCGTCTTCAGTGTCGTGTACTAGACTCGACTTGAAGAAAACCATCGTATGCACACATTATATATTAACACTAGGTATAAACGTATTTCCCTACCCATTATTATTTTTTAAACTTAAAATTTATGAGCTTTAGGTACATTCCATCCCTCTTTTGTTGAAACTTTAAATGCTGAAAGGTACATCACGGGAACGATTAGTAGGTACCAAGTTGAATAGCCATGTATTGCCGTTGCCGTTGTCTCTGTTGAGTAGCGTCGTAGGTACCTGTTTGCAAATTTCCAGACTCTCCGCCACATCCAGTTTCCAAGGAGAAGAAACATTTCTCAAAATTTTGATATCGGCCGTCGTAATTGTATGTCCTTCTGAAAAGATATGTTCTGCCACCTTAGATTTGAAATCGTATGTCATCCCCTTGTCTATCGTCTTCTGAGCTTTTCCTATTTCCGCTAAGTGTTCCTTGAATCTAACCTCGAGAGACCGCTTTGTTTGACCAACGTAGACCTTGCTGCAGTGGGAACAGCTGATTTTGTAAACACCAGCCTTGTTTAGTGTGTTTACCGGATCCTTGGTAGAGCCTAACGAAGTTCTAAGTTGGTTGTCTCTGCTGGAAAATACCAAATCGATTCCGAAATTCCTTAGCTTTGGGCGGAGCTGTTTGCTGATGTGTACGTCGTATGGGATGGAGACTCTCTTCATGGGTTCGGTGATCGGGGTTAGTGTCGTCAAAGCATTCCGAATTCGCTGTCTTTCCTTTTTGTCGATGATAGCTTTTATCGTCCTTTCCTTGTATCCGTTGATTCTTGCCGTCTCGTAGATATATTCCAGTTCCTTGGTCTTTCCGTGTTCGCTGAGGGGTAGAGTCTGCATCCTGTGGATCATGTGGTGAAACGCTGCCATCTTATGCTGGAACGAATGATTCGATGTGTAAGGGATAACTCGCTGGGTGTTTGTAGGCTTCCTGTAGATTTCGAAATTGTAAGTTGAACTTTCTTCCCTGGTGACAAGTAGATCCAAAAATGATAGTTTTCCATCCTTCTCCTCCTCGTGGGTGAACTTGATATCCTTGTGTACGCTGTTGATTGTATCCAAAATTTTAGCCAGATCGTTCCGCTTGATAACGCTGAAAATGTCGTCGACATATCTCCACCATTTATCCGGTAATACTCCTTGTTTCTTTAAATTTTCCTCAAAATTCGCCATGAATAGTTCGCACAAAAACGGGGAGAGAGGGTTTCCCATGGGGGCTCCTTTCGTCTGTTTGTAGAAATTTCCTCGAAATTGAAAGTAGTTTTCGTCCATGCACAATCTTGCCAACCTCATGTATGTCCTGACCTTTCCTTTCCATGCTGCATCCGTCCTTTGGGGTAATAACCAGTCCTCGAGAAGATTTAGGGAATCCTTTACTGGAACGCTGGGGAAAAGAGCCGCTACGTCGAAAGAAACCATCATCTCGTCATCCTCGATGTGTCCTGACTCTAATAGTTTCTGGGAGAACTCCTGGGTGTTTTTAACTGACCTAGTGGGGAATGGATTCGGCATACTCTGGAATTCCTTGACTAACCATTTCGCCAGTTTATGAGTGGGGGATCCGTCGGCCGAGATGATTTCTCGCATTTCCTTTCCTGGTTTGTGAATCTTCGGTAGTCCTTTAATCCGTGGAAGAATGGGGTTTGACTCTTTCAAACGAGCCTCGCCAATAATTGCCTTGCAGTCCTTCAGGGTTTTGTCCGTGAGTTTGATGAGTCCGGGTAGTGGATCCACTCTCAAATGTCGGTAGGGGCCTTCGTTGATCTTTTTCGCCATTTGTTCGTCGTAATCCGTCTTGTCCATGATGACGACTGCGTTGCCTTTATCCGCCTTGATGTAGAATACTGGTTTATCCTTGAGTTCTTTCACGATCCTCGTCTCGTCCTTGTCTGCCTTGCTTCGTTGTCCTGTTGTAATGGCCTTTGCTACGATGTTCCTCGTTGTGTTCTGGTCCTTTATTGGTATGTTTTGGATGATTGCTGTTTCCATGTCTACGATTATTTTCTCCACATCAGGCTTCGTAGTCACCGCATATCCTAACCCCTTGTTGAGGTGTGTCAATTGCTCTACTGTGAACTGCTGCGTCGAACGGTTAACTACGAAATCTTCAATGGGTTCTATAATCGGAGCAGGAACGCAGTTAACTTCCGTCGTCTTGGATCGCATGGAGGCTAGTTTTTTCCGATGTAGCCTGTTCTTCCTGTCGGCTTCGCATTCTTCCGCTCGTTTAACCTTGGTCAGGAATAATGGGAATCCTTCCGGATATTCCTGAGCCAATTTTAAATGCAGAAAATAACACCTCGTCGTCAGCTTGTCCAGTTTCGCATAGTGCGAATTAATCGATGCCCTGATGTACTCTTTCTCTGCTGTCTTCTTGATATGTTGTGGGATATGGGGGCCCATCTTAATCCTATGGCTAACGGGTGTTAGCTTTTCCTTCAGACATTTCTTCAGAAATGCCACGTCCTTTTGGGTGCTTACGATAGATCTCTTCAGGTCGATGAATATACTGTGCTCCGTCCGCTTGGTAGCCATGATGATAATAAATCTTCGAGCTGTTTAGTAGAATACCTATAAGTAGATGAAAAAACCGAATTTAGTACTATACCATTTAATTCCACTAGAGTTTGTATCCTTTGACAGATACGCGTATTTCGACCTCAACTGTAAGGCCGTCTTCAGTGTCGTGTACTAGACTCGACTTGAAGAAAACCATCGTATGCACACATTATATATTAACACTACGTTTATACCTAGTGTTAATATATAATGTGTGCATACGATGGTTTTCTTCAAGTCGAGTCTAGTACACGACACTGAAGACGGCCTTACAGTTGAGGTCGAAATACGCGTATCTGTCAAAGGATACAAACTCTAGTGGAATTAAATGGTATAGTACTAAATTCGGTTTTTTCATCTACTTATAGGTATTCTACTAAACAGCTCGAAGATTTATTATCAAAATGTGTGGCCTTTTCATGATTCTTATTCCGGACGCTTCATCACTTTTGCCTCATATTCGGACACTTTGAATCGAATTCCGGACAGCTCATGATAATCATTAATGGAACAGTCAAATCATCAATCGAAAAGGTTAAACCACCAAAGAGACATCTAAGGTAGTTGGGCATTATAAATTTTCAAAGATATTTATGGAAAAAGTTTACTAAAACGAGCCTCGAAATTGAGAACTTTTGAACAGCAAAAATTGAAACATTTCGCGTGAAATGTTTCCCATACAAAGTAGAGTGTCCGTAATATGAATCAAAACGGTATACAGTTGCGACATCCGTTTGCTTAAGCCACTTTAGGTCATATCGGGCGGCCGCTAGTACCGTACGTTGTTAACGACGGATAGTTTAACCATCACCAGATACTTAGTGGTCAGATTCGATGTAAGCGGCACGATAAGTCCTGACGTCGATAACACAGCGCAACAAAAATGACATCTTTGCGTGTCCCAAGAATCAAATTTTGTGTCTCTAGTAGATTTGGGGTTGCTGAATTTGAAGCCGTTCTCATAAATTTTCCAGCACGTCACAATTTTTAGCTACAGGTCGCCAAAGTTGTATGAAATATTGGTTTTATTGATGTTTACCTAAAATTTAAAGTATATTCTATCAAACTTTTTTGTGCTCTTATCCACCAAGCATGCAAAAGAGGACTCAAACTTTTGTTTTAGATATACTTTGGTTGAAATTTAACGATTTAGTTTGGATTAAACCGATTTTTTCAACATGCTTGCAGTCTCCATACAAAATTATATGACAAATTACAATACTTCTCTAGACCATCAAAAAATAACTTTTTCGCATCAAAAGTTTTATAAACTTCGATAATAAGTATTGTTATACACATAAAGTTTGAATTCTGTGGCAAATTAAGCAAATAAATTGCCTTACAAGCTGGCAAACTTGCATGCAAGTTGGCTGAAATAGTAAATTTTTGCATTTTCAACAACCAATATCTCAAAAACTAGACGTGCTATGATATATCTGCAAACGGCAATGGATTCAGCAACCCTTAATTAAGTAAATAGAGGTATTTTCATGCTGGAGACAAAAACGTGTTCCGCAGTGTAATGTCGGAGAAGTGCCGTCCATCAATCAGAACGTGGTCGATTTGCGATTCTGTCTGCTGGGGTGATCTCCAGGTGTATCGGTATGGAAGGCTGTGCTGGAAGGAGGTGCTACTAATGGCCATATTCTTGGAGACGGTGAAATCAATTAGTCATAAGCCATTTTCGTTCGTCAGCCGGTGGGCGCCGAACTTTCCAATAGTCGGTTTGAACTCCTCCTACACAGTGTGTTCCGTAGAGCAATTTCAAAACAAAAAATTCGGCATGTCTAAAATTTTGACACAAGAAAGCCATGATTGTCCCCTTTCATTTCGCAACCAAAACGAAAATAATCGGTCGTTATTGAGTTTGGGATATAACTTAACCTTAGTAAGAACTTTGGGTCCCATTTCAAAATTCAAATCATTGATTAAAATAACCTAGCAATTTGAGGTTTGCTGACAATTAGGTGTTTTTTTTGTGGGAACATTCATTTTTGCGGAAGCATAAGTTTTGAATGGCCTCTTAAGGAGCTTTCATGAAAAAAAAAGTTACAAATTGTGACTTAGGGTCGTTTTCGACCCGAAAATTCAAACAGCTCGAAAAAAATAATCTGTTGACCGAATTTAGTTCTGTTGGACTTAAATGAAAGGTACACATGTCGATTTTCGGAAACTCTTCCGGAGATCCGGAATTGCGTCAATGTGGCCACCGAGAACCTGCTACATCTGAAAAAGTACCTTTGGAGACCCTTACTTTGACAACCTGTAGTTTCGTAACTAAACAAGTAATCTAAACCGACTTCGTATTGTTGAATAGGTATTCACGTGGACTATGAATAGAGATTCTCAAATCATTTAGTTATTCATACCCGGTGCCGGAAATCCGGAACATCCGAAAAGTTGGTTTCCATCGCAGTTTCGTATATGTAATTCACATCGGTATTATTCGGTTGATGGATATTTTGGCATACAATTTCTCTGTAATAAGGAACCAATTACAGGTGCAAATCCCTTGAAAAAATCGGTCCAGTATGGTCCATGCGGAACCGGTTCCTGGAGTCCTGGAAGCTGGCCAATCTGGACAATTCAATGAAATTACTCGGATTCCTGCTTAAAAACTAAATGAATTGTGTCCAACTCATAACGATTTATTATGTTTAAATGTATTTTGACAAAATAATGAGTTGATGGTTATTCTGGTCCTTTTGGAGCACCGAAACGACCACCTGAAAACCCGTAATATGGAACCACTAAGTTTTAGCACCAAAAACTAGACATGCGACGGCTCAAACTTTATGATTTTGAATCCCTGTGATTCTTCTAATTCAATTATAGCGCCAACTCGAACGTCTTTCGATGGAAGATTAGCAACAAAAGTCGTTCAAGTTGGCGCTTTTTTAAGTTTTGAGCACAACACAGCTATACGGAACATACACACTTAAAGAATTTTACGGATTCCTGTAAAATCTTAACAGGTGAGCAGTTCGGTAAAATAATAATTTTTACAGTAAAAGTTTCGACGGATTTGCGGTGTTTTATTTCACCGAACTGTTCAGCTGTTGAGACTATGGTGAAATTCACCGATTTCCGGTAAAATGAGCTTGGTGTGTAGTATCTGAGATCGCAAACAAAAGCAATGTTCTGTCAATTCTCACAACAAACACATGGACAATAGTGTCAACATTGCACAGCTATTGCAATTGGGTTGGAATATTGGATTTATGAAATGTTAAACTGCTTCTATCATTGGAATAAATGTGAACTTGTCAATATTCTGGAATCTATGACCTAAGGTCGATAGGGCAAAAGATCGAAGAAGAATAAAGAGGGCATAAAAGGTCAAAAATCGTCGTTCAAAGATGATTTAATTTCCCATAATGCAAATTACTTTCAACCTTTTGTCCTTTTGACCATTTTTGACCATTTGTCTTGTCTTCCTTTTGTCTTTCGACTTATTGTCATTTCGACATTTTGTCTTTCTATCGATTGTTCCTAAACTAAGTCAGAAAGATGAATGTTGCTCCTGAGTTACAAACCAAAATTGAATAGAAGTTGTTTGACATACTTAGTTGTAAAAGCAATGCAAATTTCAACAATGGATGAAACCAAGAGAGAGGCAACTTGAAAATTTAAATTTCGGCCTCGGCCTGTCAATTTAAGGTCTAGAGCTATCTTGAATATAGTCTACAAGATATTGACACTAGATTTTTGCAACATTTTCATCTAAATCCGTTTCATCAGTTCACCTCACCAAAATTTATTAATTTATGGTGCATTTAAAATGATATTACAAACAACAAAATAAAAAAAAAGTTGCACTAGACCCCCCGATGGATTATTTTCATTTTAGCAGCAAATGAAAAAGGAAGGTCTTGTCTTTCGTTGGTCCAAATTTGAGACCTGCCGAATTTTTTGTTATAAAGTTACATGAAAAAGACACCGTGCCTATGATGATGATGCCTTGGACAGCTGTCGTAGTCGCGTTCGAGCTGCACGTAAAAAGCGTCCTTATCATCATCAGTGCTTCCGGAGTGAAGGCTGTGTTCGTTTATTATGCTGAAGTTGTAGAACCGGCCTTTGAGCCTCAACTTGCACAATCTATCATTGATTGGTCACCACCCGATTACGCGCCTCTGCATACAACCCATCACTATAAAAGCTGTTCCCAGCTCATGTGTGTTACCGCAGCTCAAACGTTCGCAGCTAAACGTTCGCACCAACTCTGCGATGACGCTACGATGTCGAATCCGCAGTCCTTCAGCACGTCGCACAGTGGTTCCATTTGTTCTACGAAGCGGTCATAAATCGTTTTACTCAATATCCGATGATAAATACCATCAGAAATTGCCAAATTAATTATTTTTGACTGTTAAAACTTCATCGAGGTTGATGCCGTTATTAATATCACTTCAAAAATTCTAATTAGGATGCAGAGATAATATTAATGCTCTGTTATATGAATTATTATTTTTGTGCAAAAAAATTACTTGCAATCATCCGTGTCAAAGATTAACAAAAGTATTTAATATTTTATTGATAACTATCAGAAAATCTATAGTTTGAAAGTAATACATTAGGATTGATAATGTCGAACTTGAGAAAATTCCACTCACAGGGTTGCTTCACATGCTCAGAAGCTTACTTTTTTGGTATGTGGATGTAAAAAGCTAATGAACACTTTTCTAAGTGCCGAAGATGTACATACCAAACAAATACTTGACATACTTATTAATTAATAATGCCAATTTCACATCAAATCTCTACCAAAACCAAATAACGAACATGTCACTTAATGTAATTAACCTTAAGTTTCAAATATTTACAACTGAAAAATAACTAATGAATTATTTGGTAATATTTTGTTGCTTCTTAATATTTTTTATCCTCACAATTTTATTTTTTAGCACTGTATATAAAGATGCTGGAATGTCGTTGAATATCTTTTTGTATGCTCAAAATAAATACAAGAACAATTTCATGTCATTCCTCCCATACTTTGGGAAGTCATATCATACATATTAGAATGGCTGTTGTACCAATACTAATATAATAGGATTTTATTGTCTCAGCGTTCTCACTAAAACTACTTGTTTAATCAATATACTATGTTGCATGTGCATTCATATTGAATTGAAGTATGAGTAGTGAAAAATCAATTATTTTGTATATTCATTCTAGTTAGCTACAAATATACTGGTATGCAATCAATTCTATGAATATTTTTACCATTGCCTTTATTGGTAAAAACTCTAAACTTTGAAGGCACGCTGCTAACTTATTTGCAAATATTTGCAGCTAGGACCTTCACAGGTTCATTTTCCTACTCAAACATGATCATTTGGTGGCGGAAGTTTGATTAAATGTGATTAAGAACATATTTAAAAACGTACTTCAAATAAAGTGATGTAGTTACTAAGTGAGTATATTTCTATCGTCATTACTCACATGAATACTGACTCCTAAATGTCAAATAACACTCTAAAACGCATCGGAAGTGATAGATATAAATCTGTACTAATGTTCTGTAACCTTAACTGATTAAAAAATCATTTGATTCTGATTTGTGAAGACAATGAACAAAGTGCTGAAATTGCTTAATTTTTAACGTATTTATCACATACGAAAAATACACTCAATCATTCATAGCCTTACTATGCATATTATACAGGAACGTCTATAATATTCCTGTTTTTACATTCTTGAGATCATAATTGATCCATGAAAAGGTAAAGGAATGAAAACCAAGACATTTTGTTTTTCGATTTATGACCTATGGGCGGTACCACTGTGCGTCGGTGAGTAGGCGTATGTTCCCGATAAGTTGAGAGATTTACAGTTCCACGTACTGAGCTTCCAATCGCTTGTCCCTTTATTTCACTGTGGTCTTCGCCGATTGTTCCGGTTCGTATTCTCTCGTTGATTATGCGTTGCTTGATTTGTTTTACGGCTGGCTTGCAAGGCCTGACACCAACCCCCTAGATTTCCGGATGGTTCAGAAATCTAAATGGGACGGTAATATTGTTTGAAAAGTGCTACTTACAAGTTAGAAACGAACGATATTTTCTTTACGTAATATTTGTATGGATGTAAATATTGTATCAACGATATTGTTCTTGTGGCCACGACGGGAGGTAGCTCATACAAAAATATGATTCTTGACACCCAGCGAACAGTATATTTTTCTCTTGAAAGTGGCAATAGCAAAAGGGTTTCTGCAACAATGAAAATTTAAAATGTTTCATACTAGTCCAAAGCTCTGTTAAGGTGAAGATGCATCGAATCCAACCCTCGGATTCCCAAGAGCCGAACTCTAGAGAACATAAAACCGTTTGCGCTGAAAATTTGATCGTATGGTTATCACCAACGAGTGACCAGTGAGGTAAATTTGCAGCACAAACGGTTATCTGGTTCTCTAGATTGCACACTGGTCCAGGGAGCTAATTTAGGCGGACATGAGGTTTTCGTCAAGATTTATTGATTTTAGAGTCATAGTTTATTCTGAGAATATGTTCAGAATTTTCAGTACTACAAAATGTACGGAACAAAAATTTTTTTACGGTGATCGCAATAGTGACGTATACGCCAACTTTTTTATTTTAACGAATCGAAAGTTGGTATGTTCAGCAAAGTTGTAGCAAATGATCATAGAAACAACTTTGCCGAACAAACTTTTTCTCGGTTTCGCTTCAGAGTTGAGATAATTAAGTATTTTTAATAAAAAATCGTTTTTTGCTCTTAAGTGTTTTATTTTTTAGTTTTATTGGCCTACTATGTTCTACAAGGTTTTTATACTTATCATTTGCCACAACTTTGCTGAACATACCAAAGTTGTATTTCTTATGGTTTTCATGTTATTTGAGTTTTTCATCTTAAAATTAGCTATTTTATATGCCTTGTATCTCAACTATGAGCACCTCAAAAAAATATATCTTTCCACCAAATGATTTTGCAGTCTTTCAAGTACTTGTGAGCAAAATTTGGAGAAGATGATATTTTTCTATCTCGTTTAAAATCGATTTTACTAATAGACAATATGAGATAAATCCATATTTATTGAATATTAATACATGCTCAACTCACAAAAGTCATGGCTACCTAAGCATATCAAACCAAAGGTAACACGTGTATTTATATAGAAATATAAAGTACATCGTTTTTCAGCTGTTTTCGATTAACTTGGAAGCTTCTGCAAGAAATTCATCGTCTTTTCCTCTACCAGTATTTAATCTATTCCTAAGCAAGATCACCGGGTTGGAAGTCAACATAAGCCGTATAAAATACATATACAAAATTTACAGTCCGATTGAATTCTGTGGCATGATTTTCCCAGAATCTTCTGATGGATTCCACGTTTCAAGTTTTTCTTTGGTAATGCGGCATGCCGGACAACACCACTTCCGTGCAATAGTTGTAGACGTATCAGTAAGTGTAACAGCATTCTAAAGGATCGCCACGAAAAGCCCTCAAAGGAAGGTCAGGGCTGAGATTGTACGAACCTCTTCCAGCTGGTAGGAACTCAAATGGCCGTAACACGGCATGCCGTGGGAAGTAGATATTGTGTATTTCTTTCACTACTGGACTGCGAAGTGCGGCCTCATAAGTCCGAAAGTGTGAATAAAAGTGAGGGATTGCATTGAATCAGCAATGAGCACTTATTCTTCGATTTACGAAGAATAAGTCCCCCGAAGACACCTACCCGATTTGATTCAATTGCGCACTTTTATTAGCGTTTCCGTACTTGTAATAACTTTTTTTCGCGGATCTCAATCATTTTAAAAGTAGTCAACTTTAATCGGAAGATTAACGAGGAGGCATTTGAACAGTTTTTCTCAGAAACGTACTGTTAGTATCGCCAGTTCTACGATTGGTACGGTGCAAAAACTACTTTCGCATGTAGTAATGTTGTCCGGCATGCCGCCGAAGAAGCATAAAAAATGCGGAATAAATCCATCAGAAGATTCTGGGAAAATCATGCCACATAATTCTATCGGACTGTAAATTTTGTATGTGCACTTTATACGGCTTATGTTGACTTCCAACCTGGTGATTTTGCTTAGGAATAGATTAAATACTGGTAGAGGAAAAGACGATGAATTTCTTGCAGAAACTTCCAATTTAATCGAAAACAACTGAAAAACGATGTACTTTATATTTATATATAAATACACGTGTATCCTTTGGTTTGAAATGCTTAGGTAGCCATGACTTTTGTGAGTTGAGCATGTATGAATATTCAATAAATATGGATTTATCTCATAACGTCTATTAGTAAAATCGATTTTAAACGAGATAGAAAAATATCATCTTCTCCAAATTTTGCTCACAGGTACTTGAAAGACTGCAAAATCATTTGGTGGAAAGATATATTTTTTTGAGGTGCTCATAGTTGAGATACAAGGCATACAAAATAGCTAATTTTAAGATGAAAAACTCAAATAACATGAAAACCATAAGAAATACAACTTTGGTATGTTCAGCAAAGTTGTAGCAAATGATAAGTATGAAAACTTTGTAAAACATAGTAGGCCAATAAAACGAAAAAATAAAACACTTAAGAGCAAAAAACGATTTTTTTATTAAAAATACTTAATTATCTCAGCTCTGAAGCAAAACCGAGAAAAAGTTTGTTCGGCAAAGTTGTTTCTATGATCATTTGCTACAACTTTGCTGAACATACCAACTTTCGATTCGTTAAAATAAAAAAGTTGGCGTATACGTCACGCTTGCGATCACCGTAAAAAAATTTTTGTTCCGTACATTTTGTAGTACTGAAAATTCTGAACATATTCTCAGAATAAACTATGGCTCTAAAATCAATAAATCTAGACGAAAACCTCATGTCCGCCTAAATTAGCTTCCTGGACCAGTGTGGATTGGTGCTCTTGAAAACTCGAGTATTGGCTTCTAAATTACTCTGTACAATAAAACCACTATATCTTGTTCCATAAGCAAAGAATATTAATAATTTATTATATTCGTCTGTTATCAGCAAAACATTGGATCGATGAAGAGGTAACAGTGTCGACATTATCTCGCCTTTTCCATTTTTCAGGACGATGCTACTTTACTCTAAAGTCAAAAGTGACTCTCAAGGGCATGGTATTCGATAGAAAGTCCTCCTGAAGGACTGTTGCACTTAATAAGTAATCGTAACAATGTGATGAAATTTGGGCCCATATAGCAGTAGCGGTAAACGTGCAGTCATTCAGCAAGACCAAGCTGAGGGTCGTAGATTCGAATCGCACCGGACTGTTTTTTCGTAATTCGAATATTCTTTACCTCTCAAGGCATAGAGCATCTTCGTACCTGCCACACGACATACAGATGCAAAAATGGTAAATTGGCAAAGAAATCTCTCATGTAATAACGATGGAAGTGCTCATAAGAACACGAAACTGAGGAGCAGGCTCTGTTTTAGTTGGGACTATTGTATAGTACATTATCGTATTGCATAATTATTGTTTAGTATTTTTGTGGTGCATTAAATCAGCTACCAATGATGAAGAAGAGCGTTGGTTGCTTTTTACAATCTGTGGCTATGGTGAAGGTGCGATGCAAGCATTGCAATTGTAATAGTACAAAGCATGAAAAGCATTTGAAACAAGTTGGAATACCTTTCCGCATTGTGTTTCAATGAACAGCATTCAGTGGGTCATTATGAGGTTATGCTTTTCATACCTTTTCAAAGTATCTTCTTTGTTCTTTAATAGCTTTAACTCCGTTCAAGTATAGAGCAGAAAATGTAACAAACAATGATCTGCAAGCATTGCTGTGATGCTTGATTATTAATGAAGGACGAAATAATTGAACACTGCATAGATTTGAACGCTAAACATACTAAGATTCTACGGCTGAGCCTAATGTGTTTTATGTATATTGGTCTTGGCCACAGACCCTTTTCGCAGCGGAACCACCTTGCGGTATTTCTTCGGGGAGGGGCCAGTGCATATAGCACTTAACACATATAGCAGAAGTAACAACTTGACTTTCGATGTTATATTGGAAGCTGTACGAAGTCATGAGCTATCTATAATGATTTCCAATTGAATTAATCAAATGCTTAAAAAGTGAGATCTCTTTTTGATATTGCGTCAAATATTTAATGTTTGCGGATGCCCCCAGAGGGGAGTCTGATCACCACTTTTGTGTAATCTCGTGGCAGTTACCAAGGTATACTGAAGAAAGGTACAGCAATCTAAGCAGTCAGTGGATGCGGGGAGTGGGGGTTGAAATAGACAGCTGGCCAATCGGCGAGCTGGCGAGTTCGTTGATGTGATTTTCCCCTCTAGTAATTGCCTGTGGTTGCTGTCGTTTCCATAGGATTGTTTAATATTGATATTAGTGCTTTGGTAATTAGATGAAAATCTCAAAGCATTTTCAAACATGTCAAATGCAAACTTCCAATCTATATTGTGTATGTGAAATATCGAAATAAAGCTAAAACCATTTTTTCGCTTTGAAAATCTCGTTGGTCAATATAGACCACCAGAACCAGTTTTGGCCAGAGATTGAACTGCGGTTCCTAAATTGACCAATCGCATTGATTTCTTATGATATTGGCCAAATCAGGTTTACCCTGGCCAAATTAGGTGCATTGGAATTAAAATTATAAGGGAAATGAATTGTTTTTCTTACGTTTCGAATCAATTTGGACGATCAAATGAATGTAGCTCTATCATGTGAGTTATCTACTGAACACAAAAGGTTTCATGCTAATTGACTATGTAAAACGGTGTATAATCCACTATGGCTACAACTGGCGTATGGCCAAAACCGGTGCTTCTGCCCTACATGGCGAAGGTTTACGATAGTAAGAGAAAGTTCACCGAAATTTGACGGTATGGCGTTTGATCGGTTGATCGACGGAATCCCAAGGACGAGAAGAGTTATGAAATTATTGACGATACCATTTACTAACCATTATTTTTATTCTTAGCAAACAACACTAATCGTAACAGATAGATTGCAATGTAATACCGATTGAGCTGTCGAATGCGCTAGTTCTCTCTCTAAACGGATGCCGCATACATGGATGCCGTTTGACTGTAAAATTAAATGAAAGCTTTTCTAATCTTGAATATGTTTCTTTGTTTCAGAAATTTGGTTTAAATAAAAGGCTTTGACCTGTAATACAGATGCACCTCAATCAAATGCAATCAAATTATGTATGAAGTTGTTTGGATTTTTGAATGCATTCCGGTTGTTTATTCATTAACATTCCATTTGTCGTTGTCACCCCGGTGGTGGATGTTTATTTTTTTGTGTGATACCGTTTTGATTCATATTACGGACACTTAAAGCCTCAGTGAAGTGTAACTCATCAGAAAGCATATTAAATGAATCCTTCTGTATGATTTCTCCGCGTTATCGAGCCTTTAAAACAATTAACTTTCGAATGGTGGAAGAAGATTTTGATTCTGCAGCATGAATAATTTTAAATAAATCGAAATGTGTGGACTTTTCATGATTCTTATTCCGGACGCTTCCTTACTTTTGCCTCATATTCCGGACACTTCGATTCGAATTCCGGACAACTCATGACAATCATAGACACAAAAGTCAAATAATTAATTGAGATTGGCAAACCACTAAAGATGCGTCTAAAACAACTGAGCATTATAAATTTTTATAGATATCTAAGGAAAATGTTCACTAAAACGAGCCTCGAAAATGAGAGCTTTTGAACGACAAAAATTGAAACATTTCGTGTGAAATGTTTCCCATACAAAGTACAGTGTCCGGAATTTGAAGCTGTCCGTAATATGAATCAAAACGGTATTTCTACTGTTTTTGTATGAGCCGAAACTTGAGGACACCCCCACCCCCTTCAGCGTTATGGGATTTGTGAATCGGCTCTTGTATTTTTTTCAACTCTGTATTTTCCAGTACAGCACCTGCGTGGTGAAAATCCACTGTCAGTCGCAGTTATTTTGTAATTCGAGATTGGCATGATGTTGAGTGTATACTTTGGAAGCATTCCAGAAAATTTCAAACATAACTGACATTTTCGAAAGCAAAATGAATTGAGGGGAATTTTTTTTTTTTCGTTTCATGGCTTGCTGGCCTACTCGAGCATAACAAACCAGTTAGCTGTCATCTTTTTCTCCAATGGACCGATGCACGAGTTCACTAATTTGACGTTTCAGCGGTGCCAAGTTCATTCGTTACCATGGCGACATAAATAACACGGCACCGCTCAAACGTCAAATAGTGAACTCGTGCATTGGTCCATATGGCAGAATACTCTATTTTACGCCTCTAACTACCTCTCTTCTAAATACATTGGCAGTTACGCAATTGAGAAAATTAATAACAGCGGTTGTCCAACTGTGGTCTCACAATTGATTTATTTTTCCTTACAGGAACATTTTTACACTATTCCTTTCTCGAAGAATGTGTACGTTTGGTTTTTGGAAAGGAGTACAGAAATCAATATTGTGTCTTTAACTGGTAGCTTTATTCTTGAAGTTAGGCGCTGGTGCTGGTGTACATTCTTGTAAGCTTGAACTGTATTACTCACTTGGTGGAGAATTGCTTCAATTTTGAGCAAAAAAACTGGTTTTGAGCATGTCGTAAAACGATAATGGTTATTTTCCTCTTAACCCATACAACATCTTAATTTTTTTCGGTCTTCAAATTCGTCGGAATACTGAACTATTAGTCTATAGCTCTTCAATCAGTGGACACCACTTTCTGAAAAATAGCTCTTCCCGGGATCACACAATGTTATTATTTCCAAGAAAAAATTATTATAAATTCAGAATAACCAACCTCAAATTACGTTACTGAACACAAATAATCAGGTATGAAACAGAAGTTTCATTATATGGACCAATGCATGAGTTCATTATTTGACGTTTGAGCGGTGCCGTGTTATTTATGTGGCCATGGCAACGGGTGAATGCGGCACCGCTCAAACGTCAAATTCGTGAACTCGTGCATCGGTCCATTGTCATTGAACTGTCAAGATAATCAAGATGAGTTCATTTCAATGCACTCTTCGATTAGGGATAATATCTTAGGATCATACGGAGATGATCTCTTTGATCAGATGTGATTGCAATGCCTGCGCAAAACAGAAGCAAACCGTGGATAGAAGTTGGAAAGAAGAAAATAAAGACCCGGAAACGGCGACCAAGGAGAAATCTGGACCTAAGATCCTGAATCGTAGAAACTTAGACGAGGCCCTCGTTATCAAAATGGAGGAGACGAAATACGATGTAGCCTATAAGCAACTAGCACAAGAAGTACTAGGTGATGAGGTTGTTGTGAGATTCATGTCTGTGAAGCTGTCCTAAATAGCAAACATCTGGTTGAGATCACCGATACAGCGGAAGTCTCGGCTGCCATCAAAAAGCAGTATGATATCGACGTAGCCAGTAAGACCATCCACCTTAGAAAGGGCCTGCAAGGCACCCAGGTTGCGGCGGTTAGGCTTCCAGTTGCAGAGCCCAACAAAGCGAAGAACTTGGGCATACTCAAGATGGGCTGGTCGGATTACTGGACAGACGAAAAATGCAACGCACACACACACACACACACACACACACACACACACACACACACACACACACACACACACACACACACACACACACTCGGCGGCACTGAAGACAGGACGAAATCGTGCCCAGTTGAACCGTACGTTTAGGCTGATGGCAATGCGTGTAGCGAGTGCGTATCGAACGATATCATCGCACGCCGTGCACGTAATAGCCGGAATGATTCCTATCTGCCTTCTACTGGAGGAGGATAGCGAGTGCTACAGGGATCGAGCCACAGGGAGAGGCCGGAACAGAGCGAGAGCCAACACGCTTAGTAAATGGCAGCAGCAATGGAACAACGCAGAGAAGGGCAGGTGGACTTACCGACTGATTCCAAACGTGTCGATATGGACCACTAGAGCGCACGGCGAGATTAATTTTCAACTGACGCAATTCCTGTCTGGTCATGGCTGCTTTAAGCAGTACTTGCACAGGTTCGGCCACGCAAGGTCACCGTTGTGCCCTGAATGCCGAGACATAGAAGAAACACCAGAGCACGTAGTCTTTACTTGCCCACGGTTTGCACAGCAGCGAAGCGAAATGACTGCCATCGTCGGAGACGACGTGAACGTGGAAAATATCGTCCTAAAGATGTGTAGTAATGAAGATAAGTGGAACGCGGTGAACCGATCTGTTGTTCAGATTATGTCAACACTACAGCGGACATGGCGAGAGGAGCAGCGTCAGATGACGTAGGCAGCCCTGCCGAACGAAGAAGGGCGCCGGACTGTTTTCGACACTCTAAAAGAGCGGACGAAGGGAAAGTGATACTGCTCGGTTCCGGGAGATATTCCTTTGCCGGGGAACTCTCCGCCGGAGTAGGCTAGATCCACCGCCGGGGACTAGCTGAGTAGACGCGACGTAGCACCGGTCCCGGGTCGTAGGAGCACCAGTGAACCGGAAGTTAGCCTCCACCGGAATCGCTGGACTGACTCCGGCACCCTACCGGTCGGCCCGTAAAAAATTGAAGAGCAGCAGTAGCAGCAGCAGAAGAAGAATCGGTATCGGAAGAACTTCCATCGCCGGGGAATTCTTCGTCGGTGTAGGCTAGGTTCACCGCCGGGGACTAGTTGAGTAGACGTGTCATAGCGACGGTTGAGGGTCGTCGGGGCGCCAGTGAACCGGAAGCTAGGCTCCACCGGAATCGCTGGACTGACTTCGGCACCCCTCCGGTCGGCTCGTATCGTAGAAGTAGAAGAATCGGTGTCGGGAGAAATTCCACCGCCGGGGAACTCTCCGTCGGTGTAGATTAGGTCCACCGTCGGGGACTGGTCGAGTAGAATACGTCGGAACGCTGGTATTGAATAGTCGGGGCGCCTACGAACCGGAAGTTATGCTCAACCGGAATCGTTGGACCGACCTCGGCATCTTACCAGCTGAACTATGGAAAGGAGATGGTCGCCGTAACCGTACGAGTGCGGGCTTTGTATGAGCTCAGAGTGGTGCACAAACTGGAGCCGAAGGGCTCAGAATGTTGCATGTAGGTACTAACAAATTGACGGGTCGCCAAAGGGCGAAAATAGGTATTAACAAATTACTAACGAGTGGAGCCGAAGGGCTCAGCATGAGGCACGTCGTTGAACGGTTTTAAAACTGCTAACAGGAGTCGAAGGGCTCAGGAGCCAAAGGGCTCAGGAGCCGAAGGGCTCAGGAGCCGAAGGGCTCAGGAGCCGAAGGGCTCAGGAGCCGAAGGGCTCAGCATGTAGAATAACAAATTGAAGTGGTGCGCTCAGCACGTCGTCCTCCCCTTCGAAGTAATACCGGAAGGTAGTTCCGGAGGGTGATGGTGATGGTACTAAACCTAGGAGAGTGTTTTTAGTGGGGAAGGCACTAAGTGGATCCCACACCGCGCCAAAAATTACACTGGCATGAGCATGAACATATACAGGCCAGTCTATGAAGATTTTTAAACTCCTAGTTGCATGAAAAAAAAAAAAAAAAAAAAAAAAAAAAACACACACACACACACAGAAGAAAGTGATGCAGCATCCAAAGAGGCAAAGTTATCTCTCTATAAGGAAAGCAACAGTCGTAAACGGGCATGCTTTGATAGTCTATGCCAGAGTGCCAACTCGAGTCGTTGGGATGACACCTACAGAGTGTTAATGGCCCAGACCAGAGGGACCATGGCACCCCAATAGAACAAGTACAGTGCATGGGCTGGTTAAAGTGGGTCGTCGTTGAAGCGGTAGGCGTCTTTTTGCCGATTTCCCTCTTGTAAAAAAGGGGTGCATAACTACTTGAGTGCTTCCATGATTCACTTTGGCCAATGGTGCGGGAAGTGGATAGGACAGGTAAGACATATACTACGCACGGAAACACCTATTTATTGTAGATTCTGAGCGATAAAACATTTTTCAAGCATCTTCAGATTTTTCTGAAAACTTCTGCAATAGGGTCCTAAAGCCCTGACCCAATTTTAGTGCCAAACGCTGAAGTTTAGGTCAAAAACACATGTTTACTCAATTTTCTAATGTTTTCCATTTGTTTAAGTCCAAGTTATTTAAGATTTTGTCACACCCTTTGGCTTAAACTCAAATTTTGAGTGAATTTTGTTTTCCGTGTCTCTTCCGAAATGTCAGATAGGAACCACCCCAGTGTTATAACTAAATCCCCTGTGTTGTTTTTGTCGACTAAGCGAACGTCAAACATGATCAGCCCTGTCGTCCTGCTTAGTCGCGCTTAGTCGACGACTAAGAAGCTTTTTCTCAGATTTTTGTTAAAGAAATGTCCATCCAAAGTAATAAAAAAAAAATGATGGTAATGTGATAGAGCTTAATCAACAACAATCTAACGCCCCATAAGATATCAATCGAAATTTCCAACCTGTACCATCATTCTGGAGAAAACTTACCTTATTTCATATAGAAATTTGTGAGGATCGTCCTGTAGGATATCAATCAAAATTTACGTATCAACGCCCCAGTATAATTTGATCTTATCTTCTTTAGATCAGTTGTATTTTGACGCTCTGTAGAACATCAATTGAAAACTCCAGGCTTAACAACGCCCTGGAGTAAATTGCCCTTATTCCACGTAGATCAGGTGCATATCAATCGGGATTGTCAAGCTATATCAACGCCCCGGAGTAATTTAACCTTGTAATGTAGATCAGCTGCAAGTTAACGCCCTGTACGACATCAATTGAAAATTCCAAGCTGTATCAACGCCCTTGAGTAATTTGACCCTGCCTTACATGTAGGACATCAGTTGAAAATTCCAAACTAAATCAACGTCCTGGAGTAATTTGACCTTGTCCCATTTAAATCAGCTTCCTCTTAACGCCCTGTGGGACAAAGAATGGAAATTGTCAAGATGTATAAACACTCTAGACTAATTGACCTTGTCTCACGTAGATCATTAGCCCTGTATCGTTTAAAAATTCCAAGCTGTGTCGACGCCCTGGAGTAATTTGAACTTGTTCCATATATATCAACTGCATCTTAACGCCCTTTAGGACAGGGTTTCTCAACCGGTGGTCCGCGGACCCCCAGAGGTCCGTGACGACTTCTCAGGGGGTCCGCGAAGCCATGGACAATAAGTATAGTTTTTTTTTCTAGATTGATGTATAAATGTCAGGAATCTCTTACCTATCTTTTGTTTTTTAAGTTAGAATTATTACTGGGCTGTAGATGTTTGATATTCCAAATATTTTTAAATTGTAACTCACTTTGTTTATATTAACCATACAAATACTGATAAAATACTTCCAATATTATTTTGTGAATGAGACTTTGAAGGCCAGGTTTACCTAATGCGCGTCCCAAGATGGTTGAAGGAGGTAGTCATACATAATTTCTTAAATGTCTGTGGTTTGTCTTTGGTTTAACCCTTGGCAGATTCAATTACCTTCCTATCGAGATCTAAAAACAATTCTCGGGATCCTGGTGATAATTGACAGGATTAAAAACAAAACGAAATGTTAGCCTGTTTCATCAGGATTTTTTACGAGATTTTCGATTGATAACGACGTAGTGATTTTTGCGAAGATTCTTAACGGATATCCGACAAAATAATCGGATAGTTCTAGATGAAAATTATATACGAATTCCTCACAACGCCGATAATTTACTCTTAAGAAACTTATTCTTAAGTGGTTTAAAATATTCAGCAGCTTTCAGAGGTGATTTTTGAAGAATACCTGGCAATATCTGGTACTTTGATTGATAAGATTTTCTTGGATGGTGGAATCTTTGAGAAATACTTTGAGATTATCTTCAATTAACTCCTGAGAATTTGTTTGCCGAATTGCTGGCGGTATTTTTGATAGAGTTTTTTCAAGTAGGGAAGCGTATTTTATTCCAGGCACTTTGACTCATTTTGGCAGTATACAGTCGACTCTCCCTTAATCGATATCGATTTAGAGAACCAGAGTAAAAGTTGGTTTTCTTGGCTAACTTGATGGTTCCTGCATATGCACTGGTTTTTGTGTTCTAACAATCTACCGATGATACCTTCAGTATTGAGCGTATTGAGTAATGGAGGGTTGATTTTAATTTATTTCGTTCTTCATTGAACAGGAAACTACATGTCTCAATGGTAATAAATCAGTTAGTACCGTTGTTTTTTTCGTTATCTGGACATCAACGCCTTCCATACACAACGTAGGCCTCCTTTCTTGGACGAAACATTAGTGCCGTGATCAGGATTAACGCACCATTCCTTCTTCGCTCAAACATTTTATTCTGAATATTTTCCAAAAAAATTGTCTCGTAAAGCGCATATTCCGTCCAAGTTCAATCAATTTTACCTAGAAACAGACCATAGAGCTGCCAAAGTGTTTTTAAGGAAGGTTTTCATCGCAATTCTGGCTCAATTCTCAATGGACGCATCCAAGTGATTACAGTGATTTTTAAACTCTGCATGCATAGGATATCTATTGAATCGTCGTGTGATCTTCTACAGATTTCCATGAACAATGATTTCAAGATCTTTAGGGGTTAGATTTTAGGTAAGATTTTTGGGGTCCACGAGATGTTTGTAGATCCTCAAAGGGGGTCGCAGCTTCAAAAAGGTTGGGAACCACTGCTTTAGGACATCATTTGAAAAATCAAACTATATAAACGCCCTGGATTCATTTGACCTTATCCTATGTAAATCAGATGTATATTACGCGCTGTGCGACATCAATAGATTTTCCAAGCTCTATGATTGCCCTGCAGTAATTTAACATAACCCTATGTCAGGTGCATCTTAACGTCCTGTAGGACATCAATGGTAAACTCCGAACTGTATCAACATACTGAAGTTATTTGACCTCATTGCATGTAGATCAGAGCAGTATCAACGCACTGGAGTAATTTTACTTTCTTCCCCATGTAGATCCGTTGCATCTTACGCCTTGTAGGACATCAATTCAAAGATTCTACCCCATTACCCCGAATGCTTTTTCCTCGAATCCCATCACCCCGAATTCCATTACCCCGAATGTACCATTACCCCGAATTCCATCACCCCGAATGCTATTTTCCCGAATTCACAATTATTTTGACATGATGATATTGATGACATTTCCCCATGATTTTGATAGTGATGGGTCGTTCGGGGTTTTGGAATTCGGGGTAATGGCGTTCGGGTTAATGGCATTCGGGGTAATGGGATTCGGGGTAATGGGGTAGAATCCAATTCAAAATAAAAGCTTCATCAACGCCCTGGAGTAATTTGATCTTATCTTATGTAAAGCTGGAGTGATTTGACCTTGCCCCATGTAAATCAGTTGCAACTGAACGCCCTGTGGGGCATCAAAAGAAATTGGCAAGATGCATGACACATTAATACCCTATGTCGATTCAAATTCTAAGCTGCATCGAAGGCCTGGATTAATTTGAATTTATTTCATATATATCAGCTGCATCTTAACGCTACTATATCCTATGTGAATCAGGTACATCTAACGCCTTCTACGACATCAATAGAAATTCCAAGCTTTATCAACGCGCTGGAAATTTTGACATAATCCTATGTTGATCAATGCATCTTAACGATTCTACAGGACGGAGGTTCAAATGTCAATTCCAAGTTGTATCAACACCCTGCATCTTAATGCCCTGTAGGACATCAATGAAAAATTTCAAGCTCTAACAACGCCCTTAAGTAATTTGGCCCTATGTTACGTAGTTCAGACACATCTTAACACTTTGTGTAACATTAATCGATCATGCTTTATTAACGCCCTTGAGTAATTTTACTTTTTCACATTGATCTTTGCTAGATCTGAAGCATATCAACGCTCTGTTGAAAAGCTATTGATATTTTCTAGCTGTTTAGACGCCCTGGAGTTATTTGATTATCCTATGTACATCAGGTGCACCTTAACGCCGTGTATGACAATAATAAAAATTGTTGATATGTATCAATTTCCTGGAGTGATTTGACATCGTCTCACGAAGATAAGCTGCATCTTGATGCCCTGTTAACACACCACCCCCCTGGAATGTTTCAAACTGTATCTACGCTCTGGAGTAATTTCACCTTTTCCTATGTAGATCAGTTGGATCTTGATGTCTTGTATGACATCAATAAACACTGTGAAGCTGTATAGTTTTTCGGCAGACAATTAATCGTCCCATAAAAAATTATAAAATTTCCATAAAAAATGCAAAATTTGCCAGTAAAGAAACAAGGGTAAAATCAACAGAAAAGTTAAAAAATTCCATAAAAAAATAAAGAAGTGCATAGAAAAAACAAAATTTTCCATAAATAAAACAATTTTGAGCAATAAATAGATTCAAAAGTGCAGTAGAATCGACAATAATATCACTAAAATATATCAAATTTTACATTTAAAAATCTCAAAATGTCCCTATTTTCTTCACAAAAAGCAAGAAATAATTATAAATTTTCCACAAAAAAAGTCAAAATTTGCAATAAATAAATAATAATTCACCCACAATATATCAAAAATTTCCATTCAAAAAATCAAAAAGAGCAATAGCAGTAAATGCAAAGTTGCAATAAACAAACCCAACTGAGCAATTCAAAATGACAATCAATACATGAAAATGTTGTAGAAAATTCCAATATTTGAGTAAAACTTTCCATAAAAATAACGTAATTTTCCAGTAACACAGCGTAACAAAAATGACATTTTTGCGTGTCTCAAGGATCAAATTAAGTGTCTCTAGTAGATTTGGGGTTGCTGAATCTGGTGCCATTCTCAGAAATGTTCCAGCACGTCACAATTTTTAGCTACAGGTCGCCAAAGTTGTATAAAACACTAGTTTTATTAATGTTAACATGAAATTTAAAGTACAATTAATCATACTTTTTTGTAATCTAATCCACCAAACATGCAAAATAGAACTTGAACTTTCATTTCAGACATAATTTGATTGAAATTGCGCGATTAAATTTCGATTAAACCGATTTTTTCAACATGCTTGCAGTCTCCATACGAAATTCTTCGTTTCTTCTATATGGCAAAATACAACAATTCTCTAAACCATCAAAAAATAACTTTTTCGTATCGAAAGTAATACAAACTTTGATGATAAGTATTGTTATACACATAAAGTTTGAATTCTGTGGCAAATTATGCCAATATATTACCTTACAAGCTGGCAAACTTGCATGCAAGTTGGCTGAAATAGTCATTTTTTGCATTTTCAACAGTCAATATCTCAAAAACTAGACGTGCTATGATATTTCTGAAAACGGCAATGGATTCAGCAACCCTTAATTAAGTGAATAGCGGTATTTTGGTGCTGGAGACAAAAACGTGTTCCGCAGTGTAATGTAAATAATGTGTGTAATGGATTTCATAAATTTTTAGTCAAACTGAAGCATCGTTTTCACAATTGGAGCTAATTAGTCATCGTATGTAGATGTATTAATTGCATTTTAGAGTTCGATAATTAATTACGTAAGAATTTAAGGGAGGGGAGAGCGGGGAGATTAACCGTTTTTGAAAAAATATTTCTTGTCATATAGAAAAAAATAATGTTTCATACAAAAAATCATACATGGAGAGGTGGCGAGGTTTCGAAAAATCACAAAAAATGCTTTTTAATACACCCCATCGTTTGGCGCTACAATTTTAATTGTTTCGGCAAAGTTGAAATGAAACATGGAACATGGGATATCTTATCTTCCAATATTAGGAACACTAATGCCACTGCTTGAGTTATGTCCAACTACATTGATGGTAGAAGCTTATGCTCTCATGCCCCACCAGCCAGGGAACTGGTGTTTACAAAACTAAGCATCATTTGTGGCAACACTTTATGCGGCATGATGGAACTCTGCCGAGCGCGCTAAGTGTTGTTAGACCACTGACGTAATTGCATGAAGTGGGTGATGAGGTACAAAAATAGCGTTACAGCATGCTTAACCATATTTGTAGTACTGAGACAACCCATTAGATCTAAAAATGAACCTATTAGAAAATACTTTAAAAAGCGTTATGTTCGTATGCAAATGAAAAACATATTTAGGAAAAAACTCATCAATCGAAGTATACACATTTCTGCAACTGCTGTGGGCAGTTACACCAAAGATGAAAGTGAATTTCCGTATTATGAGTCCGTATTATGTTTAAAATCACTCGCCACTAGCTCAGTAGAGAAACCTATCGAAGAACAGAGACTTACCTTACCTAACTCGTCTTACGTACCTTCGCCAACTCTGGTTTCTGAATCGGGAATCGTTAATCAACGCATCTACATACGACGACTAATTAGCTCCAATTGCGAAAACAATGCTTCAGTTTGACTGACAATTTATGAAATACATTACACACATTATTACATATTATTGGAAAATTACTTTATTTTTATGGAAAGTTTTACTTAAATATTGGAATTTTCTACAACATTTTCATGTATTGATTGTCATTTTGAATTGCTCAGTTGGGTTTGTTTATTGCAACTTTGCATTTACTGCTATTGATCTTTTTGATTTTTTGAATGGAAATTTTTGATTTATTGTGGGCGAATTATTATTTATTTATTGCAAATTTTGGCTTTTTTTGTGGAAAATTTATAATTATTTCTTGCTTTTTGTGAAGAAAATAGGGACATTTTGAGGTTTTTAAATGTAAAATTCGATATTTTTTAGTGAGATCATTGTCGATTCTACTGTACTTTTAAATCTATTTATTGCTCAAAATTGTTTTATTTATGTAAAGTTTTGTTTTTTCTATGCACTTCTTTATTTTTTTATGGAAATTTATAACTTTTCTGTTGATTTTACCCTTGTTTTTTTACTGGCAAATTTTGCATTTTTTATGGACATTTTATATTTTTTTATGGGACGTTAATATTTTAGCCATAGTTTTTCTAAAATAATTTTACATTGTCTCACGTAGATCAGCTGCATCTTCACGCCCTGTATAACATCAACCGACATTATCAAAATATATCAACGCCCTGAATTAATTGATCTTGTCTCATAAAGTTCATCGTAACGCCTCGTTGGACATCAATTGCACATTCTGAGCAATAGCCTGCTGGAGTATATCAACCTTATCATATATAGATCAGGTACATCTCAACGCTCAGTACGACATTAAATGAAAATTCAAAGCTTTATCAACACCCTGCAGCAATTGAACCTTAGTCCACATAGATGACGTTAATCTTAACGCCCCGTAAAGAATCAATCAAAATTTTCAATCTGTTTCACAACGCCCTGGAGTAATTTAACTTGGTTTCACGTAGATCATGTGCATTTTAACGCCCTGTAGATAAGATGTAGATTTTTTTTTGCTTCATTATCTAATGTAAATCAAGTTAAGATCTTACTTGAGGTGTGTTTGATCCTTCAATTATGTCATCTGATCTTGCGGGAACGAACGATGAAATCAGGCTCAATAGTGATCAGCGTATTGTGTATGCCGATAAAATTATTTATTATAATGGTGAGTTAATTCTGGTTGAAGAGTGTTTTATATATTGTTTTATAATATCTATATTTAGTTGCATATTATTTTAGCGTATTTTACACCAAATAATTGTGGAACTTTTCTTCGAATTTTGACTCCGTAAACGACAATTCCCCGAATACCTCTATTTTAGAATATCTCGTTTCTCCAAAAAGTGATTCAGTTCATAAAGGTACAGGAATAGTTCTCAGTGAAAGGGTGGTGAACTAGAAAGAATGATTAGCAATCAATATAAGGAGATGTTTGATAATTCTTGACCATTTGCCAAGGACGGTGAAACTGAAACTGGAAAGAACCGCCAATCGAATGAATAAAAGTACGTGAACACCAAATGACTGATCCGTTTAACTGCTCTGAAATGTATGAAGTTGTGATAATAAGGCGATAAGAACTGAAAAGGCAATAGATGGCTCTTTTTCAATGATAGTAAAAACGAAATCCTGAAGCAAAGAAAGCATCACGGAAGATGAACTAAACACAAAAAGCTATGTATTCACTTTACACTTGATTTCTAATCACTACTTTTTTGATCCAGTTTCCTAATTGCAAGCAATTTACGTTTTTCATTATTTTTCATACATTTTGACAGTTTTCCGACTACCATTCTTCCATGCGCTTGTGTTGAAAGCTTGAGAAATCTGAGAATCCAGCGTAGCGCAATCAATGAGTGGAATACAAACATCAGTGTCGCCGCTCGGTGGCCAGTAAGAGAAACTAAATGTTCGAAAGGTTGTTGTCTGTTATTTTTGCCGCTGGCGCCAACTGTTAGCGTTTGAGAACAAAATAAACAGTCATTACCCTATTATGAATATCAATTTTTTTTCGGGAATCGGACTTTTCGGGGAAACTGGGTATACGGAGAACTGACATTCGGGGAACTGGCGTTCGAGGAAATTTCGGGGAAAAGTAGCACAACTCGTAAAGTAAATGGATATTACGATATTGAAGAATTTGCCTGCAGGGCGTTAACAGTATGCACCAGATCTTTTGAAAAATATTTTAACAAATAGAACGTTGCCTGAATTTACACAAGAACGCAGCAGACCAGTGTTTCCCTTTTTTTCGGACTATCGCTCCATTGTCACCAATAACTTCCGGAATCGCCCCTGGATATGTAAATCACCTTTTTAGTGCGGAAAGCTAAATTATGTTCAATTTATCACGTACACTTGGCATGAGTGAAACAATATCAATCGAATTGTATCAAGCAATTCTAGAGTTTTGATATTCTTAAGACAGTCAGTTCAAACCTTTGTTCATTTTTAACCAATAATGAACATTTGATAGTGATAAAATATTCATTAACAAGTATGCACAAAAAGCAGAACTTTCGTGTTCTCTAAAATTGATAACCTTTGGTAATATGTAGTTGGCAATTCCAAGATTCTCTTATAATTCTAACGCAAAACTACAATAGATAAAACTATATAAAGAAATAAATTTAAATCCAGACCAATTGTCAACTATTTTTTTTCATTTTGACAGCACCTGAATAGCGACATTTTGTTTCAAATTGAGCCATATATTTGGATGAAATTTGAACACCTTTTTGAAGACAAAAAAAAATCAAACGTTCCGTTTTGTCTCAAATTCCGAAAAGACTCATATTCCGAGCACTCGGTTTTTGTATGGCGATTTGGTTGAAATGTTTCGTTGAAATATGTCATCAAATTACTAGGAAATGGCAGTCAACTGTAAATCAATTTTAACGTTTTTCGATTTATTTTAAACTACCGAAGTAGTGGTGGTTCTCTAGTTCGAGATCAGTACAACTAGCTCAGATGGATTTATTTGCGAAATTATTCATTTGAGTACGATTTATTCGTGCTGTTCGGAATTTGAATCAAGGTGTTTGGAATATGAGACAGAATGCACACAGTGTTCGGCATTTGAATCAAATAATTGTTTCACACTTTTACGTAAAAAGAATACTAAACAAGTTTAAATTAACATTTTTATTGGCACACCCAACCGATAACAGTTAGACTTGGCGAAGGAAATAAAATTTTCACAAATATCATCTAATTTATGCCAATCAGATGCATTTGAAGTCACTGTTGGCCTGAAGTGTTCGGAATATGAGTCAAAACTTTTAGAAAAGTCAAAAAAAAATTGAAAACTACATTTTTTGATTCCATTATTTTTTGGAAGAGAAAATATCATATACTTCTCCAAGTATGCTTTATATATTACTTCACTTTCAAACACAATCAAACGTTCGTACATCGAATCTCATAAAATAAGATTTTGTTTTTTTTTGCATACTTTTATAAATTTTCTTTCTACATATTTTCCTAGTGTGAAAGGACTGAGAACACGCATAATATTTTGTTAAAAAATGTGTTTTGTTAGTTATGGTTAAAAAATTCGCTGATACCATGTAATCATCGGTATAGGGTAGGTGTACCTGTTATGGACATAGTGGTTCCCTATATCGCCATACGGCCATGTGTGTTAAAATAGTTTGATATTAAATATATCTTGATGTTGAAACAAACAAAAATATTCAAAATGTGAAAGTTTTCGAGAAAACACATATGGCCAAATAGGGAACCACTATAGCCATAACTGGTACACTTTCCCTATATCATGAGAATTACATTTTTGTTGTAGTTTGCTTGAATTTTCCAAAACTAGAAGAGAAGCGTTTTGGTTAACTCAGATTAGTCGACCCCTCATACGCAAGCTTGCTCAACAGTTCGTTATCATATTTGCATTTTTTTTTCGAATAATGTTATGTATTTCTTCACGTATCTCATATATCTCTTCAAATATCCCCTGAAAAACAAAGCAAATTCAGTGGCATATAAAAGAAAAAGGCAGTAGCATATAATAGATCTGACTTAGATCAGATGCTTAAACTGAGCAATGATATTTACCGAATGAACGATTTTTGAAATCATTGCTAAACATCATATTTCACAATAAAGTAACAAGTATTCAATCGCTGGTTCTTTCGTAGGATCTTAACTGGGATTATATTTTTAAGTGAAACAAACAATTTGGTGGCAATCTTCAGTTTTGAATAAGTTTCTTAAAACTAATATAAGGTACCGTGGGGGAAGTGTAGCAGTAGGGTAAGTGGATCATTTGTCAGAATAATACTTTAATATTTCGAATCAGAATCAGAATAAATACTTTAATATTTCGAATGTTTTCACACCTTTGCTTAATGAAAGATTATATTCTCACGTACACACTGATACTACTGCAAAACTGGTACTACACGTGCACTAACACAAGCAAACTTGCTGAATGCAAAAATCAATTCATTTAAAAGTTGTTTTCTGTCGATATAAAATCCATTGTATCGCTGCCTAAAATCGAAAACTAATAGTTTTTTCAACACATGATGAACAATTCAGTTCTAATTGTATGAATCACAATGAAAAAATGTAATTTTTGTAAATAAATACAGATATATTGGTCATGGTACACTTACCCGCACTTTTTAACGGGATGGGGTAAGTGGATCAACTATTGTTATCGAATATTGGAAGACTACTTACGCGGATTTCAATAATCTTTAGTGTCATCAAGTGTTGTTTTCCTTTTACATTTTTTATTCCTAGCCTAAATTTGCCAAATTGACCTGAGAAAATTTAAGTTAATCCACCTAAGAGTGTTGTACAATCTTTCTGGTACATAAAAATGAAAATTGAAAAATTCTAACAAAATTTTTCGTGGTTTTCTTAAGCTGAAATGCATAAGAGCAAAATATACAAATTATCCAGCGAAAGCATATTATCGTACGTTTTTTGACCATATCAATTGTTCTAGACAGATGATATAAATATTTCCATAAATAGAATAAAAAGATTTCAGTATGTTGAACAAAAGTAAATGTAATTAATATTTTCAAACTACGAGTGTCTTTCGAAAACATCGTTTGAATAATCCTCAATTATTTTGTATAACTCATGTGTATAAAATGGATGAATTCTCTCCAAAATATTCTAGTTACATCGTTTGTTTTTGTTCGAATAAGTGTAAACTAATATACAAATATTTCACATGATATTTCGATAAAATTAAGATTTTTTTTTTAATTTTAAAGCCATCAAAATATATAACATAGCACTTATAACAAGAATGACAGTAATATCATTTTTACTATACATGATTACATCACATTTGTTTTGAGAATAGAGTTTTTTTTTATAGGTGATCCACTTACCCCACCATGGTGGAGGAAGTTGATCATTTGACGCATTTTCAAGTACCTCATGCTCAATACATAACAATCAGAAAAATCAAAATAATTGACGATTTGATGTATAATAGTCCCTCATTTGTCATCCACAGAAAATTATTATTAACGTTAGCTGTACATAAAAATGAAGTTGACTATTGGTTTTTCTGTATCCACTTACCCCACGGTACCTTAGTACTCATCATGTTGAATTGAAATTGGGATTGAATTAAAACAAGTACACCTTTTTATTCTGAGAATCTACATTAAAATTGTTGTTATTTTTTGTGAGACGATATCATTGACGCCTGGGAGTCGAAACGCCCTCTGGACTATAGCAATAGCCCCCTCAAAAAGGGACGACTAAGAAGCTCACATTTTACGACGACAGGGCTGAACATGATCAAAAGTGTCAAGGTTCATTTATGGACCCAATTTTTAAATTAAAGTTTAGACATGATATAGCCGTTATTAGAGCGGGAAAAATTGCTAAAGTAATGGCAATTACATGCTTTTTCGTGTTATTAAATAAAAAAACAAGATTTCATTACAAATTTTAGGACTCTATTAGCGCAAAAATAACAAAAACTACACGAAATCACAGAATTTTTTTTGGTTCATCCATTTGTTACCTAAAAATAGATGAGGAAATTATAAGCCTGACAGGTTGTAAGGGCAAGCAGTTTGGTCGATTTTTATTTTCATTATTTTATTTAATAAAGTTGATTTAAAATATATATAAAAATAAAGAATATTCTTTTTTAAATGAATGATATTAAAAATTGATCCGATGAATAATGCCAAAGGCAGCACTGGTATAAGGTTTCTTTTTAGAGACTTGGTCTCTGTTTAATTGCAAGTCTCTAAATAGTCTTTTTTTTTAATGGAGAGTCTCTCAAGTATCTATTTTATCCAAAATGGTCTCTGAAGTCTCTCTTTCCTTATCCTGCTTGCATTAAATCCTGATGCAAAATTGTAAAGGCTTCAAGAAACCTTCGGAGGCTATAACGAGTTCAATAGGCTCTTCAAGAATTGCGTCTTAGATTCCCCAAAGAAACGCTTCAGAAATTATCATAGTGATTTTATTTAGTATACTTTCAGGGTTTCCTACAGGAATCTCTCCAGAAATACTTCTAGAAATTTATCTACCGATTCTCCCAGAAATTCTTCCAGCGATTTTTCAAAGGATGCTTCAAATTTTTTTTCTCTTTTTTTGATCCAGGAAATTCAGAACTGAAAGGCAACTACCAAGAGTAGTATGCCTTCGCCTGTTCATGTAGAGTCCTTCAAAAATTTATCTACTTTTTCCCTCAAAAATCAAAAATTCCTTGACGGGCTCTTCAAATAACATGTTTCAACAAGCATTAATTAAAAAAATATCTCAAAACATTTCCATACAATGTTCATAACTTTGTTTAAGTTTTCCCAGCAATTTATACTATAGAAATTTTCCCAAGGTTTTTTTTAGATTATTCCTACACAAATTCCAGTAGGGATTCTGTCCACTGTTTTTCGAGAATTTTTGTTTTTAATCCTGAGGAATACTATCCCGAGACTCGGTTATTTTTGTTTTTGATTATCTTGGCAAACTATCTAGGAAATATTCCTCAAGAACCCAAAAGATATTTTAGAGAACCGTGTTCATCATGGATGACTTTAAAATTTACCCCAGTTTTACCAGAGGTTACTCTAGGATTTACTATAAAATACCACACAGATGAATTTTCAGAAAAAAAAATCCGAGGCTTTTCCCTAATGACATTCCTGGAAGAATTCCTGAAAAAAAAAACTCTCAAGACTTAAGCAAAGTATACTGTTTCGTTTAAGAAAAGTAAAAAAAAATCCTTTGACTGAATGGGTCAAGAAATTTCCTCATGAGAGGCCTATTTGAAATAACATTTCTTCTAAACTGTTCTTACTTTTATTGTTATCAGAAAACCAGCTTTTACTTGAGAAAATCTCAATGAATTGCTCTGGAGCAATTGCTGAAGGTATCTTTAGAGAAATTAATAGTTGAAATCTTAAATAAACCCTGAAAAACAACTTTAAAAGAAATACCTAGAAATTTGAATTTTAGAAAATGTTCTGATCGGGAATATTGGAGGATATCCTAGGGAAATCGATGGATAAAATCAAAGATAGGTTAGGACTTTCGATTGATAAAATCTTGGAGGAGTTAGGAATTTTTGGGGAATTCAGATGATTTGATGATCCTTGTTGAATTCTTGAGGTATCCAAAACAAAAATTTTGGGAGAAATCCCCTAGTAAAATTCGCGGAGAAATTCAATGGAAATTCAATCCGGAGTAATAACTGAACATTTAGTTGGTGAACGATTTCTGATGAAATTCCTAGAAAAAATCATGAGAAAACATAATACTTGTCGTAATGTCACAAGGAATACAAAAAATAAAATGATCTATGGCTGCTCTGATGCTATGAAGAATTAAGCTCTCATCTCCTGGCTCCCATTAAGCTTTGTTAAAAAAAACTAGTCAGTGTACAAAGAATTATGTGTTTTTTTTTCTGTTGAACGCTGAAAATATCGTTAGAACGCTTGGAAACAGTACAATTGAATCAAATCAACTCTAAGCTGACCAAAATGTTACTTACACTCTGTGCGTTTGAGCCCCTCAAATATAGTCACTTTCAATTTCCAGTCTATTGTTAATTTCTTTTTTTGCTTTATCGTGCAAAAATAATTGTCAATGTTTGTCCTACCCATGGTTACGAACGTGGACGCGCCTCTGACTTTGGCATAGAGGACCGAGAAAAAGGTTGAATTATATGTTACTTTTCATTAAAAGCATTTCAATACGACGCATATTGTGGCTAAATATTATCTCAGTAGTTTTCGAAAAAAAACCCCTCTGCCGAAGTGAATCATAACTGCAAAGAATAGGATCCGGCTCCCTACGATGATTTTCGTTTTTTTTGGGCATGCTTTGCTTTTTTCCCCTGTTCAAGGGACTCCACCCGTATTTACTCCCCTTTTTCCTTTTCCTTACCTTTCCCATCCGGTGGATGATGGAATAGGCTCAAATATGACGATGTCACAAATCTCCCAATTGGCGGGGAATGCTCTTCTGGAGCCGGACTTCCGAAACTTTATACCCAAACACGAATCATACTTACCTACCAATGCTTTTCATGATTTCGGATATTGACAATGAATTCCCAACAGACCAGCTTAGTTTTATTATTCAACTGAAGTTTCTATATAGTTTTATTTATACTCAATTCATTTATTACATGCTCTATTTACACTTCTTTATCGGTCTAAGCATTCCATTCAATATATACACAATTCGGTATTAAATATACTGCCATCTCTTTGTTTCTCGCGTTCGGAGTATTTTCTGTTACAATGTCGCTATTTGCTGATGAATTTCGGTGCCGGTTTCACACATTGAGATTCACAACTGTAGTTTACATACATTATACATTGCGCTGATTGTATGTATTCTTCACTGTCCCCCGGGAATCACGCAATTTACTCTTCAGCCGTCAACGAATTGCAGTTTCGGAAACCGAGAGGATGATTTTCGCATTATTTTGTTTTTCTGCGTCCGATTGTGCCGCAGTATGAACGAGTTTGTATGTGGGTTACGTGTACGATGCGTTACAATTATGGCATTTTTTTTGTGTTACTCTTCAGTATGGCCCGTATTCGTGTCAGTATATTTGTCGGTGAAACGGAGTGTTGAAAAAGTTGAACAACATTCGTCTGCTTGGCCCGGGTTTGGTCCTCCGTGAACGAACACGTGCCGTATTCCCCCAGGGGGCTACGGTTTCCAATATGTATTCGATTTTACTTTCGCCTCCAGTGGTCAACAATGGGGGATCGTTTGTTTGCGGAAAATGTTGAAACTGAAATTGTGTTACTTTGCAATTGTGTTCATCGTTTATTGGGAAATATTTTGCAACGGAGAGGAAATTCAGTGGCACAGTGGAGGTAGAAGAAGTTCAATGGGTTGAACTATTTCAGCAATGCAGCATCACGGAGATTGCTCAACGAGCGAATTGATCAAATATATTTTGCATTTCTCCCATGTATACAAAATCACTATATTGTTCAGATATCGGTTAAAAGACACTTACGTTTAATTTCATACTTCATTCCCTGGCTGTGGGCTTCAACGGGTTTTACGAATTTTTCGAAGTTGTTGGTACCAATTGCAGAAGCCAATCGTTTTTAAGATGTTGTAACGAGAATCTGCAGAAGTATAAAATATTGTACGCTGTCAGATAGACGTCGCATTCATTCATGCTTTGGGCTCAGTATTTATATATAAAGTTAAAAAATATTTAAGTAGGCTGAAACACAGTACTACTACTGGGAAAAACGAAAAACCAATATGAGACATCGAGAAATGCCCATCATGATAGAATAGACTCATAACTCATAAAAAAAAACAATTCTATTCAAGTACTTTGCGACGGAATGGCCATGCTGAATCGCTATACAAAAATATATCCCATGCACAGATGATACATAGATATGGAGATCTCTGCAATGGGTAGCAACAAACGGTTCAAAGTGGAAGAACCGTATACTGTCAACGGACTAGAACTACCCAAGCAATACTTAGACTTCGAGAGACTTAATGATCAGTTCTAATACCTAATAAAGACACCAGAACAAAGCTTTTAATCAGCAACTCCAGGAATATTGATTTTCATGACGTTCAAACTACGAGAAGGTCGTATGCGAGAGCCAATCGTCACAAAAACTCGCATTGTGGTTGGGCAGTTTTTGGTCGAATTGAAGCAAAATATCAACTAGAACAGGGATTCTCAACCGGTGGTCCGCGGACCCCTAGGGGGCCGTGACGAGCTCTCAGGGGGTCCGTGAAGCAATTAAGAATAAGTGTCGTTTCTCTTGATATGAGGAATCTGTTCCTAATATATTAGGCACCATCTACACATTACGTAACTCTCTAGGAGGAGAGGCTCAAATGTTATGGCTCATACAAAAACTTGAAATTTTTCAAACAAAAAGCGTTACGGACGAGGGTATTAAATTTCGAATTTTAGCATTACGTAAGAAATGAACGCTGCCTTATTACCCAGTTGCAAATTTTGCGTCTTTCAAATATTTTTAAGTCGTAACCTTTTATGTTTTTTTCAATTGTGATAATGCTGGGATATTACCTTCAATGTCATTCTGTCGGCTTACATAGCAAGCCAGAGATGGTCACTTAACGCTGATCCGATCCAGTTCAATTCAGTGTGATCTTGAAAATAGTATATTCTTGGCAGATTTTACCAGCTTCCTGGCAAGATCCTCCAAAAATTTCTCAGAACTTTGTTTATTATTGGAAGTAGTAAACAAAGCAAGTTTTTAACAGCTTTTTCAAATACCATTAGCGGAAGTCTTATGAATCTTTCATTAAATTTTCAAGTAAAATTTTCAATCGATTTTTGACGCAAAGATCTTTCGTAGATTTCTGTGAAGATTCCTAACGGATATCTGACAAAGCTTCCAAAGATTTCCTGGCGAAACTTTTGACAACTTCTCCCCACAGCAGAATAAAGCAGAACATATAAGCATTTGCAAGTCTCTTAAGCTCTTAAGCTGATGAAATCTTCAATTGGGTCCTAAAATTTTTGAAAAAACTCATTTTTATTAAAACACGGTAGGGTGGGCTCTTGTTACTGTTTTCACAAATTTTCCCGCGCAAATAACAGCTATATCATATTTAAACTTGAATCAAATAAATGGGTTCAAATTTGAACCTTGACCGTTTTGATCATGTTTGACGTTCGCTTAGTTAACACACACTTAGTTTAACACTGGGGTTGTTCCTATCTGACACTTCAGAAGGGACAGGGGAAACAAAATATATCCAAAATTTAAGTATAAACCAAGGGGTGTGTTAAAATCTCATTAATCAGGAAAAAGGGTTTTTTGACCGTAAACCAACGAAATGCATTTAAATATTGAGTAAATGGTTTATGGACAAAAGGTCGAAAGACAAAAGGTCGAAAGGACAAAAGGTCGAAAGACAAAAGGTCGAAAGGACAAAAGGTCGAAATCGATTTGCATGGTGGGAAATTTTTCCTTCTTTGAAAAAAGATATTCGACCTTTTGTCCCTTATTTTTTGTTCTTCGACCTTTTGTCCTTTCGACCTTTTGTCATTCGACCTTTTGTCCTTTCGACCTTTTGTCTTTCGACCATTTGTCATAGATTCCCATCTTTAAGTGAATCGTTGTTGTCCCATGTTTTTCTTTACTATATTCTGAAACCTGACATAAATGCGATTTACTGCAGAGTTTCAGACCTTCGGATGGATAAAAATCCACAATGTTTAAGTGAATATGAAGGTTCCCAAGAAGTTTATCTTACTTTCCCTGCTTTTTTTTGTTGGATTTAGTCAACATTGTTTATGGAGGCTCCTTGTTATACTTTTGAAAAGATGGAGTGCTTCGTGAAGCCCAAGCAGGACAGTTCGGTTTTGCGTCGTCCGATAGATTTAGCTCACAATTTCGCGCATGTTTTCGTCGCCGGAGATTTTTTTTCCTGTTTTGGAGCGTCTTGCTGGGTAGTGCTTCGTGAAGCCCAAGCAGGACAGTTCGGTTTTGCGTAGTCCGATAGATTTAGCTCACGTTTTCGCGCATGTTTTCGTCGCCGGAGGTTTTTATTTTGTTTTTTCCTGTTTTGGAGCGTCTTGCTGGGTAGTGCTTCGTAAAGCCCAAGCAGGACAGTTTTTACATTTAGAAATGGAATAGTGAAAAGTGAAAAATGAAAAAGTGATTTGTTTGATTTGTGTCCTCAGTACTGTTGGTTTTTGGCTGCCCTAAGTTCACCGAACCATCCGGAAGTGACAGGCAGCACATAAATTTAGTGAATCAATCCGGTGAGTTTGTTCCAGTATGATACTTTTTCTTTTGTGAGCCTTCCGGATCGTTTTTGTCCGCGTCGTGGAACTTCTGATCGTTTCTTGAACGGAAAATGTTATTTTCGGAGTTTGATAATTATGTTCAGATTGCGCATTCTGTTCGGGCGGGTGTTACGCGACTAACAATCGGTTGTGGATGCTTTTTAACCGTTCGATGACCCTGGATCGATTCTGCTTTTCGTATAATTTTGAGCAGAAAAACCGACTGTGTTATCCCAGGGTGTTTAGTTCGAACGCGCTTCCTTTCGTTTTTCGATTATCTAAAAATACAGTACCACCCAGTACAGTTTTTCAATGGGCACAGTACAGTTTTTCAATAGGCGTGATTTTTTTTACGCGTATCGTTATTTTATACAATCCGATGACCCTGGAGGGATCGGTTTTGCTTTTTACTGGTTATTGAGCAAAAATATTACTGCACAATCGACAAGCATTTCGCGAAATACTATTTATACTATAAATAAGCTATTGTTTTCTCTTTTGATTGCCGGCATTCAAAAGATTAATTTGAAAACGCTTAAACAACAAATATTTATGGTCTATCGCCAGCTTTCTAGGCGAATCCTGACAATATACCTTCCCCAACCTCCAACTCCGTAGCACTTATGAGGGTGTCGCTGAGTCGGTGGCCTCTCATTAAGTAAGTGCTACATCAACATTTCCTTCCCCTATCCCAAGTTACGGTAAAGATGGGCGTGGCCGGGAATAGCGATATTCATGCTTTTAGTATTCTTGTTTATGATTTGAACAAGGTATACTCCCCTGCCTTGTTCTTGAAAGTAGTCAGGACGAGATTATTAAAAAGAAACATGAATGTTGCTAGTATCCAATCTACGAAGTATACCGTAACTACGCTAACGCTAACGCTAACGCTAACGCTTGTTATACTTTTGAAAAGATGCTAGAAGTCAGAAATCTACATTCCTGGCTCAATTATAAGTAAACTCCTCCAAGAATCATAGTAGGATTCTTGCATTTGGTTGATTGCATTTGATTTCAAGAAAATTCACCTTTAAGGGTCCGCGAGACGTTTATATAGCTTCAAAGGGGGTCGCAATCCATTAAGCTGTGGCAACAATTCCAGTGGATGATAAGCTCGACAAATGGATGAGTCACTGGAAATACTTTTCGCTAAAGCAGAGTTAATGATCAACACTCGACAACTTACATTCGTATCTTTGCAGACAACAGATGTAGAAGTTATAAGCCCCAACCATTTCCTATGATTGAGCTCCATTGAAGTGCAACAACTAATTAAAAGCCCGATAACGAGATAAGTTGGACCATAATGTAGACAATCTTGGACAAAATATGGAAGAGATGGGTTATTGAATAACTTCCCATGATTACAAGAAGAACGAAGTGGTTCCACCATGTTCGTCCGATAAGCGAAGGTAAGTTTGTGATCATTGCACATTAGAAGGCGAGGAATAGATGGATAAGAGGTCGAGAAGTGCGCACCTACCCTGGGAAAATGGCATAGTACGTCAAGCATGTTGGTTGGTAAATATCTGGGCATGGCGTACCATTGGTACTTTGAGTACCTGAAGGAATAAAATAGACCCTTCTGTGCGGTCCTTAGCCTCCTGCTCAGCAATTCCTATTCACACCTCCTTGCGGTACTGGCCGGGGTACAAGTAACCTTAGGGAAGATCTGGTAACCAACACCGGTGAGAACTTTGGTCGTATACTGACAAGAAAGCGGTAGTTTGCTTCAGCAAACCTGGAGCGTCTGTACTCTATGTTAGAAACGGCTCACAACAGCGTCTGTTCCCCATGTTAGAGGCGTCTGATCATCGTCCGAGTGCCAGAGAGGGACTCGAAGCTAAACTCTGCACTATGGCCCTCCGAACATTTAGGGAGAATGGTCCTCTGGAAATCTAGGGGTTGGTGTCAGGCCGTGCAAATCAGCCGTAGAAATCAAGCAACGATCTGGGGAAATTGGCGAAGACCACTGCGACATGGAGGACTATCGATTCGAAGCTCTCTCTACTTCATCGGGAGCACACGCATTCTTACCGACGTGCTGAAGGAGTGCATCGTAGCGTTGCAGGAGGTGTGTTGGAAGGGATCAATGGTGCGAACGTTTAGAGGTAACCATACCATCAACCAGAGCTGCGACAATACACACGAGCTGGGAACAGCTTTTATAGTGATGGGTGATATGTAGAGGCGCGTGATCGGGTGGTGGCCGATCAATGAGAGAATGTGCAAGTTGAGGATCAAACGCCGGTTCTTCAACTTCAGCATAATAAACGTGCACAGCCCTCACTCCGCAAGCACTGATGAAAATAAAGACGCTTTTTACGCGCAACTCGAACACGAATCCGACAGTTGCCCAAGCCATGACGTTAAAATCATCATAGGAAATCTAAACGCTCAGGTTGGCCAGGAGGAGGAATTCAGATCGACTATTGGAAAGTTCAACGCCCACCGGCTGACGAACGCAAAACGGCTTATGACTAATTGACTTCGCCACCTCCAAGAATATGACCATTCGTAGCACCTACTTCCAGCACAGCCTTCCATACCAATACACCTGGAGATCACCACAGCAGACAGAATCACAAATCGACCAGGTTCAGATTGATGGACGGTACTTCTCCGACATTGTCGACGTCAGGACCTATCGTGGCACTAACATCGGCTCTGACCACTATCTGGTGATGGTCAAACTGCGCCTAAAACTCTCCGTCGTTAACAACGTACGGTACCGACGGCCACCCCGGTATGACCAAGAGCGGCTTAAGCAACCGGATGTCGCAGTGGCATACGCGCAGCACCTCGAGGCTGCATAACCGGAAGAGGATGAGCTGGATGAAGCCCCTCTTGAGGACTACTGGAAAACAGTGAAAGCAGCCATCAACGATGCAGCCGAGAGCAATGTTGGGTACGTGAGACAGAGTCAACGTAACGATTGGTTCGACGAGGAATGCTGCATGCTACAGCAAAGGACCCGGCAGAACGTGGAACGTTATGGACGGAAATAGCAACAGCAGACCCGTATATTTCGGGAGAAAAAACGTCATCTGGAGGAGACGGAGTGCGAGGAGATGGAACTGTTGTGCCGGTTTGAAGAAACACGTAGGTTCTATCAGAAGCTCAACGCATCCCGCAACGGCTTCGTGCCGCTGAAAGAGAAGGATGGGAATATCTTGAAGGACGAGCGTGAGGTGATTTAAAGGTGGAAGCGCACTTCGACAAACACCTGAATTGCGCTGAAAACACAGGCAATGAACAACGGAGCAAATACCACTATTCGCCAGTACTGCGGGCGAAGAAAACCAACCAACCCACACTTTGAGGGAAGTTAAGGATGCCGTTCACCATCTCGAGAACAATAAAGCTGCTGGTAAGGATGGTATCGTTACTGAACACATAAAGATGGGCCCGGAGAGGCTGGCCTTTTGTATGCATCGGCTGATAGGCACAATCTGGGTAACAGAACAGCTACCGTTGGAGTGGAAGGAAGGTGTAACATGCCCCATCTACAAGAAAGGCGACAAGTTAGATTGTGAGAACTTTCGAGCGATCACCATTCTAAATGCAGCCTACAAACTATTATTCCAGATCATCTTCCGTCGTCTATAACCTATAGTAAGCGACTTCGTGGGAAATTATCAAGCCTGCTTCGTTGACGGCCGATCAACAACGGACCAGATCTTTAATGTACGGCAAATCCTCCAAAAATATCGTGAATACCAGGTCCCAACGCATCACCTTTCAATCGATTTTAAGGCGGCATACGATAGTATCGACCGCGTAGAGCTATGGACAATCATGGACAAGAACAGCTTTCCCGGGAAGCTCACGAGACTGATAAGAGCGACGATGGAAGGTGTGCAAAATTGTGTGAAGGTTTCAGGCGAACATTCCAGTTCGTTTGGATTCCGCCGGAGACTACGCCAAGGTGATGGACTTTCGTGTCTGTTGTTCAATATTGCGCTAGAAGGTGTTATGCGGAGAGCTTGTTGAGTCCGGATCGAGTTTTACGAGATCCAGTCAATTTGTTTGCTTCGTGGGTGATATGGACATTGTCGACCGAACATTTGAAAAAGTGGCAGACCTGTACACCCGCCTGAAACGCAAGGCAGCAAAAGTTGGACTGGACCAAGACAAAGTACATGCAAGCTGGTGGGGCCGAGCGCGACAGGGCTCGCCTAGGTAGCAGTGTTACGATAGACGGGGATATGATCGTGGTGGTCGACGAATTCATCTACCTTGGATCGACGATCCAGTGGAAATCGAGCCCACTATGGCTTCCAGAAGAAGCTGCAGTCAAAAAATATTCACACCTGCACCAATGTACCATGTACCATGTACAAAACGCTCATAAGGCCGGTAGTCCTCTACGGGCATGAATCGTGGACGATGCTCGGAGAAGGACTTGCAAGCACTTGGAATCTTCGAACATCGGGTGCTTAGGACGATCTTTGTCGGTGTGCAGGAGAATGGTCTGTGGCGGCGAAGGATGAATCAAGAGCTCGCCCAACTCTACGGTGAACCCAGTATCCAGAAGGTGGCCAGAGCTGGAAGGATACGACGGGCAGGGTATGTTGCAAGAATGCCGAACAGCAACCCTGCAAAGATTGTGTTCGTTTCGGATACGGTTGGTACAAGAAGGCGTGGAGCGCAGTGAGATAGGTGGGTTGATCAAGTACGCTTCGAATTGGCGAGCGTGGGGCAAACCGATGATAGAGAGATGCGGCCTCGAACCGAGTATTATGGCGTGAAATTGTTGATTCAGTGTTATCTGTTTAGATGTTAACTAAATGAATGAAATAACGTCAAGAACATGGGTCTACAGCAGGAAGAGTTTCAAGAAGAGCTGTCGCTTATCTTGCATTGTTGGATGTAGTAGCAGATCATGGTGGGTCCAAAGAGGATGACGTACTCGGTTAACCCCACTATTGGCAGCTTCATTTTTAACCGCTAAAAATATTCAAATCGCGATAACTTTTTTGTACCTCGATATTTTTGCACATTATTTTTGAACGCATGCTCCAACAGTCGAGAACGTTCGGTAAACGTTTTGGCTAACAAATGGTTACTATGTTTGCATTGACTGTCGATGGGAACAAACTATAAAATCTAGTAGCATTTGAACAAAATTTATTAAAATATCTTAAATATATTTGTAGCACTATAGTTTTAAGAGAATTAGTGGAAATTTTCCATGATTGATAATGGCCTTCGGTTAGTAACCTTTGCTGCTGCTAGAGGGATGGCAATCAGCAGTATCTACTTCGCACGCAAGGTCACGATGGTGTTACACGGGGTTTCCAACCGGACTATTTTTGTTAGATTCTACATGTCAAAATATGAAAAACCCCAAAGCCTTTCGGGTGATGGACCAGTGGTGTAGCCATGAGGGGCTCTGAAAGGGTCGATTTTGTACGAATATTATATTATTGAGTCGATTGAAAATGTTTCAAAAAGATTTTTCTCAGTATTTAGTACAATAGTAATGAACAGAACTGACATTAATGTATGTTTATTGGCGTCACTAACATGGAACGGACACCAAAACAAATTTGGTTTCATTAGAATAGTATATCAATAAGGAACCCATCTCGATTGCACCTGTGGCATGGAAAAAATACATTTTAAACATACAATAATGTCAATTCTGTTCTCTACCATCATAATAAACACTAAAAAAAATTTTTTGTCAAATTTCTAATTAGCTTAATAATATAATAAACGTACCAAATTGCCACTTTTAGAGCCCCTCCTGGCTACACCACTGGTCCATCACCCGAAAGGCTTTGGGGTTTTTCATATTTCGACATGTAAGATCTAACAAAAATAATCCTGTTGAAAATCCCGTATAACACTATCGTGACCTTCCCTCGTCCACCCTAGACATACATTTCCATATAAACTAACTCCGCTAGCCAAAGGGAATATGTTGTACCTGGCGAAATTTTTCAAAAGTTTTCCTACGGACGGTGATGGCAGATAAAAGAACTTTCGGATTCGAAAGAATATTTCGTTCTTAATGGCGTAGATTTTACTTCTAAAGCATGATTGGTTTAACGAGACTACAATATTCTGTTATCGATTCATTCCTTCGTAGTATGTTTGAAAGATTATCCAGGCTACATGAATGCACACACATTCATGAGCGTGATAGCGTTCAATCACTCTACGCCCTCTAAATACGTTTCCAAGTTTTTCAACAAACATTATGATCTTCAAGTGCAATAGGTTGTAATGAGACGAAAGTTTGTGATTTTTCAGCTTAGGATCGGAACCGCTCTCTACTCTAATTTCTCTCAGAGTTTTTAATTGTAATCATTAAAAACTACCCAGCAAACCAAAATGTACGCATAACGAAATCACCTGGAGGCTTTGTATGTGCAACATTTCACTTATAAGATGTCGCGAAAAGGCCTTCTACGTACAAAAGTGGAGGCGATATGCGTACATATATTATGTGATGATTAATAACATACAATGCGAGTGTATACATATTCTCCCGAACTAACCTGTTATCTTATGCGACTTAATTTATGATAACAAATGTTGATTTGTCAGCTGCTACAGATTGATTCGACTTACTTTGTACGAGGTACGGGACGAAACAAAATGTACAAATGAACTAAGAAAAAAAAAATTATGCGAGGAAATTCATCAAATTGACGAGTTTATCCACGGTGCTTAGCGGGTTTGATGTAATTAACATGAATAAACGAGTTACAACGTGAACTTTCATGCGATTTCTGGTTGTCTGGGTAAGGTATTGCTTTTCCTGTGATTCACGTGCTCCGAATGCTTTGAAATTCGCCTAAATGCTGAGCCACCTTTGAGATTTTTTAGGCATCGGAATTTGCATCAATCATCTGTCAATACGGTCAAACGGTCTCAATATGCATGAGAAACTTCTCGTCAAAAACCTGTTTACACCCGATTCTGTTTTTGCACGGATTTTTTTACACGGCCGTGCAAAAAAAGTTTCCATACAACATTTTTTACCAAAACCTTATTTTTGCATGAAACGTCGAGAATTGATGTTACTTTTTTTGCACGGTTTTTGAAATTTTGAACTGAAAACTTTGTTTGCACGGTACGCATCCCCCGTGCAAAAACAGAATCGGGTGTAATGCGATTTCTGACGACAGAATAATTCTTCGACATATCTTCGAATTCAGTAATAATGAATAAATAAATTCAATAAATGAAAAACGTCCAAAAACATTGATTGTATTAAACAAACATTTTTTTTTACCATATGCATTGTTGTTCATTGAATGAAGTTTAAAGATTGCGCGTCGGGACATTAGTAAGTCTTGTAGTAATATCTGTAGTTTTAACGTAAAACATTGACAAAAGTGCGTTAATTCAGAATGGAAATCTTAAATTTTGAAGCATAAACAACATCCTTGATTTTCTGAGCCATAAAGTATCGTTTTAAGTACCGCCCAACATGCATGTGAAATATAGCGAGATTGAAAGATTAGAAGTAGGTTTTGTTCTAATCTGGACGTAATGCCGAAACGCAGGTGTATTATTTTGAGGTTGTAAAATATGGTGGCCATCTTGAATTTCGACGCCATCTTGGTTTTTAGCAGTTGAATGATTTCTTACTATCTCAGTGCTCATCATGTTAAATTATGAGGCCTCCGTTAAAAAAGAACAATCAGATTCTATTTTTCTTATCTTATCTCAGCTGTTCAGCTGATTGTTCATTTCTATCAATAGTTTTAGACCAAATAAATGAAAGAAATAATGCTATTTTCAATTCGAAGATATGCAGAAGAATCTTTCAGGTAGCAAATAAGCGTTAAGGTGACATGGGAGACCGTGTTATTTCCTTATCTTTTGTCGCACTTTAACAATTATCATCAAAACTTTGTGTAAGCAAATCTCGAGTCTTAGTGAACCGATAAAGCTGAAAACTTATTGGGTTGTGCACTACATATATAGAATCACAGTGATACATTTTTCGCATCGATATATGGAGTGGTTCTTGGGATTTGCATCTTCAAATGGAAAGGGTAATTATGATGACGTCCCATGCGGCCTTAAAAAATCATATTTGATAATTTATTTTCAAAGCTAGTTAAGCTGAGGGGCTGGCTCTGTTCTAGTTGGGACGTAACATCAGGAAAAGAAAAACAAGAAGAAGAATAAGTTTAACGGTAGCATTAAAATTCAACATGTTGAGTGCTATCAAGGTGAAAACTCATTCTACTACTTAAAAACAAGATGGCGTCAAAATCCAAGATGGCCGCCAGATTTTTTCACTCAAAATAATACTCCTATTCTTCATTTGTCTCAAATAATTCACCAACGATTGAAAACTTGTTCCTTTGTAGTACGAAAAAAATATGTTTGTATTGATTGCACTCGCCATATACGTCAAAATAGTAGAACATGATTTAGAAAATCGTTCATATCATAGGGTAAATACCATTGCTCACCTAGTTTTTGTAGCCTATCTTACGCAATTTTTCCTCAGCTTTCTGATGGTGATCTCAGAATTCAAAACTAGCGGTGCGCTAATGGTGAAAAAACGATTTTTCTAACAAAATTCAAGATGGCGGCCAAATTTAAAATGGCCGCCAAATTTTTTTCGAGTTTAAATGAAAGCTATATCTTTTCTCTATACGATGCCACTTAGTTTGCTATGTGTTCCAAACGAAATATGAGACATATCCCGTGAAGAAATACCCAAGATTTATCGAAAAATGGGCTTTTTCGCAAACTGTTCAGGTAGCTGGCGTACGAGGGGTCCACCAATTTGAGAAAACAGAAAGGATCACCCTTAAGTTTTATCGAAAACTAGCGATCAGTGACATAACATTGGAATTCTAACGATGGGTGCCGATGGCGGCCTGGTTTCAGCGAGAATTGCTCATTTGGAAACAATTCTTTAAAAAAATCTGCCCTGTTAGGGGTTTTAAAAAATGGAAAAATAGGATGAACATTGCTGATGCCGATCGAGCTGTGGACCTACCAACCATAAGGGGCCGTCCATAAATGACGTAGCATTTTTTCACTGATTTTTTCCACCCCCCTCCCCCCTTGTAGCATTTCGTCACAAATGCTGGTACTCCCCTCTGGAAAATACGTAGCATATCGAGCAAACCCCCCCCCCCCCTATATTTTTTTTTGTTTTCCTTAGTGACTGGGTTGAAACAAAAAACTGGAATTCAGAAGTTCAATACAAAGTTTGACATTAATTACTGACTGAAATGAAAGGATAATCTATTCTAACAGTTTGATATACAGTAGCGCTCAAAAATAATTTGGAAAAGTTTTGAATAAACATTTTCCTTGGTTTTGGATTTCAGTTTCTTATAGACTAAATTATATTACTTTTGCTGTTCTTACCATAAAAAAAAACAAGTTTACTATAAAAAATGTGAAAAAAATTGATTGGATTGATGAATCTCGTTACTGTCGAGTTGAAGTCCAATATATTTTATAATATATTAAACAAAAATTTCGTTATATTAGAGGATTGTTTTTTTAAATTATTCGTTGTTAGGAAATAGATTTCAATGAAGATGATCAAGAAAAATATTTAATTGAAATGAATCATCGTTAATATTATCCAATTTCAAATCATTTTAGCAAATTGTGGCCAGATACATAAAAGATTACACTTGAATTATTTGGAATGTTTAGAAATTTTTTGCGATTATTATACAAATACAATAATCTCTATTGATATTTCAGTTGATTTTTATTATTGTTTCCATACTGAAATAATCTTACACAACATATAATGAAACCGTTGAATAATGAAAATTCTTCAAATTACCGAGTTATTAACAAAACTTAATGATAGGGCAACTTTGTTAACACTCGCATCTATTATCCTCATTAATGTTCAGGCTATTCCATCAAGAGCATTGATATATCAAAACAAATGATTAGTTGATTGGGTGGAGATCTCCGGCAACATTGAAGGCATAATTCACGGAATAAATATCTTGCTTTAAATGTAATGTTTGCCAAGAAGAGCATATTTTAATATGGCTATGAAAATATGGATAAAACTAAGACGGCTGACTTTATGTCATGTTAACAAATGGCTAAAATATGTACTCCAAGTAGTTAGAGCATTGATTTTTATTCAATTCATTAAACTTATTTTTTTATTTATAAATTTATTAAGTTAGACGCGAATATAATATAATATTCACATAATTATTTAAAGCTTCAAAACATCTGTTTGATTGCATTTATCAAGAAAATCTAAAGTTTCATAGATATTTTTTCAATCTTGTCATATGAATGTTTTGAAGCTTAATCATAATTTCATAACCCAAGTTTATAAGTAAAAAAAATAAGTTTCATAAAAAAATAATTGTATGCAATTTTTTTCAGCGCCTTTCTTTTACGGACTTGATTAAAAATGCTACGTCCACTAGCTAGGACCCCTCCCTCCCCCTCGTCACACTTCGTCACAAATTCGTAAAGACCCCCCTCCCCCCTAAAAAGCTACGTCATTTATGGACGACCCCTAAGAGAGGTTGAAAAGGCAATCAGCGAGCTGAAGAACTGTAAGGCTGCTGGAAAGGACGAGATCCCGGTCGAGCAGCTTTACCAATCGATCCATTGGGTACTTCTAAAGGTATGGGTGGACGAAGAAAAAAAAGAAGAAATGCCCACCGACTGGTTGGATGGCCTCAAACGCCCAATCTACAGAATAGGGCACAGGGGACTGAAGTGTGCTAATTACAGAGAGATTAATCTGCTAAATTCGGCCGCACATCATGTTTAACAAACTGAGACCGCTCGAGGAGTCCTTCGCTGGTGAATACCAAGCTGTTTTTCGTGAGGGCCGCTCGACAGCGGACCAGATTTTTACCTTGCAAATGATCCTAGATAAATTCCTAGAGTATATCACCATCTGTTTTTGATCTGAAGGCGGCGTACGACTCAGTGAAAAGAAATGAGCTGTTGCTGATAATGAATACGCTGGTTCGATTGCAAACGAGGTGTCAACCTCGTTTGTGATATTAGACGGATTGAAGTAGGGACTTCCGAATTTATTGTTCAACATTGCACTGGAGGGTGCTATCTAGCGTATAGAGAAACGGCACTACTATCAAACGGACGCTCCTTGGCTTTGCGGACTACATCAGCCTTCTTGGATTGCATCGTACGTCAGTAGATGAAACAATGATGTTCGCCCAAGACCGACGAAGATGGAGCTCTACAATACGCCTGACAATTAGTTGACGCTACGCTGTAGCTATCAAGATATCAAGGTAGGTAATGTTACATTATAATGCTGTTTAAATTTTTTTTGAATAAGACCCCAATGCCTTCAATTATAATAAAAAATAATCTCTTCTAACGTAAAGTCATAAATCAATAATATGACATCATGCATTCATTTTACTTCATTGATCAATGTTAATTAAGTAACATCAGGTCATGATCAGGATCCGCTCTGTCAAACCTACCAGCATTATACAACATAACCCATTTTACGAATCTCCTTATAGATACTCGCATAATAAGTATTGATTGTCAATTTAAAACTAGATATGCAACGGTTTGCCATAGTGTCTATTTATACTTACGTATTTGCATTGCCGTATACAACTTCTCATTCCTAGTAGAGCCTATGCTGGCCGCCTGGAGGATTTTACGTCGGCAACTTGAAGTGAGAAACCCACTTCACACCTCATTACACAAACAGTGTTATTTATTTTCCGCGCATGCCAATCGGCAGTTATGCATCTGTAGGCAGAGGATGTGTGATTCCGGACACCATTGGAAACAACGGATTTTTCGCCCATGCATAAGCTGGAGGCTACGACACTTTGCTCGGTACAGTGCCTTGGAAGAGTGCAATACAGTTAAAAGGCAATCTCATTATGGAAAATACAGTGGAATCCACTGCGTGTGAAGTAATAGTTTCGCCATATTATTTTTTTTTTTTCAATTCCAGAATGACAATTGAACCAGGCCGTACAGAAATCACTCAGGAATATGATTTCAACAAACGAATACATTTGTATGGCTTAGTTTGAATTCGAAGATGAGCTGCAAGTATTCAGACGATTGTAGTTCTCCTCCTTCTAGATCACCGTTTCACCAATGCAATTAGATTGATCGTTTCCGATTCTCTCGGTTGTGTGTCAGCGTGAGTTTACATTAAAATAACAGTTTTTAAATTTTCGTTGAATTACACTATTCTGCGCTGTAAACGTAACACTAAATGCTTTACATTTTCCATTGCATCCTCATCTTGTGCATTATTTACAGATTTTTTTTTTAAAACCAATACCAACTCCACTAACTTGACTCTTCCGTTTTCAAAAACCTTCCCAGTTCGAGCGGAACAGTTTTATATAAAATTTCCTATTTGATTTTTCTTTCATTATCCCTAATGTACAGTTTCTATACATAGGTTCTCAAAAAAAAATGTACACGGATGCAGTTTCATGAAATGTTTCGCGATCATTTATCACTAATCCAAATATCATTTCTTATTGTTTATACTTATAGGCTAAAATTTGTTTTACTTTATCTAAATTTCCATATTTTCTTTCATTTAGATGTGTACGATATCTCTGTTTGCATTCAAAAAAAAAAATATTAGTCGTTTTGTAGTGCTTTCGTGTTTCCTTACCGGTACAAGATATTTCCATTGCGTTCATAGAACATTTCGTACCATTATATGGTGACCTTTCATTTAACATTCTTCAAAGCTTATATGGTCAATATTATTCATCTCATCAATTACTCATCACAACTGCTCGATGCCAATAGTTTTTCGAAGGCATTTTCGGAAATTTAAAGGCATTCATGCGTAAGTTATCCGTCGTGCTTATGAATGGTGGTGGTTTGGACAATCTTCCTTGGCGTTTTTTATAGTGGTGATTATGTTTGAAAGAACACTCTGAATGAAAATAAATAGATAAATATTAATTGCAAAACCAACAAAAAAGACAGTTCAAAAAGTTAATATGAAAAGGCTAAAGCAAAACTATTCAATTCATCATTTGTGTGATTGGTTTAATCATATTACTACAATGAATTAATTTTTTGGTAAATTATTTGGTTAAAACTGAGTGACTCGTATCTTGCATTTGATAACATCAAATCAAAATCAGAAAACTGTCAAGCAATTCATTCAAGCATAATCTGTAACGCCATCGGAAAAAAGAAAGTCTGCTCCATTTGCCACACTCCATTCCACTATCTCCCGAGCACGTTCCAATGCACTTTGGATAACTTTATTGCACTACTCGTACCTTCATTGCATAACTCAAAACTGTGAACACAAATCGCTGTATCTCTCTTTCTCTATGCATAGCAGGTTCCTATAGAGCTTCGCACCAATTCATTTTATCTGCATCCATTCCATCTACTACACGCGGCCGTTAGTATCGACAGGAGTGGGAAAAAAGTAAACATTTTTCCTCTTCCACCTCCAAACGAACGCAAACACTTGTGAGCATATCGACACTAGGGTGTCCCTGAAAAAAAAAATCTACGTTCGAAAAGTCATGGTGCTTAACCCTAGTATGAGAAATTTGCTTTTGAAGTTTTTAGAATTTTTGTGTAACAAATCAACTATAAAAAAATTTTTTAGAGATTCTTCTAGATCGATTTATGAAAAATGATATTTTCTTATCAACTTACACGTTTTGTGCAGAAATTTTCAAACGCTATACTGTTGGCTTATTTTTTATATAAGTAATATTGATTGTTCTTGTGTTTTTAAAATCTAAAACATCTAACCAAAAGCATTATTTATAACCAGGCTTCCGAATTCTCACTCACTCTCACGATAATGGATTTATCCCTCACAGCAATTTTCAGCGATCAGCTGCCTTGTGATAATTCTCGGGAGCAGTTGGTGAGCGAAGATATGATGGAGTGAAAAACAAATTATCCACAGAGTAGAATGATTTTCGGTTATCCTCCATCGTAGCTCCAGGGAAAATTAGTGTGAGCGATAAAAGATGTTCACGCGAGGAAGCGAAAAAAGCATTCTCCTTACGTGCGAAAAATCGTAGATTTCGCATCATTGATACGAAAATTCAGAACCCTGTTTATAACGAATATTTTCATGAAAAAGATTGGAATAATATATTGACCTAAATTATTGCTGGTTGAGTATATGATATATATAGTAAGTGACAAACCATTTGTCGTTTTCCATACAAAATTCCCAAGTTTTGGACTCTAGATCTCAGCTCCTGGTAGTCCGAATCGGCTGAAATTATAATGACAGACTTTAAAAACCAAAAGTTATTTTTGTAGTAAAATTCTACGTTCCAGTTTTTTCCCAAAAAGTTCAAAAAGTTTGTTCAAAGACAAAAGTAAATAACCAAGAGATTTTTTTATTCAATTAATAAGTTGATGGCGGTTGGTATGTTCTGCAAATTTGCGTAACATCTGAAAATGAACAACTTTACAAAACAAACCAATCATCCACAACTTACCGTTTCTGAATAAATTAGAAAATCTCTAAGTGACTTACTTTTGTCTTAGAACAACCTTATTAAACTCTTTGAAACGTTGACGTAATGTAACACATCCACTGAAGGAAAAATTTTGTAGAATCTTCATTAATTCTGTTCAGGTAATGCATTATTTGTAGTTTGTCATTAAAATTTTATCCAATTTGAACTACCAGAAGCTGAGATAAAGACCCCCCAAACTTGGGAAATTTGTATAGAAAAACTGGTTACTAACTTTTGTCACTGACTCTATATACAGTATCGGACATATAAAATGCACCAACGCCGTTTTCTCAATCAAAATGTTCAACTTTAGATAGCTATATCTCCGTCGTTTCTCAACCGATTCTTTTCATTTTTTCTGTGACGAATATTTTATTAATATTGAACACATATGTGCAAAAACTATTGATTTGAAAGTTACAGATAGGTTGAATTTTAACATTAAAAATGCTCCAAGACAAAAAGTGATCTAGCAAAAAAGGTATGCTTATAACCCAGACAACCAAAATGTACGTATAATGAAATCACCTGGAGGCTTTGCACGTGCAACATTTCATTTATAAGATGTCGCGAAAAGGCCTTCTACGTACAAAAGTGGAGGCGATATACGTGCATATATTATGTGATGAATAATAGCATACAATGCGAGTGCATAAATTTTATACCGAACTAACCTGTGATCTTATGCGACTTAACATATGATAACAAATGTCAGTTTGACAGCTGCTACGGATTGATTCGACTTACTTTGTACGAGTGTACGGGACGAAACAAAATGTACAAATGAACTCAGAAAAAAAGCGTTTTATGCGAGGGAAGTCATCAATCTGACGATTTTATCCACCGTGTTTTGCGGGTTTGGACTGATTTGTATGAATAAACGAGTTATTACGTGATCTTTGATGCGACTCCTGGTTGTCTGGGAATCAACTTGGTGTCTTCAGCACATTTGTTTATTAAATGTTAAGGAAAAAAATGCGTTGAAGATACCAAATTGATTCGACGCATAGATTTCCTGCAAGATCAACTGTTGTCTTGGTGTTTTTTTTTTTGTTAAAATTCAATAGTTTTCGCACAAGTTTTTAAAAAGTTATCAAACATTTAGATAATTTGTAGTTCGTAACAGAAAACATGGAAAATGGTTGAAAAACGACGGATATCGTGAACATCAGAGTACTGATTTACTCGCAATTGTCGTGCTCACGAGTTACCGAAGAGGGATTCCACGGAGGCATGCAAGTCGATTCTGATCGACCATTTCAAAAATATCTGAAACTTTGCACAGTTTTTCAGTTCCATCTAAATCGTCATTTTCCGATATCAAATCTTCAAGTTGAGTCACGACTAACTTTTCAAAAGGGTGTATGTGAAAATGGTTCAAAAATATTCAAAAAGCTGCACAGCAAAAACGGTTCGTTCGATTGTTAGACAACTAAAGAAACAAAGTTAGACAACTAAATAAAGATTCCAAAAAAAAATACACACAGTTAAAAAAAATTTTTTTTGCTTTAAAAAACATCATTTTTGTCACAAAAACTCAAATATCTCAAAACCCTATCGGAATACCAACGTAATTTTTTGAGGGAAAACGGTCCATTATATTAGCTATCTACCATAAAAATTTGGTGATGGTAAGCCAATAAACAAAAAAGTTATGACATTTCAAATATTTCACAAATTTGTCACTTAGTGAAAATTTTATACATTTTTTTCATTGTTAATTTTTTTTAGGACCGCAGTTTGTTGCTGAATTTTTTGTTAAGGGTACCACATGAGGTTAACAAGTTGTTTTCATGATATTTTATTTAATTATTCATAACTATTATAGCATCTATTAGAAAGTTAGACGCGATCCAGTGTTGTGATCTAAAGTCTTGATAGTGTCATATTTTTTATTGTACGTAACTGAAGAAAAATTCTCTCAATAGTGTTGAAACCTTTTGATAAAAGAAACCTATAAGAAATCTAATATTGAAGACAAAAGCTACAAAAAGAGTTTTCTATACAGGTATACGACTAGTTTACCTGCAAAAAGTTTACCTCGTAGAGAACAAGGCGGGTCTATACCCAGGTGATCTAGTATACGTAAAGCAGGTCGGTTTTCTCGGCGCTGGTTTTCTCCACAAAGTTAAAATCTGATTACACCTGGGTATAGACCCGCCTTGGTAGCGAATAGACTTTGTTAATCATATTTGGGAGAAAGCGAGTAACTTCAACAACATCAAAAACATGATAGGTACATACCATGAACATACTCACGAAAAAGCTAAAAATATACTACCACTATGGTTATAAAAGATTTAATTGTAAAATTTTTCTTCAGTCAAGCAAACGACACCAAACTAGTCAGTAAAAACTTAAAAGTGATTTTGTTTATTAAAATCTAGCAACATGAGTAGTCGCTTTCTCAACTGTTGCAGGCCGTTTGCAGAAAAAAAGTGTTCGAAAGAGCTACATTTGTACGTCCTGCCGTTTAAACGTTGACAAACGGGCAATCTGTACATCATCGGTGGATCAGGTTGCAGGAAGTTCGAAAACAACAACAACTGAGGAATTACTAGATGCACCGACAACAACTGAGGAGTTACCAGAGGTACCAAGTGCAGATAGTCTTGCCACGGTACCATCAGCGACATCTGTTTCAACAAATCAATCAGAAGATGAGTGCATCCAGAAGGTCAACATCGAACGCTTCAACGAAGGGATAGCTGGAATAAAAGTGACTCCGATTAAATGGACGAAGATGGGTTACGTCAATTATCCCAAGAAAAAATACCGTGAAATCAACGAAGCTGTACGAAGAAACCTCTTCAAATTAGGACCTGAGGATGTGGGAAATACAGACTACGATGAGGTAATTATGAATATGAAGGAAAGGTTCTCGAATCTAGCCACGACAAGGAAAGAAAAATTATTGATTTTGTCGATGCTGCCAAGCTCGTGGTCTATTCAAGACGCCATTGATGAGTTCAAAACCAATAGAAATACAGCAAAAGAGGCAAAACAATTCAAAAATAACTGTCTTGCAACCAAAAATGCTAGGTCGAGTACTTCATTAACAGATGAGACAAAAGAAAAAATAATTCAATATTTTGAAGACGATGAAGTAAGTAGAGCTATGCCTGGCCAAAAAGATTATGTATCTGTAAAAAAAGATGGAAAGCGTCAAGCAATCCGAGAACGATTAATGATGACTACTTTGCAAGAAGCGTATACACGCTTCAAGGAAATTAACGAAAATATTAAGGTAGGTTTTTCCTCATTTGCAAGCCTTCGTCCAAGGCAATGCAAGCTTCTATCCAATTCAGGAACACATAATGTTTGTGTGTGCACAACACACGAAAATATTAACCTAATCTTACATAGTTTGAAAAGAATCAATTTATCAAAGGATATTAAAATGTTAACTGGTAGTCTTTTGTGTGAAAATACAATATCAAATTGCTATCTACGATCTTGTTCGGATTGTCCAGATTCTTCATCATTGGAAAATACTTTATTCGCTGAGTTTGAAGAAAATTATATTGATCAGTTATCATTTGAGCAATGGGTGACCACGGATAGGTGTGACCTAGAAACTATTGTAAAACCTGTAGATGAGTTTGTGTCATTTTTTTGCTTGAAATTAGAAAGTTTAATTCCTCACGACTTTATTAAAACAGAGCCATCCCGCTTTTTAAAAAATACGAAAAATACATTACAAGATGGTGAATTTTTAGTCATTTGTGATTTTTCTGAAAACTATAGCTTTGTATTGCAAGATGAAGTGCAGTCCCATCACTGGAACGTACAACAAGCTACAATTCATCCATTCGTTATTTATTTCAATGGAAGTACGCAAATTGAACATTTTAGTTTTATTGTAATTTCCGAAGATTTAAGACACGACTCAGTATCTGTAAATTTGTTCATTGCCAAAATGATTAACTTTTTACGCGTTGATAAGGATAAAGAAATCAGAAAGATATATTTCATGTCTGATTGGAGCAGCATCGCAGTACAAAAACCGTAAGAATTTTTCGAGCCTATGTCAATTTAAATCAAAGTACGGAATTGATGCAGAATGGCATTTCTTTGCTACGTCACATGGCAAAGGTCCTTGTGATGCTATTGGAGGAACCATAAAGCGCCTGGCCACAAGAGCAAGTTTAGCCAAAGAACGTGAGCATCCAATTAAAACTGCAAAAGAACTATTTGATTGGGCGAATCGCAGAAAAGAAGAAGATTTAACAAAATTATCATTTTGTTTTACTACTACTGAAGAGTACGAATTAACGGCATCAGAGCTCATCGAGCAATATAATAACGCGAAAACGATCCAAGGAACCCAAAAATTTCACTGTTTCATTCCATTGTCAGAAAATAAAATTAAAGCAAAACTATACTCGAACTGTACTGATAATGATGCAAAAGTGTTCGATATTGTAAAAAAATTGAATAACAATAAATAAATAAATAAGTACTAATAAAATGTTTTCATGATCTCATAACGCATACCCAAATCCAAAACTTTTAAAGTTTATATATAACATTTAGAAACTCATCGATCATACTCTAAAAAAAAATATCCTGGTAAAAAAAAATTTATTTTCGTGTAATCTGTTAATTTATTTTAATTTATACATATATACATATACATATAATATTTATACATATACATAATATTTATACATATAATATACATAATACTAATGAATACATGAAAACGACTTGTTTAATTCACGCAAGGCCCTTAACAATAAAATCAGCAACAAACTGCGGTTCCCGTAATAATTTACACCGAAAAAAATTTGTTTTTTTCTACTAAATGTGAAAATTGTGACATGTTTGAAATGTCATAACTTTTTTGTTTATTGGTTTACCATCACCAAATTTTTATGGTAGATAGCTAATATAATGGACCGTTTTCCCTCAAAAAATTACGTTGGTATTCCGATAGGGTTTTGAGATATTTGAGTTTTTGTGACAAAAATGATGTTTTTTAATGCAAAAAAAAATTTTTTTTTGCTGTGTGTATTTTTTTTGGAATCTTTATTTAGTTGTCTAACTTTGTTTCTTTAGTTGTCTAACAATCGAACAAACCGTTTTTGCTGTGCAGCTTTTTGAATATTTTTGAACCATTTTCACATACACCCTTTTGAAAAGTTAGTCGTTACTCAACTTGAAGATTTGATATCGGAAAATGACGATTTAGATGGAACTGGAAAACTGTGCAAAGTTTCAGCTCAATAGAAAAAAATGAATTAAAAAATTTACCAAATTTTGGTGCTGTTGCTTGGAATCACTCCGAAGCTAAAGTGATTCTTGAGCGCCGTCGGAACTGTTCAGAGTCAATTGCGCTTTTGGTATGAAAGCTATATCCTCTTCGAGATTTCTGATTTTCAACTACAAACTGGTAGTTTACTATCGATTTGATGGATATGAAATTATTTTATCTGTCAAAACCACAATAAATCACACCTTGTTCGGTTGTTCGCGAGTAAATGTTCGCGAACTTTTTGCTATTCCTTTTGGTGTGTTCTCCTAGCAGGTGGTACAAACTTACTCACACCAAGTCTTTTCGCAAGTCTGTCATGTTTGTTTTGCGTTGGTTTATACTCGTTAGGTGCTCCATGATGCGAAAATTTCCTCTACGGAATTCTGTTTGAGCTTTCTCTGTGCACATTCTATAACGACAACTATAATTGCGCATACTTTATTACGGAAAATATTGCTAAAATTTTCCCTGAAATTTCATCCGCTACTTATTTATATAGTTGCCCCAAGTTTCCTTCAGGTATACTGCCGTGAATCGCAAGTCAGTCCCATCTGAAAAAGTAGGCTTTTAGAAAATGGGCTGTTAAGCTTCCATACGAATATTCAAATTATTAAGCTTATTACGAATATTTAAATATTACATACGAATATTCAAATAATTCCAGAGGATTGGGATATGTTCAAATCATAATGAAACTTTCACAATGTGTTTTTTTTACTACAACATCTTTCCTAGAAAAATAAAAAGATGAAAACACGGTTCATTTTTAAGTTACAAGGTGCGAAAATCTGTAGTGGGACCGATATGCGGTTACTTTTCAGTATGGGACAATTTGACCTGCTGTTTTTTTCTCAATTTTTCCGAATAGTATCAGCTAAATTAGGTAATTTATCTTATATATTTAGTTTTTCAGAGACAAATCTATTTAATGTTCAGGTCTGGGAGGGAGAAATCAATACAAAATTTATGTACGTCATAGTGAGCCGGAATTCCGCTGTCACGAACTGTCTCTGTGAGCTCAGATCTCAAACATTGGACTAACATGGAAAAAGCGCGTAACTGATTAAAACACATATTCGCATTTCATCAAAAGCAGTCTTCAAAATCTCCTTTGCATTACGTTGCTTTGATCTATAAATCAGGGAGAAGGAAAATGCACACTCCTCTTATCCCAATCCAGCATTGCTTTGATTTGTTCCTATCATTTCGAGAAAATACTGCATCAATGATCTAGAAAAATATTAGCTCCTTCCGTTGGGCGAATATGGATAGTAGGCATAGCAACCATACAATTATCGTTTCATTGCGTGGTTGAAAAATTTGAAAACTGTCAGACTGCAGTTGTCTGCAGGTGCAAATGTCCATTGTTGGAAACTGGTGGAGTATTTTATAATGCGAAATTTTAGTTTATTTGGTTTTATTGAATTTATTTGTTGATCTTTTTTTTCTTATAGAGAACACCCAATGGATGGTACGGGCATACAAAAGCCAACGATAAACGACTCTGTCATAAAAGTCCCATTACATTTGGTCGAGGCTTGTCCGATGAGAACCTAAACCCCCAAAAACAACCGAACCCAGTGACAATCTTCATACCCAGCAAGTGCTTTTTCACTCCAAGTGTTTTTTTTACTATGAACTATAAATTTAATCTTATTGCAAAAATTTCCCTCATGTCTGTTTTTCGGTTAGCGTTTTAATCTGACTGTCCTAAATCCGACTGTCTTCGCCATTGGCCATTGGTTCTATCAGGAGCAATATGGAGCATATTTTTTTACTACCCCGCCTATACTGACAACATTGGGAATTTCGTGCAGCGAGCTTTAAGGGGGCAGAATCCGTCATCAATTTGGGAATTTTGAACTGAGAACATTCTACCTTCAACTGAATGCGACTAGACTCTGCAGCTCTTTTTGACGATTGAAAGCATCTATTCCACTACTAATCAGTTTTTTATACGTCGTTTCCGGGAACAGTTCACTTAGTTATTACATGCGACATTTTCACCTAAAACTACCCTCTTATGACATGTATCGAATCTTAAACCAAAACTCCTCCACATCCCAGAAATCTTTACGGGGCTATGTTCGATTCAGATTTCGCTACCAAGATGTCATGGGCAATTTATTGTAAGATTACATGGTGAACTCAACAAGGTGCTTCCTTATGAGCAACTACCCACTTCATTCAAATTATTCTTTCTTGATGTTCTCCCTGCTAGACACTTTCCTAAAAAAAGCGTGGTTATCACACATACTCTTCCGTCGAAAAAAGTTATTCTTTCGTATGGGATTGTTATTCGGATATCAGAAAGTTTCTGTAGCATTTATTTATTAAAGCGATCACTTTAAATCATGTGATGCTATATCCAAACGACAAAAAACGTTCTAATCCAGATCAGCTGAAATGATTTGCATCAATGATGCAATATTCTAGATCAAATGATCATAGGAGCATTGAAATGCGAGGATTGAAATTCATCATTAGGAAATGAAATTTTTCAAGGCATGCTTTTTAAATCTTTCTTGCACAATGATGGTTTTGGAAGACTGATCAAAAGTGACACAAATTGAATGAAAATCAATTCATGCACACAATGCAAGTAATGTCACGTGAGCACTTTTCAATCTGATTGAATATAAAGCATTGAAAAACGCATCGTTTTACTTATTCCAATGAAAATTAATATTTAGTGCATAGAACACTGTGGCCCTTTTTCCATGTTTGTCAGGAAAGATAAAAAGTACACAACGAAAGAAAACTAGCAATTTTCCCCAAGCCTGCCTTGATTACTGTTGGCAAGCTGGAGTTATCTTGCAGTTCAAACAAACGTTGTTATATATTTCGTGTGTAGTATCTGTGCCTCCCTCCCAGGTTCAGGTGATTCTGCTCTGAAACCAAAGTTAGTTTGCTTTAAAATTCAAACTTAATGTATATAACAATACTTATCAGCAAAGTTCATAATATTTTCGTCGATCAAAAGTTATTTTTTGATGATTTTGAAAAGTATTGTTTATTTTTCATATAAGAGAAACTAAGAAATTTGTATGGAGACGACAAGCATGTTAATAAAATCGATTTAATCTAAATTTAATCATGCAATTTCATCCAAATTATATCTAAAATTAAAGTTGAAAACTCATTCTGCATGCTTGGTTGATAAGGTCACAAAAAAGTTTTATAAATCATACTTTCATATTTATGTGAACTCCAATAAAAACAGTTTTTTTCAAAACTGTAGCTGTAGTGATCTGTAGCTGAAAATTGTGACGTGCTGAAACATTTCTGAGAACGGTATCAGATTCATCAGCCTCAAATCTAGTAGAGACACATATTTTGATCTTTGAGACAAACAAAAATGTCATTTTTTTTACGCTGTGTAATTGTCGATATTTGAGTAATCTATATAAATAAAAAATGGAATGGTGTTTGCATGTCACGAAATGACTTACGAATGGGTCAACGGATTTGAATGATTCTTTCTCAGTTTTGTTCGTCAGGGGTTCCGACGTGTTCGTGTGTATAAAAATCCCAGGATATTCACCGGGAAAGTTGAAAAAACGAGCGCGAACGAAACTGTCATTTTATATGGGATGATCAAAAGCGTTTTTCAACAGCCTACTTGATGGCAAGACGAAGTTTGCCGGGACCACTAGTAAATAATAAAAACACAATATGTAGTCGGTACTGCACAATACTGACGTTTTTCTTTTTCAATTTTCGTTAGGGTCCTTTTGAACACCTACCGTAGTTCAGTAAAATGTTCAAAACATATTCCGAAGGTCAGCAGTTTCCAACAAAAGTTCTGGATTTCTCGTATTATTTTTTATTTATATTATTAAAAAAACACCAAACACATGAATTGAGTTGTTTGGCCATGAATAGGTTACAGTTTTTTTAGCTTCATCGAAAGAACTCATTTTTCGAAATATAACACAATTGTATTGCTCTTCAATATCACGATTTTGATATTATAAACGATAAAAGAGGAATTCAATCTGTAGACAATGTAAAATTTGCCGAAGGATGATTCAAAAGTGATTTCCATACGCGTTTCAAATATAGTTCCAGGGCACGAAACATTCTGTAACTTCGGGTTCTAGTTCAATTTTCAATGTCGAATCAGAATTTGTAAAAAAAAACTAGATGCCGTTAAACAAGCCAATTGTTTATTGTGTTTTAAATTTGATACTACAAATATGACTGTGTCGGAGTTAACACTACTAAAATGGATACACTGCCAAAATCTTGAGAATGCGATATTTTTCTCAGTTATTCAATCGGATGGATCTCAGCACCTCGACAAAAAAAAGATCTTTTTCACAAAAATGGTAATGTTGATGCTGTAGTACAAAGATTTTACATGTTGGAACCAATCAAAAAATTACCTGAAAATTTATTTTTACTAGATTTTTCAATGTTTTGTCGCAAGAAAAACCAAAATTTCTAAAAACTTAGCCGCATAAACTACTAAAAATGCTCATGGTAAATACAGGCTTAATAGACTTCTGCACAAAACGTAAAATTATGACAACTTTCATTCAAAAATGACCATTTTCCATAAATCGATCTGGCGGAACATCTAAACGATTTTTTAGGTAAAGATAAATTGAAGCCAAACTTTAAATTGTCAACAGCATGAATCTGGAGAACCGAACACCCGTTTGAGCTGAAAGCTTAATCGATTGGTCACCAGCTGGGGATGAGCAATCGATTAAGTTTTCAGCTAAAACAGGTGTTCGGTTCTCCAGATTTGTGCTCTTGAAAATTTAAAGTTTGGCTTCGATTCATCTTCATCTTAAGAGAGTCCAATTGTTCTACAAACATGCTATAAATAATCATATCTTCTATTATAGGGTTGAGCACCATGACTTATTAAACATTGATTTTTTTCTGGGACACCCTAATCCACATTCTTTTCATCCCAGTCTGATTGCACATGCGACACTCACTCCATTACACTACACAAGACGATGGCGCTCTGGTTCTGCGCTTTTTTCTTCTTTGTTTATTACCCTATTTCTGTCCCCTATCCCGCGCTCTCTCTCTATCTTTGCGTAGAGCGGCGCGCTTTTGTCAAAGGACTCAACTTACGTTGTTCCGGTTGTGTTGTCGGTGTTTTTACTACTACTGGCAGCCCTCGCCTTCGCCATTGCTGCCGGTGGGGTGCTTCTTGTGAATGGATGGTTTCGAGTAGGACTTCACAACGGTCTATCATCTCCTGCAGCACCGGCACTCGATTGGACAGGTGTTGTTATCGACGGAAGGTCCAGGCCGAAGTCCTGTCGATAAACTGTGGTGCGAAGACAGGTGATTGCTGCACCGCACTAGTGAATATCCTGTCCAGACCGAACTGCCAACAGATGACGATAGCGAAGAAGAGATGCACCCGTTCTTTGTTTGCCATCGAATCAGCAGAATCCAACTGACCATGGCCGATGTGAAGCCCGCCACCAGTAAACGCCACGGTGGATTGCCGTGGCGGCTGCTGGGAGGTGCAGTTCCGGTTTGCATGGCCTCCGGATGTTCACCTGAAACAACCGCCCGAACTGATATGAGCGTTAATAAATACACGATGAAGCGTGACAGGGGGAGGAGTGCAGCGATCCTGCACCGAGGGGTTTTGTAAATGTCTGATGTGGTTTAAATGAGTGATTATCCATTTTTTTACTTCGATGAACTGACCGTAAAAGCAAACTGTCCCATATGAGTTTTTAAAATTACAATTGGTTGAAGACAAATAGTGTGACTAAGCAAAAATATATTTTACGTCAACGTGTATGATTTGAGCGAGTTATCCGATATTTAACGTCAAAGTGATCCGTAACTGTGCACAGTGGTTCCATTTGTTCTACGAAGCGGTCATAAATCATTTTTCTCAAGATCCGGTGGCAAATACCATGAGCAATTGCCAAATTAATTATTTTTGACTGTTAAAACTCCATCGAGGTTGATGTCGTTATTCATATCAGTATAAAAATTTAGATTAGGATGCGGAGATCATAATGCAAAGGCTCTGTTATGTGAATGATTGTATGTGCATAAAACCGACTTTGCAATTATCTCTCCTTCCGTGTTCAAAATTAACTCAAATATTTAATATCTTGAAAAGGACCATGAAATCTATACATTGAAAGCAATATATCTGGTTTACTTTTTTTTTTCAACTTGAGAAGATTCCCTGCTCAGAGTTGCTTCAAATGCTCAAAAGCCTACTTTTTAGTATGTGGATATAAAAAGCTATTGAACATTTTTCTGAGTGCCGGAGATGTATGTACCAAATAAATATTTGAAATATTTATTAATCAATAAAGCCAATTTCACATCAAATCTCTATCAAAATCAAATAACGAACATGTCATCTAATGTAATAACTTTATGTTCCAAATACTTACAACTAGGAAATAATTAATGAATTATTAGTTAAAATATTGCTGCTTCTTAATATGCTTTTCATTCCCACAATTTTATTTTTTTAGCTCTGGTCATATAGATACTGAAATTTCGTTGAAAATCTTGTTTTGATGTACAAAATAAATAACATTTTCATGTTGTTTCTCCCACACTTTGGGAAGCCATGTCATATATATTAGAATGGCTGTTGCACCATTACGTATATATTAGGATTTTATTATCTCAGCGCCCTCACTAAAACTACTCATAAAATCAAAATACAATGTTGCAAGTGTATTCATAGTGAATTGAAGTATTAGTAGTGAAAATTTTATTATTTTGTGCATTCATTCCAGTTAGCTACAATTATACTGGTATGTAAAAAAATCTATGAATATTTTTATCATTGCCTTTATTGGTAAAAACTAACAACTTTAAAAGCACGCTGCTAACTTATTTGCAAATATTTGCAGCTAGAACCTTCAAAGGTTCATTTTCCTACTCAAACATGATCATGTGATGGCAGACGTTTGATTAAATGTGATTAAGAACATATTCAAAAACGAACTTTAAAAAAAGTGATGTAGTTACCAAGTGAGTATATTTGTATCCTCATTACTCACATCAATACTGATTCCTAGATGTCTCAGAACACTCTAAAATGTATTGGAAGTGATAGATATACATCTTTACTAAGGTTCTGTAATCTAAACTGATTGAAAAATCAATTGATTTTGGTTTGCGAAGACAATAAACAAAGTGCTGAAATCGCTCAATTTTAAACGTATTTTTAAAACATGAAAAATACACTCCTTCATTCATAGCCCTACTATGAATATTATACAGGAACGCAATAAATGTTTATGTTTTAACAATCTTGAGATCATAATTGATCCATGAAAAGGTAAAAGATTGATTTATGACCTATGGGCGGTACCACTGTGCTGTGTGTGCATGGTATATATGAGATTTAGTGTTAAATTAAAAATGATCTCTTAGCTCATGAACAAAGCTAATTGTCTTATTGACTTTTATGATCATATTCTACTTGGTAATGTGTTAAACTAGGGGATAAAACTATCCAGCATACTTTTGAAAGATATAAAGGCATAAACAGCTATCTCTTGAAAGTTCTTTAATTGTAGCCAGTTCAATCAAAGGTAATGTCTATTAAGACAAATTAAATTGTGTTCTGCTGAGTTGGGGATTGAAGAAAAAAGTTGGAGATTATCAAAGAACTTCTGAAAAGAAAGGATTAAGTTTGAAGATCCTGAAACGTAAGCAATTATGTATCTTGGAGCTTAATGAATAATAAGGTTTATAGTTACGAAGAACCACACAGAACGGTTGTAACATTTTTTAGTTCAACGAATGTGTAGGGTCACACAAGTACTCCGTTGAGTATAGGTCGTGAGTCTATAGTTCTTCTAGAAATAAAAGAGAAATGTTTCAAATAGCTAAGTGCAATGCAATGATGAATTTTCATTAATATTGCTTCGATTTCTTGTGAAAAAAACTGGTTTACAAAATATTCCAAGAACTAAAAGACAATTATATTCAGCTTTCTAATTTGACTCATAATTGTTACGTAATATATAGTAAATAAACTATCTTCAAAATGAAAATAATTTATGTGAATGAATTTTAAATTGTGACAGGTATTCTATGAAAATTATTTTTTACATATGAGTCAATAATGATTCTATGGGCAGTTTACTCTGGATAGAACGCATTGGTCAGTTTAACGGTAAACGACAGTTGAGAAACATGAACTCCACCAAGAAAAAATAGCTCACTCTAAGTAACCCCTCGATGCAGGATACCCTCAAGGCGGTCACGAATGGAACCTACCGATTAGCACGTGCACCCGCACACTGGCCACGTCCGCATTCGATGGCGAGCAGCTGTACTTTCCCGAGTCGTCCAGGTCAGCGTTCTGAATCAGCAGGTGCGATGTGGTCACATCGCCTTTTTCGGTGATCACCGAAACGCCACCTCGGCTCGAGTCGTAGCTGATGACCTCATCGTGATGGTACCAAAAGATGTACGCCGGTGGCTCCGGGCTGTACTTGACGGCACAGGTCAGGTTGATGGTGCTGCCCTTGTCCACGTGCAGATCTGGTCCACCGATGATGGTCGCCGTGGGAACTGGAATGGGAAGCAAAACGAGAAAGAATGAGATAAGCAAGGAGTTTTTCATCCGAGGTTTTCTTTATGCGGCGGAAAATGGCACAGCACAGTTGAATCGGGTTTGGAAAATTATGATTTTGGGAATTCTGCGAGTGAGTCGTATTGAAGAGTATTGCTTTTTATTTGTAGGTACACGAAATTTACTTGCTTTTTCTAAAGCTTTAATATTATTTAGTTCTTTTTTGTTAAAGTGAACTAAATAATATTCTTGAGAAAGCCCTTTCCGAACAATGCCAGATTGGGTTCTCTTTTTCATAATGATTACTTGGACTGGGGAAAATCCAAGTAAATCATTTATTCCAGTTTTGATCTCTTCAGGTGACTTATTTTTTTTCTTATAGTCACTTGAGAGACCTTTCAAGACAGCTTTGAACAAACGTCCAGTTTTGTCGTCATATGTAAAAAAAATGTGCTTCTTCTCATCAAGATGTTTGAGAAGAAGTTCGCGATCTTTAAGAGTTTCCAGCAAAACGCGACAGTCTCCTTTCTTTGCGATTTGGAAGGAAATCTTGATTTCCCTAATAGAGTTCACGATCTCCTGCCTAAATCCCCCAAATTCAGAACAACTGACCACGATAAGCGGCACTCTTTGCTTGCTCACTTGAATCAAAAAGCCTGGGCTAGAGGCTGCTTCGATTTGGTGTTGGAAAATTTGTTTAAACAATCGAACTGATTGCTTATTTTGATGCAATGATCAACAATAATCATTTCACTCTCGGAAGAAAGTGCACATTCCAGAGAAACAACCTTTCTTCTTTTCTTGCCACATTTAGTGACAGTTTCAAACCCCACTTTTTTGGAAGGAAGCAGTGAATTCAGAGATTCACCCTTCCTTTTGTTTGTGGTTGCAACCAAAAAAAAAAATGAAATAGGAAGTGGCATATTTACTAAAAGGTTTTTTTTTCCCAAGACGGTGTCTTAAAAGGATTACCACCGCTAGCTTTCGCCAACGGGCCCAACGAAAAATCAAAGGCGCGGGTCCTAACAAGTATCGTAAAGGGATCAAAAGTAGAAAAATAGTACTGAAAAGTACTGTTTTTGTAGCACTAAAAAGTACTGTTTTTGAAGTACTGAGAAGCACTGTTATATTAATTTAGGAAGTTTTAAAAACTTCTAAGAGCCTGTGTATGCACAGCACGAAGGTACGATACGCACTGCCAGTTTGCTTTATGTAGTGAAAGCTCATGTTCAAAAGAAGTACTTACTACATGTTCGAATGTTTTTTTAATGCTCTCTAAAGAATTGTCTAAAACGTCCTGTTGTTTGAGAAAGATTTCGAAATCCTGAACGATCTGAATTTCAATTGAAATCAGACGAACTCTTAATTATCTCTTATTACAGCATTCGGATCTTATCAAATTGCAGTCGTTTTGTTTCTAGAACTGTAATCTGCATAAGACAAACAACTGGGAACCATTCTCATTTTAAACGAATCTAATTCGAGTGAAATCTTTCAACTGCAACCTGCCACGACCGCAACCAACGGAATATAATTTTCCCGGTAAAACCTAGACAACTTTCGCAGCTTTCCCCAGTAAAACAATTTGCAGTGGTTTTTCTAGCACCTTGCACATCATCGCTGTATTGCTTCCGTGGACCCAGACCCAGAAGAAAGTGATAAACCTTAGCAATGTAAGCTATGTTCCAATGAGGAGACTATGATGACGAACATTTTTCGGTGGTTGCTTCTTGCTTCTGAAACTAACGCTTGTCGAATAAATTATTCGCTGCGGTGCTGCAGAAGTTATTATACCGAAAGTGGCGCTTCACTATTGCCATCGCGGCCATTCTCTCTTCAGTTTTTGTCAGCTCATCGTGGCTTGGGTTAAACTTGGACGATGAGCGACTTCAGTAGTAACAGCAATTAACTCGCCCTTTTGAAAATTTCCCCGGTGCTACAGTGGTATCGCCCATAGGTTAAACATAAAAATAAAACTTGTTTTTAATAATACCTATATTTGAAATTAAATTTACTGCATGTAGCAACAACCTCGAAAGTGTTTTGGTGGCCAAATCATAATTGATTTTGTTTTCTCTGATGATATTTTTAATTTTGATTCATAACTGTCTGCGAAGCAGTTATACCAATGGAACCACTGTGGATCGGTGGGGTGAATGGGGAGTGGATGCCGTCCGGTGCCGTTAGTGATCTGTTGTAAAGTTTGGACCCCCCTATTACATTATTATGTAAGTTGATTGTGAATGTGACTTTACCGTGTGACCAGGAGTCCGAGGCAACGGTCCTTAACGGGCATGCGAATGGCGTTGAAACGAAGTTGATTAATTAAAAACGTGTTCCCAGTTTAGCTACAGGATGCTTGCTTGCCTGTGTGCAAAGGACCACCCAGATTGAGTGGAAAAGTTTTTTCCTCTATTAAGAGCCATTTCTTTTTCCTTTTATTTTTGCTCCCATGAGCTGACGTCGATGTTTTTCGTTTCAAAGTAATTTAATTTTCTACAACTTTTTTTGCCCTTCTTAGAACAAGAGTTGATTTTTGAAAGAGGTTCTGGACGTGCTGGGCAATAGAGCAATAACAGGTCTTAATTGAACGCCGAAGAATGCGTTTCACGAGAAGAGCTCAATAGTCACTAGATGAAAAGTAGTATCTTTGATGACTTTTATTGTTTACCTGGTTATTTTGCCCTTCAAATGCAAGAAACATGTTACTTTAATTTATTTCAGCTTGTTTTTCACAAATCATCATTTACATATATTTTATAAAATATTGTTTTTTTTTCTAAAAAGAATATCACAATTTAATTTGGAACCTCATTTGCAATAATTGTTTGATAACGTTTTGTCTCAATTTTTGAACACAACTTATGTCGACTCTAGTACACGAGCATAGTGAAATATATTTCAAAAGTCCCTTTAAAGACTTCCAGAATGGGTTCTGCAAAACTGCATAGAAGAATTGTTGAAAACAATCCTAAAGGATTTTGAAATACTTTGAGAATTTTATAGTACATATCTTTAAATTCAGATACGTGAATAGAGGCATAGGTCGGTCATTTTACGGCCGCCTTTGGATGCCGAGATGTTTTACCTTAAAGTGTTATATCTTGAGATTGAAGTCGAGATCTATAGGTTTGACCATATTTAGCATGAATCGGATATCGGTACCCGCATTACACCATTTTACTTTCACTTGTCCCACCACCTTAACCATGCTCTACTAGCCCCATCCAATGTGCCAAGCTCATTAAATATAAATTAAAGTCTTCCACGTTTAATTAAAAGAAAATCATGTGCGATGAAAACGGAGCCTACTTCATTATGGTATGTCCTTTGTTTCGCACCGCGCACACACACCGCGTACTGCACTTCACAACTAAGCTTCGAGCGCTCGTCCTAACCTAGATACAGGTGATATGGCGGCGGTTCCCAACAACTGTGACTCACACTGCACTCAACGCCAACTATGGGTCAGAAATAAAAGTTTCGCGAAAAATCAAATGAACTTTTTTTTAATGAATATCAATTACAATTATGTACCCTTAACAAGTAAAAATTAAAAAATTTAAGTGTACGCCTCGCAACGTTATTTTTTTCAAATTGGATGCAAATAAATCCATGCTGAGCAAGAACAGCAGTTATATCTTCGCTCAGGGACTTGATCAAAGTATAGATTCAACTTCCGGAATCCAAATCGCGCTTCAGTTCTACTTCTATTGAAAACAGAAGATTCAAACTTTATCATATACTTGAATGCTTACTGCAAAAAAGTAGTACTCATTCTACTGTAATTAAGTTCATCTTCAATCGAATTTTATTCATTTCTAAGCGTTAACTGATTACACACATATTGATAGAGGCTCTAAGCTTCAAGTAGGTTCACATCTAAAAGTGAACTGTTCCTTCTTGTGTGAAAGTTCATAAATTGGATTTTACAGTACATTTAAGTGTTTTTTAATTGCATCATAGCTTTATGATGTTTGTAGAACGTGTCAGATTTGTTTTACGCTGATTTCCATTGCATTCTCAGAATTTATTGGCAATTTCATAGAGTCCGGATTTCGAAGCAGAAGTGTCCGTGATTTGAAGCATGCTTTATTCAGTGTCCGGATTTCGAAGCAAGACATGTCACACAATTAGTGTGTTTTAAGTGGTTTATATCCTATCGCTCGCTATTTTTAATTCATTATATGTTTGCTTGTTTGCTAACCTGTGTGATTTAGGTCCTTGTAAGGTTCTGGCAAGATTTTTTAAGGATTTTCGCAGATTTTCAGCAAAGTTTTGTTGCTATTCTCAGGGTACGGCTTGTGAGATTCCTAATGAATTCATGGAGAGTTTTTTCATGAATAAATAAATGGTATAAATAAATTCCTAGGAAGAAGTTTCTTTGGAGTTATGTCATCATTTTTTTGCAAGAAAGTAGTAGTTTTGCAAGATATCGTTCCTGTCATAGAGATCTCTCCTTAGATCCAATGAGAGTTGGATTGGCTCAGGGACGAAACGTCGAGCGAAACAAAACTTTTAAATAACAAAACGCCGAAAGCATTACATTTACAACACCGATTTGGAGTTGTTTTACAAAAAACTTTTACCACATTTTTTTTGATTGTATATGCTATGAATAACGTTTGGGACATAAAGAATTATTTATTCTTTCGAAAAGGAATCATTCTTAATCGAATCCTCCGGATAATCGAATCACTAAAAAATAATTAAAATCTGTGATAAAAGACCTTAAATTATACCTTTTTTCCTTGTTTTTTTTTATATGATGCAGTGGCGTAGCCAGTAATTATTTCTAGGAATAGTAGGGGTCCTGAGGAGAAAAATAATTTTTTGACCGGCGTACACAAAAAAAACCTTTTTTGGACCTCCCTTTCCTACCGCTACTACTACTGCTCATTCATATTGTATATTTCAATACTAAATTTTCGCAAAATTATGCATAAAAAATGAAAAAAAAAATCCAGATAATCGAGTTTAAAATTCCAGATAATCGAATTCCGGATAATCGAGTCACCGGATAATCGAGTCTCCGGATAATCGTTTCCAACCTGTATTACACAATAAGAATAAAGTTCAAGGGTTCTTAATATATCCGCTAGTAATAGCATATCATGGCTACAAAATTCAAGTTACATACTTTATGATGCAGCAACTAAATTCTAATAAAAGCAAACATTTTTGATATCGGTTGAATAACGAAATTGTCAAGTGCGAAATATCGTCGATACCAATGTTGCAATAATCACAGTTAAAAAAATAATGTAATTTTAAATTTATTTTCATGCACATATTTGGAGCATGAAAATAAGCTCAAAATTCCATTGAGTTTTAAATTTACACGACTGTAGTGTTCAGTAGTGTAAATTTAAACGCCATTTAATTTTACACGTACACGATTTTCTTGCGTGGTTCGTTTCCGTTTCGTTTGCTCTCTTGAAATGAAGCCTCTCCCTCTCAATGTGCGATCGGCGAGTCAAAATAAATATACGATGCTGCATGTCAGGTTTCATTTCAAACATATATTTACACTTATAACACTATTATCTTCACATTTCAATCATGATCGATGCAGGGTAGACAATCGTCACCGTCAAATGGAAAAAGTCGTCGATGAAACTAAAAGAAGCATCGTCATCATCACTCCACCAGCGTTGGATGACGATTTGCTGCAGTGGTCCGCCACAAAGGCTCGACGTCATGACGAACAAATAAACCTCCTTCGTTATGGTCGAATCTTCGTTCGGGAGCTCTGAGCCGACTAAAAATATGAACCGTGGCGTCGATAGATTATGAGCCTTTTTTGAAAAAATAAAACAAAAAACAAAACGTGTCCGGAATTGAACAAACGATCTCTAAATCGTCAACATCACGCGCTTACCAACAGAGCTATTGTTGAAGCTTGAGGAGTACAGGTTAAATCGCTAATACAAGCAATTCTGGGATGGCATTCGCCGTTTTGTGCATAGCAAGCGAATATACGATAAATGCCTCCTTCGTTTGAGAAAGGGGAGCGAACCCGACCAGAACCACGTAACAAGATTATAACACATTCCTATCAGCAGCAGTTAAAAATAACAGAAATTGACATAATTTTGTTATCAAGATGGCTTTGTTCTCATCTTGTTACATTTTTTGTAACACATTTATAACAACATTTGTTATATTTTAGACATCGCATTTATAAGTTTGTTGCAAATAACATCCGATGTCATAAACAGTAACATAGTTTGCAATAATTTTGTTATTTTGTAACATCCTTGCAACACACTCTGTAATAACACAGCGGAACATGATTTTGTCTCAAAGACCAAATTATGTGTCTCTGAAGGTTTTTGATCCGCTGAATCCAAATCTGACCTCCGATTTGCTCCAGCACGTCACAATTTTTAGATATAGCTCGTTATATGTAGCAAAATTAGCGATTTCAATGATTTTTGACAATCAATCTATGAGTAGGCAAAACGAATTTTATGACAATCAATGTCAAAATTAGTTCATTTACATCTAATTTATCGATTCATGTAAAAAAGTTGTTCATTTTAATATAATTTTAAACAGTTTTTAGCATTTTGTGTAAAGTTTGCTTTTCCGAAAAACATAATATGCAAGTCAGCCTTTAAATGTTGCATGCAAGTAAGAAGGTGAACGCGTTAGTTTTAAATTGACTAAAAAAATTTAAATTACAAATGCTAGCGTTGTCTCAAGGATAAAAATGTGTGTCTCTAGTGGAACCACCACCCCTGAATCTAAATCTGTGGTTGTAATGACTCCAGCACGTCACATTTCATCGAAATTACTGTATTTTGATAGAGTAACAAACGAGAACAATGTGAAGTAAATCTATATTTCCGTTCAGCTTTGGAACTTTTATATTATTTATTTTATTCTATTACGCTAACATCAGTCTACCTTGATAAATGATCTGGTATAATAACATTTTTTTACAATAATTACTTGTAGTGTAATAAATTTCAATGGGACACAAAATCAGCGCGTTGATTTCAAATCAGTTGCATGCGACTTTGTTCGTATGCCTTTGCATACAAGTTGATAGGAATTTTGACAGCTTTGCAAGTCGCGCAAAATTGGTGAACCGGAAAATCGTTAATTGTCCGTTCTTTATCAAACTATTTTCGGTTTCAAATCCCACCAAAATGGCACGTAAGTGTCGCAACGATCCAGACTCCTTTTGTTTTATCTGTGGACAGTTTATTACCGTGAAGCAAAAGCGTAAACTCACGAGTTTCATCAAATTATGCTACGAATTATATTTCAAACGCAAGTTGATACACCAAGACAAAGAATGGGTTCCGCATGTTTGCTGCTCTACATGTGCTAGACTTCTTTCCGCTTGGTTCAAAGATATGATTTTTTCATTATTATGAATGTTGGTTTTGTATTTATGCATTGAAAATAACAAACACATATCAACTTGCTTAGGTGCAAGACACATGCATTTTGCTGTACCTATGATCTGGCGAGAGCCTACAAACCACGCCAAAGACTGTTATTTCTGCCTCGTCACTGTTCAAGGAATTTCAACAAAGAACAAGAAAATGATCTGTTATCCAAACGTACGGTCAGTTGACCAACCAACTCCACATTCAAATGATTTGCCGATACCAGTTTCACCCAATTTCCAGGGTGAAGAAATGGATGGCGTAGAAAAAATATCCGACATATTAACAGAATGTTCTTCCGTTGCAACTTACTCTTCCAACGTCGACGTTCGCTCGATGAGTCAAGCAGATTTGAATGATTTAGTGAGGGATTTGAACTTGTCCAAGAAACAATCGGAACTACTGGCTTCTCGATTGAAAGAAAGGAATTTTTTGGAACGCGATGATCAGATTACATTCTATCGACAAAGGCAAAAGGAGTTTGAAAACTTTTTTTGTGAGGAAAATGGACTTCTCTTTTGTCAAAATGTCGACGGAGTTATGGATACCTTAGGACATTCGCATGTCCCAAGTGAATGGCGACTTTTCATAGATGCGTCTAAGTCAAGTCTCAAAGCAGCATTACTTCATAATGGAAACCAATATCCTACCATTCCAGTGGCCTATTCCGTTACTATGAAGGAAACATACAGTAATCTCAAACAAGTTCTGAACAAAATACACTATGATGACCACTGTTGGCCAATTTGCGGTGATTTAAAAATTATTGCGTTACTTCTCGGCATGCAGTTGGGCTTTACAAAGCATAGCTGTTTTCTATGCGAATGGGACAGCAGAGATCGAAAGAAGCACTATGTGAAGAAAATCTGGCCAAAACGACAAGATTTCACACCAGGCAATAAGAATGTCATACATTCACCATTAGTTGATCCTCTACTCGTCTTGCTGCCTCCGTTGCATATCAAACTCGGATTGATGAAAAATTTCGTAAAAGCGATGGATCAATCTAGTTCTGGTTTTGATTACATAAAAACAAAATTCCCTGAGATTAGCGAGGTGAAGAAAAAGGAAGGAGTTTTCATCGGTCCACAAATTGCCAAGTTGATGAAGGATCAAGAATATGACAAAACTCTCAGCAAAGCTGAATTGCGAGCATGGTATGCATTCAAAACAGTTTGTCGAGATTTTTTGGGAAACCAGAAAGCGGAAAACTATCGAGAAAAATAAGCGAACTTTTGAAGGCGTATCGGTCGATGGGTTGCAATATGTCTCTCAAAATTCATTTCCTCCACTCACACCTTGAGTTTTTTCCTGATAATCTTGGAGACGTGAGCGACGAGCACGGTGAAAGATTTCACCAGGATTTAAAAATTTTTGAGAAACGCTATCAAGGACAAAACAATACAAACATGCTGGCTGACTACTTGTGGACACTACAAGCTGGTTCTTCTGAAATTCACCATCGAAAATCATATCGTAAAACATTTTAGATGTATTCATAATAGCCGATACATGTATCATGTACAAACATATAAAGAGAAAGCTCCAAAGTAAATAAAATTTTATTTGTTCTTCATTCATACAACCGAATAAAAAAACACTAATCTTTACTTCAGAGATACTGTTTCCCAATCTAAGAAAAAGGGACTGCAAGGTGATCTTTTCAGCGAGCTTTCCACATGGTCAGTGGTTCACCGTCACTCGGATGGGAAATTTTTGCTTTAGAGGGTATACCTCTCCCAACTTGTACGCAATCAATTTCGCATGCAACTGCTTTGACTGCGCTGATTCCGTTTTTCATGAACATTTTTCATCGCTGCCGGAATTATTCAAACTATGATTATATGATCGTAAGTAAGTTATGAATTTATTCCAAAGGTCTACATTGTTTTGGCTATGTAAAGATGTTCTTTAAAGGAAGTAGAAAATATATTGAGTTAGTATTAATTTCGTCTGTTTACTTTATCAAAACAAAGCTTTTTATAAAAAAAATAACGTGCTAGGGAAAATGCAATGGCAGATTCTGATTCAGCAATCTTTCTTCTACTATAGACACGCATTTTTGTCGCTGAGATAACGCCAACATATAACATTTTCGATTTATGATGTCAAAGAAGAGCCATGCTATCGCCGTTCAACTTGCATGCAACATCTTCAGGCTAGCTTGTAAGGGATTTATTTCGATAAAGTTGACTTAATCTAAAATGCTCAAAACTTTTGGAAAAAAATTTATAATTCACAAATTTTTACATAAGTAGATAGAATAAATGTTGATTAACTGATTTTGACATTGATTGCCATGAAATACAATTTGCATGCTTAATGGCTGTCAATTAAATAGCCCCCAAAATGGTAATATTGTTATATAAATCGAGCTATATCTCAAAATTGTGACGTGCTAGAGCAGATCTGAGGTAAGATTCGGATTCAGCGAGCCAAAAACTTTCAGAGACACATAAAATTATCCTTGAGACAAACCAAAGGCTATTTTTTGTTCCGCTGTGTAATTTATTATAACAGGGTTTGTTATATTTTATTTTAGTATGGTGCAAATTTTGTTAGAATTTTTGTTATTTTAACTACTAACGGTACATGTTTTATAACAACTGGTGATGCAAAAAAATCATATCACTGGAACACATTCTGTTATAATCTTGTTTCTTCCTTCTGGTCGGGAACGGAATGAAGACAAAGTTGTTCGTTGACGATTTTGGATTGACGTTCGTCGTGCATTCTTTCGTCGATGACGAGATGACGACCTGCCAGCGTTATTATACCGGATGACGATGTCTTTTTTTATTGCGTCATCGTACTGTGACGAATCTGACGATTGCCTGCCCTGGATCGATGCTTTGAATCCTGGAGAAAGGCATATTGGTGGCTGGTAATGGACGACAGTAACAACAATCAGTTTGATTGTGTGAAGCGGTAACTGAAATGAAGCAAATTGCGCTTCCTGTTATAATTGGCACAAAATGTTTGTAGGGAGTCGATGCCGGTTATGGACCCTTTGCGTTTTATGGACCCCCTACAGAAAAACATAAAATTAACACTCAAAGCAACTTTATTCCTATGAAAATCCACCGGAGGAACTTCGATTACATTGCTAGTCAGCAGTTCCAGGTAAAATATTTGGTTTGAGACGCATAAATACAGATATTTGCCCAGTTTTGTAAATGAAACCACACAAGAGGGTCCAATCCAATGTGTATTTCCAGGTGGGTCCATAATAGGCTCGTCGGCAGCGAGCCGGATTACATGGGAATCAAATGGAGGGTCCATAATAGGCATTCGGACAACAGATTTTCAAATGCATATTTCGATGGAAAAATCGAATGATTTTGTATGTTTCATAGACGTACTATGAAGTAAAGACATTGAATTTGTTGTTAGACTCCACAAAACGTATATGCGTCTGAGATATCATTGCGGAAAAGCGTCTAGAACGAATTTCAGCTACTAAGGGGTCCATTACTAGCATTGAAACCCTACTATAGGCTTTCCTGGAGATAAAATGCATTCCTTTAAGCTTTTATCTTGCACGGATCTGTGCAAAAACAGAAGTTTTCTCAACACTTAATCAGAGGCACAAATAAATCGGCACAACAGGTCGGCCATATTTATCTACTGTCAACGAATGCTTCTGTACACTCTTAAAAATAATGAAAATTACTCTGGACGTAATTCTGGTAATGACTGAATGACACATGATGTAAGTGATGGAATAACACAAAAACGTGTCCATGAAGATGTATTGAACAAAAAATGTAATTTTACATGTTAAAGGACTCAAAAACGATGGAACTGTGATCGACATTTCCCGAATCAGACACTAACGTATTTTAAATTTGAAACAATTTTACGACATTCGGCTCGCTTCTTTTATGTGCATCCCAAAAGACGCAAATCACATTATTTTTTGGTACTGTGTAAGTTAACATGGTAATTGAAATTTGTGGTTTAATAAATTGAAAAATCAGTGTTTAAAAATTTAATTTCGCGTGAAGATTGAGAAATACATTTTGCTGTAAATCCATGTGAATAAATATGTAAAATTATATGTTTTTTTTATGCTCGATATATGTGCAATGAATTTAACTCAATTTTAAATCATTTTTCAAATTCAATCAATGTCAATTAACAAGTTAATTGGTTTACATGCCGTTTAAATTTACACATTTTTTTTTCTGTGTATGCAATCAAATAATTAAACGAAAAACCAAATTTATCACTATACCATTTAATTCCAGTAGAGTTTGTATCCTTTGATGAATACGCGTATTTCGATCTCAACTGTAAGGCCGTCTTCAGTGCCGTGTCTAGTACAGGTATACGACACTGAAAACGGCCTTATATGTATTCCACTAATTAGCTCAGAGATTTATTATCAATATGAAATGGCCGACATCGATGAATATATATTATGCTCAGTCTCACTGTGAAACATCGATAAATATATCTTATAAACATTCGTCAAAATCTTCCAAGCAATTATGATCTTCTGATTTTAATATATTTTCAAAATAGTTAGATATGCTTGAGACATATTTTTGAAAATTGAAAACGTATAGTCAAATTTGGATTAACAATACCATAGTTGATTTTTTTTCTTAAATTCATCATGCTTACAAATATTTTCAAACCAATTCAAGTGCATCTTAGTTTGTACAGTGGACTCTCCATTTCTCGATATTTCTTCCCATGTTGATTTTTTCTTCGGTTTCTTCATCCTGCATAAATTTCAACTCTCCTAAACTTTATATCCCTCTTATCTCTAAATCTCCCTATCGCTGTGTGTTCTCGATGATTTTCATGCAAAATTTTCTATCTGTTTGTTGATATGCGCATCATCAAAGCTTACTGGACAAGGTTTTAGCATTTCAAAACCAATATTGTTAGATGTCACCTTACTTTGATAGTTAAATATTGCGAATAGGGCATATAGTCTAGTTACTGATCCAGATACTCGAGCTGATAATTAGCTGGTAATGGAGGATTTTCAACCTAGGGGTCATCATAAACTTGTTCTTTGTATTGATCTCTTCCTATCTCGATGATCATTTCGATATCAAAATGTGGAGAGTTATCTGTATTACTTTAGGTTGTTCATTACCAATATTCTCTGGATTTTATCGCTAAATTTGGATTTCTAGCCCACAGTGAACAGCAGGCGAGTTGGCCGAGTTGGCTTTTTCCGCAGCGCTTTTCTCTTTTGTGCACCTCACCTCGGAAAACGAATCGGTGGATACATCTGTCTTCACGCCTTGCGAGAGCTAGGAAAAGCTCTTGCACACACATACACGGACAATACAGGATAATGCACAGATATGTGCATAATTTAATTGCAGTCTCATCAGCTCCAGCGACGACGACGACAACGACGAGGACCATGGCCGTGGAGCTGCCGCGCCTTCAAGGTGTAGAGTACCATGCGATTATCGCCCCACGGATGTTGGTGTCGCACGACCCATATGTATGCTGCAGCATAGTCTACGGTTAGTCCAGGGGTTTCCGCCAGTGGTTCAAACGCTGAAAGCGTTTGCTGATGTTGCTGTTGTTGTTGTGTGTCTAATAGCGCGATGGAATAACATCGGTAATGCCATTGCTAAATGAATGAAGCTCGTATGAAATAATCACATTGTAGGAGCAGCTGTCGTACAAGGTCAATATAACCGAAGAGGAATTCAACCACCGATTGTTGCTCGTGAAAATTTAATGCAGGAAATTATAGCAATGGCAATTGCATTTGAAATTAATCTAAGGAAATAAATTATTACAAAAGATTTGAACGATTTCTGTTTATGTTATTTTTAATAATTTTATTCCATAATGGTTCCAATGTGTCTATGCTTTATATTCTAAGTAATCCAATTTCCAAAAAGGCTTAAAGCCAGCGTCCAATTGAGAAATTTAATTTTAATTTTTTTGTTTCGTAATTGAGAAAACGTGTCCTCTCATATAATTTTCATAGCAGGATCGTGAGTGCGTTGAAATTGCCCATTCCACACGTTTATAATAACGGATCCGAATTTTACTTCAGGGATTTTATCAGAATCAAAATCAGCGTGAGTAACCAGTTTGCTACAAAGGAGACTAGAGTCGGTTAAAACTAAATCAATAGTAAAAAACTTTCCAGTTGATAGAATTCTTCTTCTTTTTCTTCTTCTTGACATTAACGTCCTCCCTGGGATAGAGCCTGCTTTTCAGCTCAGTGTTCTTCAGTGTAGCACTTCCACAGTTATTAACTAAGAGCTTTTCTTTGGCAAGGTTGCCATTCTCGCATTCGTATATCGTGTGGCAGCTACGATGATACCATGCCCAGCGAAGTCAAGGAAATTTCCATTACGAAAAGGTCAAGGAACGGACCGGAAATCGAACCCAGACACCTTCAGCTTGGCTTTGTAGCGGCGGACTCTAACCACTCAGCTATGCAAGGTATTTGATAAAATCTGTCATCCGAAAATATTCTCGACCAGCGAATTAGCTGTGCGTTTACCGCTTTGGCTATTAGGGCACCTCGATTGTTTAACACGTTTGTTATAAATCGTTCCCCTTGGAATGTCTAGGATCACGACAAACGGCATGAACAGCATGAACATTGAAATATTTTCACTTTCCCAAATTGCAAATCCCAACTCCGGATAATTCAATCGCAACCGTGTTTGTGTGATTCTCGTTAAGTTATTTTCCCGCCTGACCACAGCCATTTATTGTGGTTGGATATTATACCCACTGGGGATCAACAATTGATTATCCCCGGTGCAGTAATTATTTATACCCATGTCAAACAGTTGTTCCCGGAAAATTACATTATCGCAAACCTCCATTGCACCCGACGTAACCGAACCACAATTCTATGGAAGCACGCGTTGTCGGAGCCGTGAGCAGGGCAATATGATTGGTGAACTTATCCGGCATCCTTTCAGTTGCCCGATTAGATATGGCAACGCACAGTGGTTCAGCAGTAAACATACGTCTATGTTGAGAATAGTTCTTGAAACTCGTTTCGTTTCATCTGTATGCTGGATTTCGGACATGGTGCATTTATTCAGAGTGGTCGAATAAAAGTACCATGTCCGAAAGATAAGACAAGACGGTCTTAGTTTTAGTCTATGTTTAAGCTAATTTAAAATTGTGCCTCGAATTGTTCGAAATTTTAAGAAACTAGAGAACGCTTTGAAGGCTCAACAGTGGTCTTTTTCACTGTGTTTTTGAACAAAATTCTGATTTTTTCCATCTAGAATCCATAAATCCTTCCACATTATCTTCGCATATAAGTCGTCACATGTTGCTCTACAACTCTTCTGAAGGTAAAATAACGGTTTGAGCGTTTTTTGAGTTTATAAAACACTCCTGAATAATGGACCGAATACACAAATATCATGGTCAAACCAAAAGATGAGAAAATTCAAAATCAAAAGAAGATTTTTCATTTTTTTCAATAATGCCCAGAAGAAAGCTGAGAAAAAAAATCTAGAAAAACCGCTCTTAGAAAACAATATTGATTTTGAAGGATTTTACCTCCTTGGAACCACTGTGATCGGTCGGTACGGCCAACCGTCAGCTTTTGATAGCCCTGCTAAATACAATCACACGGGCATTCGATAATTGTCTGCGGCTTCTCACCTGGCAGTCAGGGTTTGGCCCTTATCAGCCAGGCTCCATCGGGAGGTTTCGAAGCCAACACCAAGAGATGTTTCAATCCGCATGAACGGTAGCACTATCGAGTAATCAATACGGACAGCGTAAATTATTTGCACCAAACATAATTACAACTGTTGTTTACAAGGGCTACGAATCCATCTAAATAAATTCAATTTAGAGTTCGCCTGAAGCTTGGTGTGTTGCTTTGGAAACAGGTTGTTTCCTTGTTCGTTTGTTGGACGGGAAATCGAATCATGTCGCTATGGATCAAGCTGATTTTGTCTATATGTGTTCCTAACCCAATGAAGTTTTGCCTTTTAGCCTCAAAAGAAGTTGATGATCAATATAAATTTCTGTACTCAATTAGACTTGGCTGCTTAATAGCAACCACTTCTGCTTTATAGACTCGTCCCGTTCCTCGTACTTTGTACATACGTTTTTGCAATAAAAAAAATGATGAATTGTGAAGAACACATTATGGAATGCTTTTAGTTTAGAAACCACTCCTCTACGATAAGGATAGTAACTGCAAATGATCAGTTTTTGTAATCGCTCTCGAAAACACTGTGAGAAGTGTGGGAGAAGGGAGCGGAAAGTGAAGAAGAAAGTAAAGTGCCATACTAGAGGCCATTTTGGTACTCAAGCGAATATGTCCTTAAACATATTCGTTCAAAGCAATCGTTAGAACCAGAGGCGGACAAGAAACGCTTCCATTCCTTCATCATTGTAGTTCATTTCACGGAGAAATTCTCTCTCTTTCGTTCTTCAGCAAAATTTGAAAACAACGGTGCCAGTTCCTGTCAACTTTGTTGTGGAAGCGATGCGGGCATTATAGGCAAACAGTTTCAACACAAAATAAATCACACTCGCTTTGCGCGCGCGTGTGTAGGTCTCCTGCTCGATTGGAACGCGGATTTGTATGGAACTGACAGTTCGCCGCTGTTCCAATTTTGACATTGACGCCACTCTTATCTAAATCCACTCTGGTATACATGAGATGGATGGATGTGAATTATGAAAAGGGTCTGCGTGATATGTGGAGATATGAATTTGAAACTTGTAACCATCTAAGATATTGGGTCACCAAGTGGCTCGGTAGCTTAGCTGGTAAAGAGCTCGTCTAGCCTAGAAGATCCCTGGGTTCGAATCCCAGCCGAGCACGTAGATTTTTTTCATAAATTCACCCATTATTTATCCATCTTTAACACGCATAATGAGTGAATTAATTTAATAACCATGCTGATTGGGTTCCGAAAAGCTCAATATATGCGGGTCCAAAGGAGCTATTGCTGTTCTCATTTTTTCATTGAAAATTTAGAAAATTTTACATTTACTGTTAAATTTCCAGTGATGTATGTGTTTTAGTTTTTGAGATATATTTTTCTGAAAATAAAAAATCAGTCATTTTTTTATTGGTAAACACTGTAGGTCTCAGCGCATTAGATCTTTTATTTTTGAAAAATCATCACTTATGAACAGCTCAACGGATTTCCAATCTTTTTTTATGGAATAAAAGCTAAATATTAAAACTTTTCAAAAAAATAATAAACACTGAAAAAAAAAAATTGCAAGAAAATATATAAATTTTTTTAGTTGTTTCTTCTTTTTTCTTAGAGTTTTATATTTTTTCTGAAAAGTTGAAATCTTAAGCTTTCATTCCATAAAAAAGATTGGAAATCGGTTGAGCTGTTCAAAGTTATGATTTCTTTCAAAATAAAAAAATCTAATGCGCTGAGACCTACAGTGTGTGCCGATAAAAAATGACTGATTTCTTATTTTCAAACAAATATATCTCAAAAACTAAAGAATATCAATAGCTCCTTTGATCCCGAGGCCTTCAAAACACGAAAAAACGGATTTTTTTTTTTTCATGTAAAAAAAACAATTTTTGTGAAATTTTATATTATTCTTGAAAAGTTAAAATTTTTAGCTTAATTTTTAAGACCACAACATATTATTTAGCAAGCTAGATCTGTATGGAATAAGAGATGTCGTTAATAATATTATTTGTAGCAACTTGAACAATAGAAAACAGTTGGTATCAGTTGATGGGGTGAACAGTTCTTTAAAAGAAATATCTTCAGGAGTTCCACCAGGGAGCAACATTGGGCCTCTTCTATTTCTAATTTAGATAAATGATATTTGCAAAATTAATCTGAAAGGAGGCTATTTGCTGAAGATACGGCATTGTTTTACCCTTATATAAATCCCGAACTAATAACAACAAATATGTGTGAAGATCTGCGTTTACTTCAAAGTAATTTTGCCTGCAATCTCCTTTGTTTGAACCTGAAAAAAACAAAGTATATGATTTTCAGATCATCAAGAAAAGCTCAACCGAATACACCTAGCCTCATTATTGATACTGCTACTATCGAAAAAGTTGATTCCTTTAAATATTTGGGTCTTACCCTTGATTGCACATTATCTAGGGATCAACATATTAAAACGGTCTGCAATAAAATTTCAGCACTGTGTGGAGTCCTTAAACGAGTAGTATCCTACCTTCCACGCAAAGCTTTACTTCTGTTTTATTATGCCCATATTCATTCTCATCTGAATTATCTTACTCTCTCATGGGGTAGAGCATGCAAATAAAAAAACTTCAAACCCTTCAAGATCGCTGCCTCAAAATTATCTTCAATTTACCAATCCTGTTTTCAACTGTCTGTTTGTATACTGAGCTACCCCATCGCGCTTTACCAATTTTAGGAATCTGCAAAGAGCAAACGCTGCAAATGGTTCATAATGTTCTCCACAATCCGTTATTACATCATAACATAACCCTCAACATTGCTTCTCGTATTCATTATACTAGACAATTCAATACTCTCTCTCGATCTCAAGCGCATTCCAATTTTGGTCAAAAACGTTTTTCCTTCCTTGGTCCTTCGAAATATAACGTCTTACCTAGACATCTCCAACAAATTACTAACAACTTGTCCTTTAAAACTAACCTTGAAGAATTCCTGCGGCGAAGAATTCCACATTTACTTATTTGAATTGAAACTATGTCGTTAAAACAAAAGATTGTTAATCGTCTGCAAACAATTAGTTTAACTGTTTAATAATAATAATAATTCGTATTTGTTTATAATTTCGTATTTGTAGTGTAAAATTTTCTTTTTCATATATGCTTCTTTAAAAGAATTTACAATCCACTAGAAGCACTTAGGGGACATGCACAAATTACGTCACGCTCCAAGGGGGGGGGGGGGAAGGGTCAAGCCAAGCGTGACAAGCCTTACAAAATTTTCAAAGGACTCATACAAAAAACGTGACAAAGGGGGGGGGTAGGGGGTCGAAAAAGTCGAAATTTAGCGTGACATAATTTGTGTACCATCCCTTAGTTTAGTTGTTTTGTTTCAAACTCCCTGTTGTTGTCATTTTTGATTATTCTCAGCCTCTTATAAATATATGTTTTCTTAATTTAGTGTTGCCTGTGGCTGAGAATTGAGTGTCCATTACCAAGGGGCTCGTCATGAGCTTTTTGGTATGGGGGAGAGCGGAGGGTCACTCAAAAAAAAAGTGATGTAATCTATGAAATTCAATGAGATCCAATTCGCTCCCAAGACGACAATTCGTCCGGTGGGGTGTGCTGCTGTCGTCATGATGATGGTTGACGAGAGCAGTGTCAAACTCATTCATGGTTTCAAAACATTCGGAACAAAATATTTATTTTTACCGCAGTGAAATAATGTATGAAATAGAATGAAATTCAATGATAGAGAATTCATTTCTCTACCCAATGGTATTTTTAGAGGCAACGGACAATGTTTCGAAACGTGTTTTATTCAAGTGCAAAAATCGCTCAGGCTAAAGTTCCAATGAAACTAACCTCACATATTCTAGTTTTCCAACCTCAAACTAGTGCTCCTACCAGCCGGATCTCATTTTTTATGAAAGTGGTGGAATAATATAAAAAAACAAACGTATGTAGAACATAGAGAATGGATATTCCTACCTTTTCGCCTAACTGTTTCACTGTAACCGTCTTATATTGGGAAAATTAAACATTTTTCCCCACAGCGGCATGTGATGGATGCGTGAAAAATCAAATCTCTCATCATCTGACTAGTTGCGCTACCAAAGTATAGATGGCTAACAGTATGTTGCGTTTCGCGATTGGAGGCGTATGGTAGAGAATTGATTTATCTACTCAATGGTATTTTTAGGGGCAGCGGAGAATGTCCCGAAACGTGTTTTATTCTTGCGCAAAAATCGCTCAGACGGAAGTTCCAATAAAACAAACCTCACATATCCTGGTTTTCCAACCTCAAACTAGTGCTCCTACCAGCCGGATCTCAATTTTTATGTAGGTAGTGGAATAATATAAAAAACAAACGAATGTAGAACATAGAGCATGGATATTTCTATCCTTTCCACTTAGCCGTTTTACTGTTGACCGTCTTTTATCAAGAAAATAAAACTTTTTCCCCCACAGAGGCATGCGATGAATGCATAAAAAATCGAATCTCATCCACTGGCTAGTTGCGCTACCAAAGCATAGATGGCTAACAGTATGTTGCGTTTCGCGATTGGAGGCGTATGAGCTATGTTGCGGTGACAGTTAGGTAGGAAATTTTTCCACAAGGTGGCGCTAGTAACATTTTTTTGATCTTCAATATATCAAGATGATGTGATGAGCTAGCAGGTTTGTGTTTTCGTCATAGCTGTTCAGCAGGCTGTCTGATTCTGATTAAGGTTTTTCCGCTAGTTGACGCTAGGGTTTTGGTACCAGTAGTATCAAATTTTGGTACCGATATACCGGTACTGGAAATCATTGAGTACTGATATTTACGGAACTGATAAAAAAATAATTGCTTGAATCAATAGGATTCACAATAAACGGTACGTAGGTTCGTAAAGCTCATTGATGGCGAACTTCTCTGGTCGATCGAGGAACGTATTACCAAACATCATTAATCTCAATATACCCCACTTCTGCAGTTTCCATATGTAACTACCGATGACGCCCACGCGTCTATGGCATGGACGTCCTCACGTCCCGAGCTAGCTCACCTGTAATTTTGCCTCTCAGGGTCGGCACACGTGTTTGGGGAATACTCACCGTAACAGACCTCGATCGTTCTCAACCTGCGAATCTTTCTTTCGGTTTTACAAATTCTAAACACCAAGCTTTCGATTTAAAATACAATCTATCTCTATTAAATCTCTTTTGAGGAGGGGGGGGGGGGTTCAATTAAATGTGATTTTGATTATTCTAGGCCTAGCTCACTGCTCGAGTTACCTGGACATTAAGGGCTGGAACCGATGATTGCCGGATCTTTCTGGAGTGCTTCACCCGTACCAGGGCTGGGTTTTCGTTCCAAACCGTAGAACGAAGTTCCAAACCGTGGAACGAAGGCCACGATCGTTTCGTAACGTTACGACCGGCTCAACGCACCTGGGAGACACTGTTCACTGCACTGTCGTATCTTCTCGTTCGCGAACTTTGCACTTTACCTTCACGGACAGTTCGTTTAGTCGATTCACACTTACACACCGGATTTTCACTACAACTAGCCCCAACGTGGCAATAAGGGGGTCCAGTTTTCTCGAATAACAGACCGGATGGGTGATATAATCGCTACCCACGAATCCACTGTCCGGATTGTAGCACTTCTCGTTCACTGAGGATTACAGAACACTTTAGATTACGATACTTGCACCAGTCTTCTTCGTCAGCCAGGATGTTCACCAAAAGAGACCTGCTCTAGGGTGCGAGCTCCTTTTATACCCTTCCAGGTAGTTGGGATTCTATTGTGCGACGTTCATCCCATTGTCTCGCGCGAATCGGCTACAAGCTTGTTCACCTCGGCAAATGAACTTCCGCCGCTCAGGCACTTTCGAACAGTGGCAACACTGAGTTACCCTAAAGATCTACTATGCTAGTACCTCCCTTGATTTTTTTATTATGGTGTTTAATATTGGTCATGAAATTTACAATTCTATATACAAATTTTTTTTATTTTTTTTTTACAATCAGAATAAATTGCAAAATAAAAATAACCGAAACAGATTTTCCCTGTTGGAACATTTGTCACGATTGTTGACGGGTTATTGTAAAACTCTTCATATTTTTAAAGTCTCCGTGGTTACAATATGAAATGCTTATTTTAATCATTCTTTCTTTCCGAGAAAACATCTCTCTCAAGTGGAAATTCAATTCTACTCCCTCAACCTTTGGGGAACAACCTTACTTTGGTGGGTTTCTAAACTTACCTATTGATTCAACTCTCTCATACTTTCATTCACCAATCATTCAAACGGGATCCCTCTATTTCCATTCACTCATTCCATTCACTCTTTCTCTCTCTCTCTCTCTCTCTCTCTCTCTCTCTCTCTCTCTCTCTCTCTCTCTCACACACACACACACAGCCCCAAACACGTCGCAGCAGAGCAACGAAGCGTAGCAATGACAGAAGCGGTAGTAGAAACATGGCCCTGGCGCGATGCCAGCAGTACGAAGAGAGCAAGGGAAGTACAGGAGCGTAAGAAGGAGCAGTGCAGTGCTTAGCACAATAGCCTCCCCCATGAAGTAATGCCAAGAGGCAGTTCCGGGGGGAATGGCTCGTGGGCGAAGGTGGACTTTAGTCGGTATAAAGGAGTCCGACACTCTGGCGCACGATGGACGAATTCGATATGACTAGCCTCCATATCGAACGTGAAACGCTGGGTTAGTTCGTAAATGTAATTTACCACCTTCTAAAAGAAAAAAAAAAAAAGAAAAAAAAAAAAAAAAAAAAACACACACACACACACACACACATGTTAACCTAGCTTACTACTAACTGTACAACCCTAAAACAAAATATTTACAAACCATTCAATTTTCTACCCTAACAATATTTTACTCAAACAGATCTTTAAACTTTAGACGCAACTGTCTAATAGTAAAACTCAATAATACTTCAAATTAAGTTTTCCAGTTTTCCTTTTAATAAAAATGTTCACGGTATGACCGAGAATAGAAAATTATTCGATCATCGATTTGCAGACAGACTATTTAGAGCTACGCTGGTTTTAAGTGGGAACCGTGCCATATTCCTAAAGACTTCCCATTTGAGTCTTCAATCGCGTATGACGAAGATCCAAATTTGGACTTTATGCACCCAGGCAGGTATATTGGACCATACTTCGCGTTGTAATTATTTATTGCGCTGGACTGCTTCATGTTCCTGTAGTAGACGTCTTGACCGATCTCAAATTCTTTGGCGTGCTGACGATGTCTTAGGTTATAGCGATGCTTTCCTGACTCGTGAGCTAGTTTTAAATTGTGTTCCACCACATCATGAATCTTTTCAAAAAGTTGCTTTTGCTTTTCTGAACGCTGTTCAAGAGTTTGATCTTGTTCAGAAGGAAGATCCTTGTGATCAGATCCTTTCACGAACAATTCATGACCGTGTGTTATGAAGTACGGGGTCATCTTTGTAACTGAATGCCCCGAAGAATTTAATATGGTTTCGATCTCCGAAAGCTTGGAATCCCATAATCTTTGGTCTTCTCTAACATATGTCCTTATTGCGGCATTCACAGTGCGATTGACCCTTTCTACATGAGGGAACTCACGACCCCGCAGCGCAATTACCATGCGTGCGAGAAAGATACCCTTGCGGCGTTGTTGGCTATTGAGGCATTTCGCGGGTACATTAAAGGAGCCCACTTTACCTTGATAACCGACTCGTCCGCCTTATCCCACATTCAGTGTTGTGAAAAACTCAATTTCTCACAACTCACGCTTGAGATTTTTCATGCGTGAGTTGTCAATCATGCAACTCAGCAGTCAAAAAATCATGGATGAGTTGGCTCAACTTTTTGACTCGTTGTCTCGTATTTCCACAGTTTACTCACACACGGCAATAATTTCTTGTTAGTCTGGTAAAATTATAGTTATCCTTTCTAACGTAAACAACAACATTCGGGTTTCAGAAGTTCTTGCCGGGTTTTGCGACTGAATCATTTTTTACGGTTTGAGTTGATTGAGTTGATTTTGCATCAAAATCTCAAGTGTGAGATTTTCGAAGCAGATCTCTAATGAGTTTGCTCTCACGGGAGAGCGTATTGATTGAGATTTTGAGCGTGAGTCTATCAACACTGCCCACATTATGACCACTAAATGGAAAACTTCATCCCGTTGTAGTCGTTGGTGCTTAACACTGCAACAGTATGACATGACCATAATACATAGGAAAGGAAAGGACAACATAGTCCCAGATGCTTTGTCCAGAAGCATAGCGGTAATTGAAACCCGATTTTCCTCGGTTTGGTATGACAAAATTATGGAAGAAATTGAAGCCAATCCGGATGATTTCGTAGATTACCGTATTGAGAATGGAAATCTTTACAAATTTGTTTCAGTTCCTCATTTACCATATGACCATCGGTATGAATGGAAATTCGTTCCGCCAGTCCCAGATACACCCAAAAGTTGAATCCGTCATTATAGGCGTTTTCTGCGTCTATTGATGACGGAAAAGTGTTCTTCTGAGCGACATGACGTTTTTGAGCGTCTATTGATAGGCAGATAATCCGGTCATTGAGTCGAGCAGTTTTTGCGGTACAAATGGGGAAGTACAACTTGATATACTTTTTGCACCTCGAATACCAACAAGTGCGTTTAGGGCTGTGGTATAGTATTCGGCTCTCACGCTCATGATCAGGGATCGATCCTGAGTGTTATCGCATCTGTATTTTTTTTTCATGTGCGTGCATCACCAACACATGTATTAAAAAATAAAACTTCCACACATATGTCTTTTTAGTCATGTATTGGAAGTATGGAAATACGCAAAAAACAGAAAGGGTGCAAACCAGATTTGAACCATGATCATCGGATTGACTAGCACACTATGTATCTACTGCTCCAAACTTACTACTGATATTACATGTAACTAAAGTCGATCTGGTTTTACGTTTCATATGCATGATTGCTCATGCTATTGATAAACATGTGAACATGTGTTATCCCCAGCAAAATAAAGATATACAGTCAAGTCTTCTGTAAAGCGTTAATCATCGTATGTTGAACAAGTTTAATGTATATTCATAATAATTTATCACCTACCAGAGTAGCCACATTCTCTATTGTAGAACTTACTTAAGGACTGTTCATTTTATAAAGTGGACACCTTGTGCATGCTATATCTTTATAATTTATCAATAAACTTGTAATCGGTTTTCTGTGTACAGTATCATTCGACTATTATATTATTGCACGATGGTGTTATAATAAAAAAGCCATCAAAATAATTATAATTCACACGAATAAGGAACAATGTTTAGAATGGTCAACTTTAACAGAGATTGGTAGGTCTGGAGCCAAGTATAATAGTTGAGTATACCAAAACACAATTCATTCATAAAAATTGGAATTTTTGGTATGTGAAAAATATTCACGTTTAAAGAACAGCTTTTCTAAGAAGTTTTTGTAAAAACTGTTTAGTTCGTTAACCAGACATGGCTAGTCTCGTTCCATTAGAATTTTCAAGCGAAATCCTCTTCCAAAGATTAATAATGTTTATGTTCAACTGCAAAATGATGACATGGAGAGAGAAATTTCTCTGTTGATAAATATGCCATTGGTGTATGAATAATAAGCTGAGACACGCATGATATTAATGAACGCAATATTACCCAAATTCATGCTCTAACCATACTCCATAGAGCACGTTGCTATAATACCGTTGTTCTGATCTGAAATAATTACAGCCTTAAATGATGTCGTGAAATATTTCAAAAGTTCCAGAAGCTTCTATGAATAAGAGAGAAGAATCTTACTGAAAATTCTAAAATATTCTACTGAATCCCGATCAACCAGTGCTACAATTTCATTATAGATCTTTGTGCTGCGGTGGCGCTTGCCAACGATTTAAATCGAATCTAATCGTAATGAAGGGACTATCGACTAATGAATATATCTAGTCATCGAACAGGAATGCTTTGGAAAGCTGTTTTAGAAGACCATCATAGTTACCATTAGAAAAATATTTTTAGTTTGCCTTCATGAGTCGATATCGAACCATGGAACATCAACTCAAGAAGGTTTCACCGTAAATTAAAAAAAAAACTCGAATGTTCGGCCTACATTCATGTTTATCTTTCCTTTGCATGTATCTTATTTGTTTTTGAACCTTAGTTGGAAATGGCGAAACCCGTTCTGAAGCACATTTTCAACTTGAATCGGGATTCAAGTTCGGTCGTACAATTTGCATCAAGTTGGTTTGTTTACATTTTGATCACCGACCAATTTTCTAAAACCGAAAACTGCAATGATGAAAAGTTCGTGACTTTTATACGAATTAGGAAAAGCAATGTTCCAGAAAACTCTAGAACATCCTGTCAAAAAACTGTTGTAGTGATCCACAATTTGCAATTGTAATGTTGTAACATTCAAATTGACTTTTGTAATGCTCTTAATTTAATTGTTGTAGTGCTGTTAAATTGCTGTTCTATGCTGCTCAATGAAACATTTCGGTGAAACCCTTCAAAGCGTTACTGACAGACAGAAAACTCTGGGATTTCATATACATAATAAAAAAATTAGCATAAACAAGGTGTCCACTTTATTAAACGAACAGTCTTTAAGGCGAAGTAGCCCGTCATTCGTTTTGGCAGCAATGATGACTTTGCTGCGTGCACTTTCAAAGTGATAAAACTAATTCTTGATAGTTATACTTGAAAAATATCACTGTGCGCGCCAACATACATAAAGCATGCTGATACTTTTTCAGCTGCGTCTGTGCAAAAACAACTGATTTTCTTTAATTCAAAATCGTGAGATTAATTAGCAACAATATTCAACGGTGCGTACAAATTTCAATGACGGACTACTTCGCCTTAAAACATGAAAACTCTGTAGAATCTTATACCAATTATATACGCCCCATTATTTAGGTTTAAATCACCCACATATTTTTGAAATCGTTTGAAGAAACGGCAGAGATATTGACAAAAGTTATTTGCATTCGTCTCAGATGATTCCAAACTTTTGAATAATACATATATTATGATAAGGGATTACCCCAAAATTTTGCAAAATGGCTTAAATGATTTGTAATAGATTGGAGATTTTTCTGCCGAAGTTTTGCTGGTGTGAATATAAGATCACGGTTCTAATGTCACATTGATTAAAAAAAAATCTGATCGATCCAATGAATTGATCGAAGCTGATGAATGCTATCCAGAATGAGTAGAAATTATTAGAAACCGTGCCCCATTTATGGGATTACATTTTACTCATGTTTTCAGTATAATAGAAATTTTTTTTTCTATAGATCAATCATTATGTTCAATCAATAGATCATGTTACACAAAAATCCTATTTTTTTGTTTTAACCGTCTATGAATCGTGATTGGAATTAATTGTGATTAGAATTAGCACATAAGTTTTTTGAGAAATATTATTTATATATATGTGTATCAATTCCAAAAATATAGAAAATCTGGCTTAGTGCGTGCGATAATTAAGCCTTACTGTGATTGTAAACTCTAGTATCGTACTATTGTACCACTATACAAAAAAAGGTAAATGTAAATGATTGGTAATAGGGGCAGTTCAAAATTTAAAAAAATGAAATTCTAAACTACCATATCATTCTTAGGGGTCGTACATAAACCACGTGATCATTTTATCTTACTTTTCAGACCCTTCCTTCCCTCGCGTGCTTTTGCGTGGTTTTGGCCAATAAACCCCCTCTCCCAATGATCACGTGTTTTTTTTAGGAATGAAACAGAAATTTGAAAAATTAGAAAACAAAGATCAAACAACAAAATGTACTGGTAGGGTAGAGGCCAATTACCATAGCGCCAATTGTAGCCATAGTGAATTATACACCGTTTAAAACAGCAAACTAGCTTGACACATTTCGTGTTAGTTAGAACAATATTCATTTATTCGTCCAGTCTGTTACAAAAAATAAAAGAAAAAAAATGTCCTTCAGAATTAAGCTTTCTTACACCTTATTTGACCATAGTATTTGGCCACTCTCATGAGAAATCAATGTGATGAATGAACTCGAGATAAAAATGTGACCGAAACTGCTTTTGGTGGCCTATATTGACCAACGTGATTTTATGCGAAAATCAGAATTCTTCTCGTTTCCGATATTTTTCGTACTTAATTGGATTAAAAGCTCTCATTTGGCTTTTTTTCAGAACATGCAGTTTTTTCATATATTTTTTTTATTAATATTTTCCCTTAGGCTTAGGCCAAAACCGGTGCTTCTAAACTAGTTCCAATCAACACCACCACAAGATTGCACTCCTCCAATGTGTCAGGTCTCGTCTACCCATTAGACAAGTAGTATCTTCCAAAATGTTTAGCAAAATGGGAATTTTTGATAAACATTGAAATACCTTTCCTTCATTTAATAAACTGAAAACCAGACATTTTTCTGAATATTTCTCGAATAATTCTTTTTGAAATTAGTCCTGAAAAACTTCAAGCAATTCTTCCACATCATTTACAGAAATTTATCAAGATTTAAGGTACCGCGGGGGAAGTGTATCAGTGGGGTGGTATTAAAAATAAATAAACGAATAATAATTTCAAAATTTACACGAAACTTTTCGTGGTTTATCTAAGCTGAGTTGCAAAAGAACATAAAATACTTATTCTGCAATTCAAACCATAGTATCGTACCTTATTTGATCACATAAATTATTCTAGGCAGATGATACAAATATATTCATAAATTGAATAAAAGGATTTTAGTTTGTAATTCAAAAGTAAATGTAACTGATGTTTTGGAACTACGAGTGTTTTTCGAAAACATCGTTAGGGATAATCCTACAATACTTCTGTATAACTTATGTGTATAAATGGATGAATTTCCACCAAATTATTCTAGGTACAATATTTTTTTTATATTCGAATAAGTGTGAACTAATGTATACAAATTTTTCATTATATTTTCATTAAATAAAGATACTTTTGTAATTTTTAAGTATTAAAATGTGACATAACCAGCACCAATAAGAAGAACGAGAGTAATAACATTCTTACTATACATAATTACACCACATTTGTTTTGAGAACAGATTTTTTTTATTGATGGTGGGGCAAGTGGATCATTTAGCGTCATTTTTAAGTCTCTTATACTCAATACATAATATATTAGTAAGTATATTGATCCCTCGTTTGTTATCCACAGGAAAAAGTTTGAATTACATTATTCCCGTTAGCTGTACATAACAATGAAATTGACTATTGATTTTTCTGTATCCACTTACCCCACGATACCTTACCTAATTTGTTCCAAGTTTGGTTTCTATAGCGTTGGTTGAAACTTCCTTCCTTCCGGAAGGAATATTACTAAACTCTAAGATATGTTCTGAATCATTGGTGATTTCTAGCAGAACATATAGGGAAATTGAAACTGCGATAAAAAAAGCTATATTGTTGGTGGCAGCTTATGACTTGAAAAAATATCATTCAAAATAAGACTGTTGGAGGACTGACAGAAAATGCTAAAATTGTTTCAGAACTATGAACATTGTTATAAAAAGATATGTTAGCAAATATAGAAATAAAATAACCAGGCCAAATAGAACAGTGTGAAGATGACTGGAAATTACCGTTTTTTTGTGCATGTCAATCACTTTTTAGAGTAAAATAATCATCATCGTTGCACAAATTTTCAGAACCAGTTTTTTTTTGCTCAAAATCGGAGCAATGTTCATGAAAATCTATCATTGCATTGCACAAGCTATCTTTATTGCGATGATATTCTTGTATGAGGATGTTGTTAAATTTGTGGGCCTTCCTTAGCCAAGTGGTTAGAGGCCGTGGCTACAAAGCAAAGCCACGCTGAAGGTGTCTGGGTTCGATTCCCGTTCGGTCCAGGATTTTTTCGTAATGGAATTTTCTTGACTTCCCTGGTCATAGAGTATTAGTGTACATGCCACACGATATATACGAATGCGAAAATGGCAATTTTGGCAAAGAAAGTTCTCTGTTAATAACTGTGGAAATGCTTATAAGAATACTAAACTGAGAAGCAAGCTCTGTCCCAGTGAGGACGTTATACCAAGAAGAAGAAGAAGATGTCGTTAAATTTGAACAGAAAAACTGATATTTCATTTTTAATGATTGCTGATGATTGAACGATGGATTCTTGAGCCTTAAAAGAATATATACTTCAAGAAAAAAAACTGTCTGATATGAGAAATCTCTGGATTTCAAGTTAATAATTGGAGATAGCTGAAGACGTTTGTAACTGTTTGTAAATTTTGAGATTATTTCTAGACAAATGCCTTCTTTCATTGGATTTATTTTTAGAAATATCTACAGAAAATTAGTTGAATCCTCCACAATTCTTAACACAACTTTTCAATTATTCATCCACTAATATCCCCCATAAGTCTAGTGAAGATTTTTCGAGGTTTACTCACTTTTTTTCAGAAACTTCTCGAGTACTACGCTAAATTGAGATAATTGTATGTAGTGGTTTTAATCAAATCAAAACTTAGCTTTACCCACCCTATTTTACAGTTAGCTACTAAAATTCCTCTTACTTTATCGAACTTATCGACTTTATCGAAAGGATTATGTTAGAGCCAGATCGAAACATCTGAAGATGACCCCGAAGAGTTGTAGGTCGAATAATTAAACTGCATAACGAAATTAAGCTGCTATCGTCCTTTTTCCAAAGACCACGTACGCATTTGGATTTTTTTTCACGAGCTCGGCTGTGTGAATCTTTCCCAATTTTACCGAGATTCAGCTAACAAAATGGCCGGTTGCTTAGCCATGAAGCATGATTAACTGATACTCGGCTTTTATTTCCTGAGATCCAAGAAAATTTGTTTGCCGACTACTCGGCTGTGCAAATCGCGGTTAAAATTAGCCGATATTCGGCATTTTAAATTAAGTGTGTAGTTTATGGACGGCTCCTTACCATCTGCAATTTTATATTTTTCGGTAATGATTTGAGGGTGGCCCAAAGACGATAGATGTTTCAAAGGATATTACTATGAAGAAACTTGCAAAAAATTTCCACACAGTACTAACTGTAGTGTAATAGTAGTTTACGGAACAAGTTGCAGAATGATGATTTTTACAGCACCAGTCGTAAATTTATCCTACGAGGCTTGCCGAGTAGGATTATCACGACGAGTGCTGTAAAAATCGAGTTCTGCAACGAGTTACGTACAACATTTTTTGCAGTTTCGTAGAAGACCACTTGAGGGTATCAGAAATTGTATCAGAATGCATTCACCATTATTTTACAATTTCTGAAAAATTGTTGTTTTATGATTCATTACGCAACTCCAAACAGTTGCGTAATGAGAAAGCATTGGGTAATTAGGTAATGACTATTCCCGCACTGCATACTTAAGGCTAAGTAGCCCGTCATTCATTTTGGCAACAATGATGACTTTTCAGCTTGCATTTCAGAGTGATAAAACTCAGTCTTGATAGTTTGACTTGACTTGAAAAAGTATCACTGTACGCGCTAACATGCATAAAGTGTACTGATACTTTTTCAGCTGTGTCAGTGCAAAACCAACTGGTTTTCTTTGATTCGAAATCGTGAGATGAATTGGCAACAATCATCAACGATGCGTACAAATTTCAATGACGGCCTACTTCGCCTTAAGTGCAGGAAAATAGGCCGTTTCATGACAGATTGGCGTGATGAAAAACAGCCTATTACGATGAGAAATTGCAAAAACTCAGTTTTCAAACCATAATACAAAAAAGATACTGAAGAGAGTAATTCATTCCGACAGATAGGAGAAGAGATATTGATGAATTTGTTTGCTATTATTTGGTGAAATGTCTGGCAAACTACTGCAAAAATCTCAAACAAAATTAGCTCAAAAAGGATTTGTTTCTTCTGCAGTATTCCTTATTATTGTTTGAAGAATTTCACTATGAGATAAGTTGTATTTACATTACAGTACTAACATGTGTTCCAAATGTCAACACTGTTATTTCCATAGAAACCTTAATCGTCTTTGGGTCACCTTTAAATCATTTTTCACAGCGCACTGTGTTTTATCATAAAGATGAAATGGAAGATTGGATTTTATTTTTTTTTAATTTTGGACCATCCTACTGCCAATGAAAACTTTTAGGATTAGTTGATGGTGGAATTTTCTTTGGGAGAACAAAATAAAAAATTATGTCGACCGTGGTCTTTGGCTAGATACTCCCTCCCTCTAAATGACCATATAGTTTATCAACCGCCACTATTACGATTAAAAAAAATGTTAAAAGATACATGAAACACAATGTCATATATAACAGGTCCGGCCCTTAGTATGTGTTTGCTTGTATTAGTCACGAAAAAGATGTAAACAAAACGATCAGCTGATGGTGACGACAAGGCTGCGAAAAATTTTGTTCGCAGCTTTCTCAACGTGACGTCATCTTCGGCTACTTCGTGAACTTTCGGCTCGCCGAAGTTGGCATTACACAACTACCACTTAAAAACTGATGTTATCACAAATACTAATTTCGATGTTCGCCCACACCTCTGAATACCCCACATCGCATAAAACATCCATGTCGTGACAGTTGTTCCACTTCTAATAAGACAACATGTATGAATTATGGTAGTTCAGGTTGCTGCATGCACCCTTAGATGTGCGATAACATCGTCAAATTAACCCTTCTACCGGCAGCTTCATTTTTCATCGCTAAAAAAATATTCAAATTGCGATAACTTTTTTGTTTTCCAATATTTTTGCACCTTTTTTTAACAAGACCTCAAAAAACTCCTCTAATTTAAGAATCCGTGTCGATATTAATCATTGGTGATCTAGTTCTGATGATATTCCGATGTTCCTTAGGGGACCGACATTTTCCATATAAAATGTCTTTGGCGGCCATTTTGTTTTTGGTTAATTTTTCAAAAAAAAAAAAATACAATGCGTACTAAACAATGCGAGGTAATGGGGAGCTGCTCTGAAAAAATCATACAAATCGGTTCAGTATTTTTGGAGAAATCTGAAAATTACGATATGAGGTTTTTTTTAGAGTTTTCAAGATCATTATTTGTCCAGTGTGGTACCAGAAACATAAATGCTCATTACTCAAAGACGGCTGCACCAAATTGCTTCATTTTTTCACAACATACTCGCAGCAATATATCATTCCGAGGAATGAGAATCCGAATACGACAAATTTTCTGAAGCCTGAGATATTTACGTGAGTTATGGCTACGCCTCGGTCCCCCAAGGAATTTTGAAATATCTTTGGATCCAGATGACCAATGATCACTATCGACACGTATTCTAAAAAAAGAAGAGTTTTTTGAGAGCTTATGAAAAAATGGTGCAAAAATATCGAGAAATAAAAAAGTATCGCGATTTGAATATTTATTAGCGGTAAAAAATGAAGTTGCCGGTAGAAGGGTTAATAAAATCCCACAAACCCTGGGTCTACTACTACGTGGAGTCTGATACCATCCCCAACTATGCGACTAATAGGAGACCTAAATGTAAATAAATGAAAAGTTAATCAATTCACTAAACGTCAATAGCGATAAAATTCTGCTTATGAAACGCTTGACTGTTATAGTCAAATGTGTTTATTTGTATCTCCCTAATATATTACACAATCCAACACGCACGGCATGAAATGCTGTTTCCACTGCAAATGTATATATGTCAGTGTCGATAGTATAGATATAAAAACATATAGATTTAGACTCTGGTATAAGTAAGGAATTTCCGCAGCTTGGTGCTTTAAATATATTTATAGAACGTATCATCTCACCCCTTCTCGCACTTGGCTGTCCAACGGGTGTTGTATTTTGCTCCTCTTGCAGGTTGTCCTCCGTGACGAGATAGTTCCATTTTTTCTGATGTAGAGAACAGTATTAACAAGAGGCGATGATAGGCGTAAGGTGTATGCTTAAGTCTATGGATCTGAAGGTTGCGGTATCAAATCCGGTTGTCGACGTTGTTTTTTGTTTTTCATATGTTGGTGTCTGAAGGCAAATTTCTTGTGGCGGGGCCTTGGGGCAATCGAGTATATGGAGTAGCTAAGTGGAAATAACATGTGCATCGTAATGTTCTGAATAGCTTCAATGGATTACGCATGAGTTTGGAAGCTAAGTTCACATAACGACTTTTCACCGGTGAACTGAATTCAGTAGGTACAAGAATTTTGACACTAGAGCGCGCATGCTTCTGAATGCTCCCCATGTGTTTAGGCCCCACTCAAGTGTCTATCCGCTCGATAAAGGCAATAAATGCATTATTTCGAAAGGCAGCATCGGTTAAGGCCGCACGGGACGTCATCATAATCACCCTATCCATTTCAAGAAGCAAATCCTAAGAACCACTCCATATATCGATGCGAAAATGTATCACTATGATTCTGTATAAGTAGTGCACAACCCGATAAATTTTCAGCTTCATCGGTTCACTAAAACTTGAGATTTGCTTCCACAAAATTTTGATGATTATTGTTAGAGTGAGACGAAAGATAGGGAAAATAACACGGTCTCCCGTGTCCCCTTAATGACATAGCATTTTTTGGCATATTATTGGCACCCCCTCCCCAATCGTAGCCTATTTTCCCATATCTAACACATGGTTCGTCGCAAAATCGTAGACTCCCCCTTCCCCCTAAAATGATACGGCATTTATGGACGGTCCCAAAAGAGATTTCTCTCACGGATTTTTCAGATAATACACTTGACTTTTTATAAAATGAGAAGCAGAAAACCTGTAAAATAGAATGGTGTTTGCTTTTCAATGATGTTAAAAGTAACATTGTTGCTTAACTTCAATAAAAACTTAACTAAAGAAAATTGTTTTGAAAAGAACAAAATGTTTATTATTATTTCTATGTGTTATTTTTTAGTATTCCTACACTTACAAAAAGGTTATAGAAATTACAGATCTGACTGTATTTTTTTCAATTTCAGCTCAATCATTTAAAACGACAATATTTTCACTTGTCCCACTAGTTTTCAAAATTTTCAATATTTTTTTTTGAACTTTGGCACAAATATAAAATTTAAAATATAGCATAGATTTATTAGGAATCAATCTAAAAAATATAGGAGATCTTATTCATTTTAATTTTTTAAGAACCCGCTCTATACGATTTCCTTTGCCCATTTGTCTCACGGTACCTTAATTCGATGGTCACTCAAGCAAATGGACTATCAAAATACAGGGACCTGAATCTATTATGATAATTCGCCACAAGAAATCGGGTTGAATTTCCTAATTCTGCCTGAAGAACCAAAAAATAAAAATAAAATAGATACCCGCGCGCCTACTTGGAACCAAACCAAGGACCTCTCGATTGACAGACCAGTACTAACTCCACGCACCTATAAACGGCTTGATGGGTGAAGTGACAAAAGCAATATATAAAGCGTTTTATATTGCAATATTGATTCCATTCCTCTGACATGTCCACCATCCATTTGCCGCGTGACCATTTGCCTAAGTGTGCGTTTCCGATGCCATCATTCGTCTTCGGATTGATTGTGCAATTGTGTGGGTCGGGCGTAAACATTTAGATTGCTCGAATTTTCAAGTCCAATGTGCTCGATTTCAATTGACGGGTTTGCCCGTCTACGCTTAGGAGGCGAATCTTACCATCAATAGGTGGATTTAGCACCTAATACGCTAGGAGGGAAATCCGCCATCCGATTAGTTTTGGGTGTAGGGAGGACATTATCCGTGAGAATCACGATCGATCAATGCATCTTGGCGTAGATAAGACGGTTGATCGTATTAAGCAACGATACTTTTGGCCAAAGTTAGTCGCCGAAGTGCGAGTTATTTTGAATTCCGTTGCAAATGACAACAGACCCTATGCTAAAGTTAAGCTGTATGGTTTCCTACAATCAGAATAAAGTGCAAAATAAAAATAACCGAAACGGATTTTCCCTGTTGGAACATTTGTCAAATGTCACACATACAACACAAAAAAAGACACAAATGTAACGTCATCTCTTGACATAAAAGTGCGTGAGCGATTACTCTTAGCTATTTTCAAATTAGCGTGCATTGAAGAACGAAACGTGAAACATGCAAAATCAAAACAAACAGTTCCTTTATTGACGAATGAGTGAGGATAAATTTTGCAAAATCTGTTTTGAAAACTCTAAATTGGTGTTTTCCAGACAACTTTAATTGTGCTGAAAATGTAGGAAAAATGTGTTTTATTAGAATTTCGACAAATGTTTCATCGTTTTGGCGACAGCAAGTCAAAATTAGCTCATTCAATTTCCAAATTTTCAGAAACATCACCCAACTTTTATCCGTCAATAGCGCCGTCGGTGGTGTAGTGGTTAACGTGACAGTCTCCTACCCCAGTCGGTCGACGTCGACGGATTTTTTGAGACATAAAATCTCTGATCATGTCTTCCTTCGGAAGGGAAGTAAAGCAGTTGACCCCGGCCCATGAGCTGATGGGTTCGATACGTGGGGTCCTAGGTGTGTGTGAGGAGGTCTCTCTGGGCGTCCATGTTCAGGCATATTGACAGAAATGGGCAAAAGTAAAACTGCAACTGTTGCCGAAGGATGTCGGCAAGCAAGAAAAAATAAGAAGAAGAAGAACAACCATGACACAGAGTTTGTAGTGTGTTAGTATACTTTTCTGTCAGCGTGATGCTAGTGTGATGTCTTCGACGAAACGGTGAAGTGGGGTATACTGCGATTAACAGTATTTTCTTCAGGTTTATTCTAATTATCATTTTTCAGCACTAAGGGTGGTTTATCTTCGTGCATAAAAATATTAGAAGCACGCTGTTTGTTTTTTATCGTTTCATCGGTTGCGCGCAATTTGCGAGGCAGTGATTCGGAGAAGCCCAGGAGGAAATGTGTACTCCATGATATTGTTCCATGTTCCTGTGGAGCGAGTGAAGGAGTAAGGTCAAACGTATCTGGTTCACGTCGTGCGATTGCGAAAAGATGTTCGGGTTCAGTAAGCATCGAAGCGTTAGTTTTAGGTAAAAGTCGGTGACTCCCAGATCTTTTTCCTTCCTCACTAATAAACACCCTTCCTGTGATGATTGTGGAGATGCAGAGGTATTCTCGATATCTAGAAGCAACATTTATTACACCCTAACATTCCTTCCCCATACTAACTGACTGTAAGAACTTGGCCGGCGCCGTTATTGATCAATAATATGAGATCTGCTAAAATTGCACTCCGAGAGTGAGAGCGAAAACTCCCATCCTCTATTCATTTGGATCGATGTGCAATTCTTACCAGTTCCGATCAATCACGGAGAAGCAATCATTGACATGTTCAGTCAGTATGCTATGCTTAAAGGGTGGGAAACTAGGGGTGAAGTTTTTGAACGGAAATAATTCAGCGGATGTTGTGATCACCAACAGAATTGTTCAATTATTGATGATAATGAAGCTGCTGTGAGTGAGTATCAAACTTTCTAGACAACTAGGTACAAATATAAGGAAAGGTGTCAGGATATTGAAGCATTTAAAGGTGCTTCAATATTGATAGAAATTGTTCAGTAATAGGTGTATTACCGGTACTCGTTAAAAGGGGTCGGTACTAGGGACCCTAGTTGATGCTAGTAACAAATTATTTTCTAGTTTTCTAGATATGTGTCTTCGGTAGAGTTGTTCAGCAGGACAACGTTTATCTAGCGGTGGAAAATCTGATTGAGGATTTATTTTGCAGAAGGTTGGAGACTTCGGCAAATATGTGCAGACTGCTACGGTGTAGCTGATGCTCATCAATCAGATTCAAAATATTCTTGAAAAATATGGTTGCGGCACTAATCGAACAAAATTTTAACAAATTCAATCGCTTTCAGGTAGATTGTAGCCGCCTGAATATTATTTGTCGAAGATATCAACCTTAAAGCTCATGAGGATCTTGAAACAGAGATAACCCTTCCTACTTTTTCAGATTGATTTTTTTCATACAGAAGATTGAAGCTAGTTTGCTGCTTGCATTCTCGAGCAGATGATTATCTCTTCAATTTAACACCGCAAATGGCTTTTGATCTGCCGAAGACATCAACCTTCTACCACACGAGAATACCTTGAAAAAAAAATTGTAGTAATATTACTAGCACTATCTAGCGATTAAATTTCCAATCAAACTTATCAGAATCTCGAGCTACAAGAGATTCGACAGAATCTATTACTTGTGCCTCCTTGTGGACAATTACTCGCTTACTACTGCCACCAAACTTGTAGCTTATCTGGATCTCGAAAACTAGAAGATTAAAAAAAATGTTACTCTCGCTAATTAGTGGATGAATTTTCACTCAGGTGTATAACTTTTCTGAAGACACCAAACTTCTAGCTTATCAGGATCTTGAGTAGGGCTGTGCACTATGAGGATTTATCGGTATCGGCGATATCATGTTCAATCAATATCGGTATCGGCGATATATCGGATTTGACATTATCGATATCGAACCGATATTCAATAATTTTCAAAAGAGATGTTTAAAAGTGAAACCGACAATATCAGCTTCGTTTGACACCAACTGTTGCATTATGGAGTTCATTGCATGAATTTCATGATGATACTTTGCCATATGAAATGGATTTTTAAAATTTATTGAACAATTTTCAATTATGTAGTATAAACAAAAAATGTTGTTCTGATTTATCGGAACTGTTATCGGACCGATAATAGCTTTATCGATATCGGAAAATATCAGGCCGACAGATATCGGATATCGTATCGATAAAATCGATCCGATAATATCGATTTTATCGATAATATCGATATTTGCACAGCCCTAATCTTGAGATACAGAAGATAGATGACAGTTTGTTACTAGCAACACCTAGCGGATGAATTCCCAATCATTTTTACCACTATAGCTCTTTATATGCTGAACAGCTTTTCCGATGACACTAACCTTTTAACTAACTAGGAACTTCAAATAACTATTGAGTAATACTATATGCATACACTAAGGATACGAGTGATGTCATAATAGATCTAAAAACTGGTCGCAATTTTGTACCCGAACAGGAATAAAATGGTAACCAAAAAATCACTCCCCAAAAACAAACCAAAAATAACAAAATAAAAAATAAACTAGACATTTAGCAACACTCCGATATCTCAATAGCTAACGAGAAAAATGCGTGTGAAAAGTTTATTGTATGAGTAAAAAGATATTTGATGTGAACTTAGCCTTAAAAAGAAGAATCACAGCTGCAAAATTCACAAGACACAGACACCGTGTCTTCAGCCATTTAGTTGCACAGACTGTAACTTAACATTAGACAATGGACAAAAATTGTCCAGTATAACAGCCGAGAAACATTCCTGAAGAAAAGTTTCATTGGCTGAAGCGGGAATTGAACCCACACCCCATGACACGAAGCGCTGAACTACCTGACGACACTATTCGCACGGCCACGAGGCCTACACAATAAAGCGGGTAAAACCAATCCGCATTAGATTTCAAAATGAATAAAATCGTCAGTTGAAGAAACGCCCATACTGTTCACTCTTAGAAGTATTTGACGTTCCTGCATCAAGGTTATAAATTATTCAATGAAAATATGTTGCAGGAAATTCAGCAGGTATTAATTAAAATACATCGCCTAGCGAAATGAACTAAATCAAATATTGTGGAATTTTCCACGCATAATTAAAAAATGACATTCTTGCAAAGGTTATTAATTAAAGCAATGCATTCCAAGACTTTCTCCTGAACGGGTCAGCAACAATGAACGGATTCTCTTAGTCAATTCTTATCATTCGAGCCATTCAGACAACGAAGACAAAGCTGCTTAGAATCGGTAATATCCACAGAAAAGGTGGATCTTGGAAACATGGAAAGAATCCGTAAGCTGGTTGCTCAACTACAAATCTCTGTGCGAGATGACGAAAGTGATTATTTTCGCACGATGGACTACTTCCTGATCCTGGGAGGCATCCAACTGCTGTCGAAAAATCCCGTCCACCAAGTGTTGTTTCTCTGCTACCGAATGCTAATGACGGTCCAGTTCTCCGTTTGGTTTGACCGAGTATATGTGGCTTACTCGGAGTGGAACTCGACCAGCGAGCTTATTGGAGTGATTAGCTTCTTGCTGGGACTGGTAATGATCGTGGTAAGGGCAATAATTATCCGATTGTATCTAGAAGACATCTATGCGGCCAGAAAGTATTTAGGGGCACAGCTTAATGGCCTCCGTATGTCAGAAAGTCGAATCCAATCGTACCGTTTGCTGCGTCGTATTGGTCTAGTGCTGGAATACACTTTTTTCGCTGACCAGATTTTGTTCTATGCATTCGGAATCTATCAGGACAAACAGTACACGGTTCCAGATAATCTTAGCCGGTTAGGCTGGCAAATGAAGTTACTCTTCAACATCATCATTTCCACTAACCATTTCGTATTTTCGTCCGTTTATGCGACAATTTTAACAGTTCAGAACACATTGCTCATGGGCATTGGGGCTGAGCTGGATGTTATTCTGGCACAATGTGATGGGATCATGGCACGGGTGGACGAAAAATTGAAGAACGCAGTCGATCGAGATGGGGATCAGAGAATGTTATATGATGTACGGGGAAGTAGAGCGGAGTATTTTTTCTGGAAACTCATGAAGAGAGAATTGAACGTGACAGTTGCTCGACACTCTCGTCTGTTGGAACAAATTGACATTCTTGGAGGTTTCTTTAAGATGAACTTCCTGGTGATGTTCTACATGGCGATCGTGATCATCGGTTGTGCTTCATTCTATGTCAATATGCTGGGTTTAACGGTAAACACCGTCATCATTCTCAGTTACGTTGGAGCAATTCTGCTGGAGTCTTACTGGTTCTGCAAAATTGCAGACAACATGAATGACACGGTATGAATCTCATTTGAATTGCAAAAAACTTCCCTTTATTAATCAAGATTTAACATTTCAGAACAGTCAAATCGGTGAATCTCTGTACAACTTAGGTTGGTCCGAACGGATGCCGGAGATGCCTGAAGCGAGGAAAGAGTACTTTGAAATCCGGGAGACGCTGCTGATTGTGATGACCAAGGTGCAGCAAGATCTGGGCATCAGCTGTGGAGGAATGTTTGGACTGTCGATGCAGGCGTTTCATGAATTGCTCAAGATGATTTACTCGTTTTTGACGTTTTTGCTGAACACCACTTCTTAATTTAACCAAATTCACTTATCTAAGTATTTAGAGAGGCAATGGGTTAACGACAGACAGAAATATCCGTGAAAGTTTTAACTAGATTAAATGGGTCTTCGGGTAGTAAAACTTATGCTGAAACTAAAATTACGTTAGTTCTGATGAAAATGAAAAACTTGAGTTTTAAAACAAAAATTGAGGTTTTTAATGATGTATAGCTATTTAGGGTCAAAGCGTGAAGAAAAGCAATTTTCTTTTGTTATTACCTATTTAATATTGCAGATGAATGTTTGACTTTGTTTTTCAACTAAAAACAGGGTTGGAAATTGGATTTTGGACAGCTATTTTGAAAACAGGACCTATGTGCACTGTAGTCATCCAGATACCTTTAAATATGAGCAACGTTTCATATTTCCACTAACAACCGTCCTAGAAACCACATTACCCAAAAATCTTAAAGACAGCTTACTCTTTCACAAAGGTTGCATTTCACGCGTGGGATATGTGCCGCAAACTAGGATATTTTTCAACATCAACCACAATCCCTCCATCCCTTACACAATGCCCAGTGCATTCTTAACCCAGTTAGTCGCCTGATTCTTGTTTGCCATTGCGGTTTCAAATTCTGGCAAAAAAGGAGGACGAACGGAATTTAATTTTCGGCAAATTTCCAACGAGATTAAACTTAAATTGGCCAAGGCTTCTGCTGATGCTTCGTCTTCATACTCCAAATTTCAAATTATCATGACGATGGCGACAAAGACGGCACTGCCAAAGGGACGACGGCGGCGGCTTGCCAAGAGCAGAAGAGCGAAAGTCTCGTTTCGAAAAATGGCCCCGGGGTGACAAATTTCCGTTACCGGGATCCTGCAAAGGCTGTGGAAGCAGGACTGAAGGAGACCGAGTCGAAAATTCGAGAGCATTGTGAACGAGGTTTCTGATAAAAGGGCAATTTAGGCGAACCCGCAGGGCCTCTTAGAAATTGTGTATCTCTCGTCGTTGGACAGTCGTTTATTCAACGTTTGTTTAGGAGCTGCTCTGATGCTGAGCAACATGAGGAATTTGAAAGGATGATTGGAATACAACTCGGCATGTCGTCGCTTGTTTACACGATGGAGACGTTGTGCTAGGATTTATGTTTGCGGGAGGGATCGTGATTTCTGGTTTACATGTGAGAAAATGGTGCTTAATTCTTGTGGTTAGAATGAAATTCAATTAGTTGGAGAGAACCCAAGAGAATCGAGCTTCTTGTTACAAAACCGCAATTTTTGTTATCAGCTGAATACGAACATTCCACATCTGAATATAATAACTCACCAAACTTATATTTTGGAAATGTTGAGACAGTACTGGACATATGAGACGATAAATTCGTATTTCCTAATTTATTATTATCATGCAACCTTGTTATTCATTTATGATGAAGATTATCATTTTTGTAGCGTGCAAGAATCAAATTAGATATATAAACACGAAATTGGACAATGCATTTTATTGACGTATTTCAGTACCTAATTGACCAATCTCAGAATGTGGCCTCCAATGCCAGACGCAACCCAGATATGTCTTGAATATGGTAAGCTTGTACATCGTGTAATATTTTTGACTCCTGGAATAATGACATATAACTGATAATAAATCTTCGAGCTGTTTAGTGGAATATTTGTAAGTAAATGAAAAACCAAATTTAGTACTATACCGTTTAATTTCACTAGATCCTTTGATCCTTTGATACGAGATTGATTGAGATATGCGTATTTCGACCTCAACTGTAAGGCCGTCTTCAGTCGAGTCTAGTACACGACACTGAAAACGGCCTTACAGTTGAGGTCGAAATACGCGTATTTGTCAAAGGATACAACTTCTAGTGGAATTCAGTGGTATAGTACAAAATTCGGTTTTTCATTTACTGACATATAAATGTTTCAAATCATTTGCAACATTTTCATGAATAAGTTGAGTTCTACTGCACCTGCAAGATGTTAATATATGATGAAAAATAAACGCTTTTACGATGTTTTTCATAAAATTCATTCTTATTATTTTTTCTACATTTGACAACCTTGATTGTTAATATATATTATTTATATATTTATTTCAAAGTCGAGATGATAAGGGTAGCAAAGCAAAATTTATACGTAAGTAGCAGGCTTGAAAGATGTTGAATTATTAAACTAAATGTTTGAAAACTTTTGATGGAACCTTGAATTTTAAATGAATAAACCTTTTTCGGAAGCATATTCAACAAGACCAAGCCGAGGGTTGTGGGTTCAAATCTCACCAGTCGAGGATCATTTCGTAAAAGTAAATTTTCGATATACGAATGCGAAAATGGCAATTTTGACAAAGAAAGCTCTCAGTTAATAACTTTGGAAGTGCTCATAGGAACGCTTAGCTGAGAAGGCAGCATCCATTTATTACGTAACGCTAAAATTGGAAATTTTCGACCACCTCCCCCCCCCCCTCCGTAACGCTTTTTGTATGGAAAATTTGTGTATGAGCCGTAACGCTTGAGCCTACTCCCCCTCCCCTAGAGCGTTACGTTATTTGTGGTGCCGCCAAAGTAGACAGGAAGTCGAGAAAATTTCCTTTTACGAAAAGATCCTCGAACGGTGACATTCGAACCCACGACCCTTCAGTTTGGGCTTGCTGAATAGCTGTGCGTTTACCGCTAGGCTCCTGAGATGGGTTAGATGACCTGGATAATCAAGCCGTTAAATGCCTAGCTTTGCAATAGCTCTCTTATAGTAATTCTTGAGTTACTTCGGTGGCCGAACGAACTCAATCATCTTATATTGATCTAGGAGAGTCACAGGTACCTATTGAAAACCATGAAGATTGAGCCGTTGCATAGTTAGTTTTGGTGTTAAAACTTAGCGGTGCCATAATACGGGTTTTCTGTTGCCCTGCATAAAATTTGCTCAATCCTTACAAATGATTGATAAACAATCGAGTATTTCTTGACATTAAGCATAAAGAGAAGTTTTCCCCATCCATCTCGTAATCACCTCATAAAACTACTTCACTTCAGTTTATTCAATGTCTTAATGAGTCATAAATACATCCGAAAATGAAAACGAAAATATTCCTTGTGATGATGTGCACAAATATTGTTTTCACGAATTGGGAAAACACATTTCTCCGTCGACGCCGAACTTTACACGAATTGCCATTGTAAACAATCGGAAACTTCTGACACGTCATGTTCGCCATAACGAGAGTTAACAGTTCCATAATAGAATTACAGCACCGAAGTCAAATGCACACACACTCGGTCGCTCCGAAAAATACCCATTCATCTCTGCGCCAAGTGGAACCTTTTCCTAGCCCCGCATTCGACCCGACCACGCCTTCTTGCTGCAGAAGCAGTCGTCCTTCTCTACAGCTTGAAAGAGGTTTGTAATATTGGGAGGCTAGTGCACTGCCATCACACACCGTACCCACTGGCAAACGAAACTGGTCCAACTTTTCCCATAATTTAGTTTTAATTGAATTGTTTCTCGGAGATCCTTGGTGCACTCACTTTTTTCGCATTGCGACTTCTTTGCACACCATCAGAAGCAGCAGCAGCTATAGCTACTAGTTCACAAACAATCGTTGGTATAAGCTTTCGTCGACCGACATACGTCTATAGCCTAGCCTCGAGGAGTAGTCTGGTGAACCGGCCAAGTGCTTATAATTCCTTGAACTTGTGTGTAAGTGAGTGAGGGAGGCTGGGTTATGGAGTGCCACTTTAGAAACTTCTTCTTGACATATTTGCCTCCTACCTACCTACAGGGAGACATGAGCTATGAGTGAGAACGGTGGTTGATGCTGAGCAGCTAGAGTGCCGTAATATCGCCGACGTGGTACCAATTTAACATTTCGTGAAAAACAACAATAATCATCGGTACCATATTTCACATTAAAAGCCAGTTAGAATGGTTTGAAAACCGTCCAGTCTGATAGGTTGGTCTAAAATTGAAAGCAAATGCAAATTTATTTCCGCCTGTCGTTAACCCCATTAAATTCACAGCTTTTATTGTAGGGACTAAAATCAATAAAAGGTCAGCTTTTCAATGTCGTACAAATCGCTCCCCGCGGAAATATCTTGCCTAAATGCTCTTTTAAGTCTAAGGAATCGATTAGAGAAGATAATTCTTCTTGCCTAAGTTTGCCAGAGGTCGCCCATTGACCTCTATAAAAAATCTGAACACAAAACTCGATATGTATTTCTACGATAAACAACATTGCCCAAGACCGTAAGGCAATCCGATGCTTGTGAAAAAAGTTATTAAGCATAGACTATTCGGAAATTTTGCCTGATTTTGTAATTATTGTTATTCCTTTACATGTTAATCAACGTCGCCTTGCCAATATGTTTTCATTGAATTACTTTTTTCACAAGCGTCGGATTGTTTCGCGATCTTCGGCAATATTCTTCATCTTAAAAATATCTATCAAAGTCTGTGTTCAGAATTTTTATAGAGTACAATGGGCGATCTCTGGTAATATTTCTTTGCAAAAGTAAGTTTTCCCATCGTAAATGCCATACAAACTTTGAATGGCTGGCGCTAAAATATAGTTTCTCCGATCGAGCTGAACAGTATGGGACCTAAATGCAATCCAAAAAGTGGACTGGAGCGTGAATTTAATTTGTTTCCCACGCTTGTGCTCCACTTCTGAACGAAACAAAACCAAATGACAAAAAAGCTTGTCATAATCGACAGTCAATGGAATAACCTTTTCACTGAAGTCTAATGTGTACGGATCCACACCGTCGACTTTCTTAATCTTTTCACGATAACGTTTAATATTTTCAGGACACAATCTGCAAACTTTCGCCAAGAACTGGTCGGAATTGTTCCTTAAATTAAACGAATGCATGTTGAAGAATTGAAAATTTTTCAACTGTCAAAACAATTTGATAATAATATTATTTTTATTTTAAGGCTTACTTAGATGTTACCATAAAAACTGTACCCAAGGAGCATAATAATCGAATCATCCCGGATGATTTATATAGGGTGTCCCAGAAAGTATGGGCACAATTTTGATAACGAATATCACAATATTTTTCCAAACAAACGAATATTTCTATATTTTTGTGTACACACTTAAAAAATATTCGCGAGCTCGGCATTTCAAATTGCTGAACTCTCTCGGCATATATACTCTTTGCTGATAAATCAGCTAAAACCTTGTCGTAACCGAGTTTCAGAAATCCATTAAACTGATATCTCGGTTAATTTGATTTTTAACCCGTAACTCGGCAACTCCGCATGCCGAGCACCAACGTTTACTATCCTTTCACCGAATACAGTTGTCGAAAGAGCCGACATATCGGTTTACCAATAAGATTACTGAGATTATCAGTATTTTGTCAACCGCCATATTGTTTTGTCTTATGTAAACGAAAACATTCATCGGTATTAGGTTTACCATTGAAAAGTGTAAACATATTGTGATTCGGTAGCGAAAACATTGATAATTCAGAAACGGGATTATAGAGGCTTGCATCAAATTATACGTAAGTATTGTATAGGTATATTTTTATATTTTATTTTTAAAGACAATAACTTGTTCTTCTATCGCATCCGGAACAGGCAATTCAATTGGATATCAAAGTGAAGATGCATCATTTCAAGTCTATGAAATGGCATTTTAACGAACTACACCATTGGCCACTTCTTTCTGAAATACCGAGGACACTAGGATACTTAGAAGACACGGTTACCAAAAAAATAAATGATGTGGAATCAGTAGCTCAAAAAAGATTGTTTTGATTTGTTTTTGCTGATATTTCAGTTTTGAAAATACCGAGATTGTCAGTTTTCATCAGTAGTTGAACTCTTAAACGCAAACCGAGTTTATCAGTTTCAACTTGTAAACCGAGATCAATGCCGAGCGGTCGGCTGTGCGGATCTCGGTTTCAGAAAGCCGAGATTCGGCATTTAATTCTAAGTGTGTATGTCCTTGATGCATTTCTAATGCTGCTTGTGAAAACTTTGTTTTATGAAATAATTTTTCACTTTGTAATTTTTAACATTAGAAAATCAATTCTTATCTAGCCAGTACAGACCGTACTTTTGTGTTTTGTTGGAACTTAACTAATTATAAATGCTTATATCGAAATCCTTCGATGTGGTGAGTTCAAGTACATTGTATCCAAGATGATCCACAAGAATTTTTGTTTAAAGTTTTATTCGGCTTTGCTAGAAATCATTTAACAAATTGATAAAATTCTGAAAATTCACTCATTTTTCTCTCCACACAAGATAAATTCACAGAACCATAGCTCCTCAGGTATTTTCTATATAAATAAAAATAATTCATTTCATATTTACTTACGTCAAATATATATATCCTTTGGGATAGACAACAAAAATTTTAGACTTTTACATGTTTCAACGGACATTGGTTTTGATCCTTATAAAAATAGACCACTGCAGAAATCGAAATTTTAGTTTCTATCCAAATCTCATAGACTTAAGTTTAAAATTTCCAATAAAATAATTGATAGTCTAATCCTTTATCCTATCGCCAATGATGAATATTTTGTACAAATTTTGTACAACAAAGTCGCTCAGATATAACGTGGTTTGTGCAGAACTGATAAGAGGAGCTTCCAGAAATTTTACATCATAAACAAACAAGTAGCGAAAAAATCACTCAAAATTCAAAATCTGCTCTTAATAAGTGCGAGAATAAAATGTGTGAAAATCAGATTTGTATATGCATTAGTCTCGAAATGGTAGTATGGTAAAGTCGTGCCCATACTTTCTGGGACACCCTATAACTAGCGTTAAAAGCTGGATAATAAATACTCATCTACCATAAGTAACAGTAGTGCTGGTGTAACCTCTGTTTTGATTTTGCATGGCATTTTGAAGTTTACTGGCCTTGTTGTTTACTAATTTCAAGGAGGAATGAAAGAAAGCGAATGACTCTTGTTCAGAGTCCCATAGTTACCGGCTCAATGAGAGTTGAGAGAGCGTTCGTTCATGTTTACGCTCTCAATCTTGAATGATTGCTGATCACATTCATCTTCTTGGTGTCTGTTGTTAAACGCTCCGTTAGGAAAGCAGTTGTGTGAGTTTTTTTTTTTGTCTCGAGAAAATGGAGCCCAGTAGCAGCAAAATAAGAAGAGCGGCTGAAGAAGGTCGTGTTTTTTAGGAAAAGTGGTGCGAAAAGTATTTTTTCATACGCGTAAATCAGAAACCAGTTTGTTTGATATGTAACGAAGCCGTTGCAGTTAAAAAAGAGTTCAATGTGAAGCACCATTATGAATCAAAACACTCGAAAATCGACAAATATGTTAGAGAGGCTAGAACTGAGGAATTTGCTTGAAAGTTACAGATAGGTTGAATTTTGACATAAAAAATGCACCAAGACACAAAGTGATGTAGCGTTAGCGTTAATAATTTTACCCAGACTGCTTTCAGGAACAAGGCTGGGGAGTAAACCTTGGCCCAATCTTGGACAATATTACCAAAAGCATGAATATTGCTATTCCCGGCCACGCCCATCTTTACCGTAACTTGGGATAAGGGAAGGAAATGTTGATGTAGCACTTACTTAATGAGAGGCCACCGACTCAGCGACACCCTCATAAGTGCTTGGAGGAGGAGAATGGGAAAGGTTTGACGTCAGGATTCGCCTGAAAAACTAGCAATAGACAAAAAGCATCCTTTTCATCCAAAAAGCAAAAGAGAACCTTTTTTTTTCACTGGATTTATTATTAGGCACTTGTTATGATGATTCGGGTGTTTTTTTCTGCTCAGAAGTAAATACAAAGCAGAACCAATTCCTCTAGGGTCATTGGATCGTAAAAAAAAAAGAAAAGCGAAACGCGATTAAAACACTTTTGAATATACGAATAATACTCGGCCAAGCATCGTACTATCAGCAAGCTATCATCAGGGTGGAATGCGCGAACCGAACAAAAATGTTTATCTCCGAAGATAGGCGAAAAAAAAAGTTCCCGTAACGAAAACACGCAGCAAGGTCCGTCAAAGCAAACCCGTCAAAAGGCAATTATCAATACCTTCATAAAATTCATAAAATAATGGAACAAACTCACCGGATTGTTTCATTAAAACATGTGCCATCTGTAACCTCCGAATGGAAAAATGTGTTCCGGCCCGAGCACCACGGCATCCAAAATCAAGCTGGACTGGATCACGGCACCCGAAACACAATTCAAATCACTATTTATTGTTTTATATGACACTTCTTTTCACTAAAACTTTTGATAATAAAACTACAACAATTAAATACATTGAATAAAAAAATTGACATTTTTGACGGCAGCGAAAACTTTTCACGTCCGATTTTTAGCACGGCTCACTTCGATCCTTCGACGAAAACACGCGCGAAACCGTGAGCAAATCTATCGGACGACGCAAAACCGAACTGTCCCGCTTGGGCTTCACGAAGCACTCCACCAAGACACAAAGTGATGTAGCAGTGTGTTCATTGCGTGATAAGGACCAAGTGCGCTGAAGAGACCGAGTGGATACGACGCATAGTTTGTCTGATACATTACTTTTCGTCTTGGTACATTTTTTATGTCAAAATTCAAACTATCTGTAACTTTTAAACCAATAGTTCTTACACAGCTTTTTCAATAGTTATCAAAATTGAGGTTATTTGTAGTTCGTCACAGAAAAAATGAGAAAAATCGGTTGAGAAACAGCGGAGATATAGCTCTCTGAAGTTGACTATTTTGTTTGTCCGATACTGTAGATTTATAAAAAAGCTTTTGAATGGTAGGCTTTTACTATATGACACAATGAAAGGACAGAAGAGCGTTGGACTTATCTCGGGACTACCTCAAGGTTCAATGACATCACCCTACTGGTATGTATATGACGAATCGATGTAGGAAGTGGAGTTGACCATACCGCACTATATCTGTACTGCCGTGGAATGGGTAAGGTCAAGGAAACTGAGACTTTACTAGTACTAGTACTAGTCAGCCACCACAAGTCTAAGCATAGGGCGCTTATCTCGGTAGGTGGTACATCACCGAGTTCAAGCGATCCCTTAGGCATCTTGGGGTAATGATCGACAACACGTTGAATATACTTTTTTGGTACAATATACAGTTGACATTTAGTTCTCATAGCGATCAGACGTGTTTGAGCATCCTGCTAAGTGAAAACAATTGCTATTGTTTATACTATTTTGTCACGAGTCGGCGCGTTTGTCGATACCACGTTCCCCGTGGAAGTGGCCAATCCATCGTCAAGATGAACGACCATCGCAAGGATTCCCTCTTCTTGGACTTTAGTGCCATGCCAGCCCGCCCCAAGCTAAAAAAAAGTCAATGAGCTCATCAGCAACAAAATCAAGTTAGACATGTCCAAGGTCAACTGTATTCAACCGAGCATCTCCAAAGAACGAGTCATCATCGAGCTCAAGTCGCAGACTTATGTGGAAGAGCTTGTCACTGAGCATAGCCTGAAGCATACTATTGACCTCAACAACAAACAGTATGCCATTCCGCTAGTACCCTACGACAATGTAATCGAGGTTAAGGTAGCTGATATGCCGTCATACATATCGACCGAGATTATTGCAAAACACCTAGCGCCCTACGGCGAAGTGTTTTCCACTCAGGACGAGCTGTGGAAAGACTTTTGACCTGGCTTACCCACTGGGGTAAGACTAGTACGGATGAGAATACAGAAACCCATTCCATTTTACATCTCTATCGGAACATACACTGCCTATATCGCATATCGCAACCAGGTTCGCACCTGTCGTTATTGCGTCCGACCTCTCCATATTGGTCGTACCTGCAATGAGGTGCGGAAAGAGATGGGCCTCGACATCAACAGCCGACTAACTGCTGCCCAAGTGGTACAAGGAATGCTGCCACCACTGGCATCATCCAGTACTAATGAGCAGTCGCCATCTTCCAAGGACACAATCAACGAAATCGAAACATCATCCGGAAGCGAAAGAAACACCAACGTTCTCAAAAATGCAATTTCTACGGATCGAATCATGGCGACGGCTGAACAACAATCAATCAGGACCAGATCTTCTTCCCGTCCTCTACTAGGAAACTCGCGAGTAGGACCAGCTCACCATTCGTTAATAAAGAAATTGAAGAAGACCCATCATCCCGATCTGTCGATTCGGATTTCGTTATCTCGGATGATGGCGAGGAAGCAACAACTCAAGCGTGTGCTAGAATAAGGGCGTAAGTCGCATGATCGATTTCTCTTCATCGATCCTCTCTTCTGTGAATAAAGGTGACAAGATGCGGGTTTGTTAGCATTTTTTCACTTCAGGACGTTAGACAGCGATGCAAGCTTGCGTCCTGAGGTGAAAAAATGCTAACAAACCCGCATCTTGTCACCTTTATTCACAGAAGAGAGGATCGATGAAGAGAAATCGATCATGCGACTTACGCCCTTATTCTAGCACACGCTTGAACTAACACAGCTGCCCCGAAACGTCAACGGTCACCAAAATCAACTACTGCACTCGAAACACCCTTCCTAGAGGTAAAGCGCAAGAGCAGGAGCCGGACGAACAACACTTCCTCTTCTCGGTAAGCTATACAATGGGTGTATGTCACGCCGAAGCTATACAAGATACTACCACTCGTCTCAAAAAAATTCCACCTCTATCTTCTGCAACATCAATTCATCACTTACCTCAACAACCGAATCCATCAATGGAACCTTGTCGGAAGAACAACACATCGCAAACAATCAACAACCCATTCATGTACTCCATCGAGCGCCTTATTCATGATCAGCGGAAAAATCAACCAGCTACCACGTTCTTCGAATATGAAACACATCTCATCACTACAACAAAGTCGCACAACTCATTCACCTTCAGCAATCGCATCACTATCATCGCGGGCTATACTCTCTGCGAGGTAAGCAACATTGGATCTACCGAAGCAACATCGGATACTGCCACACTAGAAAAACGATCACTTTTTGCAGAATGCACACTGCACATCTTGCGGAAGAACTCCAGGTCGAACCTATATCGGTCACTGGGATCATCGTCTTTCCTAACGACGATTTCAACACCGCAACTGGTTCAACTCACTGCTCTTCACTGGTACAGCACCAAAGGCAACACTATGAAATCCGAGATCACAAACACCAGGTGAGCGAAAACGAAATCTGCTTGCAAAAACAAAAACAATGTTATGGTTTAAGAGGCGGCATGACCAAGGGTGGAGGGCGGCTGTCAACTGGGAGTAAAATTGAAAAGCCGCCAACCTAAATCCAGGACCAGTTTTAAGGCTTAACGCGGAAAAATAAAAATCATTCTTCGCAAAATTACAGGTAATCAATGCGCTTGAAAGAAATTATTTGCAAGCAGTTATTTGCTACATGCTACTGCAGTGCGCTGTTGGCAATTTAATCAGAAAATTCGGCTAAATTCCCAAAAAATATGTTTGCGAGAAAATTGATTACGCCGTCACCATTGTTTGGTCGTTATTTTGTATGATTGTTTACATTTAAAAAAAGACACGGACACCGTCTTCAGCCATTTAGCTGCACAGACTGTAACTTAACACTAGACAACGGACAAGCATGCTCCAATGGTACAGCCGAGAAACATTCCTCACGAAAAGTTTCAATAGCTGCAGCGGGAATCGAACCCACACCCCATGATACGATACGCTCATTGCCTGACGACACTAACCGCACGGCCACGAAGCTCAGAACCAGCGACACGTCGGGGTAGCAATAAAGAGCCGCCAGTTCCACCCTTGGGCATGACAAATATCTCTCACACTCGCATGTCTTTACGACTGCCAGAGACAGAGAACGCAGCCAAGGTTTGCATAGTTTGCAAGGTAGCTTTCTTCTAACTTTAGGGTGATGGATTTGTTAAGTTATAAAGTAGCTCAATATTTGCAACATTTCCAATCAGACTAAACTGGACGCATTGAGGTCATTTATTCGTGCTTAGGAACTAGACGTTACCTATTACAAGAAGTATCTGGTGAAGAATTAGAAATACCAGGATATTTGATCATGTTCAACGTTGATGCTCACGAGCGTGGTACAGCGGTGGCAGTTAGAAATCAGTACAACGTTCATAATGTAGAGAAAAGCCTAGACAATCGGGTAATTTCACTGAGGATAGGATCTACTACTTTTATTGACCTCTATGCTCCTTCTGGCGCTTTGATGAGAAATGCAAGAGAGGAGTTTTTCAATTCAACTGTGGCACATTATCTACATCACTCAACTGATCATGTAGTGCTAGGAGGTGACTTTAATGCAGTTGTAAATCCAAAAGATGCAACAGGTAGTAGCAGCATCAGCCCAATGTGCAAGCGACTAATGACTGCAGCGAAATTAGTAGACTCGTGGGATACATTAAATGGTAGCAGAATCGAATTCTCCTATGTTAGATCAAACACTGCATCACGTCTTGATCGCATACTGATCTCAAACGCAATGAAAGCTCAGCTACGTAGTGCACACTTTGCAGCTACGGCCTTCTCGGACCACAAAGCGTATATAGTGCGGATTGTTCTTCCCAATCTGGGCACTCCTGTTGGACGGGGTATTTGACGGTTTCAACTTCATATCCTCGATGATGTGGAAGTGATGAATGAGTTTGGATAGAATGGTGGCTCTCCCATACCAAACCAAAGCTTATCTCTTTTTTGAACGTGGAAAACGTCAATCGTTCATTGTGACTTCAGGGACATGATGGAATTATATCGTCGGTTGTTAAAAGAAGCCTACGACAACTATTTTGGGAATTCAGAACAGCTTGGAACAGAGTAGTGTTTGATCCTTCGACCTTGACACTTGCTCCTGCTGGGGCGGGTGATTAGGGCAGGATCAAACATGTCGCGCGTCGGTAGTGAAGCGGTGAAAAAGTGATCGGTTCGTTAGTAGTGTTTGATCCTTCGACCTTGACGCTTGCTCCTGCGGGGGCGGGTGATGAGGGCAGGATCAAACTTGTCGCGCGAAGTTCGCTCAGAGCAATGAAAAAGCGCCGCGGATCGTTAGTAGTGTTTGATCTATTGATCGCGTCGCTTGCTCTTGCGTGGGTGAGTGACGAACACTTGTTCGGCGTTTAATGCGATTATCGAATTATTTCGCGAATCCGGTTAGGCGTGATTATATCATGGATCGCATCACCAAACATTGGTGACTCCCAGATCTTTACCTTATCCCACTAACCCAATATCCTCTCCATGACAACCGTGGAGATGCAGAGGTGATCTCGGTCTCTAGTAACAACGGTAGTCACACTAACATTCCTTCCCTTCCCCGATGACCGTAAGGACGTGGCCGGCGCCGTTATTGACTTTTAAATTTGAGCTCTCGATTTGTGCACATTGAAGAATGGTAAGCTAATCCCAAGCCCCATTCATTAATTCCCTGTGCAACTTCGATTGTTCTGGTCAATCACGGAGTAGCAACTACGAATTGTACGGTCATCTATGCTTAAAAAAAAAAAAAAAATCAGAACAGCTTGGAACAATAAACCAAATCAAATCACAGATGCTACGTCACCAGAAAAAAATTTCGGAGTACTTCAGAAAGATCAACGAAACTTTTCTAGCAGGGGAATCAACTACACTTTTTCATGTAGCCCAAATTCATGGAAGAAAAGCTAAAAGTACGATCACTACGCTTCAAACAGAAGAGGGTAGTGAAATACATGCCCACAATCAAATTAGTGATATGATACAATTAGACTGTATTTCGAAACGCTGTACTCTTCGACTGAAGCTGGCAACTTAACAGACTTCGTACCAGCCAGAGTAATTCCACAAAACAATCAGCAGAATGAAAACCTCATGGAAGCAGTGACGCAAGATTAGGTCCTCGCCGCAATCAAAGGTAGCTGCTCTAGGATGTCACCAGGGGCCGATGGATTGCCAAAAGAGTTCTTTCTGACAACATGGCGGATCACTTGCTATGAATTTACGAATGTAATCAACGACTCTTTTCAATGAAATTCTTCGAAACAGTTTTTCGATGGAATCATTGTCCTCGTGAAAAAGAAAGAATCCGACAAAAGTGCTAAAGGGTATCGTCCAATCTCTCATCTGAATTACGACTATAAAGTCTTGGCTAGGATTCTTAAGCAAAGAATGAATGGCTTGCTCCCTCTTGTGCTCTCAGATCATCAGAAGTGTTCGAATGGCAAAAGAAGTATCTTCGAAGCAACATGTCACATCACCGATAAAATTAGTCAGCTGAAACACTACCGCAGAAGTTCTCTTTTAGTGTCCTTCGATCTGGATCACGCTTTTGGCAGAGTGAATCATCACCCAGCCAACAAATTTGTTCACATAACTGAGATTCAATTCAGTAAAGTGAACGCATATTCGGAAATAGAAGATTGTTTAAAATGCATAGATTCCCTCTATGTGCACAAAAGTGGAGGCCATATACGTATATTCCAGAAAAATCAGTGTGGTAAATACAACTTCAGAAGAGTTCGTTTGGTGCTTTCTATGATTTCGTGTATAATGATGTTTTGCATTTTATATGACTTCGTATAAGCAAACAAACGTAAAATAAAAAATGTAAAACAAGAAGGAATTAGCCTCCATGCAATGATCTTCAGATCGCTAATCATATAGGCTACCACTGTGCTGTTCAGTCGCTCTTGAATGACACGGAAATTTGGAAAATATAAATCCAACATCTGCAACACCTACTTCTACCCATCCATACTGCAAAGGTGGCAGTGCCACCCACCTTCAAGAGAATTTGTCGTTGGCTCATTTCATTAACACATCATTATCTATTTGTTCCTCATTTGACAATGATAGCAATTATAATTATTACCCAGCCTAAAATTATGTTTACAAATTGATATTAAAACTTAATAAAGTGAACGCTCATTATTAATAATTCATCATGATCAATACAACTCCTAACAAGTTGATTTGGTGTTTACTGCAAACAACGTGTATGACATTGCATTGCAGTTTGTATGATTTAATTTTTACAAACAAACCAAAGACAAGTGAAGAAAATAAAGTTATACAAGCCGCAAATTTCTGATCATCAGTTATTGAGTTATTACAACTAGAATAGCTGGCTATAAGAAGCAAGTGAAACGCTGATGGAACTTTCTGTGTAGTTTAACATATTAATCGAATAAATTTGTGCAGCTGTAACAGAACATTATAAGAGTGAGGAACAAATACGGTCCGATTCGTGACCTCAGCCGCTCCCCCAGTACGTCCGGTTCAAAGTGAAGTGATTATCATTTAGTACAGTTTGTAAAGAAATTGAATTGAAATTCGTATGCAAAGTGATTTCATTGTGTTTCGGCGAATCTTTGAAGTGAAATTATGCAGTTTTTAATTTGTTCATGAATGACTCTTGTTTCGATTTTTGCCTGGTTTAGCGAATCATCCGGCGACATGTAATCTTCCCCTGTATGATTTTACACATACATCATATGAACTTATATCTAATCTCTTATTGAAGATTGTAATATGATCAAGTCAAGCAAATTAGAAATCGTAAGGGAATGACAACTTGAAGTTATATATTTTGTCAATTGAATTTTGAATTTGATAAGATGCATATTCAAATCAGATTAAATTACTGGCTCCATAAACAATTTCAATCAACTCAGTTTTGCATCATATTCGATTACAACGTTAATTGAATATTTATACAATTTTAAATTAACATCCTTATAAGATCGCTGGTTTGCTGGGCAGTTTCTGTTAAGAACAATGTTGAGAATGAACTTCAATCCCCAATTCGTGGAATTTCTTGGATCAATCTGGAATCAATCATTTTCAAGGATTCTGGTGAATTGTCGTTTAACACCGGAATTGAAAATTGGTCGATCTGTGAGGCAAGGCGACCCATCTATGTACTTATTCGTCTTATACTTGCAACCTTTGCTAGACGCTATGTCGCGGCGATTCCCAAATGCTGTTATCAGTGCATACGCCGACGATATATCGATGTTTCTTGATAATGAAGAATCAGTTTATCAAGTTACTGCCATATTCCATGATTTTGGTTCAATATCTGGTGCAGTTCTGAATAAACACAAAACAGTTGCAGTCATGATTGGTAACATTAATCTTACAATCGACACGGAGTGGTTGAATATCGAAAATATTATAAATATTCTCGGTGTACGTTATGCAGACAATATTAGACAAGCCCAAAAACTCAATTGGCAAGCGGTGTTAAATGGTTTGCGTACTCGATTATGGCGTCATCACCCAAGGAAACTGAATCTAATCCAGAAAGTCATCCTGCCGAATACCTACATCAATTCCAAGCTGTGGTATATGGCCTCAAATATTCCACTCACCAAGGGGTTCTGCAATGCAATAAAGACGGAGAGTGGTAAATTCGTATGGCATGGGCAAACTCTCCAACGAGTAGCGTTTACTAATTTTTTGCAATTTCTCATCGTAATAGGCTGTTTTTCATCACGCCGATCTGTCATGAAACGGCCTACTTTCCTGCACTGAACTATGGAGTGCGGGAATAGTCATTACCTAACTGAAACCAGTGCTGTAATGATTCATTACGCAACGCTTTCTCATTACGCAACTGTTTTGAGTTGAGTAATGAATCATTACCCAACAATTTTTCAGATATTGTAAAATAAAGGTGAATGCATGCTGATATAATTTATGATACCCTCAAGTGGTCTTCTACGAAATTGCAAAAAATGTTGTACGTAACTCGTTGCAGAACTCGATTTTTACAGCACTCGACGTAATTATCCTACTCGGCAAGCCTCGTAGGATAAATTTACGACTCGTGTTGTAAAAATCATCATTCTGCAACTTGTTCCGTAAACTACTATAACACTTCCAAAAAATCGTGGGGGCCTGAACTTACATTGTCCTGAAAATAAAACAAAAGCTTTTTTGATGAATCGTATAATAAGCATGGCACATCAACTACCGTTCTTGAGCAGCCTTTTGGAAAATCCAAATCAACCGATCCCGCCAATGTTCAATCACATAGTGCTTCTGAATGCAGAACTACATGATTTGCCGGATCCACTTCAGAACACTCCATCATCATAAAGAATTTATCAACACTTCTTATCGCTGAAACCAGATCCAGGATTAGTGTCAGCAGCTCAACGAGACTGGAAAGCTGTTTTCAAACAGATTCATAGCAAAGTATTACCTTCTTCACAACAATCTAACTGGTACATGATAATCCACAAGAAGATTAAACATCGAAAATTATTGTTTCAACGGGGCGTTGTTGATAATTTTTATTGCGAATTGTGTCCAGGCGAACCAATTACTGCCATGCACAAGCAGTTCCGTTGTAAACGAGTAACTGAAATGTGGAGGTATTTACGAAGGCAGATTTTGCAACACGAATCTAGCTTGCGTAGACTAGAACCTGAGGCATTCATGTATCAAATTTTTTACAGTTTAAATCGTATTGTTAGGCGTTGCATAAACTCTTAGGCAAATACTATAGCTATATAACAGAAACCCAAGAAAATGATCTAAGCGTAGAGAGTTTTATATTTTATCTCAATGTAAATACTAATTAATGGACAAAATATAATTTAACAAAAAAATATACCTGATGGCATTCATAGCTATTGCGGAGCTTTCGAAGATTATGTCGAACAGTTCTGCAGTCAGTGTCAGCAACGTATTTACAAAACGGTTACCTGTAACAACCCAGGTATTCAAGTAAATTTTGCATGTTTGAAGTAAATTAAAGATAAAATTGTTCATGTTGAACGATTTGCAAGAAATTAATATTTCCACATATTAAACTAGAATGCGAAACGCTCAAGCCCAGAACACTGCAGAAGAACTCAACACCAGATTCGCATAGGGAAAACAATGTAAAAGAACGTAAAATATATGCTTCAGCACAGCGTTCGCTACCGGCTAACATTGCCGGTTTCATTGAAACAGTTGCTTTGTAGTTGAATAGAAAACCCCGCAAGCGAAAAATAAAAGCGAACGGGAACCGGGCAAGAAATTGATTAAATCTAAACTGCATAATTTACACCTGCTGCAACCGCACAGCAGCTTCGTACTACCCAGAGAAAGCAAGTTTCCATCCAACAACAAGAGTGAAGTATGTGTGACAAAACCCTGCCGGTGGAATCTAGAGCCTTTCGGACTACGGATCTCGCCGCATATTATGCACAAAAGGTGCTGAATTATGCATCCCCTCAAGACGTCCGTTGGTTGTCGTCGTCGCGGTATACAGCATTCCAGTCCAGCTGCTTCCGGATGACGTGCGGTGCTCGGCTTTATGGCCCAATGTGTAAGAATTAAAATGCAATTAAACATGATGATTAAGCATGCCTCTCTGGTTGCAGGGCCGTAGGGTGCGGTTTGCCTGGAAAGATCTCGACAAGGGCACCCGTGTTTGAGGGGTCCTGAAATGAGTTATGCATTTTGCCATTTGTTTTTATCTAAATGTAACACTATTTTATAGTGCTGCAATAGATTTGTTGCGGCAAAGGATGAATCATGAGTTTTCCCAACCCTACGGCGAACCTAGTATCCTGAAGGAGAGTTAAGCTGGAAGGATACGCTGGGCAGGGCATGTTGTAAGAATGACGAAGTATAGAGTATACATACCAAAATTCGGGGTGTAGTGTGGATCAAAAATTTGTGTTTTTCTTTACAATTTTCTTTTTAAATGTTATATTTTCCTTGAAATGTTGATTACATCCCGTAAGTTCAAACTTTTGCCCCTTATTCTACAATTTAAATCTGTTTTTAGTGTACGGACGTTGTTGGGCCTATCATAAGGATGCTCTGATGTGTATTATTTGATGCAAAAACATATGGAAACCAGCGGAAATTTGCCACCAATGTGGCTCTTGCTTCACCGAAGGATTAAGTTTTGCTCAAGACAATAAACTTAAAAATTGTTCAAGCTGAATATGCTGTTTCGCCCACGAAAAGTAGAAATATTTCTTGTCTGAATTGGTGAAGATATTTCCTACAGAAAGCTCTATTTAAAATGTCATATATTTTTAACTGCGTACAGCGTTCAAAGAAAACCGATTGTCTTGAGCATTTCTGGCAAGAAATTTCCCATGCATCGAGATAGGCGATTATTTTTCTGTTTAAGTGCATACTTCCCATTAAGATAAAAGTTGATTGAGAAACTAAACATACTGATGCCACCCACTCGAACCACCCAAGAGCGCCGGCAAAACATAAATCATCATGTTCCATGTATGGACGGAAGTCCACAAAATGAAGTAGGCATATTACTTGTAAGTGTTGCAAACAAAGGTATCATTGCCGATATGAATTCATCTACACATACAGACAAGCTCAAAATCATTTATTTATTTTACTTTGTAGTGGAACTATGTTTTTTGATGATTTTGAGCATTTCTCACACCATGCGAGTTTTGTTTACATTTTTGTTTTATACTCTCTTCTCTCTTCTCTTGTACGATCAATTGTAGTGTATGATATCTAATATTCATTTTTGCTGTTTTTTGCTTTATTGTTTTTCTCTAAATATGTCACAATAAAACAATTGTACACCTTTTGAGTGTTGTGAAATTGTGGAGTAAGTTGTTGAAGCAAGCGTATGAATATCCAAATATTTTAAATTCCATACATAAAAACTGACATCTCTTCCAATCAGTGAAAGTTGCACACCAATAAAATTATTTATTCAAACTTGTTAGGTATTGTTTTTGCATAAAAGTGTAGAACAACATTTTGATTCAAATGCCGAACACAGTGTTCATTCAATCTCATATACCAAACACCTTGTTTCAAATTCCGAACAGCACGGATGAATCGTATTCAAATGAACAATTTCACAAATAAATTTATCTGGGCTAGTGGAACTCACCTTGAACTAGAGAATGATAACTACTTACTAAGCATAAAAATGATTAGAAGACGTATAAAATGAATTGCAACTAACTGCCATTTCATGATAATTTGATGACATATTTAAGCGAAACATTTCAACCTAGTCGCCATACAAAAACCTAGTGATCGAAATATGAGTCTGTTCGGAATTTGGGACAAAACGATACTATGGAATAATTTACTAAGTACGGTTCGAGGCATCGAAACAAACCGCTAGATCGGACGAAAAATCGTTAACCGTTGTAGGTACTGTCAAACGCTGAATACAAATGCAATGCGAAAACCTCTGCTGGCAGCTATTACCCCTAACAGAGAAGTGAATAATTGCTTTTATTTAGGATATTCTTCTTTCAGCACTGACTGTTTCTTGAACTAACACTAAAGGGCTCTCTATTTCTCCTTCCTTAAGAATAAGCTGTTCTTTTAAATTCATTACAAATACAACAACATTCAGCCAAATGACCCTTTCGGTCCAATGGTGTTTAGCCAAACGGCATTCGACCAAATGGAATTCCGCCAAATGACCCGGAACCATAGTTTACATCACAAATCACAGCAATGACTAAGTTTTTGCATCCAAAAACTAAAAAATTGTGAAAAAAATAGAATGCTTTCAGTTAAGAAACTGCCCCTCAATATAAGTAGGTAACTGCAAATAATCATTTCTTGTGATCGCTCTCGAAAACACTGTGAAAAGTATGGGAGAGAGAACGGGGAAGTGAGTTGTCATAACAGAGGCCATTTTGGAAGAGAAAATATGTCCTCAACTATGTATAGGTAAATATTATGAAAAAAGTTTGTTCTGCAAAATTTTAGCCATTATATTGAAGGTTCAGTGAGTGGTATCGATTTCTTCTCAACTATTTTTTTTTTTCTAGGAGAAATGATTTTTTAACTAAGATCAAACTTTTGCATCAACGTTCTCTAATTTCTTTCAAAATATAGGACTATGAGAAATTCAAACTTATTGCGACCAATAGTTAATTTTATTTTAAATTTTAGTTAATACTAATGCTTCATCATGATACCTTTGAGGATTTGCTTCAAGACAACCGAAGGAAAGCATTAGCTTTGACTAGAGGGTGTACAAATAGAGGTTCACCAAGGACGCCATGAGGCAACGCTACGGCCCTGGTTGCATGCTTCGTGGCACAATGTAAGGGCTGCTGCTCCACAAATAGGATGTAGATTCAACGGAAGTTGATGCAAATGGATGAATAATTTGTTCGGGTAGAAACAGAGCAATCCTTATTTTTTTTACCGTGGAGGGCTGTTATGTAGCTCCTGACACAATGAATGGGAAATATGGAAGGGAGCAGGCTGAACACTGACTGCGTTTACAGGATAGACGGGCGTGTGAAGCATGGCAACAGTAATTAAAGTTTGTATGCAATTTAGATTCAATCGATGGTAGGTTTAACGTGGGAGGGAATAACATGAAAAGGTCGCGATTTGAAAAACATGAGCTGAATATAGAAGGGGCCTTACTTAGCTGAGTGGTGAGAGTCCGCGGATACAAAGCAAAGCCATGCTGAAGGTGTCTAGGTTCGATTCCCGGTCGATCCATAATCTTTGGTTTTCTAGTTTTTAGTAATCTCAGTTTTTAGCTGTGAAAAAGCTCATTGAACAATTTAGCTGACAAGAAGACTCTGGCTCAGTGAGGACGTAGTAGTTATTTATACTAGGTAGTGCAAAAAACATAGAAAACATATGGTCTTCCTTTGCATAATGTAATCGTCCGCGACTATGAAGCAAAACCGCTAAAGGTATTTAGGTTCAATTCCTGGATGATCCACACAGTAAAAAAAATTGTATTATCATGTCATTCAAACTGCACATCAGGCGCGTTGCAAATATGATGTAAAATTACATTTATTAAATTAATAGAACCAGCCCACTGCTTGAACCGGGGTTTAGCAATCGATTGAACCGGTATGAGAAGTTAGTAAACGCGTCTAGCGACGCGTCATCTCGTTTATCTCACTAGTGAGTTCAATTTGCTAGTTTATGATGGATTTGTCGATATAATCTTTGGATCATTCATCTCTTAAGTCAATCAAGTTAATACCACATTTTGAACGTCAGTACTTCACATCGACCCGGATTAAACTTTCCGTTATGCCTGCCTGTTATCGAAACTAGCACCAACAACAAGCACTCAAATCGAGAGTAATCCGGTTTAGCGATTCTCATTTCAACACACCCACACACACACACACACACTCAGGTTGCCACTCTATAGGTACCACAACAACGCGCAGTGCACCTGCGAACTTCAACCGCAAGAGCATAACGTCAAGAGCAAGTTTCTATTGACGACATCCGATTCCGTTCGCGACTCAAGAACCATACGGTGGGCTTGTGGGATTATGGGGGGAAATATTATTATGTCCTAGGAAGGAGATAACAAGTCACTAAGTTATCTAACAACTGTCAATGAAATGATTCGAAACAAGTAATAATATTGAGCATAAATTAGCAAATACCACAGATAAGCATTTAAAATAAATTATTGGCAAAAATCGAGAAAAATCAGCAAAAAAATAAAATAAAATTAGTGTTTAAGAACTAAAAATCCTCTAAAAAATAAGGAAAATTAGCACAAAAATTCCCAGATTTGACTAAAAATTTTTTGACTTTTACAGGCATATTTTTATTTCATTTTCGACGTTTTTAGAATTTTTAAGTACTTAGTTTTAATTTTAATTGGAAATTGTTGGATTATTGAGTGCCTATTTCAATTTATTTTGAGTGTTATTTTTTTAATTTTTCAGTGCTGATTTTCATTTCGTATTGCTTATTTTTATTTTTTCATAGGAACATCGATATATTATTGCTAGTTTGCATTTTATCATTGCTTAGTTTTATCTTATACAAGGTAAAACATATTTCTTTTATAGCTACATTTATTTTTTATCGCTAAGACTTTTGAAATTATTACTTATGTCTAATAATTTTGTTGGCTACTTTTTGGTACGACAAAGCATGTTCCCCTCCTTTGAATGCTTGTTAACTTGGCTGCCTAGGGCTTAAAGGGCTCATGGGAAATTCCGCCGAACTATCAGTCAGCGATGTGCCGTCAAGTGGGTACCCACTTGGGATGCAACATTAATGAAGGTGTAAATTACTGCCACTGCGCTTTCTCGCTACTCAATGCATTGATTTTCTCGAGCCTTCTGGGAGAAAGAAGGAGGCGCCTGGTGGGGTGGGATTTTGTGGTTCGCTCGCACATAATCCTGTACTTACGGCAGCGCTAGGAAAATGCAACGATTCCATGGGGAAAGTTATGATAAGTTACCTATCGGAAGCTGTGAGTGATACACGTCAGTGAAGCACGTTCGGGTTTGATATGACGATATTCTGATAGCTATTGAAATATGTAAATTAGTATTAGTGGCGTTTAATCGTCGGTTAGAATGTGATGTAATCGCATTTGGTTGCCCAGATCAAGGTTTCCGAGGACGTGTATTTATTGAACGATATACTTTTAATTACATTCTGAGTGCAATAAACATAAGCTTTTGATTGGAATTCCAATGGCTCCCTTCTAGACAAATGCATTGGAACAATAGCTACAATCTATTTGGCTCGAATTGGTAATGACATTTCCATTACTATTGGAAGTAATGAATTTTTTTTAAGAGGGAAGGGAGTGAGGAACTTTTAAGCTTGTCCACATATTTTACGCAAAATAATCATTTCGACACGACTGTGAACTTGGGTATCGATCTATTTCGTCGCAAGCGCCAATTCCCGTCGTATCAAACTCTCAAATAATATCCACTACGGCGGACATTCGAACATCATTTTCCAAGTATAATTTTGTGAAAGTTGTATTTTTCCCTACACAGCGAAAATACAATCAAAGTAATGTATTTTATTTTATTTTTCGCATGGACTAAAACGAACCGAGCGAAATCAGATAAGCGATTCATATTTTTTACCGCCCCCTGTATTACTTACTACACCTGGCATTTAATTACACTATGGAAAACCTTAGTACAACTTCACTGAAAGATTTCATTCCAACCAACGCCGTACAACTACTTCAATTCACGAAATTTGAGAAATTTCCACTATTGAGAACGTAAACAGAGTTTTTCATCGTCCGTACAGTACATACTGCCGATAACATAACCTGTAGGCAACGTGCATAAATTCCAGGGTGATAAGTTAGGTTCTGATAGGTTCCTAATCCTGCCATTGGTTGAACGTCTGCCGAACATCTCGTGCAACAAAGTTTACAGCTCCCGGCAGTGCCCTAAAGAAAGCTTGTTTTTCTTCCCAAAGCCAAAGAGAGATTCCGAAGAGTAGCGCAGTAAATCTAGGCACTAGGGGAAACTTTCCACTCGATTCGGCACAGCTTACCATCAGGCAAGGTAGTCACGCGGCGGAGGATAGTCCTGGCGCCAGGTTGTGTCCCTCGTTGTCGTCGTCCTCGCCTTGCTCACTCCAGGGATAGAGATCGAAAGCACTAAATTTTCTTCGCATCGTTGGTATGGAACACCAGTTGGTAGGGTGGGTGTACCGGTATTCGCCAACTTACTAACAAGCATTTTTAACAAATCAACCATGGGGTTTTATTCAGCCGAGTGGTCAGAATCCGCAGCTACAAAGCAAAGCCATGCGGAAGGTGTCTGGGCTTGATTCCCGTCGGTACAAGATATTTTCGTAATGGACGTTTTCTTGACTTCTCTGCCACACGATATACGAATGTGAGAATGGCAACTTTGGCAAAGAAAGCTTTCAATTAATAACTGTGGGAGTGCTCATAAGAGCACTAATCTGAGAAGAAGTCTTTATCCCAGTGAGGACTTAATGCCAAGAAGAAGAGTAATAACAAATCAATCAAGAGACTTTTGAATTCTGGCAATACGTAAGTTCACGATAAGCGGGAAAAATATAAACACTGGTCAGAAACTATATTTTGTATTGAAAATTGGGATGACCAATGCTGGAACACCTTCAAAAGAATTCCTCATTTTTAAAATAACGGTTTATGAACGGTATATAATTCGAAGTGAAGAATACTGGTACACCCACCCTAACAGCAGAGCAGACCACACTAGCGTAAACATCGGCCAAGCTCAGCGAGAAAGAGCAGAACGTGTGACGAGAAAAAAAAAACCGGTCAAAATCACGATAAACACAATTTATCATAATAATTCAAGTGAAATTGCTGGTGATATATTTTGGCACGGAAAGAGCGTGTCCACTTGCGCTGCGGTTTGTGTCTATTTGTATGGCTAGGTAGGAGCGTGATAAAGAGCAGAGCAATGAGATACGCGCATTTTGGACAACAGGAGTATCACATGTAAGGGGTTATGATTGAAGAAGGTTTATCGGATGAAAACCTAAAATAACTTGTTATGAGTATTCAAGAACAATTTCAAGTTGAAAGTTTTCCGTGGGAAGTTAGTAGGTACCGTAATCCGGGGTAACATTGATCAGCGGGGCAACATTGATCGGGATGACTCATCTCGTTGAAAGTTCAAATAAAGATTTATCGATGACAGATTTTGGAATCATGAATGGTGTCTCTCTTTCGTATATTCATAAGCTAATGGAAATTAAGGTTTTTGTCAAAATTGCGTTTGAATCATGCGTAAATTTGTCAACACTACCAAAAATGTATGTCTCACATGAGTTCTGCAGACGATGTGATCAAGAAAAATTCGGTTGTTACTAAATATGGTATCGCCGAAAACGATTCCGTTGTCAAATCTTTTATAAGTTTATTCAATTAGGCAACATTAACTAATTACTATTAAGAATGTAGAATTTTCTTAGGAAATTGCCTACTTTTAGGCGTATTCCGCGGTTCAAGGTGTTTTTAAATTTGAAATAACTCAAAAACCAAATGACTTGTGAGAGTTTGGTCTTCATATTCGGCTTCAGGGGCTATGATTTTAGTAAGAAACGACATTTCCAATATTACCGAACGTTGTTTACTTAAGTGATCAATGTTACCCCATATCAGCTGAATCAAAAAATCACTTAAAACATTTATTTAAACATGTTTAAATCTTTAGAAAAACTAAATAAAGTATATAGTTAGGAGAGGTGGGTGCCAGTACTTGTTTTAAAAATATAAAACTTCTAACATTTATACTGTGAAATGAAAAATTTAAGAAAAACTAAAAAAAAATGATCAATGTTACCCCGGATTACGGTAACTATAATTCTTAAATTCCGTATTCAGGAACAAGTATTCAAGAATATGGATGAGTCTTACGGAGTTTATATGTATATAAAATTACAAATATAGATCCGAGCATGTGCGTAGCCAAAAGGAGGTAGATATTCTGAGAATATCTGGAAACTATAAAAAAACGATCAATTGATGGAACATACACTTCACAGTTGCTACTCCGCAATCAAACGGGATGGTGATATTGCACAAATAACCACTCAGATGGAGCTTGGGTTTTTACTTTTTACCATTTTTAATGTACAATCATACTACTCTTCTTATTTTTAGATTGATAACGGCGCCGGCCACATCCTTATGTCCATCGGGGATAGTAAGGAATGTTAATTAGACAACCCTTGATACTAGAGATGGGCAAACAGAATCGAAACCGTCCAAAAGATCCGGATCACTCAAAAGAACGAGTGATCCGTGGCACTTTTATGGCGAGAGTCGGTTTATATGATCAGCACGGATCAGACAAAAAGTGACCCAGTAAAAGAAAGTACCGATTATTTTCCCCTATGCTTCTTCATTCATTTTCCGGCTTTATTATAAAGCTTGACAGGTGCCTTGCTTTGCGCGCCACGGCGCACATGCGAAAACAGTTTGCTGCAGCTCAGCACTCACAACATATACAGACAAACAACTAATCTGCCCGCCCACTTGCATGCAAGTTAAATGGCAGATGGAAGATAGAGAGAAAAAGTGCACATTTGAATGGCAAAGCACATTTTGCTTCTTCCTTTTGGTTCGGGTAGGGCGGAGTATATCGTGAGTTTCTGAGAAAGAATGAGAGAGCGAAAGATACGGAAGGTGCGACGCATTTCGCGCAACAGTGAGTGGACCGCTTTTTCTTCCGTTTGCTCAGTTCACATTCGCTCTTTCTTGGCGAGCCGTTGAGCCACTAAACCGTTAAAAGATCCGGTTAACTGAAATGAGTGATTCGGATCGGACCCGTTCACTGAAATAAGCCGTTTAGCCCATCTCTAGTTGATACTAGGAAACCGGAGAATTTCCTGCATTTTCCACAGCTACCTCGGAAGTAGTAGTGTTTTGTTAGTGAAGGATGAGGTAATCGACCATATCGATTCCACTGTGATAAGGGGTTAAGTCGATTTATTCAATTCTATCGATACATAAAACTGAATACGTTTGCGCTATTTTTACTGACTGATTATGTTTGCGCTGTAAGCTTCTATGAAGAATGTTACAAATGTGATAAAGGGACGGGTCTGGGATTGAACCCACGGATGCAGAAGCGATAGCCATTATTTCTTTTTTTATCTATTTCATTTATTTGGGGCTCAATCGCGTTTAACGCTCTACGGAGCCGAAACTCATTTTTTGTACTTTTACAATTTATTTACTTTTTAGTACCAAAATTAGTAAGGAATGGAGCCAGGGTACTCGTGGCAACTCGAGGTTAGTGGTCACAATTTTTTAAGGAAGGACATGGTAGGGATTGGGATCAGGGTTCTCTGCTGCTCATCCGGGAGGTATATTGTGGTAGCTCGATTAACGTATCATGGAGTTGGTACCAAATTCATGCCGGTCTTCGTCTGCCGGATGGCCAGGATCCTCAATCCAACACAAAAGGGACAACACAAAAAAAAAAAAAAATCTGGAGAAGAGAACACAAGAGAATTAAACTTTTATACAAGACAGGCGAAGGAAATCGTAAATTGCGACCATATAAATGAAATCGCGGGTGTCCAACACATCTCTAACTGAAACATAGGGTTGTCTACCTCGGGCCACAAGGGTATCCAAAAGTTGCGCTCTGGAGGCGTCCATATCCGGGCACTGCCAAACTACGTGGTCGATGTCATCATAACCGGAACCACACCTATTACAAACATTGCTCAGCGCGAGGTTAATTCTGTGTAGATGTGCATCTAGCGAGTAATGGTTGGACATAAGTCTTGACATCACGCGAATGAAATCTCGACTTACGTCCAAACCTTTCCACCAGGCTCGCAAGGAAACTCTAGGAATTATGGAATGTAACCACCGTCCCAGTTGGCCATTTAGCCAATCGCTTTGCCAACCGTGAAGAGAACTTTGACGTACTAAATGAAACAATTCATCGTGTGAAATTCGTCTATCATAAATCTCACCTTCCTCAGCGCCCACCTTTGCGAGAGAGTCCGCCTTCTCATTGCCATAAATTAGGCAATGTGAGGGGACCCATACAAAGGTAATCTTATATGATCTTTCGACCAGTGCACACATCTGCTCTCTTATTTTTGTAAGAAAGTAAGATGCATGCTTAACAGGTTTCATCGATCGGAGTGCCTCAATAGAACTGAGACTATCCGAGAAGATGAAGAAGTGGTCTGCGGGCATATTTGAGATCATCCCCAAAGCGAAGTTGATTGCTGCCAGCTCAGCAACATAAACCGTGCAAGGTTCCTGAAGTTTTCGGAAGGCGGAAGAGTTTTCATTGAAGACACCGAAGCCAGTGGATCCATTGATACGGGACCCGTCAGTGAAATATCTCCTGTAGGAATCGACATTCTGGTACTTTGCATTAAAAATACGTGGGATAGTTATACATCGAAGTTGATCTGGAATTCCATGAATAGCTTGTTTCATGGTCAGATCGTATTCAACAGAGGAACTGTCATTGGTGAAGCGTACACGTGGAGGGTTATAACACGGAAGGCTAATGTCAGACGACATATAGTAGAGATATACTCTCATGAATTTCGACTGAGTATTCAGTTTAAGCAATTCTTCGAAGTTTTCGATGACGAGTGTGTTGCTCACTCCACACTTAATAAGTATTCTTTGCGAGAGCTCCCAGAATCGGTTCTGTAGTGGTAAAACCCCTGCCAGAACCTCTAAGCTCGCATTATGTGTCGAGTGCATACACCCTAAGGCGATACGCAAACAACGATATTGAAGTCGTTCCAATTTAATCAGGTGGCAGTTTGCTGCTGAGAGAAAACAGAAAGAGCCATACTCTAGAACAGAGAGAATGGTTGTTTTATAGAGTTTTATGAGGTCATCCGGGTGAGCACCCCACCATGTTCCGGTAATTGTTCGTAGAAAATTGATTCTTTGTTGGCATTTTTCCGTTAAATACCCAATATGGGTTCGCCAAGTGCCTTTTGAATCAAACCAGACCCCAAGGTATTTTGTAGTCAAAGATTGGTCGATGTCTGTTCCCAAAAGCTTAAGCTTCAGTTGGGCTGGATTCCGCTTCCTAGAAAATACAACCAGTTGAGTTTTTTGCGGCGCAAACTCGATCCCTAAATTTCTAGCCCAAATGGATAGATTATCAAGGGAATTTTGCAATGGTCTTTGCAGGATTTCCGCTCGTGGGCCCTTCATAGAGACCACAGCATCATCTGCAAGTTGTCTAAGCGTGCATGGTTCTTCCAAACAGTTGTCAATATCTTTAACATAAAAATTATAAAGCAAGGGACTTAGACATGAGCCTTGGGGAAGGCCCATATAGCTAATTCTGGAAGTTGTCAGTTGACCGAGAGTGAAGCTCATGTGTTTTTCTGACAACAGATTGTACAAGAAATTATTCAATGTTCCAGGAAGTCCACTATTGTGCAAGTTTTCTGACAATATTTCTATGGAAACTGAATCAAAAGCGCCCTTAATATCCAAGAAAACCGAAGCCAATTGCTCCTTGTCAGCAAAGGCTAGTTGAATATCTGATGAAAGCAACGCTAGACAATCATTTGTTCCTTTGCCCTTGCGAAAGCCAAATTGAGTACTGGAAAGCATATTGTTTGATTCGACCCAGTGGTCAAGTCGCGAAAGGATCATTTTTTCTAACAATTTCCTTAAACATGATAACATAGCAATCGGGCGGTATGAGTTGTGATCGGACGCTGGTTTCCCAGGCTTTTGAATAGCTATTACTTTGACCTGTCGCCATTCAGGTGGAACAATGTTGTGTTCCATGAATGAGTTGAACAGGTCAAGCAACCGTCTTTTAGCGATATCGGGGAGATTTTTAAGAAGATTGAACTTAATCATATCGCGTCCCGGAGAGGAGTTGTTTGATGAAAGAAGAGCCATAGAAAATTCCAGCATAGTGAATGGTCTGTCCAACGCATCGTCTCTCTGGGTTTCCCAGAATGGCGGTTGAGCTGGAACTGAGTCTGGACAGACCTTTTTTGCGAAGTTGAATATCCAACGATTGGAGTATTCGTCACTCTCATTTGAGGATGAGCGGTTTCGCATGTTGCGAGCCACTCTCCAAAGCGTCGTCATTGAAGTTTCTCGTGAGAGGCCATCGATGAAACGTCGCCAATAGCTACGCTTCTTCAGTCTTTTTTCGAGCTTCGAGTACTCTAAATAAAGTTCTGAGGTACCATATCTACGAAAAGCTTTAAAGGCATTAGATTTTTCTCGATACAACTGAGTGCATTCATCATCCCAACCAGGTGTGGCTGGTCGTCTTTTGAAGGATGCACTTGGAACTCGTTGCTTTTGGGATTCTAATGCACTTTTATAAATCAATTCTGTTAGGAATCGATACTCATCCAACGGTGGGAGAGTGTTGAATGATTCGATACCAAAGGTTACCGCTGATGCAAATTTTTGCCAATCGATATTCCTAGTGAGGTCAAAAGGAACCTGAATTGACTGTTCTGACCTTTCAAAATTATTTCTGATAGAAGTTATTATGGGCAAGTGATCACTACCATGGGGGTCATCGATCACCTTCCACATGCAATCGAATGATAGTGAACTTGATCCCAAAGACAGGTCAAGACGGCTTTCTTTGCCGTCGGATGAAATACGTGTCACTTCACCTGTGTTCAAAATGTTCAAGTTGAAATCGTCGCATAAGTCATAGAAAATAGCCGCTCTGTAATCGTCATAAGATTCGCCCCATCCAGTACCGTGTGAATTCATATCACCCAGTATTAAAACCGGGAATGAGAGCATGGAGACCGCGTTCCAAAGATGACGGTGGTTTATTGAAACTCTTGGAGGAATATAAACAGAAGCTACGCAAAGATCTTTACCCTTTACGTTTATTTGGCAAGCAACGATTTCTATGCCTGGATGAGTCGGGATGGGAATTCTGTAGAATGAATGGCACTCTTTGATCCCTAAAAGCACACCCCCGTAATTATCATCTCGATCCTGGCGTATAATGTTAAAATCGTAGAAGTTGAGATTATCTTCGGAAGAAAGCCATGTTTCACAAAGTGCAAATATATCACAATCGGAATTGTGAAGCAAAAACTTAAATGAGTCTAATTTAGGTTTTATACTATGACAGTTCCACTGTAGCACAGTGATCATATCTTTTACCTCACTTGATGAATTATCCATCGAAAGATATGATCGAAGCAAGGAGGGGCCACGAGATAGTCAATTCCCTGAGATATTCTTCTATTGCGGGGAGAAAAAGGTCGAGTATGCCTCTGAATGAGTCTGAAACTCCGAGAGCATTACATATGCGATCCACAAGGGCCGTAAAAGTTATCAGTCCTCGCTTAGCCCGGGGGGTTTTCGAAGAAGAGCGAGGGACTTCAGTAGCTTTTTTCTTGCTATCTTGTCTAGAGCTTCTTTTCGAAGTGTATTTAGTCGGTGGAGGCAGGGGCGGCAGATCTTTGCTGCAACACGGGACGGAAGCATCAAAGACCTGGTTTTTCGGCAATTTCAAATTTGCCCCACTTCCTTTGGGATTAGGCAAACCTTTGAGGGAAGATTTCATTACCTTACGACGCAGTCCTGGAGAAGATGGAGACTTCCTTTTTCCGGGTGCGTGTACCTCCGAAGAATCTCCCCCATCGGTTTCGTCGTCGTTCGCTTCATCGGAAGACAACTCTTGAAAAGAGTTACCAACTGGGATGGCTGATGAAGACTCTTCTGCGGACGTTTTTAAAGATTTTACCATTTCCGCATATGTCTTCTTGGAGCGCTTCACAATGGAGCGACTCTCATTTCGAATGCGCCTTTTGTATGCCGGGCACTTCTGCAAGTCATGAAGATCCTCACGACAGTAGCTGCATTTTTCAGCTTCCTGTGTGCAATCATCTTCCAAATGAGCTTGGTTGCATTTGCCACAACGGGGCTTGTTGTCGCAAAAGCTAGCACTATGACCAAGCTGTTTGCAGTTGGTACAATTGAATACCTTCGGCACGTAAAGGCGCACTGGGTAAAAAACACTATCAATGCAAACAAATTTCGGGAGAACGGAACCAGGAAAAGTTACACGAAACGAGGCTGACGGCGAAAACACTTTCTTATTTCCTTCCATGGAAACTGATTGTAATTGTTTACAATCCAGTATAGCCACATTAGGAATGGACCGGTTCTCAAAAAGGCCTTTGCCAGTCTTAATGTCTTCGCATGTCAGACTCGCGTCGATGATTTTCCCTTCCACCTCAACCTCTCTGGCCAAAATATACACATAATATTCCACAGTAAAAGCTTCATGCTGAGCAATCTCATTCGCTGCTTTGTAACTAGGTGCAGTTACACGCAGCTTGGATTGCTTCACTTGGTGAATAACGGTCCCAGGATATTTACGCGTCAGCTCTCTAGAGATCGAGAGCACATTCAAAATCTTATTTTTGCGCCGGAAATAGACAACCCAAGGCCCAGCCGAATATGGTTGATAAAACCGCGTTCGAGCAACGAGATCTTTAGGAGGCGTATCGCCTCCATCCGATTCATCCATGCGGGATAAAAATCAACCGCAACCAAATAAACAAAAACAAAAACAAAACAAAAATAACGTTAAAAAAAACAGAAAAAATATGTGAGAAAAAAAAAACTTAATTGATTAGTGGACTATTTTGTACACACCTCCCCTATTTGGTCGAAAGAATCACAACACCGGGAGAGAGACAAAGGCGAAGCGAAAAACAACCTTGAACTTAACAATCTTTGTTCGGTGATGCAAAAGGAATATGTGGATTATTGAATTCAAAATAAATAAAAATAACCACAAAAAAAATAAATAAAAAAAATATATATATAAAAATAAACCGAAGAAAAAAAAAAAAAATAAAGCGAAAAAATAAGTTGATCACCTTGGTCCGTAAACCTTAGTTTGGAAACCACTGGGAATTTAGGCAGAAAAACAACAACCACGTGATACACGAGGAATGGGGGAAACAATAGAGCGAATCGAATATACTTAACGAAACTACTGGCGTGCTTGGATGCTCTGGCTGCTGTTGTTGCTACTGTTCGTCGCACCCGTTGCCGCCGCCGCCGCCACCACCACCTTCGGTCTCGCTGTAGTGTGGTTGGTTTGGCTCAGAATTGGCGATGATTGATTCTGATGATGATGATGCTACGTTGAAAAGTACACCTGTAACCCTTGTTACAAGTGTCTCCTTCCTTCACGGCGATCACGAATATCGTTTTGTCCTCGGTGGGATGACTTGGGATATAAAAACCCACTAATTACACTATTAAGTGGGGAAAAAACTCCACCAGCTACAAAGCGATGCGGTAAACACAACCGGCTGCTGTAAGCGATCGGTAAGGAATGAAGCGATAGCCATTAAACCAGTCCGTCTCTAAAACTGCCAATATCAATTGACTGTTTAACTCTTCCATGGAACATAAGGGATTTTGCTAAGAATATCATCAGCAGAACAACTCGATATTATTCGATTTGGCTGCAGAGATACCTTTACGTATTCCCTCGGAATTCAAGAATTGCGTCGAGGATTGTTTCAGGATTTATTTCAGGAAGTACCTTGAATTTCTCCAATAGTTTTTCAGCGATATATTAAAACCTCAATTTACGAAGTATTTTATCACGTGAGCTCAATTTACGTATTTTTCACTAAATTGATTTTATACATTCAGTTGAAAATTTATGTATTGGAAAGATGAGTATCATGTAAAAAATCTTATTTGTTTTCAGCTTATGGTTGGTAGTGTAGATGTAGTTGTAGTCAGATGGGTTAAATCTATGCATTATTATTACATATCATTAGTCATATCTGCCATAAACTTCAGAAAACTCTGGAATATAGTCTCCAGATCTACAAGCGTGATCTATGAACCTTTGAAATCTTTGAATATGTAGAGAAGTTCAGAACAACATGTTGCTTCGATTTTATTGTTGTATTGATGTGCTGCATTTAAGAAATGTTCTGAGTCATCCAAGAACTTCTTGGAATATAGGTTTTAGATTCTATATTCGTAATAAGGTACATAGTGAACGATTATTGATGCAGTATTCGCTACTAATAATTCAGTAAAGTATGTTTCATTAAATCCTAAACGGATAAAAATCTGATTCCCACTACATGATTTCCAAGTCATGAAATTCACAACTTGATTAGGCCATGATATCAGGACGACAAATCATGGTTCCTGGAGTCAAATCATGATTCTTCATAAAACGTCAAGAGCGACAACACAAAGTGGTGCACTTTGCTTCCACTCATTCGCATCGATCACCCGTCATTCATCACGATAATTTGGTACTGTGGTAAAGAACGTGGCTCTCAATCGGAAGGTTCTTGATTCGAATCTTGCTACATCAAATTGTGTTTTTTTTGTTTTGATTTTATCGGGTTGACTGACATAAATATAAATAGATCCGAAATGGATGCGCGAATCATGATTTTCGAGCATTTGATGCATGAATTCAAACACTCAGCTGCAACATGTGTCGCGTTACGACAATTTGACTCATGATATCGTGAGTCCAAATCATGGTGTATTTTCATAAGATGAAAACACACTGGAATCATGATATCCGAGTGCATAATCATGATTTTGGATTCTAATTTCTACCCGTGTAATAGAGCTTCTTAAAAAAATTTGCAGACAATCACGGTCATCCGAGAACTTCCTGAAATATAGTTCTTCCATTTTACGAGCATAATTTGTTACTTGTTGAAGACACAGTCTACTTTGCGCTTTGATCGTGAGTGGTGGCATAAAGCGTTGCTGCGGTGGTTACGTTTTTAATCGCGGATTTTTCAATCTAGTATGCAGTGATTCAGCATATATTTCGAAAAAATGTGAATAAGGTTCAATTTTTGCAGATTTCGATTAAATTTGTATGTAATTTGTTAAAATGAATGAACGGTGACGAAGTGATGATTGAAAAGAAAAGATTCGTAATGGCCGAGGAGAAGCTATTGAGGAGGGTTTGTTGTAGTGACCCGTTGAAGGACGTGAAAGATTGCTTGTGTGAATGAATTAATCCTAGAAAATCGTAGTGAATACAAATGCTTACAAATTAAAAGTGATTGATGTGATTTGGAAAGAAAATGTTTGGATGGGCGAAAGAAGATTGCATTTTGAAAGTGAAAAATGTGAACGCGTGTGTGTGAGTGTAAGTAAAAAATAAGTGCTTGTGGTACAGCATTCACACACCACATAATCACTGATACCATACGAAGTTTCGCCGGGCTGCCAGTTTCTTTCAAAATTCAAAGCTAAGTATCTTTTTAATTTTTTATTATATTCATTTGTAGTGCATGCTAGACTAAGCAATGTATGATATAATTTATGAACATCAAATAATTACTTTAAAACTTTCAATGTTTATCAAACTCTATTGTAGATACCCCCATAGTATTGAATTTGTCCGAATGTAATTTAAATTGCTTTATGTGTTATTGTATCATCGTTTAGCAATATTCGGCAACACTGACTGCTACAATTAAACTGCAACATGTGACATTGTAGTGCAACATAATCAACATCAGTCTTGTCACATATGGCTGTATTCTTCCACCCTCCTCTCTCTTCCTCTGTTGAAACCATTATTATTGTTGCAGAGATAGCGGGAGACAAGCTGCTCGAGCATTTCGAGTTGATGATGTGTCAATGGGACAGCGAATGTTGCAGTGATTTGATATGGTAATCTAGAGTGATCAATGATTTTTTCCATTATTTGTATAGATTAGTATTCAAATAAGTATAATGACTGTTCCTTAGGAGTATTATATCTTCATCGCATTTGTATGAAAAAAAAAGATAGTAATAATTACGGTGATTTGGTTGGCAAAGGAGGGGAGGGTTATTCCATAATTAGTTCCTATGTGTGCATGCAGAAAATGAAAATCTAGCATTCCTTGGGACCTGTCGTTATACTTGTTGTAAAAAACTCGTACGGCATCATGGTCATTTCGATAAATAATGCTTGTTTTCCTATGAACTCCATTGCAAATCTGATTCTTGATGAATATATTGCAGCGCTTATTTAAATCCACAATCGGCGGTAACATGCAGATATTAGGCGCGCTTCAAACGCATCGTCAAAATTCAAGTAGAAGCTGGATTTTTTCCTTCATCAAGGACACGAAAGTTCCAAAATTGCTTATTACTAAACATTTGATGATTTTTATTGTCATTGCGACGTTATATCGACATTTTCAAATAATCGCATTCTGTAAAATTTCCTTGCAGAGAACAGTAATACTCATAAAAAACCGTTTCCTCTGGAACAAGCTCCCAAACAGCTTACAGTAAATTTGCATGTATATATTCAGTAGTTAAACCATGTTTGTTTTTATGAATCATCATTAAGTGCATGCTGATTATTGAAAATAACCATTGATTTCAGATATAAAGACCGAAGTGAAATGCAATGCGGATACGTTTTAAATAATTTGTTCTTTATTTTCCTTTGCGGACGCTTTTCATATAATATTGGGTTTTCAATTGATTCAATAATTCGACTTTAGCCCATTTTTTCCAGGTGATATGTGTGCCACATGCAGGTTTGTTGTGGTTGAGCTTAATGGTACTCCCCATATCTTGATATTCTATATCCCGTTTGGTTCCCATGGCTCTTCCGATGATTCTTTAAACTTTTACCACTACGATCATGATCAGATTGACTTCTTTCTATTATTTCTAAATTGAATGTTTCATACCAGACTTTTTCTATGGTTTTACTTATTTTCCTAGTTAGATTTAAAACAGATAAAATCACGATAATGCACCTTATTGTACGTATAATTTTATATAAATATTAGGAACGCATTTTTTTATTCATTTATATATTAATAAACTTTTTAATGGTCTTAACTTCTAGGAGCATCATGGAGCCTGCATATCGTAGATTCTAACTTAATTATTGCTTTTCATATTTCAGCTAGTCATTCGTCTGATAGCATCAGGGCAGCATTGAAGTTACAACAGGAGAAAAATGTTTATTGTTCGCGACGTTATTAAATGGTACATTTATAATCAACAATTATATTACTTATAATATCTTTCTTCAGGATAAGCTCATGGGCTAATAGATTACCAAACGAATACCATAATTTCTTTTTTTTTAAGTTTATGAAAAATGGACCATGTTAAATTTAAAAGTTGTCTATGATAAACATTCAACCGCAGGACGCTGGTTAGATGGACACCCATGATACTGGAGTTTCTACAATGTATCACGTTGATTAATGTTACATTTTATTGTGATTATATCATATAATATTGTGTTATATTATATTCTACTGTGTTATATCATATTGTTGTATAATCAACTCTCCTTTAGTCGATATCCCCTTAACTTAATTTGACGAATCAATCAAGCATGCTTTCAACTCATAATAAGTCGATACTTCCGAATTTCAGTATTAATCGATTGAGGGAGAACTGATTATATTGTATTACATTTTATTATATTATTTAATATCGTGCTATATTATATTGTATTATAATTTATTACTCTTTATTCTTCATTTTATTGTATCATGTTGTATCATATTACATCATATTGTTATAAATGAACCATATATTGGGAAGGGAGGGAGCATCAGGGCATCATTGAAGTTACAACTGGACAATGAAGTGGAGTGCCAATCGGAGTCAGGAGGAAAAATGTTAATCGTTCGCGACTAATACTTTTCTCTCCAACAGTTGTAAAAGATTTGACGCGCCCTTCTTCTAACAAACCATCCCGTGGAAAGCTCGACAAGTAATGCAAACTTCAATATTCAATCTGTAGGATCATACTGTTGGAAGGAGATTCTCTTCTTCCCGCGGGTTTCGCGTAAGTGTCTCTGCTTACGGGTCCGCCACCCCCCTTTTGGCCCTTCATACAATGGTATGTTGAATTCAGATCGGTAATGAAATTTGACTTTACTGTTGAGTGGAGCCGCAAGCAGAGCAAGACTCAAGCAAGGATGGTGGCTATCTACATACATACATACATACATAATTTGTTACTTGTTGAAGAACTTTGAATTTGGTACATGCTCATGTACATATGAAGAAACAATATACAACTGCTTATACATATATGTAGATCTCATGGCCTGTACTTCACGGAGTCCTAGTAGGACCAAGATCCTCGGTATGATTAAAATCGATACCGTAAAACGGGGTAACTTTGATAATGCGGATAACTTTGATAGTTTGAGACCCACAACATATCAAACGAAATAACGAAGTTTCTGTTAATCAGTTAAGCAAAACGAATGCAAAATTATTAGTATAACACTTCATGTCAATGCTGTTTTCAATGGATTCAAGTGAGATTGAGCATTTATATGCCAATATTGAAAAAATACAAGATTTTAGCATTTTTGCACCGCTTACAAACAATCTGTTCTACGATCACTATTTGATGAGGTCATAATGAATTTGTCACTTATCCTTGACAGCCTAGTTATAGTAGAACATGAATTCGGTCTCAAATCTCTTAGCGGAACCCATTTTTACAAACTGGGACCATTTTTGTACTCTGTAGTCACAAATTTCCATATAGCGTTAAACGCCTTGAGGTATGCAAAGCCCTATAAATGTTCAGAAGTTCATTCCATTTTGTTCGATTTATACTCCATTATCAAAGTTACCCCAAAACAGAAAACCGAATTTCGATTGTATGAAAAATAATATATCCATTCAGAATAAATCTTTTGGCAATCTATCAAGTGCAATCGATAGCTAGGATGTCAGTACTTGTTTTAAAAATATAAATTGTAATTCTTTGAAACAGCATGCACAAATATTGAAGTTTTCTTCGAAAAAACTATCAAAGTTACCCCGTTTTACGGTACTCTAATAACATATGTGCATGGTTAAAGGTCTGTATCATAATTAAAACCCATCAATACACAACTGGTAACTCTTATATTTCCTGAGGCCTATATAGGATGTTGCCCTTGAAAGACCAAGCACATCCGTACAAATCAATTCCATACTCCGTTTAGTTATATGCAGGGTTAAACGTCTATGCCATTTATAAAATCCATCAATTTACAACTGCCTAGGCTTGTCGATCTTTAAGCCTGTATTCCACTGAGTCCTTAGAATACCAGGAACATCGATACAATTCCCTTTTTACTTATATGAATGGCTAGGGGTTTGTGAGATATTGAAAACCATCAAGAGATTGCTTACACCAGTCGATTGGAGTTTTTTTTTTTTTGAAGTTTTTGGATGAACTAGAACCCTGCTGTACTCAGTAAGTTACCATAACGAGGATCTTAATGAAACAAACGGTTTTTCAATATACTACAATTTTCTAAAATTGCGAGATATTCGTCCACTTCGAAATGATGAAGGAGTCTTCATATACTCTTGTACCGCAAACTTCAAGGAATTCTTGGAAGATCTTAACACATTCTAGTCAGGCTAAAAACCAAATAAATCAATATAATGCTTAGGATACTGAAAAGCATAATTTCTTGGAAAAAAAAGTTTCTATCAATAAGACAATTTCGTTTTACAAACTTATTCAATTAGCGACCCAATTCAATTTATGAACCCAAAATCTAGTTCGTAAATTGAGGTTACAGTGTACCTCCAAACATGTTATAAGAAATCCTCCGAACATTAAATTCACTAAGAACTTTGAACAAATTTTATCAGATATTTCATAAAATCTTCTCTTAAGATTTTTGAAAAATCATTTAAAAAACTTTTCAAAATAATTTCAACAAATCACTTCTTGAACTTTTTCAGGAGTTCATGCAAAGAAAATACCCTTGAAGACTCATCTTTGTTGAAAAATTGCTCTAATTACATATATTATTCATTGATTTTACATGGATTTCCTTCCAAATTCGTTCAGAAATTACAACTTATTAATTGGAATAATAGTATAATGCCGGCAAATCTAAGGAATCACTCTAAGATGTATTTTATTTTAATAGATGAAAAATTTTAAATAGAAAATATTTTCAGAAACTTCTTATGACATTTCCTCAGATATTTCCAAAGATATACCCAAATTTTCTCTCGAAAAAATCTCGATAAAATGAAACCTGAGACTCAAAACAAAACATCACATCTTCAAGATTTTCTCCAAAAATTCTCTTTGAGATTTTCCCACCAATTACTCTAATTATTTGTCGTAAATTGTTCCAGTAACAACATTTGCTTAAAGGGTATCCACAGAAATATCACTATTATTTTTACAAGGATACAACGGAAACATTTTCAGTAGTACAATAACTTCTTACTCACATATGTAAAAATGTTATTGAGGTTATAATAACCTTTCAACTGTTCATCTAACGACATCCTTTGATTTTGTGAAAGCACTTTGCAAGGAAATTCTTGAGATATCTCGAAAATACATCTAATATTCTGATCTTTTAGGAGTCATGCTCACAATTTGTTATTGGTTTGACAAAATATTTCATTGATTTTTCTTGTATTTTTTATATTTTGAATTCTTGCTTTAATTACTACTCCGACTTTAGTACTTTTTAAATAAAACTCAGGGTACTTGGGCATTGGTTTTTAAATGGAATTCCTTAACGAAATTGGCAGAATAACTTCGATGAATAAACTTTTCGTCGGAGAATTTTTTGGAAATTTTCTCAAGAGTTCCTCCTTGAGCACCTCCAGCCAATTTTGAAGGGATTTTAACAGATAATCTAAAGAAATAGGTAAATAACTCATTTTTAGAGTTTCGGCATGCAATATTTTAAAATTGCGATGATTAATTATTTACCATAGCCGACGTTTCGGTCCGGCTTTTGTGCTATCTTCAGGGCCCAAAATGTATTGACACAAAATAGTATCAACATATTACAAACAGACAAAAATAATATTAGGCCACTACTCAATCGATACGGAAATACACAAGTTAAAAATATTTTGTTAATATAAAAAATGTTGGGTATAGAAGGGTCACACTGCCTGGTACACTTTGGGGAATTCCGTTTTGGTAAGTTTGGGAAAAATCTAACTAGTGCTTAACACGCGAGCAGGTCCGTGGATTATTTTCTCCTATTGAATAGCCATTACATGGTCCCATGTGAAGTAGTGTTAGTCAGTGAGGTTTGTGTAGTGTTTCTTGCGTCTGTGTGTGTGTTTAATATTGGATTTGGGTAGAAGCTCGTTTCCTCTCTGGAAATCGTTGTGAGTAGGTAGTTATAAGTAGCACTTTTGCCTTCAGTATCGCTACGACTGTTCACTGTCTTTGGAGTAGTGAATATGTGACACATTTCTAAAACCGGCAAAGCCTGTGGTTTGAAACAGCAATCGACTAATTTGTGGTTGTCTATGTCGAATCTGTGCTGTTGTGTTATGCAGCCCTCAGACGCTCAGACGGTTTGACCAACATTGACTCCGCCTCAAGTTAGTCAAACCGATTTATGTTGATACAACCGTTTGACCGACTGTCAAGGTTGGTTGCAGCAACACGATATTTGTTCGCATGTTTTTAGACTTGCCGAGAGTCTAGTGAATATGTGATTGTTATTTTTTTCGAATGCTGTGGCTGTGAGGAAGAATCTTTTAGCGATTTTTTTGGCAATAATCGCAGTAAGGAAGAAAAGAATTTTCAACATTTAAGTACCGAAAGAAATAAACATTCATGAGGAATTCCAGTTATAATTCGTACGAAATATTCAGGCAAAACTCTGAAATCATGAGGGGTCTCTTTCGTGAAATATTGTGATATAATATGGGAATGGCGATGGGATTTTTTTTAACATTCTATCCAGAATCTGTTAGTGGTTTCCTCTAGTTATTCTGCTTTGAAGTTTTTCCAGGAATCCATAAGTTAAACTGAGAATTCCACCAAAAGTTCTTCCTGGGATTCTACCACGAATTTTATCAAAAATTCCTCTAGAAATTTATCCTCAAATTCAAATAGAAATTCCTCCGGAAGCATTCTTCAGGCATACCTTCAGGTGGAATTTTTCCAAGGATTCCTTCAGAGGTTCCTCTACAAATTATTGTGGATTTCCTCCACTGATTTTTCAAAGATCTGTCCAAAAAATCCTCAAGGAATTTCTCCAGTAATTCTTCAGGGATAACTTCAAGACTGTCTCCTAGAATTCCTCCAGAGATTGTTGAAACATTTTTTTCATAGATTTCTTCAGAAATTTCTCTAGAAGTTAGTTCCAAAGACCCAAGAATCACATCACGTACTCTTTCAGATACTTCTCAAGGGATTTCTCAAGAAATTTATCACCAGAAATTCCCTCAAGGATTTAACCAGGACTTTTTCAAGGGCTTGCTCCTAGGACTCCTCCTTAAATTCCACAAGGAGTTAGTTCAGAAAATCCACCAGGAATTTCTTCAGCGATTCTTTCTAGTAATTTTTCAACAGATTTCTCCAGGGATCTATACAAATACTTCCCAAGGGATTTCTCCAGTTGTTCCTCCAATGCTTCCTTCAAGAATTCCACCAAAAAATCCTCCAAATATTTATTTAAGAATTCCTTCAGCGATACTTCAGGCATTTCTATACAAATACTACCCACATTTTATCCAAGGATTCATCAAGTTCCTCCAGAGATTCCACCAAGAACTCCTCCAAGGATTTCACCAGAAAGCCTTCAAAGATGCCAAGAGAAATACTGCAAAAGAATTCATTAAAGCTTTGTACACGGGATATCAGCAGGAATTCCTTTAGAGATTCCACTCGCAATTTTTTGAGAGGATATCCCAGGTTATCCTTCGGTATTCCTCTAGGGAGTGTTCCATAAATTCTATTATAAACTCCACCAGTGTTTCCTCCAAAGATTCTTCCTTGTATTTCTGAAGGGACCCTACGAGGCATTCGTCCTGGGATTTCTGCAAAAATTACTTCAATTAGCTAATATAAATTTCTCCGAGGATTCCTTAAGGAAATTATCCATCAATTCCGTTCAGAGGAAATACGATTTTTTCTAATGAATCTACCAGGAATTACCCTAGAGAATCTTTCAGAAACTCCTTCAGGGATTGCTTTAAAAGTTCTTCTAGATATATATATTAAGGAATCTATCCAAGAAATTCTCTGGGAACTTTTTCATTGATGCCCCCAGGTGATACTCTATTTGTAAGGATTTGTAAAGAAATTTCTTCATGGATTTTAATCAAAAATTAAAAAAAAAAATCTTCTAGGTCCACTTTAGAGGCATTCAGAGAAATTTGTTGTTTGATCCTCTGAGTAAATATCAGTTAACTCCCTGGATGAGTTTCTGATAATCCTGAAGCACAATCCTAGTAAAACCTTTGATGTATTTTATGGTTGAACTTCTGGCAATTTTTCTGGTGGTACTTATAGCAAAACTCTGGTGCTATTCCCAGTGTTAACTCTAGAAGAACTCCTTGTAACATTCTTTAAAAAACTTCCTTTGCGAAAAATTACAGGTGAAATAATTAGGGAAAATACTGTTGAAATATATGAAGGCATTACTAGTGGACAAGGATGGAGAAAAAAACGTCTCTAGCGACAAACAACACGGTATACGAACGATCTAAGGGGGCCGCCGCTCTTCCAGCAAGCATGATTTGAACACCTCACCACGCGCGCACTCTATCGACATATGGAGCATCCGATGCATTGTTTGTCGTGGGACAAAGAGTTTATCGGATGTTGTTACAAGTAGCGATCAACCTGAATCATGGCACATTCGTGCCATTATTTTTCACTAAAACAATGGCCGAATGATTTTAGAATCACAAACAATATATCTAAAGATAAAAATGGAACAATCCTCGGAATGATAAAACTCTGACTCGCGAACACTTAATCGCTAGTATACAGGGTGATTACTATATCCTGTCAGTAAATAAGTAATCATAGAAAAAAAAATGATTAAATGAATTTTAATTACCAGTGCATATCCAGTTTAGGACATCTATAACATTTGTCTTTGCTATACATGGATAACAAATTAATTTTTTTACCTCAATTTCCAGCCACAAGCATTGTTTCAGAAGCATTACAGTTAACACGCACGTTATTCAAAAGCATATTTTTAACCAAAAAATACATATTTTTTCGCTAAAATTTTCCATAATCAGTCTCATTCTAATCCCTAGTAAGTTTAAAAGATTGTGGTAACATGCTGTTTCAATCAGGCAATTTTTTCAGCGAAGTTTAGTCAAAAATACATATCTGTGGAAAACGTGCGTGCCAGGTGCAATGCCTTTAAAACAACACAAATGACTAAAAACTAAGGTAAATGAAAAAAGATTTTATCTTTACTTTGTCAAAACAAACTTTATTGATGTGCAAAACAGGATGTACACCGGAAATTAAAATTCATACACACATCTTTTATCTACGAACATTTACTTTACTGACAGGAATTAGTAATCACCCTGTACATGCAGAACGATGCATTAAGGCCCAAGTAAAAATGGTGCAAAAGTCAAAACTGAAAAAGCAGTTTTCTCTTTTTAAATAGACAAATCGAAGAAAATAAAAGTACACAGCTCTTTTATTTGCCAAATAAAAAGGCTGTGTGTTTTTATTTTTATCAATCTATTGTTTTTAAAGGAGAAAACTGCTTTTTCAGTTCTGACTTTTGAGTCATTTTTTCTTGCACCTTAATCGCAGAGCGTAGTTTGTTGTGATATCTTAACGACATAACCTTTTGTCGTTAAGATATCACGAGATATCACAAGATATCGTTATTGCTATGATCGAACGATAAAGAACAACCGCGATGCATCGTGGATTTTGTCATGACCACTAGATTTCCATCCTTGCTTTTTCGTTATTGGATCATTGGACTTCATCTGGGCGGCATCCACGACGGAACCTCTAGTGAAATTCCCAGAGGAACACCTAAAGGAATTCCTGTATTGCATCCCAGGAGGAACTTCTGATAGTCACTGGATGATATACTGGTGGATTCCAAAATTACAGGTAAAACTATTATAATAAATTTCTGGTAAAATCGCTGGAGAGTTTCCTGAAAGCCCCCAAGAATCCCTGGAGTTATTCCGCGAAAAATTCCTTGAAAAATCCGGAGGAATCCCTTGAGGATTTCCGGGATTGATTCCTTAAGAAAATTTGGGGGGAACCCTAGAGGGATTCTTGAAGGAACCTTTGAAGAATTCCTGATAGAATCCCTGACAGTACTTCTGATGGAATCCCAGAAGGATTTTATAATAAATTCTTATAAGTTTTTCAAATATTATCCATGAAAGAACTTCCGATGGAATCCCTGCAGAAACTCCCAATGAAATCTATTGAAGAACTCGTTTGGATGGAATACTTGGAAAAACTTGTGATGTAATCCCTGGAGTAATTCTTGACGGAATCATTAGAGAACCTCTTGATAGAATTCCTGTAGAAATTCCAGTGCTGTTAAATATAAGTTTGGAAAAATTAAAATGCTTATAGGACCCTCGCATGCGAGGGTCACATCAGCAAATATTGGCAATCGATAGTAATTCGGAAAAAGTCACCGGGAAAACCATTTTACGATGACCTTTTCCACTTACAGCGATGATATTAGTAATATTCAAATGTCAAAGTCACGTGAAATTCATGACATTTAGCAGCCCTGGTAGAATCTCTGATGGAACTTCTAATGTAAATCCTAGAGGAACTCCTGATAAAGTCCATAGAAGAACTCCTGATGGAATCCCTTGAGAACCCCTGATGAACTTTCAAAAAGGACTTCTGTTGTTTTCCCAGTAGGAATTCTTAATTGAATCCCTTTAGGAACTCCTGATAAAGTTCTTAGAAGAACTCCTGATGAAATCCCTTGGGAACTTCTATTGAAAAACCCAGGGGAACTCTTGATGGAATCTTAGAAGGAATTCCAGGTGGGATGTCTAAAGGAAATGCTAATGAAAACCTCGGAAGGAACTCTTTTTGAAATCCCCAGAAGAACTCCTGATGTAATTTTCTGAAGAGTTCCTGATGTTATCTTATTCTTTATTCTTTTTGAATTAATTCAACGGACTTATTGTAGTCTAATTGAATATAAACTTATAACTAAAACACAGCGATTTGAATACATATAACATCATTGATAATATACAAAATCAACAAATAACATAGAATAAAAAGACAAAATCCTTCAATTCAACTCATATGCAGATGGCAATAATTCACGATAACAAAACTACAACGTATCAGGCTTCCATGTGCATTGTCTTCTTCTAAACTCTCGGAACTTAATATTCCTTGGCTATGTAGATGATTCCATAGCAACAGTCTTATATTAGCGGTTCAAAACAATTTTGAAAGATATGTAGTCAAAAGTACTGGTATCAGCCCACTGTGGAACGAGCTTCTTCACTTGTTGGCATTCAGCATCACAGGCGCCCAAACATCGAGAAACCATCGTTTGCACTTCATGTTCAGAAGCGCTGCTATTGATGTTTGACAACAACAAAGCAAAGCTCTCATTTCGGTCTATTGTATTAGAAAACAGTTCCGAACGTTCTAATTCACTGGCTACGCATGAGGTTTCACTGCGAGGATTTGCTTCCCGTATCACGTCATCAAATTGCTGTGAAGAACTTGGCGTTGAATGATGTATCACAGCGTCCAAGGAGCGGGTTGAATTCGTGGCTAATACAGTCAATATGGAGTCAACTTTTGCCTTCAGCTCATCGACATCACGTTGGAGTGTGGAATTTGGCTCAACGTCTTCTGGGATGATCGATGCCTTTTTGTTTCGTTTAGCTCTCCAATGCACGAATTCAGTCAAACAACCATCGCACAACCATAAGCTGTTACGTTTAGGAGGTGACACAGCAGCAAGGTCAGTTTTGTTCAGCCCAACGCAATTTGCATGGAAAAGCGCAGTACACAGTCCGTTGCAATAGATGAAAGGCTCTTCCTTTGTTCGAGCTAAGCACTTCTTGCACTCCATGGCGGTTTCGTTGATCTAAAAATTAATTAATCTCTAGTAGTAACTTCTGATGTAATCCCTGGAGGATCCAGGTGAAATATCTGAAGATACTTCTCATCTCTAGAGCGAACTCCTGTTAAAATTTTTGAAAAATTTAATGATGATTCCTGAAGGAATTCCTGATGGAATCCGGAGGAACTCCTGATGGAACTCTTGTAGGAATTCCTAAAGATATTCTTGCAGGAACTTCAGATGAAATCCCTTGAAGAACTCCCTATGGTATCACTATAGGAACTCCTGATGAAATCCCTTGAGGAATTCCTGATAAGATTCCTGTTGGAACTCCTGATAGAAATCATGATAGAATTCGTAGGGGAACTCCTGATATAAACTCTGGAAGAACTCCTAATAAAATCTCGGAAGAAATGCTAGTTGGAATCTCTGAAGGAGCTCCTGATTAAATCCTTAGAAGAACTCTAATGGTAACCCTAAAGGTACTCCTGATAGCATCCCTATTGGAATTCCTGATAGAATCCCTGGAGGAACTCCTGATGGAATCCTTAGAGGAATATAAAGCTGCTGATGGAGGAATTCCTGATAGAGTCATTGAAAGCACTCCTCTAGATGAACTCCTCATGAAATTTCAGGAGGGATTCCTGATAAGTTTCCTGAAGAAACTCCGGCTAGAATCTATAGAAGAATTCTTTATGATATTCCTAGAAGAAGTATTGATAGAATTCCTCTAAGAACTCCTGATATGATCTCTAGAGAAACTCATGATAGAATCTCTTGCGGAATTCCGTGTTAATTCTCAGAAGACACTCTTGATGGAATCCCGTGAGGAACTCCTGATGAAATCCTTGGAGGAAATCCTAAATATATTGTTGAAGGAGCTTCTGGTGGAATCAATGGAGGAATTTCTGATTCAATTCATAGCATAATTAGTAATGGAATCCCTAGAGGAACCCTTGATAGAATCTCTGGAAGAATTCCAGGACCCATTGGAGAATTCCTTATGATATCACTAGAAGAAGTCCTGATGGAAGCCCTAAAGGTATTGCTGATAGTATCCCTATAGGAATTCCTGATGGAATCCTTGGAGGTACTTCTAATGGAATCCTTGAAAGAATATCTATAGATATTCTTGAAGGAACTCCTAATCATTGGAGGGACTTCTGATGAAATCCCTAGATGAACTCCTGATGGAATCCTTACAGGAGCTCCTAGTGAAATTCTTGGGGAACTCCTGAAGAAATCCTTGGAAGAATTTGTAAGAATATTCTTGAAGGAACTCTTGATGGAATCATTGGAGGAATTCCTGATGAAATCTCGAGAAGAACTCCTGATGGTATTCCTACCGACAGAGTACATGGAAAAATTACAGGTGAAATCTCTGAAACATCTCCTGATATAATCCCTGGAGAAACTTCTGATGAAATCTGAAATCCCTAGATGAGTTTTAGATGCAACCCCTGAAAAAAACTCCTGATCGAATCTCTGGAGGAATTCCTGATGAAATCCCTAGACAAACATCTTATGAAATCCCTAGAAGAACTCCTGATGGAATTCCTAGAGGAAGTTCCGTGGAATCCCTAGAGGGAGTCCTGATGATGATTCGTGAAATTTATGATTGAATATTTAGAAGTTCTCCTGATGGAATGCCTGCATGAAAAAGGCCTAAAGGCCTTCCTTAGCCAACCACACTCCAATGGCTCCACGGAGTCCGCGGCTACCAAGTAAAGCCGTTCTGAAGGTGTCTGGGTTCACCAGGATCTTTTGATGAAATGAAAATTTCCTTGACTTCACTGGGCATAGAGTATCATCATACCTGCCACACGATATACGAATGCGAAAATGGCAACTTTGGTGAAGAAAGCTAAGCTGAGAAGCAGGCTCTGCCCCAGTGAGGACGTAACACCAAGAAGAAGAAGAACTCCTGATTCTCAGAGAAATCACTGATGGAATCCCTGTAGGAACTCCCGATGAAATCCCATGAGGAATTCCAGGTGAACTTTCGGAAGGAATATATAAAGAAATTCTTACATAAATTTCTTGTTATATTACTGGACAAAATCTTGAAATTTATGGAATCATGAAGGATATATGATAGAATTCCTAAAGATATTCCAAGAGGATCACCTGGAGAAATTCCTGGTCAAATTCCTGATGGAATCCCTGTAGTACAAATCCTGGTACAATCCCTGGATGGATTTTTTGTTTAATTTTTGATAGAATCACAGGTAAAACTGCTCACGGGTTCTCTGAAGATATTTTTGGGAAAATTGGTTGAGGAATAATTAAAGAATCCCTGGTGAATTTGCTAAAGAAAATGGTTAGAGATTGTTGGAAACTATAGTGAAATATATAGAAACAACTCAACATCGCGCATTTGATAGATCACTATGGCACCGACGCTGCGTAAATTCACGCATTTTGACTTTCCACCCATCTGCATCGACAGTTCATGGGACGTTAGGGTGGGGCTTATTTCCAAAAATCTTCCGTAGTCAGGATTTACAAAGTGGAAAATGATCATCGGTCCCAAAATAACATCCTGTGAAAAAATGAGAATTTTTGGTGAAGGTTTAGAGGTGGCGCAAAGGGCGTAAGTGCAGTTTTCCCATTTTAGTGAACTCTGAAAAATTTAGGTATGCTTTTCAGCTTGTTTTGGTGATTTTAGGACCCTTAAGGGCAAAAAATCACCTCAAAATTGCGATATCTCCACTCCTTTAGATGATATTTGACGAAATATATTTTATGCATGGGATTTTTGGCCCTTGAATAGGTTACGCTGACTGATTACTATGGACCCAAATAAGCATATCAATAGCTGGGGAGGATTCGTATGCTAGAAGAATGGAACAAAGAGCAAAGAAGAATGAGAGAAAGAACAAAGAACACAGAAAAATGTATGGTGGAGTGGGTTAAACAGGTGGGAGGGTGTAACTGATGATATTATATTAGAATCAATTACGGAACTGTGAAAATATCTCGGTTGGATGTATGAGATGAGATTATATGCAAGTTTAACACTAATTTAGTATTTTAGAATGTCCGTTTGATATAACTCCTGCAATTGCTTCTGTAATCTGAAAGAAATAACAGAGGAGGCTGAAATCCATACAGGCTCAAAATTCGTACACTTCATACAAATAGAAGGAGTTTTTTATGAAGTGGAATGGCTCAGATTCATTTCTTAGGTGTTCGGATTTGGATCCCGCACAGTATATCCTTATTAGGTAAATCCATAAACGATTTCCGCTTTCAAGCAATAACCCTTCCTCTTAGAATTTCTGAATGAATGAATGAATTGTCTTTATTAACGAGACTTTCAGCCCTAGGAATTTCTGGATTAGGATGCCATTTCAGCAATTATTTGCGTTTGGGCTTCCAATACATCACTTTCGCCACAACACCTTCAACACAACTCCAGACAAACGAAAATGCAGTTGAAGTTCAATACAGTGTTCTACATCTGTATTTGAAATCGATGTATATAAGTGCACGAACTTCTAAAGGGTGCAAGAGATAAAGCACTTCAGGTTGAAAACCTTTTGAATAAAACCAAAATAAAGTCTTCACAGTTCTGAAACATTTTTTTTTTAGGAATTGCGACAGAGCTACATGAAGGAATTTTCACAGGATGTCCTAAGTATATATAAATAATTATATAAATTAGTTATGAACTTAATAGATACTGCGTGAGGCTGAATTTCCAGGATGTATAATTTTCTACGTTCGCTTTCGATAAATGCTATCATCAAAAAAAACATAATCAAACGATTATTGAACTAAAGCAGTAAAGTGGATATGCATTGATCTACCATGAAAATAGTGATGAAAATTCGCATGGAGTTGAGGACATTTTAGCCGTTACTGCAATGTTTCCATAAGGAGTAATCTAAAATCGTATGCATGGGTCGAAAACTAGAGATGGTTCAAAAATTGGTGCTCTTCCGCTACTTGAAGAAAAATTGATCAAAATATTTCTGAACTAGATAATAATAAAAAGAAGTCAATATAATCATCGTTTTCTACTGGAACTTTTATCCATTGCGTAAAATCGAGATTTTTTCAAGATTCCTCAGTTACACTCAAGATATCACTAGTTTCACCTTCCCACCTGTTTAACCCACCCCGCCTTACATTTTTCTGTGTTCTTCGTTCTCATTCTTCTTTGCTCTTTATTTCATTCTACTAGCATAGGAATTCTCCCCAGCTATTAATATGCTTATTCGGGTTCATAGTAATCAGCCAGCGTATCCTGTTCAAGGGCCAAAAATCGCAAGCATAAAATATATTTCGTCAAATATCATCTAAAGGAGTGGAGATATCGCAATTTTGAAGTGATTTTTTGCCCTCAAGGGTCCTAAAATCACCAAAACAAGCTGAAAAGCATACCTAAATTTTTCAGAGTTCACTAAAATGGGAAAACTGCACTTGCGCCACCTCTAAACCTTCACCAAAAATTCTCATTTTTTCACAGGATGTTATTTTGGGACCGATGAACATTTTCCACTTTGTAAATCCTGACTACGGAAGATTTTTGGAAATAAGCCCCACCCTAATGGGACGTCGAAGCTTCAATTTGACATGATGACGTCGATGTTCGTGCAACATCCCTACAGACGGTACGATCGGTTCGTCAAATATTTGGCGCCGTCCACCGGTGGTTTGAGCAAAATCAAACTCCTTTGATTTTGGCCGACCGATTTGTCCATATAAACCTACATTTCCTTTGGGCCACCTTTAAATCACCACCTAGAAAGCTGAAAATTTCACAGAACACTATTTTTATGGTAAGGATGGTAAGGAGCATATGGGATACCGGATGTTCAAACATTTTTAAAATTTGAATCGCCCTAATGAGCATCAACATGAGGGGCGGAGTCAATGTTGGTCAAACCGTCTGAGCGTCTGTGGGGTGCATTATGAAACGCGATGTTCTTCTTCTTCTTGGCATTAACGTCCCCACTAGGACAGAGCCAGCTACTCAGCGTAATGTTCTAAGAGAACTTTCCTCTATGCCCAGGGAAGTCAAGAAAATTTCCATTACGAAAGATCCTCCACCGACCGGGAATCGAAACCAGACACCTTCAGCATGGCTTCGCTTTGTAGCCACGGACTCTAACCACTCGGCTAAGGAAGACGATGCACAGTGGCCCAAAGCTGGCCAAAAGTCAAAAAAATTAAGTTTGCAAATTCCTTCTCGAATATTTTTTCTTGATTTCTTCAGTATTGAATAACAATTTCCCAAAGTTTCAGATCAATCGGTGTATATTTCGATTTTTCACAGCATGTGACCTGGAGAGATGTTAGCTGAAATTGACCCTCTTGAATTCTTCAAATTTCGTGAAGGTTGTTCTATAGAAATTGCAGTTTCTGTACTAAATCATGACCAAACCTTTCTCAACCGGTCTCATTCGAAAAAATATACCTTAAGCTTTGTTTCGAAGATATTTTAAACCATATTTGACATGTTTACCATTTGAGAATGTCAAGAAGTGTATAACATAGAGCTCCTTCATATATAAGGCATTTTTTCAAAGGTAGTGCAAGATATCTGGGAAACGCTCTGAAATGATCATTTACCCCTCAATGTGTGGCAAATATTCCATAGTATTCGATGTACTATGGCTTCACTTGCGCTTTTTTGCGCCAAGATAGGAAAAAATATTTTTTATTTACACTACGAATCAGCCCATTAGAACATCATACTTGATATAAATATCGCATTTTTTACCTTTATAAGCTCCCGAATAGATTCAAAAACCACCTCGAGCTTGCCCACGATATTTAACTTCAAATTGGCATCAAAAGAATGACGTTTCATTTGATTCTGATCTGGATACGGATTTCATTGATTGAATTACAAAAATGTGCTATTTTAAACAAATTCTGTCAAATGTACCGAAAATATCGATTTTCTGTTTCAGCGACTATTTCTATCAAATTACCTCTAAAAATCATGTTTTGTCAAATAATTTGCATTTTTGAACGTTTTGAGTGAGAATTGTACTTTTGGCCAGCATTTGTATAGGATGCGGCCACTGTGCGATGTATGGTGATGTACTTAAGCTGCCCGTTCCGACGGGTGCTAAGAATTAATGTGAAAAGTCGTTTTTGCAATTCCAATATTACAATGGCCTACTTTTCCTGTCAAAAGAATCAGTACTGAAAAGTGCTACATTTCAGCACTCTTATAGGTGCTGAAAAGTAGCACTTTTCAGTACTATTTCCGAAAGTCTGAGTCTCTTCAAACGCCATCGTTACGTTGGGTGGTCCGGATGCGACTCAGGAGATTTATATTTGTAAGCGGAACATTTAGCGGGCGAAGAAGAAGCAGAGTCAGCTTTTTGACTTATAAGTAAACCCGATGTTTTATGCTACAGTTTGCGCAGTTTGGCACATTAATAGCAACAAAATAATTGGAAATTAGTCGTGGCAACTCACCTGGTCTGTCGTTCCATGAGAATTTCGATCAGTATACCGTTTTGACTCATATTCCGAACACTTAAGGCCAACAGTGACTTCAAATGCATCTCATGGGCATAAATTAGACGGTATTTGAGAAAATTTCAATTTCTTCACAAAGTCTGACTGTTAGCTGTTGAGTGTTACAAAGTCTGACTGTTAGCCGATAAAAATGTTCACTTGAACTTGTTTCGTAATGTTATTATGCTTGCTGAAAAAATCATACTTTTACAACTTGTTGCATAAATAAATATTAATTATGCGATTAATATCACACTCGCAAAAAACGGTGGTTCAAATCGTTTGAGTGACGAGTTTCCTCGCATAAAACTCTATTAGTGCATTTTGTTTCGTTCCGTATACACGTACAATGGTATACGAATCATTCCCCAGCAGTTGTCAAATCAACTTTGTTATTATCAATTAAATCACATAAGATTACAGATTTATTGGCAATAAAATCTATACAGTCGCATTGTATGCACATATATCGCCTCCACTTTTGTACGCATAAGACCTTTTGACGACATCTTCTTCTTCTTATTCTTCTTCTTCTTCTTCCTCTTTTTCTTATTCTTCTTCTTCCTCTTCTTCTTCTTCTTCTTCTTCTTTCTGGCGTTACGTCCTAACTGGGACAAAGCCTGCTTCTCAGCTTAGTGTTCTGCAGAGACGAACCAGCTCAGGGCTAAAAGTCTCTATAATAAAGCAAAAAAATAAAGCTTAGTGTTCTTATGAGCACTTTCACAGTTATTAACTGAGAGCTTTCTTTGCCAATTGACCATTTTTTTGCATTCGTATATTGTGTGGCAGGTACGAAGATACGCTATGCCCTGGGAATCGAGAAAATTTTCTTTACGAAAAGATCCTCGACCAGCGGGGTTCGAACCCACGACCCTCAGCATGGTCATGCTGAATAGCTACGCGTTTACCGCTACGGCTATCTGGGCCAGTTTTGGCGACAGCTTATATGGAACCTCGACACATGAAAGCATCGCATAACTTGAAAGGTGATTTCGTAGTACGTACACTGGCCCTTCCCCGAAGAAATACCGTAAGGTGGTTCCTGTGAGATGAGGGTCTTAGGCCAAAGGTAATATCGGTGCACACTATACACCACCTGAGCAGTTCATCGAGAATTGTTCATGTGCAGTGCATACGTTGGTTTTAGTGGGTCGTCATTGGTGCGGCATCCCCACAACTCCCTGAGTTACCTTCTCAGGCGTCTGATTGCAGATTTCCCCCTTTTTAAAATAAAAACAGTTATTAACTGAGAGCGTTCTTTGCCAAAGTTGCTATTTTCGCATTCATATACCATGTGGCAGATACGATGATAATTTTTGCCCAGGGAAGCCAACAAAAATTCCATTACGAAAAAGTTTTGGACCGACCGGGAATCGAACATAGATACCATTAGCAAGGTTTTGATTTATAGCCAGTTTTGCTTTATAGTATAACCACTCGGCTGTGGAAGCCCCTTATTTGCTTACGTCTCGGAAATTAACTGTGGAAATGTTCTAAAAGCACTGAGTTGAGAAGCAGGCTCTGTCTCAATCGATATGTTTTGCCAAGAAGAAAAATATTGGTGTATCAATTACCTAGTTCATGCTATCAGTAATAAACTGTTCGATTTTATTTAATCAACTTTCACAAATTTCAGAAATTTGTTTGTGACATTCTTCATCAAATATGCATGCAAACCCGTAACATATGAAAGTTATCAATTTTGGTAGAATGAAGGAGATGTGCAGCTTCTGTACCAAAGCTCTGACGTTATCCTCAAATGTTAATTAAATGTATGCCATCGCTTCGGTTCATCGAGCCTGGATAGCCATAACTAAGACCGCATCACATGTCAACATCGCTCGCAGGACATGGAACTCGATTCAAACGACGACCAGTGCAGTCAAACAATCAAACATCAGATACACTAAAACCTCCATTTATGATGCCTTTATTCACCTGATTCCATTTACGTAATATTACTTAAATGGAATATGTGTTTTAAATATTTTATTAATTTTGCTTCAATTTTCCGTGCATAACCAAAAGAACATCTTGAAGAAAACTGTATCCTTCATGATTATCTAAGACCAAACCAACTTTGTGAACGCTGTCACATCCAAAGACAAGATTTTTGTAATGTGTGCTTTTTCTTATTACTTTTTATCTTCTTCCCTTGCTTTGCATCGAAATGTATTAACTATCTAGCGAACGTAAATCGTGTGTTCGCTAAATTTTACTTAATTTTTTTTAGTGAAATTTGGCATCAATTTATTTATTTAATCCGATTGCAAATTAAAAGTAATGCTTAGTTTTTCGGTTAACGTCTCATTTGATACCTTCTATTAAATTTTATGCAAACTGAAATTCGACGACGAGAATTAAATTTACGTAACATTTCGTAAATAGATGCTTCAATGTACCTACAGTTGATGGGTTCATCCCCAATACATCCGTACTTACCGACAACGCTCAGCGTAACGAAATAGCTGCGCACCGGTTGCGTCGAAATCTGGCACTCGTAGATACCGGCATCCCGCTTCTGGGCCCATTTGATCTGTAGCGTCCAGTCGTCGGTATTTTTATGATGCGTCGCCTGGAAGCGCTGGTCCGAGGTGTAAGTGTAACTCCCGACGGTCAGGATGTGGATGTCGCGATGCCGTATCCAGGAAACCTATGGTCGAACGAGAAACAGAGCGAGAGATAGAATGTTGAACGTGGGATGCTGATGGGAATCAAACTGTCGTCGGTGGAAAATAGGGTTTCGATTTTTTGGCTAGTGGAGGCAGGAGTAGCAACTTGTTGTGGTTTGTATATTTTGCAACAGAAAATGGAAAATACCGTTATTCGCATTCCCGCTCCTAGACGTCATCCGGGGTATACCGTTTTTTAGCAATGCTGTTACCGAAAATATTTCCCATATGAGGCTGAAATAAAAAAAGGCAAATAATTGGAACGACGGGCAGAACTTCATTGCAAAGCCAACCAACGAGATCGCTTGTTAGTTGTTCTAGTGGAATATATTTTCGGATGATTTTTTTTCTCTACATTCTACTTTGCTTTGTGCCGGTCAGATGTTGACAAGATACGATGAGTGTTTTGTGAAATCATTTTTCATATCGCCAATCAGGTCGAAAACGTTTTTAAGGTTGTTGACAATGGCAATTTACGTTATTTACGTGAATTTTGATCACAATACATTATAAATAACCTTTTGCATTTTTTTTTCTACGCGATAAACTGTTTTTCATTTCACATCTGTTAAAATTTGGCAGAATCTCCGGCCTAAATACTTTTTTGAGTGGTGAATCAATCCTACATCTACATCTGAGAATCCGCAAGCTGCAGTCGTTTCTTCGTAGATCCGAATAAACATCGGCCAGTCTTCCGGGCTACCGTATTGTGGAATGTGAAGAATTCAAAGCAAAAAGCATTGATGATCGCCTGAAAATAGTACGACAGAACAACTTGTGCCGTACCTGCTTAAATTTCCACCAGAAGTGGCCCTGTCGAACATGGAATGGCTGTAACATCGAAGGCTGTCGCGAAAAACATCACTCCCTGCTACATTCACCAATTTCTTCTAACTGTGTACACCTTTCGACAAACCACAACTATATATTGGACGATGACTGTGTTCGTTATCCATATTTTCGCATACTCCCAGTGGTTGTATCCATGGACAATAAGCGACTGAACTCGTTGATATTTGCGTTCATTGATGAAGGATCCTCATCTACACTTTTGGACCGATCTGTGGCAGAACAACTGGGATTAGAAGGACCAACAGAGCCTGTGAAGTTGCAATGGACGGCCAACGTCTCTCGACAAGAATCGAAATCGAAAAGGGTGAACTTACAAATTTCGGCGGCTGGAAATACTAGTACATTCCAGATCAATGGAGCTCATACGGTTGAGCAGCTTCTATTGCCGAAGCAATCAGTCCCATATAGCGCATTAGTAAAGCAATATCCACATTTGGGCGGATTACCCATCGCTGATTATGAGCAGGCCGAGCCGAAAATGTTGATTGGACTTGATAACCTTAGTCTGTGCGTACCCCTTAAAATACGCGAAGGGCGTTATAACGAACCTATTGCTGCGAAATGTAGGCTAGGCTGGGCGATTTATGGGTTCAGAACTGGTGCACCGATGCCTACGGTGTCGATTAATTTCCATGTACCAGCCGCCCAAGACGCAGACCACGAATTGAATGAGCAACTGAATGACTTCTTCTCATTGGATAAATTGGGGTCTACATCTACGTTCGAGATACCTGAGTCCGAAGCTGTTAAAAGAGCTAGAAAGTTGTTGCAGGAAACGACGCGTAGAGTTTCCACTAGATTCGAAACCGGTTTATTATGGAAATCTGACACCATTGAGTTTCCTGATAGTTTTCCGATGGCAAGCAAACGCCTTGAATTGTTAGAGAGAAAGTTGTCTAGAAATTCATCTCTTCAAGGTCAAGTTCATCAGAAAATAGCGGAGTATGTGGCGAAAGGATACTGTCATCGGGCTAGTCTTGAGGAACTGAACTCGTCGGACAGTAAGCGTGTATGGTATCTCCCGTTGTGCGTTGTTGTAAACCCAAAAAAGCCAAATAAGGTTCGTGTTGTGTGGGACGCTGCGGCAAAAGTAAACGGTGTATCGTTCAATTCCGCGTTGCTAAAAGGCCCAGACCTATTGACGAGCCTTACCTCTATTCTATACCATTTTCGTGAATACAGAATTGCCGTGACCGGGGACATTGAAGAAATGTTTCTCCGAATTCTCATCCGACCAGAAGACAGTAGTTCGCAACGGTTTCTATGGAGGGAGAATCCTGGCGACAATCCTTCGGTATACATTATCGACGTGGCGACCTTTGGGTCGACTTGTTCCCCAAGCTCGGCGCAATTTGTTAAAAATGCGAATGCAAAAGACTATCAAGAGAAATTTCCCCGGGCTTCCTCAGCAATCATCAAATATCATTACGTAGATGATTACCTTGATAGTTTTGATACGGTAGAAGAAGCCATCGAGGTAGTTAAGCAGGTGAAGTCAATTCACTCCGAGGGAGGTTTCAACCTGCGCCATTTTTTGTCCAACTCCAATGATGTTGTATTGGCAGTCAGCGAAGCAATTGGCAATGATAGCGACGAAGATACTAAGCAATTCAACATAGTACGAGATGAGAAGATAGAATCCGTACTAGGAATGAAGTGGAATCCATCCAGAGATGTATTTGTCTACACGTTATCGCTTCGTGACGATCTAATCGTCATTATAAATCCCTCACACACTCCTAGTAAGCGAGAAATGCTCAAGCTCGTCATGAGCCTCTTCGACCCTCTAGGTTTCTTGGCATTTTACCTGATACACGGGAGAATTTTAATTCAAGATGTTTGGGCTACTGGCGTTGATTGGGACACACCAGTAAACAGTGAATTAGCTCAAAGATGGTGGCAATGGATCAGCTTCTTGCCATCGCTCAACAAGGTGCAAATCCCCCGCTGCTATTTTCATGGTTATATGGATAATTCAAAGCAGCTTCACGTTTTAGTGGATGCGAGCGATGCTGCGTATGCTTGTGTCGCCTACCTGCGCGCAGTTGGAACAGCAGGAGTGGAGTTGGCAATTGTGGGCGCGAAAAGTAAGGTAGCGCCTCTCAAAGTTCTGTCTGTCCCTCGCTTAGAATTGATGGCAGCGGTAATCGGTGCTCGGATGGTAGAATCTGTCGTTACTTCTCATTCATACACCATAACCGACGTATTCCTCTGGTCTGACTCATCAACAGTTCTTGCCTGGATCAATTCGGATTACCGAAAGTACCATAAATTCGTAGGAGTCAGGATTGGAGAAATTCTTGCGTTGACAAAAATAAATCAATGGAGATGGTTGCCCACCAAACAAAACCCAGCTGATGAGGCAACCAAGTGGGGAGATGGACCCGAATTCAGTTCCAATAGTCGATGGTTTCGTGGGCCGCCTTTTCTCTACCAAACAGAATCTGAATGGCTCGAAAGTCGGATATCGTCTTCTACTGAAGAGGAATCAATAAATGGTCGCCATACCGTCCATCAGAACAGCCACCAAGCAATCCCCACATCAATAATAGACTTTTCGCGTTTTCATAAATGGGAACGATTGCTTAGAACGCAAGCTTACGTAATACGGTTCGTCAACAATGTTGGTAGTCGCAGAAATGGGAAACATGTTGAAAAGGGAACACTAACGCAGAATGAGTTAAAACACGCCGAACGACAGCTTTGGAAACAGGCTCAAGCAGAATTTTACTATCAGGAGCGAGGTGTACTGCTGGAAACCCAAGGGAGTCCGGCCGCTCGTCATAATGTGGTACATAAAGCAAGTCCAATCTACAAGTTGTGGCCATACATTGACGAAGACGGCGTAATGCGAATGCGAGGAAGAATAGGAGCAGCATGGTACGCTACACCCGATGCCAAGTATCCAGTTATACTTCCAAAAACCCATCCTATTTCTTCACTACTGGTAGATTGGTATCACCGACGTTATAATCATGCCAATCATGAGACGGTGGTGAATGAAATGAGACAACGCTACGAAATACCAACGCTACGAGTGCTAGTGAAACAAACTTCAAAAAGTTGCTTCAAGTGTCGAATAGCAAATGCGACTCCTTGTCCACCACCAAAGGCACCACTTCCAGAACAACGTTTAACACCCTTTGTGAGACCATTCACATTTGTCGGTTTGGATTATTTCGGTCCTTTAATAGTCAAAGTCGGTCGCTCTGAAGTCAAACGATGGGTGGCTCTATTCACGTGCCTCACGGTGCGTGCTGTACATCTCGAGGTAGTACATAGTCTATCCAGCGAATCATGTGTGATGGCTGTTCGACGCTTCATTGCCCGCCGCGGTACACCGGCGGAGTTTTTCAGCGACAACGGGACGAGCTTTGTAGGTGCAAATAAACAGTTACAGCGAGAAATAGCGTCAAGAAATGAAGTTCTTTCCAGCACTTTCACAAATACCAACACAAAATGGCATTTCAATCCGCCCGGTGCCCCCCATATGGGCGGAGCATGGGAGCGATTAGTTCGCTCTGTCAAAAGTGCCATTGGAATGATTATCGACACACCTCGTCGTCCAACAGATGAAGTGCTGGAAACGATCCTATTGGACGCCGAAGCTATGATAAATTCTCGGCCTCTTACCTACATACCTCTGGACACTGCAGACGAAGAATCTTTGACTCCTAACCATTTCCTTTTGGGGAATTCTTCTGGCGTTAAACAACCGATGATGGAAATGAAGGAGTATCGAACTAATCTGCGAAGCTGTTGGGCACTAGCTCAACATATCACCGATACTATTTGGAAGCGATGGATAAAAGAATATTTACCCGTTATAACCCGTCGTTGCAAATGGTTCGAAGAAGTCCGGGATATCCAGGAAGGCGATTTAGTGCTAATGATTGGAACAGCGATGAGGAACCAATATATAAGGGGCCGCGTGGAAAAGGTGTTTATCGGACGAGATGGTCGAGTGCGTCAGGCTTTGGTGCGGACCGCTACTGGAGTATATAGGAGACCTGTCGCTAAGCTTGCACTACTCGACGTTGAAGTATCTGGTAAACGTGGTCCAGACACATAGACCCGCCTATTCTTGACCATCCTTTACGGGTGGGGGGATGTTACGTCGCATAGCAAGCCCCTCGACTGGTCACACTGTCCGAATCGTGTGAGTGATCAGCAGAGCCCGATGACATTGTACAGTATAGAAGGAGAACACAAAAAAGGAAGAACTATATGTCAGATGATAATGATTTGCAAAAGTAAAGGTTGAAGTGAATTGAGAAGAATTGATGCTAGAATTGATTTATTATAATTATTGAAGTGCCTATTGATTACATATTATTATTAACAGATAAATACGATTCGTATTCGGTAAGATAATTTAATTGAACTTTTCTTTGTTGCATAATTAACGTGGCCATGAACTATATTTAGAGTTAGCAAGTTGCAAACATTTGCCCACATTGGATTTAGCTTTTTCGAAGATTACTAGGAGATATAAGCCCAAGAGTAAGTCAGATAGTTAGTATCCCTAAAATTAATAATAATTGAAATTAATTAACTAAACTGAATTCAATTTAACTAGGCAAAATCTAATTGCCATAAGGATCGTGCCGTACGCAACGGAGAAGTGTATCACCTAACCTGTTTTTCGCGGTAGAACACCAAAATTGTAAGCACAATATAAATGTAACTTACTTGAATGTAACCACTAATATAATCAAAATATATTGCAGCTTAAAGCGGTTAACTTCCAAGACTGAGTTTCGCTAAAAAGATTGGTGATCTTCTGAACACAATCCCTACAAATGATTGACGACGCCTTCCAAAACGCCTTCCGCTAATTGTTATCCGAGCTTCAAATGCTCGACATCTGGAGCAAATAGTAATTCGAGAGGCTATCTTCTGATATAAAACTCAATAAAAACAGATATTTGGATTGTGTTAGACATCAACGTCTTCTAGAACAAAATCAGTTATGAGTTAACGAATTGGCATATAAAGGATGAGAACTTTCAAAATGACCACCGCGACACCTATTTTGAACACTTAAATATAACTTCGCACCCTTGCGTTTTAGGAATCTAAGGTCAAAAAACTGGAAATCTTATACTGAAATAGTATGAGCCACATTCATACTCTCATTAATTAAACCTTCAAATGAACTTGGCCGTTGATATCGCATATGATCGTTGATGATTTTACATCCTGCAGGGCGGTGCAAATCGATTGTCCTCGTTCCGAACGGAGCAATCGATAGTGAACCACCTGTAGATTCGCTTGTGCGGGCGATGATCAGTTTGAAGGTTTCCAATTTTTTTTTGCGATGATACCGTGGTGAATCGAAATCCGGACAGTACCAATATCCGGACACTCTGGTTATATTAGTCAATTAGAGTTAAATTAAATGGCAATATGTTTGGTTTTTATTCACTCCGTTGATTATTAACAATGCTTGTAACTTTACATTTATTTTTAATCTAGTAACCATCGTCAAATAATTAATAAAAATAAAAACAAATAATTTGTTCGTGTAGAACGTCATTTCGCCTCGGTCTGACTCCAACTCAAGGTTTTACGAGCGATGACCGCGCGAACATCGTTTGATTGAAAGAAAAGTTTGTGAACTGTATTTTATAGCAAGTTTTAACCATAAGTGTTTAAGAAAAGATATTTCAAAAGTTTGGTGACTCCTTTGTGTGTGAATACGTCAAAAATACATATTTATCGGTGCTTTTAGAGACTGTCCGGAATTACGAGCCAGTGTTTAAAAATCCGGACATCTTCTAAAAGACCCTGGGTTAATTAGTGTAGGTGAGTTTTATGCAAGAAAAAATAAGAGAAAACTTGAAAAATAACTATTTGAAGCTTTGTGAGTATTCAAAATTTAACTCGATGTGAAATAAATAGTGTTAACTTTCATAATAACAGTTCGAGCCGCACCGAGTGCAGTTCAAGTCACACGCTCCTCGGCCCAGGTAATCAAACCACTAATATTACAAACGTGCTATTCTTTTTGGCATTATAGGGCAAACACAGACATCAAGCTTTTTAAATATCTATATTTTATTGTGTATTGATATGATGTTCATTAAAATTAAACGAATATTATGTGCTATTACACAGATGTCCGGATTTTGATTCATAAGTGTCCGGATTTGAAGACATCGTTTGCATCAGTTGTCCGGATTTAAGGACAAGACATGCTCAAGTATTTGAATGGTTTTCATGTTGAAATCATGATTTTTACCAAAAAGCTTAACAGTAGCGTGAAGATCTTGAGTGAAACACGGTTTGAATCAATTTTACATTAAAAGTATTCTAAAACAACACCTTGATATTAGCGTTTGAACATTTGTGTCGATTTAAGCGTCCGGGTATTGATGCACCACGGTAGTTGGAACCATCGTAATAGCAGCCGGTACAGTACCTTCAGCAGACCGGTACACCTCTGCTTCAGTTTGTCCGTGTAAGCGCGAAAGATCCTCTTGTCATCAAAGGTGATGCCAAGGTAGTCCACCTCGTTGGTCCACTCGACGGGGTAGCCGTTCACCCGAATGACACAGTCGGGTGGAGATTGAGCTTTCGCGATGACCAGTGCCTGAAGAGAATGGCCCGACTCTTCGCCTCGGTCATCTTGAGTCCGCCAGGTACGTCGTGACTCCTTGGCCTTGATTCCGCTGTCATCGGCATACAGAGCGAGGCTGCATCCAGCGGGGAGCTGTGGTACGTCCGAGGTGTACATCTTGAAAAGAATCGGACCGCGCAAGGTACATTAAGCGGTTGGCGAAGCTTCTTACCATCCTCCTTAGATTACTTGGGATGTTTGCCTGCTTCAAAGGCTTTCTCGACGTCTATTATGATTGACCTGTAGTTGGTTGGGGCTGTTGGATCCTTTCCAGGCTTTGGGACAGGGACGATTCTCCCCATCTTCCATCGGGTAGGAAAATAGGCTAGCTGGAAGCACCTGGGCTGGGACTGCTTGCGGTCGCGTTTTGAGGAGTTTCGCCACAGTATGGCCCTGAGTGGTCACCCATTCGCTGGATGTCGTTTGAGAACTGTTGATTCCTGATTTTTGTTATTCGCCCACTGATCATGTTGTTGAGGCCAGAGAGCTTCTTTCTGAGACATCCGGTCCTTTTGAACTGGCGCCTAACGGTGTGGATGAGACTCCTGGTGTCGGGTTCGATTGCGGAGTATTGTCTTTGCACCGGCACCCTACGGTTGCAAACAGAGGCGCGTCCACGTTCAGAACCATGGGTATGACAAACGTTGGCAAATATTTTGTGCACAGTGAAGCTAAGAAGTATTTTAACTCTATGGAGTCCTTGGCTGGTAATTAAAAATTACTTTATTAAAGAGGCTGAAACAGAAAGGGTGTTGGTCGTTACCAGTAGACTAGGCAAGCTTTTCGTCTTTACAGGACTGGTAACGACTGAGTACCTTAACAATAGGAAAGAAGTCTTTATCGCCTGAAAAAGAGATTATAAAAAATCGAAAAAAGAAAAAAGAAAAGCAACCAAAACGAGGACGAAAAAATACCAAACAGGAACCAAGAAAACAAAACGAAACCTAATAGGAGCCTTGAGATAAGAGTTTGATTCTTAATACAATCAGAGCAGATATTTATCTAAGATCCAACACATTTTTTAAGAATTCCTCGTGACAATGCGACAAGTATTACTGATCGTATATCTGTATGTGTTTTTTTCATGAAATTTTTTAGGATATTTATTAAAAAACTATTTCAGGTGTGTTTAGATAGTACTAGGGGAAGTGGTGGTAAAATGAACACCGTGCCTTTTACCGAGAAAAAACAAATTTCGATGAATTTTTATCACGCACGGACGATTAAGAACATAACAGGTACAGGTAAAATGAACATTTGCACCGTTTTTTGCCAGTAAAAAATATATGTGCAAATTTAGCTATTTTATTCTGAATTCGTGTCGCTGCTGGGGATTTTATTTATATCCGTACAAAGTGGGCGGAAGGGTCTCAGATTTTCATGAAACATTTTCCACAGGCAGGGCTCATCAATATATGAATAAAAAAAATTGAGAAAAATTCAGGGGCGCTTATTTTCCGGAAAACTCAGTTGGAATTTTTTTGTTTTCCTCTGACACTACTTACTTTGAAAAATCATAACTCAAGAACGAAGCATCGTAGAAACAAAGTTTTTTTATGAAAATGAAAGCAAATTTTCTCAGGAATAAAAAAAATATCAACTGGAAACAGTTTATCACAAAATTTTCCACCGTTGAGAAAATTCGTAAAGAAAAGTCGGAAAAGCTATGCTCCAAAAATATTTTTGAGAAGATAATTTCATAAGCTTTAATCGCTGAAATTTTTGAATTGTACTTTTTTCCGTTTTTGAGCTATGGCCAATTTTGTGGAAAATGACCATATAAGCCATTTCTTTGAAAACCCATATTTCAATCGAAGCATCGGAAAAACAAAGATTTTTTATCAAAGCAATTGCAAATTTTCTAAAACATCTGAAAAAAATATGGGATTGATTTTAATGAAGTATATGTCGGAATGGATGATATTTTTCATGAAAAATCACACCGCTAAGAAAAACTGAAAAAAAACTGTTTCTGCCTCAATATTTCATTACACTGAAAAGGGATTGTTTCTTTTCTATGTAGCAAATAAGATTATTATTATTTTTTAAATTTTATTTATTCAATTATTCAGTATATAACTTACATTTTCATCTTAATACTATTTTTTTTTCTACCGGGAAGATTGTCTTTGGTTGCTAACACCAGAAGATTTTCGTTTCTTTGTATTTTTAAGAACAAAGCATTTTGTACTTTCTTGGTTTTCATGTGCATCTGAGAATTCACAAGCAAAAATGCTTCGTTCGTCTTTTGGCATGAATGAATAATATTTTTTTGTTCCAGGAATTGGAACAAGGTTAGAAAATTTTTCCTGAAGAAATTTTTCAGCCTCTGAATAGTCATTTTCAGTTGCATAGATAAATTCCCAATTTTTTTAAATTGGTCTTTCACCTTTTGCGACACAGTCCAGTCGAAAAATTGTTTGGCGTTATTGATTTTTGCTGACTTTCTAATACTAGCATCTCTAGCCATTCGCTTAATGTTGCCACCGATACCATCACAAGGACCTTTTCCATGTGAGGTTGGGAAAAAGTGCCATTCTGCTCTAATTTTAAAATCATTTTCATGGTTGCATACTTTTTTGAAATTTGATTTATTTTAGTATTGCTCTCCGCAACCATCAGAAAGATAAATGAGTTTTTCAAGCTCCGGAAATTTGTTCTTCAATCTTGAAATTAGTTTTGTTTGAAAAGCATAAACTGATGTCGTGTTATGATTTTTAATGTCAGCAATTACAACAAAATTTAAGACTTTGATCGAAGATTTGTCTTTGTAATAAATTACAAATGGATGTATTGTTACTTGAGGTCGTACGAAGTAATGGCTTTGAATGGAATCTTGTATCACGCACGAATAATTTTCCGCGAAATCCATCTGGCACATTATTTCTTTTGTTTCTACAAGTGATTCCTTTTTAGATCTTATAAATTTATTTTGTTTATCTACTTTCAATTGATGCACAAGAAACTTCTCGGTCAGATTTTGCAAGTTTTCAATAAAATCCTCTTTGTTGATAATGTTTAAATAACGAAAAATGAGCGTATTTAAAAAAATGTTTAGGATTGGATCTAATTGATCGCTCTTTTCAAATATACTTTGTTTGTAAGCTGGAATAGCTAATCGGGTTATCATTATTTATTTTCCTTTACGGTGAAAAATGTCCTGGGAAACTTATTCCATTTCAAAAAATCTCAAAGTTTTGAGAAAATTTGATTCCGATTTGACAAAAAAATGATTCTGTGACGCTTTTATCTGCAGTTATGATTTTCGAACGAAAAGACTTGTACGAGAAATCTGGGCATTTTTCACAAAACTATGACCAAACGCAAGAATTTAAAAGCAGTACTTCTTAAAAATTTCAGTGATTGAAATTTATAAAATTCTGTTCTCAAAAATATTTCTTTGAAAATCTTACACGAGTTGGAAAATAGTTTTCCTGGCTTTTCTTTACGAATTTTCTCAACGGTGGAAAATTTTGTGGAAAACTTTTTCCAGTTTTTTTTTATTCCTGAGAAAATTTGCTTTCATTTTCATAAAAATAAACTTCGTTTCTATGATGCTTCGTTCTTGAGTTATGTTCCCGCGGATAAGATCCGGTAGGGAATAATTACTATGAGAGAGATACGTTCTAATTCACGGTTTATTTCAGACTGATGTGATACATAGAATTTCGCCCTATATATAGTCCTCTACCCTATTGTACTTGCATAGAATATTCTCGATGTGCATTGTTGTATACAATAATGAGCTGTGTCTAAACTGTTATACAATTGACGGATTGAATATTCTCGAACTGTCAGACAATGACACAATGCAAGATAGATAAACAATAACAATGCAAATTCAATGTTTGGATCTGGAATGATCTGGATGGTGAGTAAATGTTCTAATTAATATTGATTGTCTTCTAATGGTTTGTTTTTTTTCAGGTATGTTCTATGCGCGTATTCATCGGTACAGGTGGGTAGAGTGTTGCCAGAATGGCAGGGAATTTATAAAGTGTTTGTGGCTTCAACATGAGGCATGTTCGTCCACCGGTGTGGTGCGGCATGATGCACCCCGGTGGCTTGTTGTTGGCCACAACAAGTTATGATTTTTCAAAGTAAGTAGTGTCAGGGGAAAACAAAAAATTTCCAACTGAGTTTTCCGGAAAAATAGGCGAACTTTTTTCAGTTAACACTTTTTCTATTCCTTAGAAAATTTGCTTTCATTTTCATAAAAAAAATTGTTTCTACGATGCTTCTTCTTGAGCTATGATTTTTCAAAGAAAAGGCTCAAAATGGCACATTTGCACATTTTTTACAAAATTGGCCATAACTCAAAAACGAAAAAAAATACTATTTAAAAATTTCAGCCATTAAAGCTTATGAAATACCTTCTCAAAAATATTGTTTCCAAAATTTTCCTCGAGTTGGAGCATAGTTTTTCAGCTTTTCTTTACGAATTTTCTCTAGGGTGGAAAATTTTGTGGAAAACTTTTTCCAGTTAATATTTTTTTTCTGAGAAATTTTGCTTTCATTTTCATAAAAAAAAACTTTGTTTCTACGATGCTTCGTTCTTGAGTTATGATTTTTCAAAGTTAGTAGTGTCAGAGGAAAACAAAAAAAATCCAACTGAGTTTTCCTGGAAAATAAGCGACCCTGAATTTTTCTCAATTTTTTTTATTCATATATTGATAAGCCTTGCCTGTGGAAAAAGTTTCATGAAAATCTGAGACCCTTCGGCCCAGTTTGTATGGAAATAAAAAAAAATCCCCAATACAGCGATTTCAGGCAATACACGTCTCTAAATTCTTTCCCTATCCGAAAGATGAGTTCAAGATTTATTGACGCCTTCTCAGTTATGTAGGAAACATGTTGCCTGAAAGTCATTTAGAAGTTCAGTATCACACCAAGATCTTTCATATAGCTTTCTCTGCTTTAGCTTTCGGCGGACAACCTGTAATCGTAGAAAACTGGGTTCTGACTTCTAGAGAAGGAAACTACAGCGCACTCCTTAGCATTCAAAACCATCCGATTCAGATCACACCAATTTGCAAATATGAGTAGAGTAAAGTGGGGCAAATGTTCGAGTGGGGTAAGAGTTTCTTTTTAAGATTTCTAGCTCAAATCAAAACAAATCTTATAAATGTCATGGTGGTTTGAATGCTATTCAAGTAAGAGACTTTCAATCCAAATATCATAAAAATCGATTGATATTTGGAAAAATTATGGCTATTTGTTGTTTTTCGACGTGAATATTGTAATTTTTGGTCAAACTTTCGTTGCAAGGGAGCAATTGAAGATAAAATCTTTTTCAATATTTTATGTGAGGGCGTTTCTAGGCCTATCATAAGGTTGCTTTGAGGTGTATTAGTTTTTGCATAAATGCTTGAAAACAATTTTCGGCCCATAGTGGGGCAAAAGTTCGAATCAGCGGGGCAAAAGTTCGACCCATGTATAAAATCACGGAAAAATTTGCAAATTGCCTAAAATCCACATAATATCTTCAAATTTAGTTAAATTTGTCTGATCGTGTAAAAACTGTCACTAAAATTTTACATTTCCACTTAGTTTTGCGAAAAACTGATATTTTTGGGTATATTGCAATTAACCCAGTTTTGGACAATTTTTTGATGAAAATTTAGTGTGTATTTTTCGTCAAACATAAGTTAACAACTGGTGTAAAGTATGCCTGTCATAAAATGATCGATATTTTGTGTTTTAGCCAGCGAACTTTTGCCCCACACTAGATTCGAACTCTTGCCCCACCGGTGGGGCAAAAGTTCGAACAGGACAATCAATTTTGAAACTGTTATAACTAAAAATGGGTAAAAATTTTGACACAAGTTTGTTCAGCAAAATTATAGCCAATATGTTGAAGGTTCACTGTATGGTATTTGTTTTTGTTTTGTTTTAACTGCTATTGTTTTCCTGGAAACTTTGATTATACCACTAAGGTCGAACTTTAGCCCCACCTTACTCTAACTGAATTCTGCTTAAATGTATGTCCCGTTTTGCATGCGCAGTGGATATGGATACCACACCTATTATACTAGCGTTCTTATGGGCATATTGGAGCTAACGGCTTCGCATTTAAATCATTTTCAGGAAAACTATAGTTTGTTATGTGTTAATAGTGTTTTACACATATGTGTTGACTAAAATTAATAAGTTTTTTTTCATTGTGGATTCCTATTCCTACTATTAAGAAACAGTTGAAACCAATATAAAAGGGCAAATCCATCGCGTACTCTGAGAAGAACGAAAAATTTTCTAGAAATGACTCAATGGGAACAACCAGGAGAAAAAATAAGAAGAAATTCGTTTCGTACTAACATTCTAGATATACAAGAGAAAAATTCTTGAAATGCCTGATAAAATGTTCTGAAATTTCCTGCAGAAATTGCATGTGTATGTGCCTTGTACATTCTCTTAGAAATGTTATTGGAAGTTTAGCTGTCTTAGGAAAAATATTATTTAATATCATTAAAAGTGTTTTCAAATAAGCCCAAAAGAATTTCAAGTCAAATCCTCTAATGTAATTCAGAAATATGTTTTAAAGAATCACATGAGTAACTTCCCAAGAAGATTTTTCGGTTGTGCTATTCGAGCATGCTTTTTCATTATATAGTGCCAAGTTATAGTTTTTGAAGCCTCATGGCTGAGAAGATGCACGTGTTTTTTTTTCAAATACTACATAATAAAGTTTTGAGAACTTGTTCTCGAGCAAGTTTTTGAGTTGCCTTTGAATTAAATAAATTGTGCAATTTCCGAAAGTATACCAAGAGCACCTCATGAGTGATTCCTAAGGATATTCAATCGAAAATGCTACAGATGTAATTGAAGAAGCTCAAAGACAAATGTTTAAAAAATCCTTGAGAAAGTTTTGTAAACATCTTTGCAAACTTGATGAAACATCTAGAGTTTTTCTTAAAATTATCTTGAAAAGTCAAGAAAAAGTTGGAATATAGTATTTATTATCGACAGATATAGATATGATTAACAAAATCAGGTATTATTGTAACTAAAGCTATGCTATGGTGGACTGAACTATTTGAGCAATGATCACTATAGCATCTTCAAACGACACGATATTTTTGCCCAATATACCGCACTCATTTCTCACAAATAGGATACACTGTAACTTCAATTTACGAACAAGATCCGGGGTGCGCAAATTTAATTGGTGCGTAAATAAAATCAGTGCGTAAAACGAGGGAGATTAGTTCGTAAAACGAAGTTTTACCTTTTGGAGTTTAATGGAAGGAAATTTGTTCTTAAAAATTTGAAGAAATTATGCACTTTTAGTATCAATAACATATTATTGATATATCCGATCCTACATCAGGCTAGAATGTGTGAAAGTTATGATCTACCAAGAATTGTTTGGAGTTTGGAAATATGATTCTACATGAATTAATAAAGATAAATTTATCATTTCTATGTAGAAGAATATCTCACAATACTGGATTGGTGGCTCCATCCCATTACCCCGAACGCCATTACCCCGAACGCCACTACCCCGAATGCCACTACCCCGAATGGGTCACTACCCCGAAAGCCATTACCCCGAATGGGTCATTACCCCGAACGCCACTACCCCGAATGAGCCATTACCCCGAATAGTATGAGATACAGTGAAATATATTGTTTTGCGGGCAAAAATGCGTCTCTAATGAAAACTGGTAATTAATGGCGCGTAAAATTCGTCGGTAAAATGTTCATCATACATTTTCCCTTCTTTTTTATGCCAGCTCTTCTTTCGAAATATATTGTTGGCAACTCTTCTCATTCTTTCGGAGACGGTACCTTTTTATCAGCCCAGTGGGCACTTTCGCAGTTCAGGGGTTCATTTACAAATTTCATAACGCCAAAATTTACTATTTTTGACACCTACCCACCCGTTCGTACCACTTTTTGCATGGACAACATTTTTTGTCCCCTTCAGCGTTACGAAATTTGTGAATGGGCTTTTGATAAAATAAGCCGTTTAATGACTGAGAGCTCTCCTTGTTAACTTACCATTATTATACATGTTCTATTGTCCCTGGGCATAGAACGTCAAAGAAATGCTCAATGCATAAGATCCATCACCGGAGGAATTTGAACCCATAATCCTTAATATGGTCTAGCTTAACAACTGCGTGAACACAGATTTTTGAATTTCTTGGTGGTGTCCATATTTCAATTTTGTTTTAAAGCAAATATTTTCCTTTCTTGTGTATATATGTTGTGTCATAGCATGATATGACATATCATATTGTTACATATCACGTTGTTACAGTGATCATTCACGTTATAGCTGCAAACGTTTCACCAGAAATTTCTCCTTCTTTCTTAAATAGACTGTTCTTTCAAGTTTTCGTTGGACAAGCTAGTCATTAATATTTCCATATAGAACAGCTTTTTTTGAAGGAATATATCCTGAAGGCATTCACTCAAGTGAATCCTCCTATAATTCTAATCAGTAATTTTTCCTTTCTTTCATCTTCTTGTATTGAAACAGACAGGTCTCTTATGAATTTGCTTACCGCTTTACTGTCATCATCATTTCTTCATTGTGCTGAATCGGAAAAAATGTTGATTATCTCATCGAAATTCAAATTAATGATCCCACAAACCAACGAAAGTTTTTACTGTAGCGGCAATCAAAGGCCACCGTTTTTCTAACATGTACAAGTGTATTAACGTTTCCTTGCTTTAGTGGAACGGTTGTCTATCAGGTTGGTTTTTAAGCGGGTTCCATAGACGAACACTTGCAGCGATTATCTCAAAGTGATCTTCCATTACCACCGTTTACGAAACAAAATCTTTAAGGAGATCTTAATGCTAGTAGCCCGACACCTATAATAAGTAAAGGAAGTGGGTTCCGACGTCCAATAAGAAAATGTACTACATCCTAATTTTGTACATATTATAGCTATCCTTTGCATAATAAATTCACCCTTTTTTCGAAATAGGCTGTTCTTCAGAGCATTGCAATGTGGCTGTGTGAATCTCACCAAAATTAGAGGACAAATCGAAATAAAACTTAGTATTCAAAAATTATTAGCTAAAAAACTAGCTGCTTTTATATCTTCTAATGTTTGAAATATAAATTGTTGAGCCAAACTCGTTAAATACTCATAAGGAATCGTATAATTATCTCCCCACTATCTCACTAGAATAAGTTCCAAATTTTATGCATTCGGGGTAATGGCGTTCGGGGTAGTGACCCATTCGGGGTAGTGGCGTTCGGGGTAATGACCCATTCGGGGTAATGGCTTTCGGGGTAATGGCGTTCGGGGTAGTGGCATTCGGGGTAGTGGCGTTCGGGGTAGTGTCATAGAATCGGATTGGTATATTTTGAAGAATCGTCTGTTTTGTCAGATCCGTGCTTTGTTAATTAAATAAGTACAATAGGTTAGAACACCTGTTCTAGACCTATTCATTTGTCTGGGAATTTCCCAGTCAACCAATACTTTGATTTTTTATGACAAGATGAACTTCTGGTCAAAATTTCAGTCATTTTAGGGATAATTCAGATGTGCTTTATTGAAAGTCTCTATAATAAAGCAAAAAAAATTAGGTGTGCTTCAAATCAATTATGTGCTTCTGAGCTAATTTCAAGTTTTAAAAGTTCATAACTATCGATATGAACACCAAAAGTAATCGAAAATACCTCTTCATAGTAGTTGATTCAATTCTACAAACTTTTGTTGAACACCCTTTTTTGTATTTTTTTTTTGTATTTATTTATTTATTTATTTATTTCGTCAAGCATAGGTAGACTACATACAATAATTACAATACTTTCTTACATGCTATGGATTACTTCTATTGTTCTTTAGCTGTGTTTTAAGCTGCTCTTTGGACATTGTAATGCCAATGAATTCGCAATGTACATTATACTGACGCATCATACGGTTTATTGGTCCGTTTAGAGCATAATGCGTTCTGCATGATTTTTCTGAAAATAATTTTCTTGTTCTTAAATGCCGAGAGGGTTTGTAGAAGTTAAGTTGAGAAAGAAGTGCAGCAGAGTCTACACGGTTCGAAATAATGTTGTTTATAAAGAGAATCATTGCGAATTCCCGGCGTTGCTTAAGTGTTTCCAAGTTGATGAGCATGCAGCGTGCTTCATACGACGGAAGTGGCAGTACAGTCCAATTCAATTTCCGAAGGGCGTATAAAAGGAATTGCTTCTGTACTGATTCTATGCGTTCTTCGTGTACGACATGATACGGGTTCCATACTAGGTGACAGTATTCCAAAATTGGTCTTACATATGTAGTATACAATAGTTTAATAGTATATGGGTCTTGAACATTGTTGCTGAACCTCTTAATGAAGCCAAGCACGCCCAAATCCCTTACAATTTTACACTTCTGCACTACTTGATTTCCTAAAAATACTTCATTTGGTGGTGTTACATATTTTCGACTAAATGCTATTGAATTACATTTTTTGATATTGAGCTGAAGTAAACTTTTTTGGCACCAAGTGAAGAATAAGTTAATGTCATTCTGGAATTCTTCTGCTTCGCTATAATTACTTACTTCCATGAAGAGCTTCATGTCGTCTGCATATATAAGAAATTTTATTTTTCTAAGTAAAAAGGAAATGTCGTTTACATACAGAATAAAAAGAAGTGGGCATAAATGAGAACCTTGGGGTATTTCAGAGGTTACAGAAATGGGTGCTGATAATTTATTTTGAAAGCGCACAATTTGTTTCCTATGTGATAGATATGACTGGATCCAACTCAAGAGTCCTGGCTCCATTCCTATTTTTTGCAATTTGAAGATTAATAATGGTATGTCGATTCGGTCAAATGCCTTACTGAAGTCAGTGTAGAGGGCTTCTACGTGCTTGCCATTGTCCATTGCGTTGAGAATAAAAGATACAAATTCTAGCAGATTGGAAGATGTTGAGCGGCCTTTAAAAAAGCCATGCTGCATACAAGTAATTTGGTTTTTTACTTGCTGGAAAATTTTGTCGTTTACGAGAGATTCAAAGAGTTTGGGAATACATGAGATAATGGCAATTCCGCGATAGTTCCGTATGTCAGATTTTGTACCTGATTTGAAAACAGGCACCAAATATGAGGATTTCCAAGCTACTGGGAATTTTCCATTATTTAGAGACATGTTGAAAAGGCGTTCTAAGGGAAGGGTAAGTTCTTCTGAGAGATTTTTGAAGAACACGGGTGCAATGCCATCCGGTCCTGCTCCCTTAGTTGCGTTCAGGTTTTTTAGTGCCGATAAGATTTCTTGTTGTGATAGTTTTTCAATAGATATACTATTAGAAATTTCTGGGAAAAAAGAAAAGAAATTGCGGTCGCGGTCTTCTTCAGAGTAGGTGGTATACACTTCTTGAAAGAAATCTGCAAAGATGTTGCAGATATCGGAAGAGTTTTCACCTACGTTTCCGTCAAAATGCATTCGCGAAGGGAAATTGCTACTTTTTAATTTTGTGTTTACATAATTAAAAAAGTTTTTAGGACATGATTTGACTTCGGATTCGACCTTACGATTATATTCTTCATGTGCGGAGTTAATGGCAGAGTTGAGTTGGTTACATATGTCATGATAATTTTGTAAGATTGGAGCAAGTTTCAACATAGTTTGGTTGAGATTTGTGCTTCGAGGTTCTTGAAAATCACTATTTTTAGGGAGTGTTTTCTTTAAAAAAAAACAAACCTGTATGTTCATCCAAAAACTTCCTGGAATATATACCTGCAATGTTCTGGGGTATTTAGCAACCCTTTCATGTTTTTTTTTTATATGGCACAGGTTCTTATCTATTCATAGCAATAAAATAAGTATTGTTATAATTTGTACCCGTGTCCTAGGTCCTCCAAGGATTTCATCGAATATGCGTGATCAATGGTCTATTGATAGTTTTTTTTCTAATATGGTATAGACTCTTAATCGAAGATCGTAGTGTGCTGTGCTCAACATAGGAATTGAAAAAATTTCCGTCCGTCAAATTCAAGATTTTTTATGTGTTTGTAATGTTTAATATTTGATTATTTGCTACATTTATTACGTTGTCAAGTCCAATTTTGAAGTGTGTGCATCAAGCAGATTTATCAAGCGCTGCTGTTTTTCCTGCTGCCGAACTTCCTTTAATGTGCGAGCCGATTCAGTTGGAGGAAGTTGCGTTGGCTTTGTGGATCAACAAGAAGCAAAATTTAGTATGAATCTTAGCATCCGAGTACCGTTTTGTCTCAAATTCCGAACAGACTCATATTCCGAACACTCGGTTTTTGTATGGCGATTTGGTTGAAATGTTTCGCTGAAATATGTCATCAAATTACAAGGAAATGGCAGTCAATTGCAATTCAATTTTAAAGTCGTCCAATTTATATTATGCCTCGGAAGTGTTGATGATTCTCTAGCTTGAGACCAGTAAAACTAGCTCAGATAAAATTATTTGCGAAATTTTCCATTTCAATACGATTTATTCGTGCTGTTCGGAATTTGAATCAAGGTGTTCGGAATATGAGACAGAATGAGCACAGTGTTCGGCATTTGAGTCAAAATGTTGTATCATACTTTTGCGTAAAAACAAAACTAAACAAATTAAAGTAAATATTTTTATCAGCACACCCGACAGCTAACGGTTAGACTTTGCGGAGAAATCAAAATTTTCACAGATATCAATCAATTTTATACCTATCAGATGCATTTGAAGTCACTGTTCGCCTTAAGTGTTCGGAATATGAGTCAAAACGGTACATACGTAGCAGACGGAAAAATGCACCAATAGACCAATGCTCCTAGAAGTGAAAAATGCTGTTTTTGCCGACCACTACAAAGCTACTGTTGAGTGCCGCAATACAAAGTCATTGGTGGTAACAGCGGGATCCACAATCCAGGAGTACAAACACACCAGACCACTGAAATTTGGTGAGATCGTTTTTAATACTCAGTGTTACAATTTATGATTAAATTGCACACATATTTGGTAAAATGAATCAAGTATTCATATCCTAATCTATTTTTGTATCTACATTTTGAACTTATATTCTTGGTATCATGTTTATTATTTTGCACAAATGTTTTTATGATTTTTGGGAAACAGTTTTGCTTCCTTTATTGCGGGAAAGGGTCAATAAGTTTCCATCTCGTTTCAGAGAGCGAGCAAAGGCGCTTAAACCAAGGCTCTTGAGCCAGGATATGAGGAAGAAATACCTATGTCCCAACCCAGGAGAACAACAATGGAGTGTGCATTAACTTTCTTAGCAACGCCACTCCCAACGATATTACCTATAACCCTGAATCGAAACGGTTGGTACGGTTGTCCCCGTTTCTTCTTTCCTTGAATTGAAATTTTTTGTCTTTTAGTTTATTCATGCGTGAATAACCTTATCGTCATGATTTTTTTAATTGTCTCGAACCCCAAAGTCTGCACAGTGGGCCTGGCCATTTTAATATTTGTATCATATTGCTGATATTCTGCAAATATTAATACTGACAAGAAAATATCTGAAAAAATAGGTATTTCCAGGATGCTTTTCAATATTGGCTGTGCAAGCGCTTAGAATAGAATAGAATAGAATAGAATATGGTATAGACTCTTAATCATATATTTAAGTCATCGAAATATGTTTTTGGTTCGTACAGATGTTTTTGGTCTCCAAGGACTCCATTGAATATGGACCTTGGGATCTACGACCGTAGTAATTAAAGGTTAGTTTTCAAATACTCCAATGGCCCCCAACCATTGCTGTGAGTAAATAGTGTATTGTGCTAATTTGTGTGGATGTTCTTGGTCATCCAATATCTCTATCGGATATAGACCAAGCGTAACCAATAATCAATAGATAGTTTTTTTATATTTCGAAGGCCCCTAACTACTCATATTAGTAAACGAAGAATTGTATTGAGTTGAGTCGATGTTCTTGGACCTCAAAGGACTCCACGGAATATAGGCCTTTGTATGTACAAACGTGAGTAGTTGTATATTGATGATACTTAGTCATGGCATAAAATATTAATCTCTATGAGTATCTCAACTAGAGTTACAGCATCTTTTCTTAGGCATGCACGCTGTATGACCAGACCATTTGAGTATGCCGGTAGGTGATTCAGTTAATAAAAGTCAGTTCTCTTCAGATTTGGAACAGCTCGTTTGAACAAAGCAGTATTGACACAAGAAAAAAAGTCTTTGAATTCATATCGCTATTTTATTATTGTGGAATTGCATGCATCGCATATTTAGATATCAGTAGAAGCAAATCAAGCAAACATCCTGTCTCCCAACAATTTATGGAATCTCATAAAATAAATTGCGTATTTCAAGTACATTTTATAAGTATCAACATATAATCCATAACTAACTACCTAACACCTAGAGAAATAAATTACCAAACCGCTTCTTCCATACACCGTTCATAGCGCCACCATGACAGATGTGTGTCAACAAGTCTAAACTCCATTTTATTGGGGTGTTGTTGTTTTTGAAACCTTTAAAAATTATGGACGTCATACTTGAATCGTCCCTAAGGTCGCTAAACCGTGCGAAGAATATGATACATACTCTGTACGCCGTTTTAAGAAATGATCCAACATTCTATACCAATATTGCTCAGGCTGGAGTTATCAAGATTTTAATTCAAGTATGCGGCCCGCTTGAACTTATCAAAATGTGTCTTGGTGACCCATGAATGTGTCTAAGAGTTCTCTAAGTGGATTCTAGAAAATCTTTATGGGATCATATGTTTTTGAAATTGGCTTTTAAGAATTTTCAATTAATTCTTGAAAGTACTGAAAATCTGGGTATTCCTACCGAACATTATGGGTTTATTGCGAGATCCTGAGATTGTATATTGGGTATGCTGTGCAAAATCTGTCGATTCCTTGTAAACTCCTAAGATTCTAAGGTAGCCTGTGAATTTTTAGCGGAATACTGTGGGTATCTAAGTGTATTTTGAATATCTATGGCAAGATCTTGAGGATTCTGAATAGGTTTTCCAATGGAATTTTGAAATTGCTAGTGGCAGTCTGGATAGACCTGAGAATTTCGATCGAAAACTTGAGAATTTTTAGCAAAATCGCAGCGGAATCTTAAAATTCTAGGCGATATCTTCAAAATTCCTAGCAGATCTTCGATAGATTTTAATTCCTATCGGGCTCCTAAGCAAGATCCTAAGAATTCTAAGCAAAATTCTGCTGACTCCTAGCGAGCTACTTCAGAGTTCTAGCGGGTTTCTATAGTTCTCAACGGACGTTTGGAGATGCTTGTCGGGCGCTTGGAGTTTCATTGCAGGATCCTGCGAATTCCTGTTTCAAGCCCAACTTCTAAAATACAATTATAAGTAATTTCATCCTATAGTTAATATGCTGTTCTAAATCAACATAGTTTTTGTGTACAGCAATTGATTTCAGTTGCTTATTGAAGTCAATTATTTGATATTAGATGCCTTACTATGCAAGAAATGTAATTTATAAGACCCATTTTCAAACTACCGAGTATTGTCAAATTTGTCGATTGGGCTTAAAAGATAAACTATTTTTTAAGTTTATTGATCTAGAATCATTTAGTTTTGTAACACCTGAAACTTTTTTTTGTTAAAACGTTTCCAAAGAAATGTGATGCATTTCGGTTTTTTTGAGTAATTGTCCAGTTCTTGAATAAAAGTCACTTAAGCGTTTATTTTTTTTACATGACCCATGTTTGCAAATAATATTTATAACGCTTACAAAACATAAATGAAGATTACTCTTTTTAATGTATTCGAAATGAAGATTTCAGCAATAAAAAGTGTGTGGAACGCCTATCACAATCAGATGTATAACTGTATCCTACGGAAGATGTAAGATATATCCTACGGAAATTTGCTTCGAAATGGACCGTTTGGAAGTCTGGCCATCTTTTGGCTCCATAATGATGATGGAACAACGTTCAAAAGATATTCTTGAAATTAAAAAAATGGGTTCCGATTTTGGCACGGTTCCGTTTTTGGCAACTGAAAATTTCGGCTATGTTGTCAAAAACGGAATCCCACTGTATTACATTTCATTTGCCGTAGATTTTGAATCCTCTGCAGAGCTTTCTTTCTGGTATTACAATAACTAGTCCATATTGGTACAGCATACAATATGGCTGGCCTGAAAATTGGTTTGAAGATTAAAAGCTTGTTTTTCAGCAAAGTTTCGATTTTCTGTTAATAAGTGGATACAGACATTTTATAAATTTGTTACAATTTGCTTGAATGCCCTCAATGTGATTTTTGAAAGTTAAATTTCTATCTAGCATGAGCCCTAGATACTTGGCTACATCAGACCATTTTATTTGAACCCCTCTCAACATGACAACATGTCTACTTGAAGGTTTCAAATAAAGTGCTTTTGGTTTATGTGGGAATATTATTAGTTGAGTTTTGGAAGCATTAAGAGAAATTTTCCATTTTTTGAAAATATTAATAAAAAATGTCCAAACTTTTTTGTAATCTCCTACAGATGACACCCACGGTCCCAAAATGCTGCATTGAGGAACACCAGCTCTTACAGGAAGTTTTTCTGACTTGGAGTTCTGATAAGACAGATAACTTTGAATTATTCTAACAATGTATGTTGTAAAATTAAAGTTTTTTTTTATTTTACAATCAAGCCTTTATGCCAAACACTGTCGAACGCTTTTTCAGAGAAGCCTTCAGATTTGTTGGAATGGATCAATTTTGTTACACGTAAAAGTTGATGAGTGGTCGAATGTCCGGCGGAATCCAAACTGTTTATTGCCAAAAACTGAATTTTCATAGGTGTGGACCATCATTCTGTTCAAAATGACCTTCTCAAAATGTTTACTGATGGTGGAAAGCTGATAGGACTTCTGCAGGATTTTTTACGGTTTTAAAATTGGAACAACCTTTGCATATTTCCAGTTGTCAGGGAAATATGCCAACTTAAAACATTTGTTAAATACAGTCAAAGCTTGTTTTAACGACATCGCAAGGGACCGTCATAATAGAGAAATGTCACTATAGGGAAAAGTTATAACATTAAAATATTTTTCAAGGGACCAAAAAATGTCGCTATAGAGAACTTTTGTCGCTATAAAAGTTGTCGTTATAACGAGCTTCGACTGTATATCAACCAAGAATGATAAGCTACTTTCTGGAAGTTTCTTGATGAGGATATAAAAAAATCCATCATCGCCATGGGCTTTCATATATATGATTTATTTTTAATAATAGTTCTCACTTCTTCCAAATCAGTCTCCCAGAAATTTTCAAAAACGTTTTCTTGATTGAGAATGTATTCGAAGTTCTGAGAAACTTGATTTTCATTTATACTAGTAAGACCTTAAAAAAAATTGTGAGCGCATTCAAACTATTCCCTTTCCTTCTTAACCAGAAGTACAAAACGTCTTCCAAATAACATTCATTAAAAAAAATCTTTAAAATCATTCATCCCATTGAAACCGAACGAAGATCCAAATGAGCAATTCCGGAACAGAACTTAACTTTTCACCAATATTTGAACTTCAATCTGTTGAACGTCTGCTCCGTGTCGACCCATTGGACCGAAGAAAGAATAAATGGTCCCGAGTCCCATAACCCCCATATCCGGGTTCCGTAACGGTTGACAATGGCCATGCCATGAAATATCTTCAACCGTCGTCATTGCAGTCGTTGTCACACGAAGCTCCTGGACTCGACTCGGAATAGACTCTTTGGCGTTGAAAGGAAAGTGGATCTCATAAATTTTTAAAATCCATTTTAATCTAAGATTTTGATGAATGAGGTTTGCCAGCGCTGTTGGCTCGCTTCCCTGCTCCCATCGTGGCGAACAACGGAGGAGCTAGTTGGGGTTTGGGTCATCTCTCGCAATCCTGGATCCACCCACATCGTCATCGAAATTCATGGGAGTAGCCAGGGTTTCTGTCAGCGGAGATGAACGATCTTTCATGCAAAATTTATCTTGTTTTGGCACACTCTTTACTGAATCTATGAATATCTGGTGGACGGAAAAATATCGTTGGAAAGCTTGAAATCAGTAGAATTTTTTGATAAACATAACTCAAAGCCGACCAAAATGGTACACACCTTTGCGGTTTTGTCCCTTAATTATAGCTGGATTTGTATTAAATAACAAACAATCGTGCAATTATATAACAATTTTGAAAGGTCGTGATATAGTTTATCTAGATTAAAACTAAATGAGATATAATAAAAGCGAAGTTTGTTATAAACTAGATTATTGATAAAGATGTGAAGTAATGGTGCATATTACAATCATAACATACTTTGTTATAATTGTATCAGGAAAAATGGCTCAAGCGGCACGTTCCCCTCCAATTGGGAGATTTGTGCCTCGCAATCGATCTATGTAGCCATTATCATCATTTACCTGTGTCCGCACATAGCATGTGCGGCCTCCATATTGGTGTTACGAAAATAACTGTTTAGAAATAGCGCATCATTGATGGCACATGTTAGCATGTTGTTCTTCAAGTCTTCCAAAGACACTTTATAAGTACGTATATACAACGACTGGTCTACTTCAATTCAAAGCAGCTGTAAGAGCTGAACACCTTATGGTTTCATCTGGCTTTTCAGTCGCTGAAAAGTATTCACTTATAGTTTCCATTGGGTTTCCATATAGGTAAATTAAAGTCGATTCGTGATACACTTTGAAAGAATTATTGCGCATTTCAATCACCATTGAGTCATCGCAGCGGACTTATACATCGTAAATCAATGAATAAATTTACTGAAGACACCAGCCCCCTTCGAAACTCCCACGTCTACGCACGCATGAAAGCTGGTTGCGAAGTCCGTTGGTTGATTCAAAAGCTGTTATAGATTACATGTTGTTCAGTTTGTGAACCCCTGGCTAATACGGATAATACGGATCTGATAATATCTAAATAATTCAGTAACGAAACGAGACGATTTAAATTAGTTCAAAAGTGTTTTTATTCAAACGAATCCATTCATAATTATCGAACAATTGTTTTACTGTTGCTTCGGGTAAACTCTGACAAAAACTTGTGACATAGCGTAGAATATTTTGTTCTTTTGAGCTTCTATTTGTACCACCGAGTCTTCATCAACTCCCAGGACCACTGATTGTTTTCCATTTACTGGATTAAGCAAACGGAACACCTTCCAGTACTTGGTGTTGAGATTTTTATTCAATTTAGTAATGAGACGCAAAATGGTTTCCTGTGGGTGTTTTCCAAGCTTGGGTACCAGCGGAATCGAAATTATTACTCTTCGGAGTGGAACGGGTGTTGAATCTAGTAGTATCTCAAAAGAAGGCATAACAGTGTTTTCAGATATGGCTACCAGAACAGCCTTGAGCCAGTTATAACTAAAGAGGTCCTTAGCCGTAAACCAAGCGACCCCTTGAGAAATTCCTGAACCAAGAAATGTCGGTTGCTGTTGATCCGCCGGTATTTCCATTTGCTGTGTCACTAATTCGGACATTAGTTTCTCAAAGAAATCGCCGTCAACGTCCATTTCAGGTCGCTTGATGACTAATTTCATTCCATTGGCATCGTCAATACGTCCTTTTTTGTCTGCATTAGTAGCTGGAGAACTTGCCGCACGCTTCATTGCTTCAGAAGATTTCGACGTGGTCGGTTCCTGTGGAATATCATCTAGCTGCGAAAGTAACAGAAGATCTTCTTCGAGATCCATCACCCTGCATGAGAGTAATCAATTTGTAATCAAATGAAAAAGATTGAAATTTACAAAATGAATACCTACGTACCTGATTCAGCAAACAGACACTATAAAGTTATCAAAATCACTAGAGTGTATGCATTAACCGACGTCAAGCTTTCAACTGTTTGTTGAGTAAGAGAAGAATTCTTTTTCCGAAATACGTTTCAGCATTGTGCATTGTGGTATTGTGTCAAGTATTGCGAACGGCATACACATAGATGGTAAACAGATTCGTCCAAAATTATCGCTACAGATTAAAGATAGCTGATGCACAATTGAATTGCAGTAATGTAAGGCAAGGCTGTAAACTTAAATTAGTATCGGAATTTTGTAAATCATAAAATAATATCGCAAATAATTGTTGTAATACAATCTAAATAGTAGCATCTAATAGTTTGAGATAAAAATAATGTTGATACATAAATTGCGAAAATTTCACAAAATCACCCATTTTTGGATACCGCCGATTCTCTTTGAATGTGTGAAATAAAATATTTGAGGGAAAAAAAGCATGCACAGAGCAATACATATTGAATCATCTTTGTTCCTGTGGTAAAATCATTATAATTGTACACATATACGGTTCACATGGTTACTAATACTTATCCTGAAACAGAATATCCATTATGGTTCCATCTGATGTAGCTGAACAAATTGACCCCGATAAATTGTTCACCAGCTTCTAGTAGTGGCACGAAACGGTTGGTTTAAATCAAATAACGATTGATCTACTTTGATGATCAATTTCCAATGGTTTGTAATATTTAATCACATTTGTTTCACTTAGAAAAATAACATACTTCGATGATCACTAATATGCCACTGTATAGTCCACTTCCACCATCTTCCGTTTTCCGCGCTGTTGGCTCGCTTCCCTGCTCCCATCGTGGCGAACAACGGAGGAGCTAGTTGGGGTTTGGGTCATCTCTCGCAATCCTGGATCCACCCACATCGTCAACGAAATTCATGGGAGTAGCCAGGGTTTTTGTCAGCGGAGATGAACGATCTTTCATGCAAAATTTATCTTGTTTTGGCACACTCTTTACTGAATCTATGAATATCTGGTGGACGGAAAAATATCGTTGGAAAGCTTGAAATCAGTAGAATTTTTTGATAAACATAACTCAAAGCCGACCAAAATGGTACACACCTTTGCGGTTTTGTCCCTTAATTATAGCTGGATTTGTATTAAATAACAAACAATCGTGCAATTATATAACAATTTTGAAAGGTCGTGATATAGTTTATCTAGATTAAAACTAAACGAGATATAATAAAAGCGAAGTTTGTTATAAACTAGATTATTGATAAAGATGTGAAGTAATGGTGCATATTACAATCATAACATACTTTGTTATAATTGTGATATGATTAATAAGGATTCACTGATAATTATTACGCAAAATAACGGTACCGAATCTAACAAAAATGGATATAAACATTTTGCTTTGATATAACTAAGCTATTTTCTTGCCAAGCCTTTCTTTTAGGGTATTTATCGAAATAACTGAAATGAATACATGGAAGTAAACCTTGACGAATATATGAAGAAGGTAATAAAAAAAGATTATGAAAATTTAAGCCCCCTCTGGTAACGCCCATATCATCATTCATTGTCAGTGCCCAGAGTGGTGGCGGCCGGTGGAAGCATTTAACGATTGAGTGTCCGGTTTGCGCTGTTGAGTGGTTGCGAAAATCGTTTCCTCTCCAGCACGCAAAAAAAAAGAAAAAGAACGGAACACGGAACGACCCGAAATGAGTTTTCAGCGCTCGCGTGGAAAACGGGCGGTTAAAGGAAAATCCTTTCTTTTGTCATCGTCTCGTTGGGATATCCTTTCCCAGTGTCATCTATCAGCGACGACGACGTCCATGACGACGAAGGACGGAGACTAACCGAGAATGCAAGTTTATAAATGGCATCCATTTTTTTATAATTTACTAACGGAGGTTCTATTTTATTTGATAGGTAACCTTATTCCGGTTGGTATATAAAAATCTTCTCAGGAAGTGGATTAAAACCCATTACTGGGAAGATGCGCAGAGCAGGGTTTATTTCATTTGAATTTGAAATCTGAGCTGGTTAACGTGAATTATGAGTGGCTTTCCGGGATGTGGACCAGTATATTTTCAGGTAAGCATCCGATATTTGTTTTTTAATTGAACGTGAGCTTAATAAAATAAAAACTTTTGTGAGTATTTTTATTCTCCAATTGGAACTCATTGATCCACCCCTAGATCAAACACAAAATTTCAAAAAAATGAAGAGAGTGTAATATTCAAATGTTTTGAGATTCTTCATCAACAAAACCTACACTGTTGGATATGAGTTTCGGAGGCCCGGGTCAAATCTTTTGAAACGGTCCAGAACGCAAAACGAAATAGAAACATTAAACATAGGAGTGATCAATTTCCCAAACTATGTAATTGCTCTGTACTTTTGTTTAAGAATTTGCTGGGGTTTTTCCATCAATTTCATGAAGTTCAGAGTAATTTTAGAGCACATTACTTCTAGAATATTGCATTGAAAATCATCTGGAAAATCCTGCAGCGATACATAAATTACTCTTAAATTTCTAATGTTTATAATTATTCGGATAGGTCGTGAAATTCACAACAAATGTGGAATGAATTTTCATGGAACAACAATGGCTCCTTTGCACCAAAAGTCACCGCCGTGTTTTAGTAATGGATCAACTGATGGAAGCAGTTTTTCTGTATGGCGAAATTGTGTCAGAATTTACTGCTGTACCGTAAAACGAGATAAAGTTGGTCAACGGGGTAACATTGATCAGAATGTCTCTCCTCGTTAAAAGTTTCAATCAACGTTTTTCGTTAGGAGTTGTTGAAAGCACGAATGGTACTGTTTTTTAATTCATAAAAACAATGTTCTACGGAAATCTAAATTGTACATGCATTAATTTTCCAACTACTGAAACAATGATTTTCTTGATTTTGAATGACACTACAGAATTTCAAGCAAAGTATGGGTTCCTCAAAGAGTATAAGCATGGATTTCTTTTTTGTTCCAATTGTTTCAACTAAGAATGGCTTCGTCGAAACCGATTCCATTGTCAAAATTTTTAGATGCATGTTCAAATCAGCTTAATTGATGAATTCCTTTAGATAATGCAGTAATTCTATAGAAAAATACCTACCTTTATTAATATTTTGTGGTACGAAGTGTTTATAATTTTAAGATAACTTAAAAAGCGAACTATTTGTAAGAGTTTGTCTTCATATTCAGCTTCAAGGGCATGATGTTAGTGAAAAAACAGCATTTTCAATATTTTTCCCACCTCCATTTACATAGGTGATCTCATATTGGCTGCATAACAAAATCTTTTTAAACATTCTTCTCTTTATTTTTTTTTTTTGATAAACCAGTTTGAAGCTTGTATCAAAAATAAAATCGACTTTAAAGGAAAATAACCATTATCGTTTTATAAATTTTCTAATACAGTTTTTTTTTTGCTCAAAATAAAAGTAATATTCAGGAAAATATTTCATTGCAATACACTTGCTATCTGGATCAGGCATTGAAGATGCGAGCGAGCACTGTGAGCGCGATCCTGCAATCCACTGTATCCACTCCCTGTGAGCGAAATGTGCTGCTCGCTCAGACCTCAATGAATGATCACAAGGGTTCATTGCTATGATAAACAATGAGCTGAAATTTTGCAAGACCTAATCGAAATGTGCTGCTTCGAATTACAATATGACATCAGGTACATGAAAAACGGCAGCGTACGTTTTTAGTGGCTGCTTGGGCACGTCAGGAGTTAATCATCAATATTAACCTCCTTTTCCCGAGCAGCCTAGATAGCCGCGTAGTGTCGGTAGCGGTAATTTCAACTGGCTAAGAATTAACACTACGGATTGCCTGTTCCGGTGGTAAAAGTCCACCTCACAGGTGACCCCTAATTTATGGTGTGATGCGTACCGTGCCTAAGAATGAATGGTTAGGGGGGTCTAAATAAAACCTAACCGCAAACGGAGCCTGTGGGGTACCAGGGCGCCCTCCACAGTATTGAGTCCTTCCTGTGCTACCCGGAGCAATGGTGCAGGTGACCTTGTGTTTCTCCGAGATAATCGGCTGCCCTTCTTCAGTCTCTATCTTGAGGCTTAATAAGGGTGGGATTATGAATATGTTGACATCTAATTTAAATTATCACCTATATGGATTCGCATTATGCGTTTTACACAGTGTATTCTGTGCTCTTTCGCCTTTGGCGACTTTAAATAGATACCGATCTGGTTTTTTCGTTGCTGGTCTTTTTCGTGCTGAGATTGCAAAAAGCTTAATCCTGCCTAGTTTGGGTAGTGGCTACGGTTAGGTTAGCTCAGATCAATCTTCAGCATAAAAGAACAGCAACGATCAATCTTTGCAGACTCATGCAAAATGGTGCAGCCCAAGTGGCGCTAGTTCAAGAACCCTACTTTCGTAGAGGGAACTTCTATCTAGGTAACCTTGTGGACCCAGTTTTTGCTACTTTTAGCAAGCTTGAAATGTCAAACTCGCGCTCCATGCCCCGCGCATGCGTGCTCGTTAATAAAGCAATCGTTGCTACACTCATTTCTGAGTTAACTACCAGAGATGTATGTGCTGTCACAATCGATGTTTCTGTTGGTGACCTCAACAGGAAATACGTCTATTGTTCGGTATATTTACCACATGATGAACCATCCCCAACGGATGACTTCAAACGAGTTGTCGTACACTGCGTAACAAAAGGCCTTCCGCTGATTGTGGGCAGTGATGCCAATGCTCATCACATCATCTGGGGCAGCTCGGATATCAATTTGAGAGGCTCCAGTCTGATGGAATACTTAAGTAGTACAGACCTTGGATTACTTAACATAGGCAATCGCCCAACCTTCATGGTTTCTAATAGAGAAGAAGTGTTAGACATAACGCTCTGCTCGAATAGAATCAGTCACGAGTTGACGAATTGGCATGTATCAGATGAGGAATCATTATCTGTTCATCGCTACATCTTCTTTGAACATTCAAATGTAACTGCGCAGACTTTGCGTTTTAGGAATCCCCGGTCAACAAACTGGGAACTCTACATTGAATTGGTTGCGACCAAATTTCATGGATATTCTCCGTCCATTGAAAATCCAAGTGATCTGGATGATGCCGTTGATACAACAACATCCTACATTATGGAAGCTTTTGAAGAAGCATGTCCTCTGCGGTCTGTAAAGACTACAAGAGGGACCCCATGGTGGAATTCCGATCTGACTAGACTCAGGAAACAATGTAGAAGGAGTTGGAACAGACGCCGTTCAGCTGGATCAGAGTCGTTCAAGTCAGCTCGCAAGGCTTACAAGAAGGCTCTTCGTTCTGCTGAACGATCCGGCTGGAAAAACCTTTGTACAAATGTTTCCAGTTTGAGTGAAGTCAGTCGGTTGAACAAAATTCTTGCTAAATCTAAGGATTTCCAAGTGAACGAAATTCGCTTACCTAATGGTGACTTTACTTCTTCCGATGAAGAAGTTTTAGAATGTTTATTCAATACACACTTCCCCGGATGTGTGGACATAGCATCTACGGATGAACCAAATGTCTTTTCATGTAGTTACGAGTCTCTGGCCTCGGCTCGCAGTATCGTAACTACTGAATCGATTCAATGGGCACTTAATAGTTTTGCTCCTTTCAAATCTCCAGGAGCGGATGGGATTTATCCTGTTCTGCTCCAAAAGGGGTTTGAGTTTATCAAACATGTTTTGAAAAAGCTACTTGTAAGCAGTTTTGCTACCGGGTATATTCCCAAATCCTGGCGTGATATTACTGTAAAGTTTATCCCGAAAGGAGGACGTGCGTCGTATGAAGAAGCGAAGAGTTTTAGACCAATCAGTCTGACCTCTTTTCTTCTGAAATGTCTGGAACGCATTATCGATCATCACATCCGTGATGTTTATTTGGCAAACATGCCTCTTCATGTGAATCAACATGCTTACCAATCTGGAAAGTCCACTGTGACTCTTTTACACAAAGTTGTATACGATATCGAAAAAGCATTCGCTCAGAAGCAATCCTGCTTGGGTGTTTTCTTGGATATTGAGGGTGCCTTTGATAACGTGTCTTTCGATGCCATATTGGAAGCAGCACGAAACCATGGGCTACCTACAATGATTACCAATTGGATTCATCAAATGCTCAAAAACCGACATCTCTTCTCGACATTGCGTCAAGCAGCGATTCGAAAATTGAGTGTTTGCGGATGCCCCCAAGGGGGAGTCTTGTCACCACTTTTGTGGAATCTCGTAGCAGATACGCTATTGAGGCAACTCAATAATTGCGGTTTTCCAACTTATGGATTTGCCGACGACTATCTAGCTCTGATAGTTGGTATGTGCATAAGCACCCTATTCGACCTGATGCAAAGTGCTCTTCAGGTAGTCGAGAGTTGGTGTCGCCAATATGGCCTTTCGGTTAACCCGAATAAAACATCTATTGTTCTTTTTACGGAAAGACGAAACCGCGATGGAATTCGACCTTTACGTCTTTTTGGCACTGAGATTAATGTGACTGATCAAGTAAAGTATGTCGGAGTCATTCTAGATTCCAAACTTTTATGGACAGCTCACATTGATTTCAGAGTCAAAAAAGCTTGTATGGCCTTCGGTCAATGCCGGCGAACCTTTGGTAAAACTTGGGGACTCAAACCCAAATATATCAAATGGATTTACACAACAGTTGTTCGACCAATATTGGCATATGGATGTCTTGTGTGGTGGCAAAAGGGCGAAGTGAGAACAATCCAATCAAAATTGGGCCATCTCCAAAGGATGTGCTTGATGGCGATGTCTGGTGCGTTCTCTACAACTCCCACAGCAGCGCTCGAGGCCCTTTTCGACGTTGCGCCACTACACATACATCTTAAACAAGAAGCACTTTCTTGCTCTTACCGTTTATGGGTACTGGATCTACTGGAGAAAAATCCAGTGAATCGTAGATCTACACACACTTCGTTGTTTCCACTTTTGGTGAATTGGGACAAAATCGTCCTTGCTCCAAGTGATCTCACAATTGCTTGTCACTTTCCTTACAGGACATTTACCACACAATTCCCTTCACGGGAAGAGTGGACGTCTGGCTATTTGGAAAGAAGTATATCAAACAATGTAGTATGTTACACTGATGGCTCCCTTCTTGAAGGTAGAGCTGGTGCAGGAGTATATTCTCGTGAGCTAAGGCTGCATCAGTTTTACTCACTTGGTAGAAACTGCACCGTTTTTCAGGCGGAAATATTTGCTCTTATGTGTGGAGTGCAATCAGCACTTCAACAGCGCGTAATGGGTAAAGTCATATACTTCTGTTCAGATAGTCAGGCTGCTATAAAAGCTCTCGCTTCGGCCAACTCAAGGTCGAAGCTTGTTATCGCATGTCGAACTCAAATTGAGGAACTGAATTCAGTCAACTCTGTAAACCTTGTATGGGTACCTGGCCATTCTTCCATCGCTGGAAATGAATTGGCTGATGAGCTAGCTCGCGATGGAGCATCGCATGACTTCATTGGCCCTGAGCCGGCTATTCCAATTTCGAAGTGCTGGGTGAAGCTTCAGATAAACTCTTGGGCGGCAACTCAGCACAAGCAATATTGGAATAGTTTGGAGTCGTGTCGTCAAACAAAATTGTATATTACTGAGCCATCTCCAAAGGTGGCGAAGTATTTAACAAATCTGTCAAAGCAGAATTGCAGTCTCTTGGTCAGAGCGTTGACAGGCCACTGCCGACTCAACTATCACATGGCAAATATTCAGCGTGCTGACTCATTTGTGTGTGATAGTTGTGACTCCGATTATGGAACTTCGTATCACCTGATATGTAACTGTCCAGTTTTTGCGCAAATGCGATTCCAATTACTTGGTAAACACTTATTAAGTGAAACTGAATACAGAAGCCTGAATCTTCAGGATATCCTGTTATTCTTAACCCGCTGTGGTAATGAGCTATAGGCTCTCTTTACGCTCATGCGTTTTGCAGTGCCCTTTTTAGGGCGCTGTTCGAACCCATTGTGGTATGGAGCTACATGCTCTCATTTCGCTTATGCGATCTTCCCTCTTCAAGGGACCCCACTCCTATTTCCTCCCATCTTTCCCTTCCCTTTCCTCTCCCATCGGGTAGATGATGAAATAGGCTCAAATATGGCGATGGCACAAATCTCCCAACTGGTGGGGAACGTGCCTTTGGAGCCGGCCTTCTGATACCTGATACCTGAATGTGCTGCTTCGAATTACAATATGACATCAGGTACATGAAAAACGGCAGCGTACGTTGTCAAAATCGGTTTTGTTTGATGCTTAGAATTGTGCCTGCAAATGCCTGTTCGGAACGCTAGTAGTCCTAGAACCAAGTCATATGGATCGATTCAATAGGGGACGTTGGCCGGTAACCGGAACGGTACAAAAGTAATTGTGATTGTTGCCATTGCGATATTCGAACTTTCTAAAGATTGAACTTTTTTGTGGATTGCGATGATTTGATTGTGAATTTGATTGACAAAACTGGGTTTTCGTTTTTCATGATTGAATGATGCATGTTTTTCATGCATTGAATGATGATTTTTAATATTTGATGATTGCTGATGATTGAATTTCCAATCCATGATCCTTAATAAGGACTGTTCATTTTATAAAGTGGACACATTGTGCATGCTGTACCTTTTTAATTTATCATTGAAATTGCAATCGATTTTCTGTACATCGTTCGACTAATATTGTGCAAAGTTGTGATAATAAAAAATCCCCCAAAATAATTAAATTTTTCACGATAGTATAAAACAACGTTTGGAACGGTCGATTTTTGTAGGTAATCAAAATCAATGATTGTTAGAAGTTGGCTGAAAAACTCGACAATCTTTATTTTTTATTTTGAAAAGGCTTGTTATTCGAAACCGTCATCAATCAGAAAACTGCTAAAAGATATGAAGTTATTTTTGAAGCAACAATTTTACAGATTAATAAAATTATTTTTAATCGATTTTTAAGAGAACAAATATTTGAAATTTGAAGGGATCTGATATGAGTAGAATTTTTCGGATTAAAGTACCTCCTGATGGAAGTGCTAATATAGTTTTAATATGGAAAATAGCTCACGCTTTGATAGAGTTGCTTATTTAGTCCCTAAGTCACATTTAAAGCACAATAGAAAAAAATGCTGAATTTTTAGAAGACATCTCAAAGCACAATGACAATCATCAAAATTGGCAACACTGCTGTAATAAAATCGATTTTATTTTCCACATGTTATTTTCATAATATGTTATACTGAGATTTTCGATTGAAATATTTGAAGGGGGCCTTCCTTAGCCGAGTTGTTAGAGTCCGCGGCTACAAAGCAAAGCCATGCTCCATGTCTGGGTTCAATTTCCGGTCGGTCCAGGATCTTTTCGTAATGGAAATTTCCTTGACTTCCCTGGGCATACGCATAGTGTACCTTCGTACCTGCCACACGATATACGAATGCAAAAGTGTCAACTTTGGCAAAGAAAGCTCTCAGTTGATAACTGTGGAAGTGCTCATAAGAACACTAAGCTGAGAAACAGGCTCTGTCCCAGTGTGGACGTAATGCCAAGAAGAAGATTTGAAGAAAAACGTTTACAGTTTGCTGTAGATTGATAAATATGAGTTCATGATTTTAAAAGTATGAGCCTTTTTAGTAAAACGACCACACGACTGCTGTTAAAACTCAAGATTAAGCTAAACTAGTTTTGAACATGCTTTTGACTTTTCTTTTTTGTTGGGAAAAGAAGTATGGTGTAGCAGCAAATTTGGCCATAAATGGGTAAATCAATAAAATTGCCTAATATCAGAGAATGGTGAAATATTATTGATATGTTCAGAGCTATACCTTTAGTAGAATAGTAATGGATACCATACGCATACAATTTGTTCATAAAAATTTAAATTTTTGTTTTGCGAAAAACAATGTTTAGCTTTGACGAACAGCTTTTCTTACGAGTTTTGGGAAAAACTATTTAGTTCTTCAACCAAAAGCATTTTTTTAGGATCTTATATTGTCATAACATTATAAAATAATAGTTGGACGATGCACAGAGAACCGATTACGGTATTATCAACAAATAAAAATCTGTAAAGTTTACTATATTTGGTAAAAATCACTTAGCAGAGCAGTTATTGTGACCATGTACATAGTAGCATCCATAACAAAGCTTTGCACTTCGATCCGTTACACCCACCGAACAAGAAAGTGTGGTCAAAAGTATAATACCAAACTTGTCAAATGAAGAATGTTTCTAGTCATAAATACTGCAACTCTGGTTAAATAGATCGAATATATTTTATTGAATAGTGATGTAAACTATATTTTGGTAGTGTTAACAGATTAATGAAGTCGGTTGAAAATCTTGGTGCAGTTCCTAATTTTACCGTAGATTCAGTAGTTCTACATTAAAATTCATTTCAGTGTAGCAAAAACTTTCTTCTGAAGAGTTGTTCCTTGGGGCATTTTTGACATTTCTTTATGGGGCTTATTTTGCTAGAACATTTTAAGGATCGAAAAAAAAAGTTATTTCAAAATGTAATTTAAAAATAAGAGATGTATGACTAAGTCGGTTTTCAGAACTAAAGAATAATCAGATACAGAAAAAAACCATATATATGTTCTATTAATTCAGACCAATTTTATTTATTTGCATCATATAAAATGATTTGTATTAAACATAACACAATTCCCTTAATAAAAATCAAAGGGTGGTACATATATAGAACGTATGACTTTGATTTTCGTTTGAATGTTTATTGAAACATAAGTTTAGTGATGACTTCTTGAAAAATCTTTGTTAACATTCAATATGATTTTTTTTTGTACATTTGAATAATATGAAAGTTTTGTTAAGCTCTCAAAACTTGAGGACTACATATTTTTAACAATTTTTATTGTACTAAAAATGGCCAAAATCGATTTTTGGCTGTTTTTTCTAAAGTGTCATACAGCGCCATCTTCGTCAGTGATAGGGTTTAAGTGTCTTCAGAAGAAATGTCAAAAATGTCTCAATGAACAGATTTGCAGGAGAATATTTTTTGCTCTTTTCAAAAGATAAAACTGATCTAGATCGGCTTTAACTTATCTAGATCGAACCTGAAGGAGTTAAAATTATGTACAAATTATTCCAAAATACTTTGTCCAAGACGCCAAACCTCTAGGATGCATATCCAGAGTATTAGAGGTTTTGGCCTTCAAAAACAGCGATCTGCCCCAGTTTGTGCTGTAGTTATAGAATTTGTTTCATTATTCACAAAAATCGCTTTATCACGTAGTAAACTTAAAATAATACTAAACTATTCATATAGGAGTCGTACACAAATTGTTTCACGCTCTAAGTGGAAAAGGGGAAATAATAAAGCGGGCTCGTGACAAAGGAGGGACGAGGGAATCGAAAAAGCTGAAATTTAGTGTAACATAATTGGTAAAATGTGTCAATTTTCTTCCATTATTTTTCGACATTTTCCGTGAAATTCCTTTACTTTTTTATAAACAAACACGCCGGAACCAGGCATTGCAGAATTCGTTCTAATTTGATTGAATCACGATCAAAGCAAGCGATAATACACCAATAAATTGGAAACGATTAAGAGAACGGTGATCAAAACCACAGCAAGAACAAACACTTTTTCAAATTTCTGAACTGAAAGCATCGATTTTTTTCGGTTTTCCATTGTCAATCGATTGATTTGACCAGGGTTTCCCAACCGGTGGTTAGCGGACCCCTAGGGGGCTAGTTCTCAGGGGATCCGCGAAGCCATTGCACACTAGGTCAGGAGCAGAATTCAGCCAATAAAAGCCTCTAGCGCTTTAGGAGTGCATTTTTTCGAGTTGGTGTCAAAGAAGACTTATCTTGGATTTGTTTGTTCATTTATTTGACGATAAAAGTTTGTTGGAAATATCACCGCATAGGTGGCACCGAAATACAAACTATTTTATTTCACGTCTTCGGCAAAGAACGTGTAAAAAGATGAAAAAATGTTGAAAACACCAAAGTTCTAGGACTTCAAATAACAAAGTTATGATAAAAAATGTGTAAATCATTTAAATTTTACGTTTTTTATACCTTCTACGTCAAAATCGAAAAATGTTTCATTTTAAACACCATGCGGCACTGAAATTCGATTACATGCATGTATTGTTCGAAAAATATCTTGTTTTAATTTAAATATTTTAATTCATGAACAAATCATTGAAAATATATCACGCAAGAGCTCTAGGACACGAAATAAAAAAGTTTGTATTGCAGCTCCACCTATGAGGCGATATTTCCAATTAACTTTTATCGTCAAATTAAAGAACAAATAAATTCAAAATAAGTCTCCTTTGACACCATCCCGAAAAAATGCACTCCTAAAGCACTAGAGGTTTTATCTGGCCATATTCTGCTCCTGGCCCAGTGTGCATTGAGAGTAAGTGTCATAATGACTGATCAATGAACAAATGTGAGGAATCTTTTATCCAACTTGGTATCAAGAGAACATTATTGTCGATTTCAAAATTTTTGATCTTTGAAGTGTTTTTAAACTGAAACCTATTTTGTTTCTTTCAACTGTGAAAAATCCTATTAGTTAAGGATTACAATTCTACTATAATTACATTCATTCTTATTCTATCCAGTGTGATCTTGAAATTTTAAACTATGATAGTTTCTGGAGGTAGTTGCATACAATTTCAATCGGCCTTCTTAGAACGCTTCCTGGGTAGTAAGCGGTTGCATTGGTGAAAATATTATAATAAATGATTGATTATCAGCTGAGATATCGTAGTGCATAGTTTTCGGTTTCCACCGTTTTTGACCTTGTCGGTACTTAGCATGAAAATAGTACAACATTTTTCTATAATTATCCACGCATAATGCGTAGATGCTTCCAAGCGTTTGGCATTTCCAATTAGTGGTGCAAACGATTTTCCACTACTTCACCTGTATGAACAGTAGCCGAAATATCACGTTCATTTTTCTTAACAGAATACGGATCAAGATCACTGAACTTGGGGTTGATTTCCAGGTATCTTTTATTGAAAACCTCAGTAAGCGTTGCATAGCTAAGTCGCTTCATCAATCAAACAGAAATTCTCTAAGTTCTTCTTCTTCTTCTTGGTATTAACGTCCTCACTGGGGCAGGGCCTGCTTCTCAGCTTAGTGTTCAAGGAGCACTTCCACAGTTATTAACTGAGAGCTTTCTTTGCCAAAGTTGCCATTTTCGTATTCGTATATTGTGTGGCAAGTACGATGATGTTTTATGCCCAGGGAAGTAAATGAAATTTCCATTGCAAAAAGATTCTGAATCGACCGGGAATTGAACCCAGACACCTTCAGCATGGCTTTGCTTTGTAGCCGCAAACTCTAACCACACGGCTAAGGAAGGCCCCTAAATGCAAACCATAAACAACAAGGCCACGAAGAATCAAACACTTAGGAAATTTTACCTTAGCAACTGCAGTGTGCAATCTCCTATACACGGTGTACTATATTAAGAAGGTGATATATTCCGAAAACTGACAGCTACTTGACGACGCCATTCCTATCCACCTCGAACAAATTTGCGAAAAAAAAAAATGATCTAGTGGTCCGGATGGTATATGGTACGGTAGGAGTGACGTCACATGTTTACAATCAAACTTGATATTTACATCAGTAAAGACCCTGCCTTGTTAATATTTATGGCGTGTCCCCTATAGTAATCCTGTCCATTGGCGTAGCTAGGATTTTTTTCTGGAGGGGGCCTAGGGGGAGCCTAGAAAATACTTGTTTCACAGAAGTAATGTCGGTCACAATAATCACGATTTTCCCAAATTCCGTAGTTTTACCAGAATTGTATTGATTTTATTTGTTTATTATTTTGTCTCATTTCACGGCACATCAGCGATAGTTGTAAATTTCAATCTTCGCTATTGGATTCTTTTTGTAATCCAGTCAAAAATTCTTCAAGAATTTTAGCAAAAAAAAAACTTACAACGAATGTCCTTTGTGGTACTTCCACGAGCTATTCAGGTATTCAACTATGTGCTTTGAAGAGATTACTTCTAGGAGAAGAAATTCCTTCCTCAATTATTTTCGTAGTTTTTAGTTCTTTCTCCAAGAATTCCTTTACCGGTTTCCACTGAGCTCATCCTGGGATTCTCACGAAAAATCATTCCTAGACTTATTGAACACCAGAAAATTTCTCTATCAAAAAGCTAAAATATAAAAAAACACTTGAAGAATTTCTCCAGAGAATGCATTAAAAATTCTTTCAATACATTCTCCTGGAAGGCCCTCTACATACTTATTACATATAAATTCCAATTGTTAATTAAAAGTATCCTAGAGTTGTCCATTAAAAATTTGATTAGGATGTTCAGGAAAAACTGAGAATTTCATCAAAAAATAATACAAAAAAATCTATGACTCTCACTAAAAATGTCTTCAAGATCAACAAGCAAGGATTCAATCCACGAATTCTTCAGATAGTTCATCAATAGTTCTTCCCACTTTGCTTTCGATGTTCTTCCTAAATGTCTCTGCAGGATTGTTAAAAAAAACCGCACTAAAAATAATCCGGACTTCCTGCAAAACAATCTAATGATTATTCCAAACAATGCTCTAAGAATTCCTCGCAATATTTCACAAGAATTTCATGAGCCATTGTAAAAAAAAATACAATTGAGAAAATTTTATTCATTCCGAAAAATTCACCAGAGATACATCTGAATATTTTTCAGAGATTTTTTTGTTTAAACCGCACTAAGAAATTTTTCATCAGATTTACTAATATTTTGCAATTTATTCTTGAACTTTTTAAAAATTTCTCTAGAAATTCCATCAAATATTCTTTCTGGGTCTAGAATTAACTCTATTTTTTTGGTAATGGTAACCTCAGGATTTATCCATGAATAAAATTTAAAAAAAAATATCCATTCTCAATTTTTTGGTTCAAAAACTACTCCGGGAATATCACAATATTTTTAGGGATTGCTCTACATATTCCGCTACAAATCACTCCATATCAGATTTCTAGAGAAACACGTACACAAAAGGTTTGAAAGTACTTTGTTGGTAATCTTTTGAATAAACATTATTCGGAAAAAATACAAAATTCCTGTCGTAAAATTCAAGAATTGACAATGTACCTCATAGAAAAATTAAGTGGTCCTTGTAGGATTTACTACAAAAAATCTTGTTTTTTTTTCCTCGTATCTTATAATAGAAAACTATTGGTGTTTTTACTGGAGGCATTTGTAACTTAAATCTTTGATAAAATTTTGTATCAACTCCGAAGTTTTATGGTACTCTGGTGAACATATTGATGTAGAATTTTTCATACGTTCAGAATTTCAAAACAAACTTTTTGAAGGGTCTATTATTCTGTAATACTGTAAGAGTTCAACGCGAAAACATTGCCAGTATGTTTTTAGATCATAACCGTACGTATAAAAATTCAAAACTCCTATAATTCACCATTTTTTAAATTCTTTATAATATTTCATTTTTTTGGAGTGTGGACAGATTTTTGTACGAAGTTCCTTAAAGCGTCATGCGAAGGAAGGAGAAACAAAAGCAGGTTGAAAGGTTGAAGCAGGTAGAGGAAAAGATGGTTAGTGGTAAAATAAAAGTCAAGTGATTATTTACCTTATTTCTAGAGGTAAATAACAGGATAGTTAAAACCTCTCTAATTAATTGACAAATAAAATAAATTTCTCAAGAAGTTGCATCAGAATCTTCTTTAGAAATTATTCTGAAAAATATCCTTCCGGTTTTCTAGAATTCTACCAGCGAGCCAAAAGTTATTCCGCCCTAGTGGATTCTGCTAATAATTGATAACATAATTTCCAAAGAAGTGTTTTAAGGAAGATCAATACAAATTGTTTTACTCTTTTACTTCTCAGTTATTTTGTTACATATTTCTCTACAGATTCCTGAACCGCTATGCCAATTTCGGAAGCAAAACTTTTTCTGGGGTTTTCAACAAATTTCCTCTGAAGCATTCGCAAGCAAGCGACATCTAAAAACCTTTTTTTTTAATTCTAGAATAATCCGGGGATTTGAAGAGACATTCCTCGAAAAAGAAATCATAGAAGAATGTTTGACGCATTTTTTATGTATTTTGGAAATATTTGTTAAGGACTTTTATGAACTTTGCGGAAGAATTTGTAATAAAATTTATGGAACAAATAATTAAAGGGATTCGCAAAAGAATTTCTAGTAGAACAATCAGCAAAATATCTCAGTATTAGATTTGACAGAATAAACTTTTTGAGAAATTGCGAGAAAAAACTGAGCTTGAGAAAGATTTAGTAACATTTTTTAGGTAAATCCGGGAACATATTCCAAAATCAATTTGCTAATGAAAAATAGACAAACAACCCGAGGATGAAAGAATAACTCGCAATAACTTATGCATACCATATTTTGGTATCATATCATAATTAGGTATTGTTCGGTTTTCAATACCTAGTTTTGGTTAAAGGTATTCAAAAAAAATGTTTCAAAAATTTAGAAATACTTCATTTTGGTATTCGAAAGGTATTGAGGACTGCTGGAGGTGAACTATTATTGAAAAAAATTCACTTTTATATGAAAATTCATCAAGTATTATTGGGGACGGACCTGGTGTAGTGGTTAGAACACACGCCTCTCACGCCGAGGACCTGGGATCGAATCCCATCTCCGAGATAGTCACTAAAAAATTCAGTGACGACTTCCTTCGGAAGGGAAGTAAAGCCGTTGATCCCGAGATGAACTAGCCCAGGGCTAAAAATCTCGTTAAAAAGATAGGAAAAAAAATCAAGTATTATTTAGGTATTACAATACCTGATCTAATTATCAGCTTGGCATTTGTAGAATATGCTGAAAGTATTATTTGAGGTATTTTACCTCTTATGCAGGGCTCATTCATACCTCATTCAGGTTGTAAGTATTGAAAATTATCTGGTATGGAATACCTCAATTTGGTATTCAGTAGTTATTTTCTTCTGCTCGGTAAGGAATGAATGTCAACAAGGAGGAATTCACTATGAAAATATGAACAAGTCCCACAATAGTATTTGACTTATTTACAAGACATTTTCAAAAGTTCTGAAGCCACCCTTCAATATTCCTTGAGGGATTTGTTTATACTAAAATTCTTTAAAGAATAGCGAAGTTATTTAAAAAATTCTACAAATCTGTTGAAAATAATCAAATTAAAATTTATGAAGTAATAAGTTTTCTTGAAAAACACATAGCTTAAGCGACAATTGTGTTACATGTTTTCACATCATCTAAAGAAAACTTGGATACGCCAAAATTCCATGAAAGTTATTTCTTAATTTTCAACAAGAATTTTCGCTATGCATTGTCTTAAAAATTTCCTTTAGAAATTCTGTCTATATTTTTCAATTATTTTTTTCGGACATTATACGAGTTGGAGTTAATGTATGGATTTCTTTAGTGAATTCTCATTACCGGACATCTCGAGCAGGGTATCCTCCAAAAACATAATAAATCAGAATGCAGGGAACATGCTGCTTTATGCTGAAACAGTATTAATTGGATTTGGAACGAATTTTGGGAATCGAATTTCCAGGATATTGACGCTTTCATTGTTGAAAAATTGCGCTTATAGCATACAACAAAAAGTTATTTCTAACAATAACCATTCGATCGACAGCAACGGTTAAGCTATCGGTTGTTGCGCGATTCACCGAAGTCAGAACCACCACGCTGCTGCTATGTGAGACAAGCGAGGTTTCCTCACTTCAGTTGTTCAACATAAGAAAACGTAACTACTGAAGAGATTTTTGTCAATCACCATGACTCTTGTTATTGACAAAAATCTCTTCAGTAGTTGCATTGATTCTGCTACGTGTTAATTTGTTGTGTTTTTTTTTTATTATCATCAAAAATTCTGGAGGGGGGCTGGATGATTCTGGAGGGGGCCAGGCCCCCCTGGCCCCCTCTGTTCCTACACCAATGATCCTGTCACATTGTCACATTGTCGATCAAAATAACGCTATGTTACAAAAAATTCGCTTGACACGGCTCTGTCACTCGAGTTATTTAACAGAGAACTCATATTACCCAAAAAAAAGTTCTTTAAACTCAGATTTGGGTAAACTGCATTTAGTTTTTACCCACTTTTAAGTTGTTTTGCTACTCTCACAACAGCACTGTTGTCAAAAACAGATAGAGACGCACCAACCCATAGACGTCGGATGTTTGTGGAATAAGATAAATTTGGGTTCTTTCGAGTTTACCTATATCACTATGGGGCCTTCCTTAGCCGAGTGGTTAGAGTCCGCGGCTACAAAGCAAAGCCATGCTGAAGGTGTCCGGGTTCGATTCCCGGTCGGTCCAGGATCTTTTCGTAATGGAAATTTTCTTGACTTCCCTGGGCATAGAGTATAATTGTACCTCCCACACGATATACGAATACGAAAATGGCAAATTTGGCAAAAAAGCTCTCAGTTAATAACTGTGGAAGTGCTCTTAGAACACTACACTGAGTAGCCGGCTCTGTCCCAGTGAGGACGTTAATGCCAAGAAGGAAGGAGGAGGAGACTTCGAAAGCCAACGCTGGGTAGATTTTTTGTTTTGCGCTGAGTTGGTTTTTTCGCTGTAGTCAAACGAATACTACCTAATGAGAGCTATATTCCAGTCAATCCAAATTTGGGTTATTCCACGGAAGAGCCGAATTGAGTCCCCTGTAAACATAGGATCGCATACTATAGGATATAAGAGTACACATGTGGAGGCGATACACGTACATTTTGCATACAGTCTAATGGCGCATGTATCTATATAGCCTCCACATTTGTACTCTTATGAACTATACGTAATATAGTATATACGAGTTTGTGTTAACTGAGTCGAAAAAGTCAAAGTTAGGTTGATTTGTGACTCCGTGTAGGATTGTGGTCACCATGGGAGTCGACGGGTGACATCTGAAATCTGTATGTTTACGACAGTGACTACAAACGAGTCACATGAATCTGCTCGGTTTAAAACCCTTTGAAACTGGTACTCCAAAAACGTATTGGCTTTTATAAGATCATTCAGTGTGTTCTACAGGCGTGTAAAGTAAACGTAATCCAGTTATCATGATAAATTTCAGTGGTATCTTCTATTTATAGTGTGTAATGCAAATGCGCAGATAAATATATGATTCTTTTACCGATTGCGATTGTTGCCAGAATGGTAGACTATAATTCGCTTGATTGCATAAAGGCTTTGTTCAGATCAACGCCAATATCGGTACATAATTGATTATCACTGACCATGGCCGATTGGTGGGCTGTTGTGGTTGTAAACAAGGTAACACGATATGTATATCGCCATCACCCGAAAACAACCGCCGTCCGATAATCATTGATACGCTTCCATTGATACTCCCAAGGACCAATATTTGCACACCATTAGCTTGGCAAGTGGCAATCGCATTCCGTGTCACGGCACGACCAAGGAAATTGTCTCATTAATGTGGTCCGCTTGTTGCTCGCTCGATGAGAACCGCTCGCCAAGTGATAATGCTTTTGATGTGAAAAGTTTTAGCGAAGTTCGGTCATTTCCAGAGATTTATGTAAGGTGAATATGAAATTCAATCTTACGTACCTCAAGCTGAATGTTGAGATACTTTTGTGCTATTCCCCAGGCCAGGAGTCTTCTTATAAGTTTCATTAAAAATCATTCAGCTTGACGTTCGTTTGCACAACACAAGTCGCATCACCTAAAATTTGCGAATGAGCCCATCAAACATAAAAGATATGTTAATAATATTCCAACAGTATATACAATCGTACTCTCAGTATAATGAATAGAATTGCATTATTATACGAAAAAAGACTTCTGATCAGTACCTTGGTTGAACAGCGGAGTGCAAATCAAACCTTTTCTCCAAACAGCCTCGTTGGATAATCAATTATTTATTCCCAGCAGAGAAGTAGCAGCATGCTCAAAGCAAACACGAGTAGACCAACACAAAACTAGCATCTTGGAAACCCAGCATTACACACCTAATGGACCTTTCAGAAACAGTGACAACAAGCACACGATTCGACGCCTTATTCCCGGAAGGCAAATACATCTTCAGCTGTCGCTTCCGCCACTATGACCCTTAGGGCTTCCAATTCCATTTCCTATACAGTTCATTTCCCCGTTTATTCATCTGGAAGAAACAGCAGCAACGAACAGCAATGGGAAATGATGAGATGAATCTATTTGCGTTAATTAATTTGTTTGCTTTTATACACGAGAATACCCCCGCCTCTAACGACCCCTCCCAAATTATCAGCCTCTTGATAAACCCAACGCCTTTATCCAGCAGGTTATTCTGGAAGAGAATTACGCGACACTGATATAGCAAGGCTGCTAATGGTATACGATTTTTTTTTGACTCCTAGCACTCCTGAGGAATTTATGAATTGTTGAGTAAACCTCAAGGAAATAGTACTTAATTATCATTGTGGGTATTTGGAGAGAAAACGCTGACAGTTTAAAAAAAAATAAATTACACATTTTTTTTTATAAAAATAGGTTATAAAATTTTCAAGTTCATTGAGCACCGTTGATTTCGTTCAACTTTCCAAAGCAGCTTTCAGGGGTCCAAAATATTCAATAACTGAAAAAATATTTAGACTTTCTTCTCTTTACAACACTTTGCTCCATATTAATAAAGAACGTCAGAGCTCCCTATCGGTAGGTGTGGTTTGAAATTCAGATCAATATTCCGCGAAATTCCGTTTTATTTCGTTTGTAACTAAAAAAAACCTTCCGAAATTTGTTCAGTGTGGCTGATTGAAACGAAATTAGCAACCTAAATTTTCAAAATATCGCGTACCCTCAAAGAAACAGCGGCTGCTGTTGCTCCGAGTGGAAGACAATTAGATGGAAACGCCTCGCTTTGAGATGTCTGACTGTTGGACGCTTCTTGGCACTTGGCGGGGGAGAGAATGGAGAGTTTGCGGAAACGACGGAAATATTCACCCAACACGAACATCAAAGGGAGTTAGAGAAACATGCGGATTTGAAACATTCATAGACGGAGAACGAGGAGAACGATTGTGCAAATCAGCTGGAAATGATAGACGTTCATCCTTTCCACTGTCCATTTTGGGGGATGGGTTCGTGGCGAGACGCGTGGGGTTTGGGAAGGAGGGTACGTCTGAGCCTCACCGTTTGCTAAGGAGCAACAACAGAAATGTGTCAAATTAGCATTCGCTAATGGGATTTGATGTAAATTATTGGTTGATTTGTGTCCCCGCGTGCAATCGGATTATCATCATGCATAATGTATCTTTGCTCAAAATGAAATGTGTTCTCTAAGTTAGAGATGGAACCCAAGTAGCATAGTTTGTTTCAACTCAGAAATAATAATATCTCTTGAAACCTATCACAGTTTACAATTAGTCCAAAAACACGGCAAAAAAGCGCGTATCCGCCTTTCGAAGCGTCCGGCAATCCGATGCAGCACGGTATCTGTTAATTTCAATTTTTACCACGGAAAATAATTTGTTTAATCTAATAATAAAAATCCTCCCAGAATACATCCAAAGAATACAAGAGGAATATTCCTTGTGATTTTCCCACGAACTTTTCAAATATTCAACCAAGTTCTTTTGAGAGGTTTTTCTGAGAACTTTCACAGGGATTTCTTTTTTTATTATTTCAGTATTATTTCGGTGCTTTTTTCGAGAACTCCTTTAACAGTTTCCACTGAGTTCCTCCTAGGATTCCCATGGAACATTATTGCCGAGATTAGTAGTTATTATTTAACAGATTTTCACTGAAGCATGGCTTTCTGTTCCTGCCAGAAAAATTCTCGATTATTAACCCCTCTAACGGCAGCTTCATTTTTAACTGTTAAAAATATATTCAAATCGCGATAACTTTTATGTTTCTTCATATTTTTGCACCATTTTTTCACGAGATCTCAAAAAACTGTCCTAGTTTTAGAATTAGTGTTGATATTACCTGTCACGCTACTTTGAGAAAATAAAAACCGTAGACGACGGGGACCCCAAAACAGCGTTTCATGGACGTTTAAAAAAATCATAGCTTAACAAATATTTGTCCAAATGCTGAAAGTTTTTCATTAACAAAAACATTTTGGTCAAACGCTTATAGAAAAATAAAACACATGGTCGTAGCAAGGTAGACAGTCCGTGAGGTGCTGAGCAAAGATGACCAAGCTAAAAAAAAATAGCGTTACAATAGTTCAGAGCTCATATCTCAGCCATCAGACGAAAATATTATAATTTTATTTCACCGTTGGAAACATTGAAGACCAGCATTGCAGGGTAAAATATCAAACAGAGTCGTAGCAAGGCAAATGGAGAATGGAGGGCTCCCATTTGGAATGTTTACCAAACTTATAAATCCGCTATGGAATCAATTTTTGATTTTGTTTCACGATTCGACACTATTAGTGTAGATCTTCAATAGAAAAATAATAAAAATGGTCGTAGCCAAGAAAAACAGAAGTAAGGGGCTTCCATTAAAAAAATGTTCAAAATTTTCAAAATATCAAAACTTTATCATGACCAAACCGATTTTTTAGTTTATTTTACAATTTGAATGCTTAAAATTATGTCTATAATATTGTACATAGACGTAGTAAGATACAAAGGGTACGCACCATTTCTTGGTCTCATTTGCCTATAAATCAATATTCAAAGCAAAGCCATCATGATTATTTTGTCCATTAAATTGATTGTAGAAGTCAAGTTAATAAATTAGAATAGAAACAAAAACTTATGAAAGCACTCAAAATTTATTTTACCTTAAAACTAAAGAACAATCTTTTTTCCCTGGGCTTGGGATTATATTTTCCAGGGAGCGATGAATTTTGATAATTGATCGCTGTTGTTAGTAGCTTTGATTAGATGTTGGGTGAATTTCAAAGCAATGGCAACCTTTTTATTACAAAATTTAGATTTTATCTTCTGACCTTAAAATTCTGGTTAAACTACTGTACTATGCAGTTGGGCTGCACTAGGCTTTCACTCATCAAAATTACTTTCACTTCGGGAAAATATAATTTCAAACTGGCGAGAAGATTACCAACTGAGGGTGGGTTAGGAGCACAATCAGACCCTTGAATGTGCAATGTGGGGTAGTAATTGGGAATGCCATTGACGGTTTGTAATCTTCTACGAGGTTTTCGAAAACCAACAGGGCGCGTGCACCGGGTTGCGGATAGGAGCAAAGGGAGATCAATAGCATCTACCTAAAATAATAGAACAAAAAGCCGTTCCATGATTAGGTAATGTTTAGCGATCTTCTATGGTGTTCTAGTGTGTGTGTGTGATCCATCTAACTCCCACTGTCCGGCAGTGGTATTATGGAAAAAAGTTTTCAGCAAAAATGTAGTACATTTTTGCAAAAAGCTTCAGTCCGGGAGTTAGAAGGTGATAGCTCTATTGCAGATCCAGTGACCCATTTCAGAATGGCTGGAGAGACACGTCCATTCAGAAGTCACTTTCACTGACAACAAGCCCCGCATGTATATATAACCGTTATCAAATGGATAATGATAATACATACACACTTCCTGTTTCGAAGATGTTTACTTCGAAACTGGCGCGTATTTAATTTTTAAGTAGCAATAAATATGTAATCAGAACAATCTCACCAAAATCCATCCAAGGCGGCGGTGTCATCAAATCCAATCAGCAATCGATTTTCTTCTTCTTCTTTTTTCCTCTGGGTGGCATCCATTTCCTTCTCCTTGTGACGCATATACCATTTGTCGTTGCCAGATCACATTTCGAACATGTTTTATCACCACCATTTCTAATTCTTACTTTCACTTATTTTATATAACGTAACCACTTAACATCATTTGTTTTTATTCTCGGACCATCTGTCCTTGAGACGTAGTGCCGTCGGCCGCGATACAAGCGCGATGGCGAAAAAAAAACACGAGGGTGCACAATGTTAGCAAACCTTGTAAGAATCAGCCAAATAACATCACTCTGAACGCGCCTGGAAGGATTATTCACGTTGTTTTTCCAATATATACTTCCGAATTGAATCTGGATGGCGTGGCACCAGCCAAATCATCGGCCAAACCGCAGAAAAAATAAAAAAAAAAAAAAAAAAAAAACGAGAGCACGAAAAATAACGCGGAGCAAAACAAAACACGACCGTTCGCGGGTAACGCCTACTGCGATCTCTGTTTCAGCATCAAAGTTTGTCTTGCTCAAAACTGATCTGTCAGACACTCAGTGTACATTTATTGTAGACTGTGGTTCTGATATATCAGTGATCAAAGCGAAATGTGTTAAGCCCACCAAAACATACTTCCCAAATCAAAATTGTAATATAGTAGGTATAGGTGAAGGTACAATAGCCTCTCTAGGTAGTACCAAAAGTACAATAAATATTAGTGAACATATGATAGATCAAATTTTTCACATAGTTGAAAACGACTTTCCAATACCGACAGATGGTATAATAGGAAGAGATTTTTTTGTAAATTATCGTTGTACAATAGATTATGATTTATTTGCTTAATATCAGTATAAGTAACGAAGTTTTTACCATTCCCATAGAAGATAACGTAGATGGAAAATTTATTATACCTGGAAGATGTGAAATGGTGAAAAGAATTGACGTTCCAGATAATGAAGAAGATGAACTACTTGTTTGCTCACAAGAAGTTCAGCATGGAATTTTTATAGGAAACTCCATTATAAATAAGAAAAATCCTTACGTAAAATTTATTAATACATTAAATGAGCATGTAGTAGTAAAACCCTTCAAACCTACTTTAGAACAACTAAGTTGTTATAAAATAATGAACGTCTCAAATTCGAACATTAAGCATAGTAATAGGATTGAAGAATTAATTACTAAAGTGAAAATTGGGAATATTTCACACAAAACTCAGAAAAATCTTTACAAATTGATGATGAACTATAATGATGTATTTCATATATCAGAGGATAGGCTAACAGCAAATAATTTTTACGAACAATCAATAGAATTAATTGACAATACCTCCGTTTACATTCCTAACTACAAACAGATTCATTCCCAACAAACTGAAATAAATAGCCAAGTTAAGAAAATGCTCGATGATGGTATCATTGAACCATCTGTTTCGCATTTTAACTCACCCATATTATTAGTACCAAAGAAATCTGACTCTGGTAAAAAATGGCGTCTAGTTATAGATTTTCGTCAATTGAATAGAAAAATCTTACCCGATAAATTTCCACTGCCAAGGATTGAAACCATTCTTGATCAACTGGATAGAGCACGCTATTTTACTACATTAGATTTAATGTCTGGATTTCACCAGATACCTTTGGAAAATAATTCAAAAAAGTATACTGCTTTTTCCACTAGCGATGGTCATTATCAATATACAAGATTACCCTTTGGACTAAATATTTCTCCTAATAGTTTTCAAAGGATGATGACTATCGCAATGGCTGGACTATCACCGGAATGTGCATTTATTTACGTAGATGATATTGTTGTGATAGGCTGTTCAGAAAATCATCATCTTAGAAATCTAGAAAATGTCTTCGAACGTTTAAGAATGTACAATTTAAAATTAAATCCTGAAAAATGTGATTTTTTCAAAAGTGAAGTCACATATTTAGGTCACAAAATTTCAGATAAAGGTATAACACCTGATGACGCAAAATTTTCAATCATCGAAAAATATCCAGCATCACAAAATGCTGATGAAGTTAGAAGATTCGTCACGTTTTGTAACTATTATAGGAAATTCATTCAAAATTTTGCTTTAATAGCACGACCGTTAAATAAATTATTACGAAAAGATGTAAAATTTTAATGGACATCAGAATGTCAGGAGTCATTTGAAAATTTGAAGAAAAAATCTACTTTCACCTCAAATTTTACAATTTCCCGACTTTTCGAAAGATTTTACTTTAACCACTGATGCTTCATCCTTCGCATGTGGTGCAGTTTTGTCTCAAAACCACAATGGAAAAGATCTACCTATAGCATTTGCTAGTAGAACTTTTACAAAAGGTGAAGAGAACAAAGCTGTAATTGAAAAAGAATTAGCTGCTATACACTGGTCTATAAATTACTTTAAATCATATTTATATGGACGTAAATTCAAAATTAGAACAGACCACAGACCATTAGTTTATTTCTTTGGAATGAAAAATCCAACTTCTAAACTAACCAGAATCCGATTGGATCTTGAAGAATTCGATTTTACAATTGAATATATGGCAGGAAAAGAAAAAATAGTCGCTGATGCTTTATCACGAATAAAGTTGAATTCAGATGATTTAAAATCCATGTTCGTTTCAACTAGAAGCATGGTCAAAGAACAAGACAACCCAAACCCAAATCAAACAGTCACCTTGCAGCCTGATCAACTCAAGATGTATGACTCGTTGTCAAATGAGGAGGTTAGAGGTATTCCAAAGCTTGAAATCGAAGTTATAAAAAGAAACAAGAAATTCGTACAATGTGTAGTATATATTATGAATAAAAACTACAAGAAGTCTCTTCTATTAGTAGGAGAGTACAGAATTTGTCTCCAAGAACCTGTCGCATTAGAGTACATGGTTCGAGATATTGAAATAGCTGCTGAAAATAAAGGGTCTACCACAAAAGGCCGAATCACAAAAGGCCGAATCACATAAGGCCGAATCACAAAAGGCCGAAAGCACAAAAGGCCGAAACATACAAAAGGCCGAATCACAGAAGGCCGAATCACAGAAGGCCGAATCACAGAAGGCCGAATCACAAAAGGCCGAATCACAAAAGGCCGAATCACAAAAGGCCGAATCACAAAAGGCCGAATCACAGAAGGCCGAATCACAAAAGGCCGAATCACGGAAGGCCGAAATTTTAAAATAAATTTTAGTGAAAGCCACAAAACTAATAGAACAAAAAGCCGTTCCTTGATTAGGTAATGTTTAGCGATCTTCTATGGTGTTCTAGTACTATAAAATTCTTCACTCACTGGGAATTTTGTCCTTGATAATATCAATAGTGATAAAAACATAAAATAATACCTAATACATAATAAGTACAATGTAGCTTCAATGTAGTAATAAATGAAATAAAATCAATTTTCTATACTTGACAAGGTTTTGAAGACAATCAATGAGTGAAAGAACTACCTATTAGAAAAGCCACATCAGCTAAGGCTATACATATACAAATGTTGGTCATAGGGTCATGGCGAGCATTCGGTATGTATGTCTATGACTGATTCTTATCTAATAGGGGCACTAGAAGACCACGCGGACAACTTCGAAACAAACTATTTTTATACATCGGTCTTACGATCCGAAAGGCTCAGCTATGCTGCAAAGTCATTTTAAAAGCTATTCATTACTACTGTTTAATTGTTTATAATTCTAACAAAACTACATAATTAACTCATTACTAATCACTATTCCTATATTCTCTTTTTCTCTCCTTCTTATCTGTTGCATGATTATGATCATCACTAATATAATGCATGAGCATGCACAATAAGAATAATTTCAGGATTGAAAGCAGTACATGGATACCTGGATAGAATAGCTTCGAAAAGGGTGCTCAAAATATAATATTTCTGATCAGGGAAGTATTATTATAAAGGGTATGTATTTTTTTTCCATTATTAACACTTAGATCACACAAACAAATGAACTAATAATATCAAATATTTTTATATAAATCAGCATCGTCAATCAGTGCAAAAACAGATAAAGTTTGTAAAGTTATCACCATCGATTGAATTGCGCTCTGTATAGTAATTTTCAATCAGTATCAAAATCTCCTAAAGCGTCACATTGTGCCATCAGCAGCCCTTAGCATCACTCTCATATTGTTATTATTTTGTTGTTTATAAAATTTCTAGAAAGCGATCAGCATATTCTTTCTTACTTGTATAATGGCCGATCTATTTGGAATTTTAATAAGTCAAATCTAACTTCAAAACTCAAATTAAATTGCTTTCAGCACATTTACATTTTGCAGCATTAATCGCATTACCGTGTCAAGCCTTCTCCATTCCCTATACCCTACCCCAACCCTTCTTATCCTTTCCGATGGTGTTCAAGTGGTCCGCATAGACTATTACGGCCATTACCTATCCCTTCCCCCGGCTTTGGACTGACTTGCGCTCTCATTGCCCCACCAAACGCTGCAAAATGAAAATGAAAATGAAAATGAAAACTAAAGAAAAATCTTTTTTTCTCCTCTTTGTTTGTACCTTAAAATTTAATGCAATTACATGTAGAGTTGTGTTTGATCTTCCAACCTTGACGCTTGCTCCTGTGGGGCGAGCGACGAGGGCAGAATCAAACATGTCGCGCGTCGGTCGCATAATGAAATGAAGAAGCGCCGCGGATCGTTGGTAGTGTTTGATCTATTGCTCGCGTTGCTTGCTCTTGCGTGGGCGAGTGATGAACACTTGTTCGGGGTACAATACGATTATTGAATTATATCGAGAATCCGATTAGGCGTGATTATATCATGGATCGCATCACCAATCACTCTTGACTCCCAGATCTTAACCTTATCCCACTAATCCAATAGGTATACTCGGTCTCTAGTAGCAACGGTTGTCTAACTAACATTCCTTCCCTTCCCCGATGACCCTGGCCGGCGCCGTTATTGACTTTCAAATTTTGAGCTCTCGATTTGTGCACATAGAAGAATGGTAAGCTAATCCCAAGCCCCAGTCGTTAATTCCCTGTGCAAGTTCGATTGTTCTGGTCAATCACGGAGTAGCAACTACGAATTGTAAGGTCATCTATGCTCATGCTCATGCTCATAAAATTCAATGCAATTACATGTAGTTTTTAACATAAATCTGATTGTTAAAACCAAGTGAACCTATTCGAATAAGAAAAGAAAGTTATGATTACACTCAACATATATTTTACCTAAAAATCTGCCTAAAACCCCCTTTCATGAGTCTGTTTGCCTGTAACTAAATCCAATAAATTAATTTGCTTATAGAAGTTAGAAGAATATGTTTAAAAAGAAATATAAGTATCTGATTACACTCAAAATATATCTACCCTAGAAACTACGTTAACCTTTCAGTCGTCGCGCGGTTTGCTACAGCCAGAACCACCACGCTGATGCCGTGTACGATAAGCGAGGTTTTTCCACCAATGTTGTACAACTTACAACAGCGCGACGACTGAAGTGTTAAACCCTGTTTAATAAACACATTTGTCTGTGAATAAAAATTTGAACCGATAGTTAGTTATTTTCTCTACATGAAATTGATTGAGAAATTAAATTAATTAACTCATTACGCGTGGTAAAGATGGACAAATTATGAGTGAAATTATGAAAAAAAACCACATGATCGGCTGGGATTTGAACCCAGGACTCTTGTATGCTAGACGAGCGCTTTACCAACTAAGCTACCAAGACACTTGGTGACCCAATAACTGAATTGTTTACCAGTTTAGAATTCAAATCCCTACAGACCACGCGGACCCCTTTCATAACCCATATCCATCCATCTCATTTTACTACATTGCTTAGCATACATCTTCATTTGACTTTTGCAATCAATTTTATATCGAAAAAATACACATGCGATTGCTTTGAATTTTAAGCTACAGGTGAAAAAGGGGATTTCTTTTGTTTTTAGGTAATATAAATTTTGAGTGTTTCAAAAAATGTATATCTCAATAAAAAAAAATAACATGACTTCTAAAATGAATTTGATGAAGAAAAAACTACATATTATCGCTTTAAATTTTGATTTACAGGCAAACGGGACCAAGAAATAGGGTATACCCCCTTATAACTCATATCTTACTATGTGCAATATTATTTTTCCCTGGAAGCTATTATGTTAAGCAATTAAATGGCAAAAAAAAATCAAAAATCGGTTTGTTCATTGTAAAGTTATGTTTTTTTTTGAAAATATTGAATATTGAACATAAATGGAAGCCCCTTTTATCTGTTCCTCCTAGCTACGACCATGTTTAGTATTTTTCTATTAAGGCCGCACGGGACGTCATCATAATCACCCTATCCATTTCAAGAAGCAAATCCCAAGAACCACTGCATATATCGATGCAAAAATGTATCACTATGATTCTATATATGTTGTGCACAACCCGATAAATTTTCAGCTTCATCGGTTCACTAAAACTCGAGATTTGCTTCCAAAAAGTTTGATGATTATTGTTAGAGTGAGACGAGAGATAGGGAAAATAACACGGTCTCCCGTGTCCCCTTAAAGATCAATACTAGAAGTATCGAATCGTGAAACAAAATGAAAAATTGATTCCGTAGCGGCACAGAAATATTTTTTTTTTGTAGGTTTGGTAAACATTCTCCATTTGCCTTGTGACGACTCTGTTTGATATTTTCCCTGCAATGCTGGTCTCGAATATTTCCAACGGTGAAATAAAATTACAATACTTTTGTCTGATGGCTAAGATATGAGCTCTGAACCATGGTAACGCTGTTTTTTCAGGAAGACATATTTACCCTTCTTTTAAGACTTTTTGCACCTTGCTACGACTATGTAGAATATTTTTATTTATAATTTAAAGAGTAAATGAGTCATAAATGTGAAAGAAGAGTCGAAATCGAGCTCACCTTCGAAGTTCTTCCTAAAGTTTATCTTTAGATTCTTTCAACAAATCTTTCAGAATTTTTTTCGGGAATTGTTCCAGGATTGCTTGAAAAATTCGCATCAAAGTTTTGGAAAATGTATAATGAATTTTTTTTGGATAATTTCGACTTAAATTGATTTTGGAGAACATTACTAAATTCCTGTCAACAATTGCAAAAATTACAATTCAAACTGTGTCGAGAGCACAACGAGCAGCAACGGAACGAGTTTAGCCGGAGGTGGAATTCTCAGAGATAGTAGAGGTCACAGGAGCTTCAAATTGATCAGTCTCACAATAGTAATTTTACTAAACAATTCACGCACTTTTATTCAAACAAATATCACTATATTACACTAATTCAACATAACTTTATTTCAACTTATTCTCAAAATAATTTCATTAATTAACTTTAAAGATTTTTTTGGTGTGTTCAACGATTCACTTCTTGTGATGTCGCCGAGATGGAGCTTTGCGGCAAGAAAGAGAACGATATTTGTTGCTAGTTCTCCTTTTATAGAAGAGTGTCCTGGAAGATGGTTGAACGCCATAATAAACTTAAATCCTCTTTTGAGATTTTATCGCTGTAGACGAAGTTAATTGCACTGTTGACGTATAGGCTTGCGCGCTACTTCTCCTTTTCGTGTCAAGCAGAGCATACACGAACAAACTGAATGTCAAAAGTACATTTGGTCGAATGGACATTTGGTCTAAGAGAATAAAATTGCTTCATGAAGTATATAACATTTGGTCGAAAGGACACTTAGACGAAAATTTAGTTGAATGGGGATTTTTCAGATTATTTTACATATGAACATTTTGACGTTAATTATGTCATTGAATAAGTTGAAAGCATGTATGGTAGGTGCTAATGTGATTGTGTCATTGGAAAATAGGACAAAATGTATAGTAGGTACTATTACCGGGAGTTATATATGCTAGAACAACATTATATTGTGCAAGAAATCCGCATTGGTGTAATAGTATTCCTTGAACAAACTTTAAGCATTTGATATGTTACGAGCGATAGGATTTCATTTGATTACCCGGACTCACCCTCAATATTGACCCCTTGCATTGTTGCCAACACATAATGCTTCTTTTTCCGGCTAATTCGGCAGATTGAATGCATCGTGACAAACTGATCTCAAATGGAACTAAGTCAACTTTCGTCACCCAAGTCGACCTCACGTGCAACATATAATAAATTGATTCTCTTGTTGGATTATTTTCGACTGAAATTATCATCTTTTATCAATCGAAGCCATCAACTCTGCTAAGCATTTTTTTTAAAGAATGTAATTTAGCTCGAAGTCACAACAACAATTCACCATAAATAGGAGACCGTATCCTACAGCCGGAACGTTTGATGCATACCAAAAATGGCTTTTTTACGTATAAAAGTGCATTAATGTAGACAATTCAATGTGACCAAGTTGTTCTATGTTCAACCGTATGAGGTCTGGTCCCCACATATCAAATTCTTGCCCGCGGTCGTACGCTGATACTAATAAAAGTTCCGAACATTCACACTGGGAGTTGTCGTCGGATGAAGATCGGCCGTTATATATAAAGAACGATTTTATTTTGAATGAATAATACTTTCATCTTACTGAGCAACGAAGATATTTAGAAGGTTTTTGTTAAAGTATGATGATATTTTCAATGAATAATAAATTCAACATATCATTATGTTTCCAACGTCGAGCAATAAACAGACATGATTACTTTTGAACTCCTTCCTGTTTTCAAATCCAAAAATTACTGGTCTTTCGACCAAACATCCTAAAGCCCTCTTTTTTATAGGTTACAGGATAACTAACACCTCTCTCATAAATAAACTAAACTTCTCAAGAAGTTCCATCAGAATCTTCTTTAGAAATTATCCTTGAAAACTATCAGAATTCCTTCCTTGACTTCTGGATATCCTAGAATTCTACTAGAAAGCATATATGAATTGCACATGAACTATTTATAAGGAAATGATTAAATGAAGATCCTTGAAAATATTTTAAAAATATACCCGTCCCCCCTCAGTAATTTTGCTAAATGTTTCTCTACTGATTCCTTTAACGCTATGTTAATTTCAAGAACAAAAGTATTCCTGGTGGTTTCCAACAAACTTACTATGTAGATTTGAAGGAAGGCTGCCATCAAACGTAGCAGACATAAGAAATATCATCTTATGTCTTATATCTCCAAAAACCTTGAAGTCCGATGCCCATATTGATATGGTTCCGGACATGAACGAAATTGACCACTTCTCCCGGGGTTCTTCGAACCTACTATAGAGTGGTCATTAGAGTGGTTCAAAAAATCGTTTTTGCTCCACACCGCTCATTCGATTCTAGATCAAATTCTGAGTGTCCTCCCAAAATTTGAGGTTATTTGAATGGAAACTGAGACTGCACAAACCCTTTAAAGTTTATAGAGTAAAGTGGGGCAAAAGTTCGAGTGGGGTAAGAGTTTCTTTTTAAGATTTCCAGCTCAATTCAAAACAAAACTTATAAATGTCATGGTGGTTCGAATGCTATTCAAGTAAGAAACTTTCAATCCAAATATCATCAAAATCGATTGAGATTTGGAAAAGTTATGACTATTTGTTGTTGTTCGACGTGAATATTGTAATTTTTGGTCAAACTTTCGTTGCATGGAACCAATTGAAGATAAAATCTTTTTCAATATTTTATGTGAGGGCGTTTCTAGGCCTATCATAAGGTTGCTTTGAGGTGTATAAGTTTTTGCATAGATGCTTGAAAACAATTTTTGGCCCATAATGGGGCAAAAGTTCGAATCAGCGGGGCAAAAGTTCGACTCATGTATAAAATCACGGAAAAATTTTCAAATTGCCTAAAATCCACGTATTATCTTCAAACTCAGTTAAATTTGTCTGATCGTGTGAAAATTGTCACCAAAATTTTTCATTTCCACATAGTTTTGTGAAAAACTGCTATTTTTGAGTTTATTACAATAAACCCGATTTTGGGCAATTTTTTGATGAAAATTTAGTGTGTATTTTTCGTCAAACTTAAGTTTACGCCTGGTGTAAAGTATGCCTATCATAAAAATATCGATATTTTGTGTTTTAGCCAGCGAACTTTTGCCCCACACTAGATTCGAACTCTTGCCCCACCGGTGGGGCAAAAGTTCGAATAAGACAATTAATTTTGAAACTGTTATAACTAAACATGGATAAATATTTTGACACAAGTTTGTTCAGCAAAATTATAGCCAATACGTTGAAGATTCAATTTATGGTATTTGTTTTGTTTCAACTGCTATTGTTTTCCTGGAAACTTTGATTATACCACTAAGGTCGAACTTTTGCCCCACCTTACTCTATGGGAATTACTATGAGAAAAGTGACCAACTCATTCAATCGGTCATAGTCTTTGCCCATGTGCTTTTGGGGATTAGAACTACGTTGATACTGTGAGATACATTCATCAGCTACAACTTTGCCGAAGACCGTTTTCAAATCGGACGCCCCAGTAATTAGTTATTGATTTTTGAATGAGTTGTAAAACTTTGGCTATAATTACTGGGCTGTTCTGCACGCATCACATGGATATATGCAGTAAAACATAGTACACACCAAATTTTTAGTTAGCCTTCCAGCAAAATGAATTGCTGAAAGGACCTCAGCAATTCAAGTTTTACTGATAATTCAGTAAAGCAAATTTTATTTGCTGGATATTCAGTAAACTGATAGTTTACTGAAACAATCAGCAAGACATCTGTCAAAAAGGTGGTTCGTTTTTTCTCTCTCTCTGAAAAGAAGGTTCTTTCATCCACAACGGACGATCGTGAGTATAAAAAATCATCAAAATAAAGATAAATAATATAGGTAAAAACAATTGCTTCTGTTTTTCAGGCATTGTTTTAGATATAAAGCGTTTTTCGACACATCGAAGGACAAATCGGATTATTTTTTAATTGCCGGGTGTTGCGCTAAATATTCACTCCCCGTTGTCCGGCACATCATTTCCACAAAATGAGATGGGCGATTCGAAGCAGATTAATATGGATGAATTATAACGGCATGCTAGAGTTATAGAAGAACATTTTTCGCAATAAATATCCAGTTGGAAATGAAAACGTAAAGTATTTTATTAATGAAACCGAATTGACTGATTACTAGTAGTCCAGCAAACAGTGTTTATATTCAAATTACTGGTTAACCAGCAAACGGGCTGAGCCATCGGGCCTGTGTATTTCTGAATGTTTAGTAAAAGAGCTGTCATTTTCTGACGATTCGGTTTGCTGAACGATCAGCAAATTTTATATTGCTGGATGGATTGCTGGAAATACAGCACAAAAAAAATCAGCAAAAATTTTGCTGGTTACCAGCAATAAAAATTTGGTGTGTAACCATGATTCGTGCATGCTATCTTTCGCGCCAGGTGTGGCAATGTTGCCTGTTCAGAAGATAAACGATCACTGCTGAAGAATTTGTAACAAGGTATAAATCAACCACTGGTCATAGCAGCCGGTGGTTCTGAAAATGCTTCCGGAAGCCTCAGTTTCATAATTCTTGTTGTTTGTTACCTACGTTCTGAACATGTTTTGAATTGGCCACATCCCCCGGGAAAGTTTGCAAACAAATGACCATCCTGCAGTTAAAAAAAACTGCGGAGGGTTCTCAAATAATTCGGAGGATTCGAAAAAATAAGACAGATCTCCGGAATACGATTGGCGTGATGCTGGGCTGCCGTTCCGAACAACGAATCAAGAAAACATGACGATATTTACGATAAAATACAAATTTTCATTGCATTTAAAAATGTTGCCAAAAATGGACCTATTCAATACAAAATAAAAATAATGTTTCTACAGTTAGATTTTCGAACTCACTTAGCAGAGGTGAAAACCTGAATAACTAAACATGCTGTTGGTTTAATAGACTCAAGAATCATAAAAACTGAAATTTTCAACTGAAATAATTTGACAATGCCAAGTTAAGTTTTTAAGTTACTCATCAATCCCTTGGTTTGTTCGTTGGTTTGTCCTTGTCATACATAACAAAAGTTGTTTTTTTTTTATGCTAGTTTATGAGAAAATTACAGTTATTATTGTCAGATATTTGAACTTTCAATGTACCCAAATCAGGTTCAATTATCAGTAGCGTAACCAGAACTTGGTTAGGGGGAATGGGGTTTGCAAACTGGAAGGTAACGCTTTTTAAGAAGGTATTTTTTTAATATAATAAAATCAAGTTGAAGAATAGAAGGATATTTCCTGTTTTAACACGCATAGTGATAATGAATTGAAAAATATAACAATACTTTAGTGCGATACCATTCAAACGTTTTCCTTCTGTGTTGTTCGTTAGAAATGTTTTAAATATTTCAGAGAGTAACCTTGCTTTCATTGTGAAGATTTCATTGCTAATTATGTGTCAAAATCTCAATAGCAAATTTTCAATAGGACGATTTATTATTGTTTTTTGCTGATATTCCCTACTGGGACGCTCAGGCAAGCATGGGAAACATTCACTCGAATATTGCGTTTCTCTCGCCCACTTCCACAAGCAGTCAAGAGCGAGATTGCCGTTTCTCCAACCAAGCGGAGTGTTTCAATTTCCAATGCGCTTTCTTCTTGTTCGCCGAGCGACAAGTTAGACAAAAACGGCGAATGATTCACTACCGACTCCTTGCCATAATTTGTCTATCTTTACCACACGTAATGAGTTAATATTTTTAATAACCATGCAGATTGGACTACCAAACGGCTCAATATAAGTGTCAATTTAAAATTTTAAAATTTATTTTTTGAATATGAATTTTTGCATAAATGAAATGTGATTTACGATCAACGAAAAAAAAACTAGAAAACTTCTAAATTGGCTCAATGGCTAAATTCTGATCCGATTGTAAGACTTTTGATACTTTGGATGCTGCATAAGTTAGCTGTTGAAAAGTTCACAATATATATGAACATTTGTTAGACATTTCACAAAAAGCCTTCAGTTTATATATCAAAAGGTAAGAAAATTATGTAGTATCTTCAAATACTGTACCGAAAATAGTACACTTCGACCTTTTTTTATACAACATTATTATATTCAAACAGTTAGTTGAAATATTATTTTAACGTTTAGTCAAACACAAAATATACGTTAAAAATGTTAATCTTGAAAATTGTTAAAAATATTTAAGTCTCCAGCGCTTAAGATATGAGCCAGTGGCCTATTGGGCCACACTGTAAATCGATCCACTCTGTATTACGTATCGTACGACTTCAGAGATGGAAGTATGGAACGGTCAGGACTGCCTCAATATTCCCTCTATTAAATGTAATCTGCAGAAAACCCATTAAATAACATTTAGTTAATGCATTAGACAGCAGGCTCATTCCCTAGACCAACAAGCACGTGAATCAATATTCTACTCCAGCCTCCAGAAACGCGATAGGCAGGCACAAGTGTGGACGTGCAAATCCAATATAATGGTTTTTTGGCGGTCCTGCTAATTCACCTACCGTTTTGTTGCCCAGGTTCTTCACCCGGCAGCTGAGGTACGCCGACTTTCCGACCAGGGCCGTCACGTTGTGTGGCGTCGTATCGTCAAAGTAGGGTTCGTCCCACTTGCTGACCGAGCCGATACCCACACCGGTTGACTCGGGCAGGACCCCGCTGTTGGCCACCGGACTCGATGAGGACACAGACTGTGGGTTACCTCCGGACGAGGCCGCTGCTGCCGCCACGTACGCACTCAGCTGATGGGACGAACTGCTCGCCTCCAGTGGCAGTGATTTATGGCCATCGATTGGGTGGTTCTGCTGGATGCCACAACTGGTGATATCTGTAATTGGAGCACAGATGGAAGGGAAAATTGATTTCAGAAAATGTTTCGCTAGCATGTTTGGCTGGTTTAGGAAACTGAACGATGGGGAAACGTTGCACACTGGATCAGAATCCGGAAATCGTGCGTTTATTTTAGTTTTCGATGCATCTCATGAGTTTCATTCTAAAATAAGAGTATAAATTATCTAGCCACCTAGCAGCGCAGTATGAAAATCTTTTTTTACATAATACCGTCGATGGGGGTGACAATGGGTCTAGGGGGTGAGATTGGGTCAAAACGGAAAAATATGTTTTGTGAAATATTTCAGCTAATAACGCTGATATTACTAAAATTAATAATTCATATGTTAGGGAACATATTATTACACATAATTCATAACAATATACATTTTTAGAAATAGTAGTTTTTGTGTACTACATCAATAAACTTGCATGTTGAAACTAGATAAAATTTACAACATTAAATTTCTCCTGTACAAAGTATCACGCATGTACTCTAGCCTCTATCGTTGTATTAGTAGAATGTTGAAAGTCTTTTCATTACACATCACAGGTATTTTCCGGAATTTGTTTGATTTTCCCACAAAAAAAAAATCATTTTTTTCGGTACGATGTCTAAAACATTGAAAATGGGAGTGAGATTGGGTCAAGCAAGAACGATAGTAAATGAAATTCCAAGTCCACTTTTTTGACATTTTACGGTGCCGGGTGTTCTCTTTTTTCATTAAGATGTGTTTATTCTTTCTAAATACAGCATCTCTGAAACATCAAACAAGTCTACTTGAGTATTCCGTGCATTGAATAACAATACAACGCATTTTGACAACTTCTCAAACCAGCAACTGTGTTTCGTGCGCAGCAACATCGTACATTTTTATTAAAAGGGTGTTTTTTTCTAAATTTGATTATTTATCACTGTTTTCATATTATAGAAACATCTCACGGAAGTACAAATGAGTTGGATCGCTGAAATACTGGGATTATGACGTCAACTTCTGCCTGAAATTTATTGATCGTGGAATGTCGCACCGAAATTTAACTATTTGCGAAGGTTTAAAATAATCACTGTTTCAGTACACCTTTGGGGAAACTGAATGGGCTTTATAGCAATGGGGATGAGACTTTGAAGACAATTTGAGGGAAAAACCAAGAAAATTTATGTAAACTTGACGATAAATGTTGGGTTTCCATATTTTTTCTCATAGTTCTTCAATTTTCAGTATAATCTTTCTTTTAAGTGGGTTTATCATATTTGTGAAACATCTTAGATATCTTTTTGTCTTGTTTGCATCGTTTTTTGTCAATATTTTTCAGTTGTGAATGATTTTGAAATCATATTCTCAAAAACAAGTTATTTCAATTACAGTGACCCAGTGTCACCCCCTCTATGGGGTGACATTGGGTCATTTTTCATTCACTTGTGGTGCCGCTGTGAATAAATATTTGCCTTTAATTTTTTGAACAGTTGTTAATGTACCATCAAAGTACAAATACACCAAATTTGAAGTTTATTGGAGTTAAATTGCGATAGTTATTTAAAAAATAAATCGCACATATCCCTTTTTGACCCATTGTCACCCCCAACGACGGTACTCTCAAATCGGGTTACTGCTTCCAGTGGAGTTGAAGATAATGCTAATAACATTTTGTTCTGCTCAGACACCGACTTTGTACAAAAGTTTGTTCACGAGTTATAGATAACTTTGTATAAAATAACTCAAAACAAGATTTTTCAGATTTTTTTTTTTTTTTTGATATTGATTATGGCAAAAAGTTTATTCTAAAAAGTTGATATATTGCATGAGTATGGGCATGATTGACCACCGCATTTACTACAAAGTTATTGCAAGAACAGCTGTTCTTACACAGGGAAACAACAGACGCTACTCGGGGTCAGTAGCCACCGTAATGTACAAGTACTTGTGCTTTTATCATCATTATACAAATGCTGGTCAATTAGAAGGCAATATTGATGAGTTACTTACTTAACCTTCCGTCAGTCGCTCAAAAAAAAGTTACACCAGCGGTCGCATCGTGTACTGAGTACACGCGGAGCAATTTTGATTGACAATCTAAAGCTAGGCAAGATAGAGTATTGATGTCTTCGGCAAATTTCTTCAGTGCAACGGTACCAATCGGTCAATGGACAAATGAAACTTTGAAAACATCTTCACTCTTCAGTGGCCATCGGAATGTGTCCCGGGGGAACCGATGAAGTGGACATTTCGCAATGCAACATCTCGAACACAAATATCTCAGGATCTAGATTTTTTGGCAAGATGGTGTCTTCAGCAAAGTTGTTCAGTAAATCAAGGACTAACATGTGATAGGCTGCTTGTTTCGGAATTCTGTCACCAATTGGCGCTAGTGAGCATGTAATTTTTTAAACACGGATATCTCAGGATCCTGATTACCTAGAAAGATGCGGTCTTCAACAAAGTTGTTTAGTAGGTCAAGAACTATCATATCATAGGCCATCTAACATGAAATTCTGCCATCAGATGGCGCTAGTGAGCATGCAATATTTCAATCACGAATATCTCATGATCCCGATTTTTTAGAAATATGGTGTTTTTGGCAATGTTGTTCAATAGTTCAAGGAGTAATATGTGATGATCTATTTAATTCGGAATTCTTTCACCAGATGACGCTAGTGAGTATGACATTTTTTGAACACAGATATCTCAGGATCCCGATTACCTAGAAAGTTGACGTCTTCGGCAAAAGTATTGAGTACGTCAAGGTCTAGCATGTGCGCTAGTGAGCATGCTGTATATTGATCGCGGCTATCTCAGGATAGCAGTATCATACCGAAATACCGTAAGGTGGGTCTGGGGAGATAAGGGTCTGAGGCCAAGGGTTATATCGATGCACTGTACACCACTTGAGCAATTCAACAAGAATTGCTTAAGTACAGTGCATCGGCTGGTTTTAGTGGGTCGTCGTTGGTGCGGCAACCCCATACTGCCTGAGTTACCTTCTCAGGCGTTTGTTTGCAGATTTCCCTCAGGATTCTCAGGATAGCGATATTATAGCAAGATGGTGTCTTCAGCAAAGCTGTTTAGTAGATCAAGGACGCAGATATCTTTGAATCCTGATTCCTAAAAAAAATGATCCTGGGATATCCTCATTACTAAGAAATATTACATATTCGGCAAAGTTGTTCATTAGATAGAAGCCTAAATGGGAAGGACCTCAAGTTTTAAAAATCATCCAACAGGTGGCGCTAGTAAGCATGCACTGAGACGAGACTCGCGAAGATGGTCTTCTTTTTCTGTGATTGCTGAGTTTTTTTCTTATTCCATTTTGTGTTTATACCAATTATGCGCAAGCCGTTCAAACTTTCACATGAACCTCTCAGCAAAAAATGATTGAGTTTGCATCACATCGAATCATAAATCGCCGTTTGAGTGAAATTTCATGCCAGCAAACGTAGCAGACATTAGAAATAATTAATCTTCTGCTTAGATTTATCAGCAAATTTGGAAAAAACTGCTCCGCTGACTGAGGTTTTTAATAATAGTTTAATTTGTACACAATACTTTTCACTTTTTCAGCCACGAAAATGGTGGGCTGCATTTGACGTTTTGTGAGAGGGGAATCTGGGCTGCATATGACGTTGATATTTTTCCTCTTCGCGAGTCTCTCTCAGAGCATGCATATTTATGATTAATTATATATGAAGATCCCGATTACATCGAAAGATAAGGTTTCGGATAAACGGTTCTTTAAATCAAGTACAAATTTGTGATGGGCCTCACTTGGTTCGGAATTCTTCCGCTAGATGGTGATACTGAGTATGCTGTATTTCCAACCCAAATATCTAGGATCGTGATGGGATAATCATGAAAATGATGTCTTCAAAAAAGTTGTTTATTCTGTCCAAGGCTAAAGTATGTTTAACATGTTATAATCCGTTTGATTCGAAATTATGCTACCAAACGGCGCTATTCAGCATGAAAATTTTATAAGTAAATAATTCAGAATCTTAACTACAGTCAAATTTCCAGTAGATATTTAAGGGATCATCGACTAATAGAAGGGGGGTTTGCTTTTGCTTTTGCTTTTGCTTCTGCAAACCTTGAGCGTCTGTACTCCATGTTTGGAGCGGCTCACAACAGCGTCTGTTCCCCATGTCAGGGGCGGCTGATCATCGTCCGAGTGCCAGAGAAGGACTCTAAGCTAAACTGCGCACTATGGTCCTCCAAACATTTAGGGGGAATGGTCCTCCGGAAATCTAGGGGGTTGGTGTCAGGCCCTGCAAGCCAGCCGTAAAAAAATCAAGCAACAAATAATCAACGAGATAATACGAACCGGGACAATCGGCGAAGATCACAGCGACGTAAAGGGACTAGCGATTGGAAACTCGGTACGTGGAACTGTAAATCTCTCAACTTCATCGGGAGCACACGCATACTCGCCGACGTGCTGAAGGACCGTGGATTCGGCATCGCAGCGTTGCAGGAAGTCTGTTGGAAGGGATCAATGACGTGCGAACGTTTAGAGGTAACCATACCATCTACCAGAGCTGCGGCAATACACATGAGCTGGGAACAGCTTTTATAGTGATGGGTGATATGCAGAGGCGCGTGATCGGGTGGTGGCCGATCAATAAGAGAATGTGCAAGTTGAGGATCAAAGCCCGGTTCTTAAACTTCAGCATAATAAACGTGCACAGCCCTCACTCCGGAAGCACTGATGATGATAAAGACGCTTTTTACGCGCAGCTTGAACGCGAGTACGACAGTTGCCCAAGCCACGACGTCAAAATCATCATAGGAGATCTAAACGCTCAGGTTGGCCAGGAGGAGGAATTCAGACCGACGATTGGAAAGTTCAGCGTCCACCGGCTGACGAACGAAAACGGCCTACGACTAATTGATTTTGCCGCCTCCAAGAATATGGCCATTCGTAGCACCTACTTCCAGCACAGCCTTCCATACCGATACACCTGGAGATCACCACAGCAGACAGAATCGCAAATCGACCACGTTCTGATTGATGGTCGGCACTTCTCCGACATTATCGACGTCAGGACCTATCGTGGCGCTAACATCGACTCCGACCACTATCTGGTAATGGTCAAACTGCGCCCAAAACTCTCCGTCGTTAACAATGTACGGTACCGACGGCCACCCCGGTATGACCTAGAGCGGCTCAAGTAACCGGATGTCGCAGTGGCATACGCGCAGCAACTCGAGGCTGCATTACCGGAAGAGGGTGAGCTGGACGAAGCCCCTCTTGAGGACTGCTGGAGAACAGTAAAAGCAGCCATCAACGATGCAGCTGAGAGCAACGTCGGGTACGTGGGACGGAGTCGACGGAACAATTGGTTCGACGAGGAGTGCCAGGAGGTTTTGAAGGAGAAGAATGCAGCGCGGGCGGTCATGCTGCAGCAAGGGACCTGGCAGAACGTTGAACGCTATAAACGGAAACGGCTACAGCAGACCCGTCTCTTTCGGGAGAAAAAACGCCGCCTGGAGGAGACGGAGTGCGAGGAGATGGAACAGCTGTGCCGGTCTCAGGAAACGCGTAGGTTCTATCAGAAGCTCAACGCATCCCGCAACGGCTTCGCGCCGCGAGCCGAGATGTGCAGGGATTAGGATGGGAGCATTCTGACGGACGAGCGTGAGGTGATCGAAAGGTGGAAGCAGCACTTCGACGAGCACCTGAATGGTGCTGAGAGCACAGGCAATGAAGGACGGGACAACGGAGGAAATGCCTTCGTCAGTACTGCGGAAGATGGAAACCAACCAGCCCCCACTTTGAGGGAGGTTAAGGATGCCATTCACCAGCTCAAGAACAATAAAGCTGCTGGTAAGGATGGTATCGGAGCTGATAGGCACAATCTGGGAAACAGAACAGCTACCGGAGGAGTGGAAGGAAGGGGTAATCTGCCCCATCTACAAGAAAGGCGACAAGTTAGATTGTGAGAACTTTCCAGCGATCACCATTCTAAATGCGGCCTACAAAGTATTATCCCAGATCATCTACCGTCGTCTGTCACCCGTAGTAAACGAGTTCTTTTTTTCGGCAATGCAGTCTTAGGAGCAATTAAAACGATAAAATTTTGTTCTATGCCCGACGTTTCAATGGTCTATGCCATCTTTCTCAAGGGTTCTATTAACGAATTGAAAACAAATTTATACATTAAAAAGGTCACAAAGATGTACAAACAAGAAATGAAAAACTTACAGAAAAAGGTCGTTCTTCGTCAGGTGGGACGTTATACACATTCAATATCGTCAAAGTTTTACAAAATGCCATCAATTTTCTACAATTTAACAATTATATAAACAATCAAACGTACAAAAGACAATTCAAAAAAATTACTTACTATTGATTTAATCGAAAAAAAAACTAACAGGAATTTTTTTTATATGGTGGGTCACTGCTCTAACTAATTCGTCACTTACTCTCTAATCAACAGTCATTTTGTATTTACATATAAAAGTTTGAATAGAATGTTGTGTGAAAGTTATGTATGTTTATATTCTCTATTGGGCGTCGTTATCAGTAGTATTAGTGTTGTTCATTATTTGTCTATCGATATTGTTTGTTTTTGTTTTTTGATTTTAGTGTGTGTAAAATGCCTGCATATGTTGTACTAAGGCTGTCGCAATCGCTTCGCTTGTTGACCGTCTTGTCTGTGGTAATTATATGACACATTTCCAAGATAGGGAGAGCAGAGAATCGTCGATGGCAATCAAGTATCTCTGTTTTCTCTAAAGCGAAGCGGTGTTTGTTATCGGCTGTATGCTGTAGGAGAGCTGTTCTCTCTTTTAATCTGCCGAGTTCATAGCTGTTGAACTCGGCAGATTAAAAGAGAGAACAGCTCTCCTACAGCATACAGCCGATAACAAACACCGCTTCGCTTTAGAGAAAACAGAGATACTTGATTGCCATCGACGATTCTCTGCTCTCCCTATCTTGGAAATGTGTCATATAATTACCACAGACAAGACGGTCAACAAGCGAAGCGATTGCGACAGTCTTAGTACAACATATGCAGGCATTTTACACACACTAAAATCAAAAATCAAAACAAACAATATCGATAGACAAATAATGAACAACACTAATACTACTGATAACGACGCCCAATAGAGAATATAAACATACATAACTTTCACACAACATTCTATTCAAACTTTTATATGTAAATACAAAATGACTGTTGATTAGAGAGTAAGTGACGAATTAGTTAGAGCTGTGACCCACCATATAAAAAATTTTCCTGTTAGTTTTTTTTTCGATTAAATTAATAGTAAGTAATTTTTTTGAATTGTCTTTTGTACGTTTGATTGTTTATATAATTGTTAAATTGTAGAAAATTGATGGCATTTTGTAAAACTTTGACGATATTGAATGTGTATAACGTCCCACCTGACGAAGAACGACCTTTTTCTGTAAGTTTTTCATTTCTTGTTTGTACATCTTTGTGACCTTTTTAATGTATAAATTTGTTTTCAATTCGTTAATAGAACCCTTGAGAAAGATGGCATAGACCATTGAAACGTCGGGCATAGAACAAAATTTTATCGTTTTAATTGCTCCTAAGACTGCATTGCCGAAAAAATCCCCCAGTGCGAAACATACCAGTCGAAAGCATCAAAAGGGTAAACGAGTTCGTGGGAAGTTATCAAGCCGGCTTCGTTGACGGCCGATCGACAACGGACCAGATCTTTACTGTACGGCAAATCCTCCAAAAATGTCGTGAATACCAGGTCCCAACGCATCACCTTTTCATCGATTTCAAGGCGGCATACGACAGTATCGACCGCGTAGAGCTATGAAAAATCATGGACGAGAACAGCTTTCCCGGGAAGCTCACGAGACTGATAAGAGCGACAATGGAAGGTGTGCAAAATTGTGCGAAGGTTTCAGGCGAACACTCCAGTTCGTTTGGATCCCACCGGGGACTACGACAAGGTGATGGACTTTCGTGCCTGTTGTTCAATATTGCGCTAGAAGGTGTTATGCGGAGAGCCGGGCTTAACAGCCGGGGTACGATTTTTACGAGATCCAATCAATTTGTTTGCTTCGCGGATGATATGGACATCGTCAGCCGAACATTCGAAAAGGTGGCAGACCTGTACACCCGCCTGAAACGCGAGGCAGCAAAAGTTGGACTGGTGGTGAATGCGTCCAAAACAAAGTACATGCTAGCTGGTGGGGCCGAGCGCGACAGGGCTCGCCTAGGTAGCGATAGACGGGGATACGTTCGAGGTGGTCGACGAGTTCATCTACCTTGGATCCTTGATGACGGCTGACAATAACGTTAGCCGTGAAATACGGAGGCGCATCATCAGTGGAAGTCGGGCCTACTATGGCCTCCAGAAGAAGCTGCGGTCAAAAAAGATTCACGCCCGCACCAAATGTACCATGTACAAAACGCTCATAAGGCCGGTAGTCCTCTACGGGCATGAAATGTGGACGATGCTCGAGGAGGACCTGCAAGCACTTGGAGTCTTCGAATGTCGGGTGCTTAGGACGATCTTCGGCGGTGTGCAGGAGAACGGTGTGTGGCGGCGAAGGATGAACCACGAGCTCGCCCTACGGCGAACCCAGTATCCAGAAGGTGGCCAAAGCTGGAAGGATACGATGGGCAGGGCATGTTGCAAGAATGCCGGACAGCAACCCTGCAAAGATGGTATTCGCTTCGGATCCGGTTGGTACAAGAAGGCGTGGAGCGCAGCGAGCTAGGTGGGCGGATCAAGTGCGTTTCGATTTGGCGAGCGTGGGGCAGAACCGAGGATGGAGAGATGCGGCCACGAACCGAGTATTGTGGCGTGAAACTGTTGATTCAGTGTTATCTGTGTAGATGTTAACTAAATAAATGAAAATTAAATGAATGACGACTAATGGAAATATTGAGTCATGGAACAGATATGCTTTGAAAAGCTGATTGAAGGGTGCATCATAGTAACCATGATTTTTGTTTTTGTTTCAAGTATGGTTTCATGAAACGATATCGAGCTATGGAACATCGATTCATGGAGATTTGACAGTATTTAGAAATATGGCGTTTTCTGTTCTCTTTACAAATTTGTCCTCCTTTTCATTTTAACATATTTTTCTTTTATAGAATCACTATCCGAGTTGAGTTTTCGTTGAGTTTAGTACATGATATTGAAGACGGGCTTACAATGGAGATCAAAATACGCGTATCTGTCAAAGGATACACACTCTATTGGAATTAAATGATACAGTACTAAATTCGGCTTTCATTCACTTCAAGGTATTCTACTACACTACAGTGGGGATTCGTTCGTTGGGGGTCCGCTACATGGAATGACTCGATGGTTGGATGTTCGCTGGTTGGAAAATATTCCAACTAAAAAGCACTCAAATGTCAACCGAAAATGTCGAACTGACTTTGACGTCTGAGTACCGTCGCATTGCAGTCTCCATATATAGAACAAATGCGTATGTATATGTGCGTTTCGTGACGATTTGCTCTCCAGATGTGTTAGTGTGGAGCATATTCACCAGCTGTCAGTTGTTCCAACTAACGGATCGGATTCACTAGATGGAAGGCAGTCGTGTTCCAACCAGCGAATCCCCGCTGTACTTGAAATTTAAGATTATAAAGAAAGTAGGGTTTATCCACAGAATTTGTTAATATAGAGAAGCGCGAATACTGGAATCAAAGAACTGTCAAACGCGGTTCCAATCGAGCAATAGGTCTTTTCACGAGATGTTTCAAATAAACTAATTCGGAAGGTCTTTGACAGTCTTGTATGGAAATGACGATTCCGTGTATACACCAGTCCTCCACGGATAGAAACGAATGGAAACACGGACCTGTCTCGTGAAAAGGCCTATCTAATGGGCGGCAGAAAGCTGTTACATAAAAACAATTGGGTGTGAGTTAGTGCAAAGCAATATGAAAGTGACGTCATCGGCTAGCTCGGTCTATTATGGCAACTCACAGGATGACCCGCGCACTACAACGATTCACCTCGAATGTGATAGAAGAGTGCATGGTGACGTCACGAATAATTCCCCTACTCTGTCCCTTTCTCATCACGCTCAATTGACTGTCCTGCTCTTTGACATTCACTGCTGGAATTGTTTCGATTTTTTATATGTCATTGACATTCACTGCTGGAATTGTTGACATATTTTTATATGGAGTTTTGAGGTTATGTCAGACGTGCAACGATCTATTGTTATTGCCTGTGTTGTTTATAAATAAATTCAAAATGCTCTCAGCGCTTCTCTAGTATAATCACATTCTTTGGGTTTATCATTTTAGTCAACGCTCCATGATTGCTCTGATAATTGAAGCGATGATCGACTCATGGTATTATCGCTTTATGTACAGTAATACCTTGGAAAGCTGTTGTTGGGAATAATTACAATGACTCATGGAGGTTTCACAATATACCAGTGCAGAGAAAGTTCAATGTTATTTATGTTGTTATAAACCGAAGCATGTTGAAATTAAACGATCTTTTCATGACTCATTTTTGTAGTCATATTATTTAAACAATAAAATAGAAAATCATCCTTCAACATTGATTTTATTATACACTTTGTTCTTTATTGATGCTATATCATAACAAATTTAGGAAACACTTTGGCATGGTGTCGAAAACGAATCTTACCAAAATCTAACAGTAATTATGTTGTGAAAAATTCGGTTAGCCGGCATTTCGGTAGATTATGTTCCGAGATTCGATATTTTAAATTACCGAATTCTCAGCTCTTGGGTTCTTGGCGAAATGTTTCGCTGAGGTCGGAGACCTAATATAAGTGTGTATGGATCTTCATTCACCTGTATATCGCGTAGATATAGTGCGTCTTATGTGAGGAGAATTGCTTTGCGTTTTACGAAGTCTTTTCACGCTAACATAATCAATGTATTCATCAGAAGTTTGATTAATAGGCTAAATATAAAAATAAGATTGATCAATTTGAATCTAGATTTTGAACGATAATGAACCTTATATCCCTTGTATTATTTTGTGCTTGCCTATCAATTCACTGGTAGCGAAATATTTTAATATTTGACAAAACGTGCACTGATTGCCTAAATGATCAGAATCATAAGATGTTCAGAAAATAAAATGCTCACTTTCGCCGGGTTACATTATTCCAAATATAATTGCCATAACATGTCAGCACTTGCTTACTGAATTACTTTGAAGAAGACGTCAACTTTAAAATGATCGGGAACTCGAGATTCTGCATTAGAAAATTTTGAATTGGGACCTCTTGCGTAGCCTGATGGAAGTACATCTAGCATCCCATTGTATTTTACATTGAATGTGGAAGAATTTTGAGTACATTTTACCCCTTACACGTTGGCCCGTGATATACAGAATAACTTGATCAAAGACGTCATCTTTTTAATCTAATTTTATTTTCAAAATGAGAAATACAAATATGTTTGAAAATCCAATCTCCCGCATCTTCCTTATCATCCGTACCATAAAAATAGTGTTCTATGAAATTTTTAACTTTTTCGGTGGTGCTTTAAAGGTGGCCCAAAGACAATGTAGGTTTATATGGAAATAACTATGGAAAATTTTTGAGAAACACACTTAATCGTAGAATTTCATTTCGGTAAACTTAAACGACGAATGCAGTCGGTATTATTCATATTTTTACTGAAATCTCGTTCATATTTGACAGATGAACGACATTGACAGATGCAAATTAACGAAAATCGGTAGTTTACATAAATTACTAAGACTCGGTAATCTGTTTTGCCACAAAAATCAGCAAACATATTTTTTACTTAATTTCGGCAAAACGCATCTGTCAAAATCGTAAAAACAGAGCTGCAGATATCAACATGTGCTCGGATTGTATTGAAACGATCTTCGGAAGAGCGCTTACATGTAAGTATGAACATAATGTATTGTATTATGGCATATAACTTTGCCTATAAATTAATCATTCATTCGATTCAGCAATAATTAAAACGTTTTTTTTACATTTTTAGGAATATTCCTTGGATCTTCTACTCTTCACAATGAAAGTGCGCAGCGAAAATGGTCGTGTCGTTACTCGGTATTTGCTTCAAACGGAAAAGCCCAACATTCCTCATATTAAATAAAAAGTGAGATGTGTACAATGGCGGCGTTAAATATTTTTTTTACTCAATAAAACATTTAGTTCCAATAAATTTGTTTTTATTATTTAAAATTATGTGTTGCTTTTTCTTCTTGTTTTTCTTCCAATCGAAAAATAATCATTTGCCGAATTTTGGTAAAAGTGTGCCGAGATTTTCGGCAATGGATTACCGATCTCTTCGTCGAATTTTGACAGCTGGGTTGATTTAACATTTTACAGCACGATCGGCACTTTGAACTTTTACCGAGATTTTCGCCGAAATCTCAGCTGTTGGGTTCTCGGCGATTATTTTTACCGACCTCGGCAAAACATATTAAGTGTGAATGTTCCAGACACGTTAGTACTGTAATGTAAGTACACATTTATCATCCCATAGTGAAAACTCATTCTTCAAACCCTAATGAAGGATGTTGCTGAACAAAAAATCCCTTTTGAGCTAAATTGTTTGGGAATTTCTTTTTAATGTTTGCAGGGCTATAATCCCGTATGAAGCTAAATAAAAGCAAACAAACTCATGAATATCTCTTCTCCTATCCGTTGGAGTGAATTTATCTCTTCAGCAAATTATTTTATTATAGTTTGAAGAATGAGTTATTACTATGTGATGATTGTTGTTTGTACTAACAATCTAGTATTAACGTGTTTGGAACATTTTTTTAAAATTTCTCCATAGTAATTTGCATATAAACCTACATCGTCTTTTGGCCGCCTTTTAATTACCACCTAGAAAACTGAAAATTTCACAGAACATTATATGTATGGTAATTATAGTAACGAACATATACGAGATTGTATTTTCAAACTTTTTTATATTATAAACTGCTCTAATAATCATTAACACCGTGTTGTGGAAAAATTGCGAATCTAACGTCACATCACATGTTTAGTCCTTGATCTACTTTACAGCTTGCCCCGATCAAAATACAGCATGCTTACAAGCGCCATCTGGTAGTAGAATTTCAAGTTGGGTGGCCTATCACATGGCATATCACCTACTCAACACTTTTGTTGAAGACGTCAACTTTCTAAGTAATCGGGATCCTGAGATATCTGTGTTCAAAAAATGTCATACTCACTAGTGCCATCTGGTGAAAGAATTCCGACCAGCGTTAGTTAGATGGCCTATGATATGATAGTCCTTGACCTGCTAAACAACTTTGTCGAAGACCGCATCTTTCTAGGTAATCAGGATCCTGAGATATCCGTATTCAAAAAATTACATGCTCACTAGCGCCAACTGGTGACAGAATTCCGAAACAAGCAGCCTATCACATGTTAGTCCTTGATTTACTGAACAACTTTGCCGAAGACACCATCTTGCCAAAAAATCTAGATCCTGAGATATTTGTGATCGAGATGTTGCATTGCGAAATGTCCACTTCATCGGTTCCCCTGGGACACATTCCGATGGCCACTGAAGGGTGAGGATGTTTTCAAAGTTTCATTTGTCCACTGACCGATTGGTACAGTTGAACTGAAGAAATTTGCCGAAGACATCAATATTCAATCTTGCCTTGTTTTAGATTTATAATCAAAATGCTCCGCGTGTACTCAGTACACGATGCGACCGCTCGTGTGACGGGCCCGGTAAAAATAAGTTACACGAGCGGTCGCACTGGGGTACTGAGTACACGCGTAAAAACTTAGGTTAGAAACACGAAGTTTTCGAATACTTTTCGTTGAATTTTTCGAAAAATTTCTTCCCTACAAGCAAGAAGAAGTGTAGATTTTTGAATAGAATCAACACCCGGATCAATTTGAAGGGGTTTTCATCGTGTTTTTCGAGTTTTCGCAAAGTGCGTGTACTCAGTACACTAGGGCGACCGACGGTGGGTTAAAAGAAGCCTTTAAATCCTCTGCACCGCCACAAGAAAACACTAGGAGTTTGAATATGGGAATGTGAATGGGTTGTTTAAGGGATTCGTTTTGCAAAACGATAATAATATAATTTTTATTGAATGCATGAGCCTGAGTCACGATATCACACGATAAATGCTGTGCATTTGCACTTCTGTTACGCTCTTGACGTTTTCCCACCCAGAGCTCTAGCACTCTGCCTGCGTAGTCTGCCAGTGGTTTGCTCTTGCATGTTGTGCAGACTGCCTTTTCATCTTCCTTTGCTTCTCTGTCTCCTTCCGTCTCACACTCTTCTTCTCTTTTTGCTTCCTTCTCATTCTGACTTCCCCCGGTATCGGAGGTTGTCACCTGGTCACCCGGTTGGCAAGACGTCCGCACTGATAGTTTGGCATGATCCTTGTAAGTACGTTGGTCGCCTTTGCCGCCTTCTCCCATGTATAGGCGACGTGGCTGTTAAAGTCTAGCCAATCGTCTATCATCATGCCCAGGTGTCTGAGTCTGACGGCAAACTCAGCGTGTTGAACCAATTTGCGATTTCTGACTAGAAGCATTGCTGTAGTGGGCTATCTTCAGCATGACTCCATTTAACGATCTCAGCACCCATGGGTAACTCCAGTGATAGGACCTCGTCGTACATGCCATTCCACAGCGTCGGACGCAGCGGAACTGCCGCCGTTACTTCTAACTATTTAACTCCTTTCGACCAGCTGCGATTACATACACCAACACCCGATTCTCAAAGTAGTTCTAGAGAATCTGGCACAGATAGTCAGGAACCCGTCTTCTTTGCAGCGTTGCAGCGGCGTTACTACGGCGCAGTTTTCTCTTTGTTTTTGCTTCGACGCCTTCTCGGCCCTCTCCAGGACCGTCGGAATTGCGTCTACCGACGACTTACCCTTCCGTAATCCTAACTGCCTTTCTGATAATCCGTGCTGGCCCTCCGTACATTAAGTCACCCTGTTTAGGATGACCCGTTTCAGGAGCTTGTCCAGTGTATCGAGCAAGCATATAGGCCTGTATGATGATGGATCACCGGGTCGATCATGGCTTCGGTAGCAGCACAAGTTTTTGGATCTTCCATATATATGGGAAGTGACCTTCGTTCAGGCATTTCTGCATCACCTTCTGGAACATACCCGGGTAAGCTAGGATTGCCGCTTTAAGTGCCAAATTCGGTATTCCTTCCAGTCTTTCAATGCTTTCGCCGCTATTACAAGCTCGTCACTGGAGACCTGACGATCTTCGACGTTTGCTCCTTCCTCGTTGACATACGGTATGGGTGGCCACGGTGTCTGATCATGCGTTGGGAAGAGACCCTCGACAATAATCCTCAGCCTTTCAGCACCAGTTTCAACCGGCATTGATGGACCCTTGACTTTCGCTATGACCAATTGACCACAGCTCCTTGTAGAACTCAAACTTGCGCAGCGTTATCTCGCGCGTGAAAGCAACTTTGGATGCTTGAAATACGACCTTTCGCTCCTTTTTGACTTCTTCGTTCCTTGCTCTCTGGTAACGCCTCCTGGCTTTAAAGCAAGCAGCGCGGAGGGCGTTGAATGCCTCGTTCCACCAGTACGTGGGACGTCGATCGTTGCGAGTCCCCCGTTTTCGTGGCATCGTTGTATCATATGCCCTTGCCATCGCTGTTGTCAGCCCTACCGCATCCAAGTTCTGGGCATCGCTGTCGGTGCGAAGTGCCTCAACGAAGAGATCTTTGTAGAAGGCCTTCGTCTTCCACTGCCGGTCACTAATTGTGTTCCTTCACACTGGCGCAATGTTCCGTTGGCCAATCCTGTTGCGAATCGCCTGGTGATCGCTATTGGTGTACTCTTCGTTTACCCTTCAGTTCATGTCGCCCGCCGGGGATGGGCTACTGAACGTTAGGTTGACTAGTAGTAGGATCGACTCCCATCCGCCTTTCCAAAATGTGCAAACGGTGCCTTCGTTGCACAACCGTACGTCTAGCTTTGCTAAAGCCTCCAGTAGGTTGTAGCCTCTGGCATTGGTTACCCTGCTACTCCACTCTAATCAGCAGTGGTTTTCGACCAACTAGGTCGACGGTCAACTCCTCCTGCATCTGACTAAATTCTTCGATCGTCCATCTTGGAGGCGCGTAGCAGATGCAAAAGTAGAACCCCGCGTTTGCGATGGAAACCACTTCCTGGATAGCAAACTTACGCGTCACTCGTATCGCCGCTGCGCTTGTACTATCTGCCTCTAAATTAGCGTTATTGAGTGGTACTCGATACGGTTCAGATATTATCGCATCGTCGCCTTTAGTTTCTGTTGTCAACTGCAACAACAGTTGCTGTGCGGTGTCGCAGAGATTCAAGTTGATCTGCGTTACCTCCGTTACTGTTGGGCTGCCATCGCCTTTTGTTACGCATGGAAATTGAAGCTGCCCGTCGAATGAGTGTTTCCTTCCAGCAAGCACCATGATCGATTCTAGCAGTCTTTCCCAAAGGGACCCCTTTCTCTACATTTCCTACACAGTTCGGTTCTGCCCGGGCCTTCACAGCTGGCCGCCGGGTGTCCGAAGTCCATGCACTTAAAGCATCGCATTGGTGGCCTATCTCCCAGACAACCAAAATGTACGTAAAACGAAATCACCTGGAGGCTTTGTATGTGCAAAATTTCACTTATAAGATGTCGCGAAAAGGCCTTCAAAATAAAAGTGGAGGCGATATACGTGCATATATTATGTGATGAATAATAACATACAATGCGAGTGTATAAATATTTCACCGAACTAACCTGTGATCTTATGCGACTTAACATATGGAAACAAACGTTGATTTGACAGCTGCTACGGATTGATTCGACTTACTTTGTACAAGTATACGGGACGAAACAAAATGTACAAATGAACTCAGAAAAAAAGTGTTTTATGCGAGGAAACTCATCAATCTGACGATTTTATCCACGGTGTTTTGCGAGTTTGATGTAATTAGTATGATTAAACGAATTGAAACGTGATTTTTTTTTTGCGATTTCTGGTTGTTTGGGCTGCTCATGTGACGAGTCTCAGTGGGCATATCGACCAGCCAATTCTCATCTTGCCTTTCTCCATCAGTTCGTTTGACGTGTCAACAGGTAGCCGAATCGTCGCTGACAGTGTGCCGTCGTACGACTTCCTCAGATGGATTGCCATGGCCTCCTCTCCAAGACTGCATTGCTTACGCAGCTTATCGCTCACCTCGTCCACGGTTGTTATTTCGTCCAGATATCCGCACTTAACAACTGCTTCCTGAGTAAGTGCTCTTACGTCCGACTCGTTCGCCAAAGATTTCGCGACTAGTTCTTGATAGTCCGAGCTCTTGATCGCTGGGTTGCTTTTTGGCTGAAACAGCATCTCCCTTTTCTGGGTGCGTCCAACCACGTTTTCTCCGAGGTCCTTCAGGTTCGGATCGTCCTTAACTTTTCGAATGAGATCAGCTTACGTTGTTTGGTCGTTTGCCTTAACAAGTATGGCATCCCCTTTCGATCACTCACGCTGCGGGCTACGACGATTTGCCATCCGTCATCGTTCCCGTCCTTTTCCTGGTGACTCTATGTGTCGTTTCTTCGTTGATTTGTCATCTCGTGCCTCCGGGGTCCTAAGTTTGTCAGCCGCTTCTTGCAAAGTAACCTTCTTCTGTGCCTTTTCGGCTAGCTCTGCTCTCATTCTCAGCGCTTTCGGCTCGTTCATGGCAATGCCAATAGATAATTTGATGCTCGTCAGCTTGCTCTTGATCGCGGTATGCACATTGTGCCGGTCCTTGATGAACTGCATGAGTTCATCGACCTTATTCTTCACCTCCATCAACTTCGAGTTTTCAGGTTGTTGCCCTCCTTGAGCAGCGTTGTTGCTCGATTTCGATGTGTATACTGAACTCTGAATCTCTAATCCTCCATGTTGCCTTTGTATTTCACATTGCTTTGAGCTACTGCTATACGTCGATAGTTTCTCCGTGGTATGCACTGGCGATCGTGGCACCTTACCGGTTTTTCGGAACGCGCTCGCGTCCTTCTTGGCAAATCTACCAGTAGTTCTGCCTGTTATTCCATTAACAGTTTAATAAGAAATTCTTCCAGGGATTGTAACAGGAATTCCTACAAGGATTCCATCGGAAATTTCACCAGGAATTCATCCAGGTTATGGGATTGCTTTTATTGTTCTTCCAGGGATCCCATCAGGAGAGTTTCTATCAGAAGTTGTAGCAAGCATTACACTAAGAATTCTATTAGAGAACTCACGAACGCCATCAAAATACATAAAGGGATACATCTAAGGATTCAATCATGAATTCCAATGAAGGATTACATCAGGAATTTCTCTAGGGATCCTTTCGGAAGTTCCTCCACGAATTCCTGGGTATTTTAACAGGAATTTCTTCAGAGATTTCACCTGAAACTTCTCTAGGAATACCATCAGAAGTTTCTCTAACAATTCTATGAAAAGATTCTTCAGTGATTCCACCAGGAGTTCTTACATAGATTCCACCTGGAATTCTATCAGGAGTTCCTCTAAAGGTTCCATTAGAAGTGCTTCTACGGATTTCATCAGAAGGTCCTCCAATGGTTCCATCAGGAGTTCCTTCAGGAATATAGGGATTTTATCAAGAGTATCTGAAGGGCTTATATCAGAGTCCTTCAGGGGATTTCCTAAGGAGTTCTTCCAGAGATGCCATCAAAAGTTGCTTCTGAGATTTCACATGGAATTTCTCAAGAGATTCTATCAGGAGTTCCTCGAAGAACTTCATTCGGATTTTTTCCAGGGATATCATGAGGAGTTCCTCTAGGGATTTCATCAAGAGTTCCATCTGAAATCTTATCAAGAACTTCTTCAGGGATTTCATCAGGAGTTTCTATAGGATCAGGAGTTCCTCCAAGGATTCCATCAATAGTTCCTTCAGAGATTCTACCCAGACTCCCTCCAGGGATTGCATCAAGAGTTCCTCCATAGATTATATCAAGAGTTCCTCAAGGAATTCTATCAGGATTTCTTCTAAGCATATCATAAGGAATTCATCTAGGGATTCCATCAAGAGTGCCATCAGGAATCTTATCAGGAATTCCTCTAGGGATTTCATCAGGAGTTTCTAAATTCTAGTTTCTAATTCCTATAGCAATTCCAGAAAGAGTTTTTCTTGAGATTCGATAAGAAATTCGTACAGGGATTACACAGAAGTTCTCCCAAGAATTCCATCAGAAGTTTCTCTAGGGATTTGATCAGGAGTCTTTCAATATATTTCATTGGGAGTTTCTGCAGGGATTCTGTCAGAAGTTCTTCCATGGATTCCTTTTGATATACTTCTAAGATTTAATTACAAAATCTTCCTGGAAGTCCATCGTGAACACCTTCAGGGATTCCATCAGAAGTTTTGTCAGAGATTATATCAGGAATTCTTCTAAAGGTTCCTTCAAGAATTCCTCTAAGGTTTTTCTGGGTTCCATCAGACTACTCTCGGTAGCCTGATCTGGGTTCCATCATGGATTCTTCCCAGAATTTTTCAAGGGATCCTATCAAAATTTTCTTCCGGAGGTTTTTCTAGGGAATTGTTCAAGGGATTCCTCCAGAAATTCGTCAAGAGAGTAGTCCCGGAATCGATCAAGGGATGCTTCTGGAAATTCTAGAAGGAATAAATATCTCCAAGGATCCTCAAGGGATACCAGGAATTTCTCCTGGGATTTAACCATATATTTCCTATGAGAATTTAATCAGCGGAATAACTCAAGATATATTCTTCGAAATTAGGTTAAAATTCATTAATGAATTAATTTTAATAATTAAAAATATAAAAATATATTTAATAAAAAAATAATTAATAAATTATTGAAATTAGGAAATTAGCAAAATAGTTTCACAAACAATCCAGTGAATCTATAAGGAGTTTCTCCTGTGATTCGAAAATATATTTTTTTCACGAATTCTTCTGAGAATTCCTTCAGTACTTCCACCAAAAAATTTCTTCGAAAATTCTGCTAGGATTCCAACAAAAAATACCCCTAAAATTCACTAAGGATTCCAACTAAAATTTCTCCATGGATTAATCTAAGGACTCCACCAGAGGTTTTTCCATGGATTGCATCTTAAATTCTCCATGATTTAAAGCAGGAAAAACTTCAAGAAATACTGGAAGGTATTGATGGATAAATTCCTTTAGAAATCGTTGGAGAATTTTTTGGTAGATTCTTGAAGTAATTCCTTCATAAATCCCAGGTCGAATGCCTCGTAGGGTCCCTCCAGGGATACAAGGAAAAATCTTTGAAAGAAACACTAGAAGAATTTATAAAATAATTTGTTGAAAATTTCCTAACAGAATCCAACCTCTTAAAAATGCAAGCGGAATCTCTAAAGGGATTCGTGGTGCAATTCCGTGAAGGAAGTTTATTGAATTATTTTGCAGTTTTTCTTGTGGAATCCCTCTCCTCCAACTCTTCAGACAACATCGCCCTTCTAGAATCACGTTTAGATACAGCATACCAAAAACCGCATGTTTTTTGGGTTCTAGACCTGTGTGCATTGTTTAGGATGGGAAAGCCGCGGAAATTCATCCGATGCTATAGGTTTCTGATTGGTGCATTAATGGCACCGTGATCAAATCGTGCTTTATCGCTCTAAACCCTTTGGGAATGATGCAACGTTATGGTGCACTTATGACTCGTATGGAGCGATCAAATATTTATGGTTTAAATTAATGCCTTTCATAAGCTGGTGTTGACTGATTATAATAATGGATTATTAACCATTCAGAATGGTTTGTGGAGCCTTTCTTAGCTTACTGGTAACGTTCGCGGCTACAAAGCAAAGCCATGTTGAAGGTGTCTGGGTTCGATTCCCAGTCTTTCCAGGATATTTTCATTATGAAAATTAAGAAGCATGGTTTTATAACATCAATTAAATCGCAACATTATGGTGCTCTTCATTACTTCGACCTTTGAAAAATGCATTTCAAGCCATTTCAACCATCCAGCCCAGTGTATCATTTTCAATCTTCCTAATCCAATTAATTAGCACAACAAAGGCATCGCATTTTGCATTAAGTTAAGTTCAGACTGAAATCATAAACAATTTTCCCGTCGCTTTGAAATTACCGAGGAAATCTGTCCTGGAGGAAACACCGATGAAAAAATTTACATAAAGCTATTCACAAACCGTCCTTGCTTGCTAGAAGACCAGAGCAGCCCTTTCCTTCCACGACGCGTTCACTCCCAACTGCTGCTGCTGCAGTGTCTAGTGTAGAACAGGCATCATTACAAGTTAATGCACACAGCTCCACTCCGGGCATCCTTCCTAGCGCCAAACTAAAGGACGGGGAGGGGATTAACTCAAACCGTTGTTGGAAGCATTGAGATCGGCGAGATAAGCAATGGACTGTCCTTTCAAATTATGCTGATTATTTATGTCACTGTCACCCTGCGTCGTGCTTGTGGCACGGTGGTTAAAAGTTTTGAAAATATGGCCAACTCACAGAGATGATCAAAAAAATCTTTTTTTTAATTCTTTATTAGTATCATTCCAAATATTACATTCATTTCTTATATCCTGGTGTTCTGTGTTAGACAGCACTATCATCCTAAATTTAAGCTTTAATAAACATTTTGTTAACAACATATCGCATTTCATTTGCCATAGCAGTTCAGATTTTTTACAGGTGAGTTGATTTAACCTGTCCATAAGAGAAAAAAAAAATGTTTGAAGATCAAAAGCTTATTCTTAAGAGAAAGTTTTGATATTCTGTTAATAAGTGGATTAAGACATTTTACATATTTGTTACATTTGGCTTGCTTGCCCTCAGTATGATTTTTGAGCGGTAGTTGCTAGATACTTAACTTTACCGGACCAATTTATTGGAACCCCTCTAATCGTGACAACATGTCTTCTTGAAGATTCCAAGTAAAGTGCTATTGGTTTATATGGGAAAATTATTAGTTGAGCTTTGGAAGCATAAGGATAAAACTTCCATATTTGCAAGTATCAATAAAAATATTCAAACTTCTTTGCAATCTACTACAGAACACGCAGGCTTCGTTCTTTGCCGGAGAGGCCTGTGTCATTCGCCAACAAAGAATTTTGACATCCCTGAGGTAACTCAGGCAAGTCAGATGTAAAAAATATTGTATAATATTGGCCCCAAAATTCTGCCTAGAGAAACCCTAGCTCCTACAGGAAGTCTTTCTGACTTGGAGTTCTGATAATTAACCTGAAGTGATCGATTGGACAGATGACTTTGGATCATTCTAACAAGGTACATTGGAAAATTGAAGTTTATAATTTTACAATCAAGCCTGCCAAACACTGTTGAATGCTTTTTCTATGTCTAGAAGAGCAATACCAGTAGAGTAGCCTTCAGATTTGTTGGAATGAATCAAACTTGTTACACATAAAAGTTGGTGAGGAGTCACATATCCATGTCAGAATCCAAACTGGCAAATTGGCAAAAAATGAATAGGGTCCTAAAGCCCTGTCCCAATTTTAGTGCCAAACGCTTAAATTTAGGCCAATAACACATTTTACTCAATTTTGTAATGTTTTCCGTTGGTTTGAGTCCAAAAAAACATTTATTAAGATTTGTCACACCCCTTGGCTTAAACTCAAATTTTGGGTATATTTTGTTTTCCGTGTACCTTCCGAAATGTCAGATAGGAACAACCCCAGTGTTAAAACTAAAACCCCTGTGGTGTTTTTGTCGACTAAGCGAACGTCAAACATGATCTTAAGTGTCAAGGTTCATTTATGGACCCAATTTTTAAATTAACGTTTAAACATGATATAGCCGTTATTTGAGCGGGAAAAATTGCTAAAGTAGTTGCAGTAAGATGCTCTTTCGTGTTATTGAATAAAAACAAGACTTCATTTAAAATTTTAGTACCCAATTTTCGTTCATGTGAACCATCATTCTGTTCGAAATGACTTTTTCAAATAGTTTACTGATGGATTAGCTTTTCGAACTGGTAAACCTTGATTAAAACAAAAATTAAATTGAAAAGTTTTTGACAATTTTTCCAACACTTCGAACCGCTGTCCGGTGTCACTTCGGTGCATTCTTACATAGAAGTATCTCCTTGCAAACTTGTCACTTTCTCCGAGGTCGAACGCTTCTCATCTTCCTCCGCGCGAAAAGCAAGAAAGCATCCGAGCTGGCAAATTGCATTTGTATGCGCTGGTCGCAGTGTCCGTCCTTCCCAGCTCCAGATTGCAGCTCCAGATGACGACGGCGGAGAACGGATGCTTTTTCGCTTGTATTACACTAATTTAAGTGCATGTTAAACTTCGGCATTCATTATTTCCGCGCGTTCATGGCATTCTCGCTTTTAAACGCTTCCACACCGCCGCGCTTCCATGGGGGAAATTGTGCGATTCAGCTGGAACAGAAACTTTTCGACAAAGGCTAGCCTAGCTTTTGCTAAACGGAATTGACGAATATGAACCCGAACAATGTATATAGTCTGAGTTGCTCATTGTTGGAAATTTTGTACGTTTTTGAGGAATGCGGCAATGCACCTCGAATGGCAAGTAACTACGTTAGGTTACTGATTTGTGCAATTTTCATTCCACTCGGATTATTGCGACTTGGCTTGAGTGTGCAGACGAAAAAGAAATTATTCTCCAGAACGTGCTTGAGCAAAAATATTCAGTTTTAATGGCTGTGAGGTACTTTTTACTCTCCGGAACGATAATGTGCAATAATGTTAATTAAAATAATGGGTTTGTCTTGCATTTTCAACTGCATTTTTTGTTCTTTTGCAAAAGTTTTATGTTAGCCAAAAATGTCATTATAATACTTGCTTCTACTGGTTAACCCACATTTTTAATGGTTAATTCATGTATGAAATTGGTTCTAAATAATTGGCTATACTGCAATCCGGGTTTCAAATGTCGGCTGCAGTGCTATCAACAAATTGTTCAGTTCCATATTATTTTGAGATGTTTCTTTATTCAACATAAAACATGCTTAGGCAAGAAAGCAAAACTTCTAGCAACCCAGTTCTAGTTGGGTGTCTTTCATGAGCATAAATGCTTTTTCACTTATTTTACACAAATAAAATAAATGTTTTAAGAAAAGAGCAAAAATAACAACAGGTACGAAAAAGAGTATATTTTTCAGGTAAACTGATCTCTTTATAAAAACCATGGTCGCTATTTTAAAGCAATGCTCTTAAAATTTGTTTTTACGTATGGTTTCTAAAATATCTATTACACTGTTCGACAAAAAAAAGTCGATATGAATGCACAGAGACCGGACACCCCGGGCTTGAAAGCATAAAAAGGCGTTTTCAGAATGTTCGTGTCTGCCCCAGGTCATTTTTAAAATATACTTGAACTTTTTGCATTTTTTATTTAAAAATCTAATCTAATCAATAAACCGACACAGTGTTTTATATTCAGGACAGGGGAATTCATGTGCCATATAATGTTTTCAACTTTAAATACAATATGAAGAGTTGTAATAAGGCTTGCAGGGAGCCCTCCCCCCTTTTCTGTACCCTCCCCATTTTTAAAGTATCGCAAATGATGGAATATTTGATATACAGGGGGTTGTCAAAATAACTGGGACAGGCAAAAATTGGGCCAACTTTGGAATGCTGTAACTTTGACAAAAATTGACCGATTTCAATTCTTTAAGAAGTAATGGACGGGTCAACTAATCTAGTTTTGAGGTGCATCCACGGAGATGAACTATGACCACCGGATACCGGTGATAATCCGGATTTCCGGAAGCATGTCTTATGCAGTAAAATTATGACGTGTTTTCAGCAAAGGTCTCGGCTAAAAAATCAAAACTTTACTACACATAAAGATAGAAGATCTAATTCTGAAGCGATTGGTGCGCCAAGTATTAATATTGGTCCAGAAACAACCAATATATGGCCATTTCCCCGGAATCGGTGCCGGTAGTGGATCCGAATTGGGATCAAACAATTTATTCACTCAAAATATGTCGCGCAATATTGTTTTCTCCCTAGCTTATCATAAAATACCCTATTATAAGTTGAAAATGAGTCTTGTACAGATTTGGCCACTCATGGCGCCGCCCAGTGCCCCGGGGGAACCTTGAATAGGGGACATTTCGATTTTGACACCAAAGCATATCATGCGACGGCTCATTCTTCATGTCTTGTCGTAAATAGGGCAACTGTAGACTCAAAATGGATAGTTGACTACAGTGACTACTTCCGGGACCACCGGATGTCCCCGAGGGAACCTATAATTAGGGACAATTGAAATTGAACTCCAATACATATCGTGCGACAGTTCATTTTTCATGTCTCGTGCTAAATAGGGCTATTGTAGACCTAAAATGGATAATTGACTACAGTGGCCAATTTTGGGACTACCGGAATTTCCCGGAGGAACTTGTCATTGGGGACATTTCTGTTTTTACACCAAAACATATCATGCGACGGCTCTTTCTTCATGCCTTATCGTAAATAAAATAACTGTAGACTCAAAATGGGAATTTAATTGAATTGGCCACTTTTGGGACTACCGGGTGTCCCCTAGGGAACCTATGATTAGGGACAATTGGAATTGAGCTCCAATACTCATCGTGCAACGGCTCATTCTTCATGTTTAGTCATGAATAGGTCAACTTTAGACCGACAATGGATATTTAACTAGAATGGCCACTTTGGGGACCTCCTATAGTTCCCTAAAGAACCTATCACTTTTGGGACCACCGGAATTTCCCGGAGGAATCTGTCATTGAAGACATCACAGCCTCCCTCAGGGATATCCGGTGGTCACAAAAGTGGCCACTGTAGTCAAATATCCTCTTAAGGTCTACAATAGCCCTATTTAGCACGAGACATGAAAAATGAACTGTCGCACGATATGTATTGGAGTTCAATATCAATTGTCCCTAATTACAGGTTCCCTCTGGAACATCCGGTGGTCCCGGAAGTAGTCACTGTAGTCAACTATCCATTTTGAGTCTACAGTTGCCCTATTTACGACAAGACATGAAGAATGAGCCGTCGCATGATATGCTTTGGTGTCTAAATCGAAATGTCCCCTATGCAAGGTTCCCCCGGGGCACTGGGCGGCGCCATGATTGGCCAAATCTGTACAAGACTCATTTTCAACTTATAATAGGGTATTTTATGATAAGCTAGGGAGAAAACAATATTGCGCGACATATTTTGAGTGAATAAATTGTTTGATCCCAATTCGGATCCACTACCGGCACCGATTCCGGGGAAATGGCCATATATTGGTTGTTTCTGGACCAATATTAATACTTGGCGCACCAATCGCTTCAGAATTTGATCTTCTATCTTCATGTGTAGTAAAATTTTGATTTTTTAGCCGAGACCTTTGCTGAAAACACGTCATAATTTTACTGCATAAGACATGCTTCCGGAAATCCGGATTATCACCGGTATCCGGTGGTCATAGTTCATCTCCGTGGATGCACCTCAAAACTAGATTATTTGACCCGTCCATTACTTCTTAAAGAATTGAAATCGGTCAATTTTTGTCAAAGTTACAGCATTCCAAAGTTGGCCCAATTTTTGCCTGTCCCAGTTATTTTGACAACCCCCTGTATATCAAATATTCCATCATTTGCGATACTTTAAAAATGGGGAGGGTACAGAAAAGGGGGGAGGGCTCCCTGCAAGCCTTATTACAACTCTTCATATTGTATTTAAAGTTGAAAACATTATATGGCACATGAATTCCCCTGTCCTGAATATAAAACACTGTGTCGGTTTATTGATTAGATTAGATTTTTAAATAAAAAATGCAAAAAGTTCAAGTATATTTTAAAAATGACCTGGGGCAGACACGAACATTCTGAAAACGCCATTATTTTTGTTTATTTTTATACTTTCAAGCCCGGGGTGTCCGGTCTCTGTGCATTCATATCGACTTTTTTTTGTCGAACTGTGTTATAATCAAAATGGACTCCTAAGTATTTTTTTTATTTTTTTCATAATCTACTTCCAGTGAATTCTGGTGCAAAATTTTGGAAGCTCCAGAGAAACCTTCAGAGACTATTACGCGACTATTCCACAATATCTTAATGGTATTTTTCTCAGAATCCAAGGAATTCTATCCGAGAGATTCTTTCCTTTTCGGTTTTCGTTGGTTTAGCTAGACAGTGTTTTGCGATTGATCGTTTGCGATACGCATTCTCGCAGTGATTTTTTTCTTTTTGAGTTTCGTTCGATTAGCTGGGCAGTGAATATTTCGAGATGATGCAAGCAATCGTGTCGATTTTTGCGGTAGCGTGCGTTTTGCTGGACAATGATTTTGTGATTTACTATGGTTGTTTATTTTGTCCGTGTTTGCTACGAGTGTTGGTGAAGAACTCGAAAGTGATTAGCATTTCGCCTGTCAACAATGGATTATCAATTGGTAAGCTTATTGCAAGCTTTTATTTTAAATGAGAAAAATGTGTAAACACATATCTATTGTGACAACGGCATAAATGTCACATTAATGGATTTATTCAAAAACATTTTGGCCAGGAGGAGGAGTTCAGACCGACGATTGGAAAGTTCAGCGCCCACCGGCTGATGAACGAGAACGACCTACGACTAATAGATTTTGCCGCCTCCAAGAACAAGGCCATTCGTAGCACCTATTTCCAGCACAGCCAGTAGCGTAGCTAGGGGGGTGCGGTGGGTGCGGTCCGCACCGGGCCCCGAGCTGCTAGGGGCCCCAAAATCGCAGTACGGATATCTCATAGCATTAAAAGATCGACATAGCTTGTGAGAATCAGGCAATTTGTAAGATCCAAAAAAAAAAATGAGCATGATAAGCAGACTTGGATCCACGATGTTCAGGGGCCCCTTTATTATCCCTTATTTTTAATATTTTAGAGTGGGCTGAGGGCTCCGGGAGGACCGTGACTGAGGGCCCCTAAAATGTGGGGCCCACAGCCACGGTCCTACCGGGGCCCACAGCCCAACCTTAATCCCCACATTTTACACATTTTAGGGACCTCCTCCTGTATAGTTATTTTTCTTGTTGTTGTTCAATCGATAGCACGCATGAGAAATCTGAGTCTTCTAATAGCTAAACGGGGCCCTGATGTAGATACTTAAGTAGGCTGAACTACCTATGTTGAAGATGTTAAGTCTAATTTCGGCTTTGGATTCATAATTATTTATATTTATATAATACTTCATGAATTCTGATTTCCAATCAAATCTAAGTTTGTAGGCCTCCCGAATTTTGGAGCATTGGTGAAATTTTAACCTGTATATATTTTTTTACGATATTAGCTATTCTCATTGTCACTCATTTTAGAAATTTGACAGATATGTTTGAGATATTCTCAAAAGCATGAATTTTGTAGAATGAGTAAGTCAACGACTTTAGGTCAACTATTTATTTTCATTTAAATCCGAGACCACAACGGAGGGCGCGAAAAAATATTAACGTTCAACGCTCCGTCATCGTAATCATCGTGATCATCGAAACTTCAAATGCAGTTTTTCTGTTCAAAACACGAAATTAATCGATGAAAATGTGTTCACTGTGGTTCGGTTGTAGAAAAGAATACAGTAAACACATTTTCCTGATAATTTTGTTGATTTTGAATGTAAAAACTGCTGTAAAATTCCGAAATCAATGACGGATCCTGCCCCCTGGTAAGCCTACCCACCAGACGGTATCCTTTGGGAGGACATGCCCTCCTTTTTGATCATATATCCTCCCGTCCTCCTTTGCGCTGAAAATGTCCTCCTCTTAATTGAATAAATAATTTGATATCGATTAGTTTTCTAATTATTTATTTGTTAGAATCTGTAGGTATTTATTCACTTCGAATAAGGATGAAAGATCTTTCACTTTAAACCCAAACGAGTTTAGAATTGAATGTGAAATAGTATTTTGGTGTCTTATCTAAATAATGTTCGATTATTCCTTTAAAAGTATACCTTTGAAAACTCTATATTGTCCCCTCGCTGTGCATGTTGAGCGACCTTTTCCATGCTGTTTGAAAACTTATTAATGGGTTGAAATGCTTTTGGATTTTTCAATACACATTTTTTGCACTCAAATTTAAAGTATATTTCAATTATCTTATATTGGGATTGAATTCAAAAACAAACTTATCAATCATATAACCAACCTTTATTTTAACTTAAAAAGTGATATTGAAAAATGCATACCACGGGTCCAATTATTTTTTTTAAGGAGAAAAAATAATTTTGAGTCATTTTATATGAACATCTATTTCACAGAGGCACAAACCGTCTTCATCTTTTGAAAAATATATATAATGTAACAAATAAACTTTAACTCTCGTATGAAAAAAAGTTAATTTATTTTTTCAGAATTATTCACCAAAAATATATTTTTTGGAAAAAAATGCTCTATTAAATGAAATCAGATTAAATTCGGTAAAAAACAGACCAAAATTCTTTGCTTTTCTAAGCCCAGTACAAAATATTTTTCTTTAAGTTTGTTGTTGTCTTATGTTCTGTATCAGAGAAAATAGAACACTAAGGTTTGTTGCTAAGGATTTTCGTCATAAATGAGTTCACCGCTAAGATTTTTTTCGGTGCAGATACACGGCTTTTCACAGTTTCAAGGCAGCAACTTTTTAGTTTATTGGTTTTTCGAACAAATGACAAAAATGTCAATTAAAAAAAAACTGTTTCTTTTTTCTTAAAAAAAAAGCTCTGGTTTAACACGTTTTTGAAATGTCTTCCTTTTTCAGAGTCAGTGAAGCAAAATGTCCTCCTTTCTGAAATATTCTTCTGGTAAGCCTATCTTAAGGGCACAAACTTGAGTAAAACCAGATAAAATACAAAAAGTTTACAAATTTTTATTTAATTTATTATTTTAAACATTGAATATATATTGAAATTTTTCAGATTTAATTTTTAAATCATCCAAAAATACCTACCAAAAATCATCCAAACTTATTCTCAAATGACCGTGAATAACTCATCAGGGCATTTCTTAAAACATTTCTCCTGGTAATTTATATAAAACTATGCCATGGATTTTATTTTCATTAAACGTATTCAGAGATTTCTTTAATGTTACGTTGAAAAAAACGAGAAAATATTTTCAATTATTCATTTTGGAATTTTTCCAGGAATTTTTGCAGAAATTCTTTATTTTTTTTTTCAGAATAAACACAAGCAACAAATCCAGGGAACTTTTTCCAGCGCTATCATGTAGAAACTGTAAGTAATATTCTAAACAGTGCCAGTTTCTAATATTTTGCAAAAAAAAAAAAACAAAACAATATTGCTAGTAATAATAATCTATCTGGCTTTCCTATATGGTTGTAAGTTTATGAAGGTATTTTCAATTAAATTGTCACATAAAATCCGAAAATTTATACCCGGATTTTCTCAAGGATCGTTCAAGAACTCTTACAGAAATTATTCTAGAAATTTATCAAGGTTTTAACCACAAACTCCACTGAGAAGGCCTCTGAAAACCACTAGAGGGATTTCTTGACGTAGCGTTGGCCAAGAAATCCCGTGGTTTTCCTAAGTATTCCGCTACCATTAGCTTCAGGGATTCTTTGTTTTATTTATTTCAAATATACTTTCTGAAATTTATTTGAAAATTTTTCATCTGGTATAAGTAAGTTTGAATTTCTCAGATAATTTGAAATCCTTTTAGATACGTCCCTCATTTTTTCCAGGGAGCTCTTCATGGATTCATCCATTACTACAATAAGTCCTTCAAGTGATAAAAGCAGTAATATTCCCAGAAACTTCTAAGCGATTTTACCAGTTTCTTCAATATTATTTTTATATATTCTTACAAGACTTCTGTTATAAGAAGTTTCTCAAAAGTAAAAAAAAAAGAATCCAAAAATTTCAGGAATTTTGACAGAGTTCCAGGAAAATATTTTAACTTCAGCAGAATTCCTGCATGTTTTTTTAAGGTATATTCCAAAATTTTATATCAAGATACCTCTATGAGTTTCGCTGGGATTCCTCATAAAATAATATCAATAATAACATCAAACATTTCATCTTGATTGCCTCCTAGATCAGCATAAAAAAACCACAAAAAAAAATTCAATGATTTTCACAATACTAAAATAGAGCCGTTTCATCAGCTATTTTCCTATGAATTGATATATTTTTCCACGGGCCTTCAAAGCGTTCATCTAGATATAACCGTAAGCAAACTACTAAATACCGTACATCATACAGAAAGTTATCCAAGAATTCCTTCAAAGATCGAAAGAGATGATCCAGCCTCGGGCTGCAAATCTCTTAAATAAAGATGTCTATCCTTCAAAGATTCTTTTAAAACCGAAATTTATAGGAACTTCTGCAGCAATTGCTTCATATATATGTTTTTATTCCTAAATCCTCGTACGGGTTAATTTTTACTAGCAGAAAATATTTTGACCTTTGATTCACGTTTTTTTTTTTAATAATCAACGTTTTTGACAAACATTTGTAGGTATGTGTAAGCTAATAAGACATATTTTGCAAACCTCTATTTGAGGGGCCCCCAAATCTACCTCCGCACCGGGCCCCAAAAACCCTAGCTACGCCACTGAGCACAGCCTCCCGTATCGGTACACCTGGAGATCAGCTCAGCAGACAGAATCACAAATCGACCACGTGTTGATCGATGGACGGCACTTCTCCGATATTACCGACGTTAAGGGTATGCGAAATACCGAATGATTCCGTCAAATACGCTTCGAAACGAAATTCCGCGGAATTCCACGGAACTCGCACAGGCGAAATTTTTATTTTGCTATTTCGTTTCGTTTCGCCAAATTGTTAAAATATTTCCACGGAAAGTTGAAAACAAACGGAATAAAACGGAATTTCGCGAAATTCGAGTTTAATTTCGAACAAACAAAAGGCAAAGCGTTCGCTTCTACTCCTAGCTATAAGACAAAAATGTCCGCATTACGGATCAAATCGACTCATATCATGGATCAGAACATTATAACAGCAAATTATCTGCGAGGCAAACGAATGGTGTGCTAGTGAAAGCATACGTTTTGGCGTTCCTTTAGGAATCGTCTTATCTTAGATTAATAATTGTGATATGGGTTTCAATGCCCCACATATATGAATCAACGCTTCTAGGCATATGTATGACATTTTATTTCCTACGAATAGAACAAATGTGTTTAAGCATTTTTTTTGTTGATTGCGATGCTGTATAGATTTATGGTTCGCGTAGGTAAAATGGGTTCTGCGTAATTGCTACTCTATTTGATGAGATATTCTCCGTTTAATCCAACTTTGATCCATATCCGTGTGCTATCCATAACTGTGGGATGACTGTAGTATTGACTTGTCCGCAGGATAATATGATAAACTGCACTGCCGTTGTAAAGTTTCCAAAAACGCCCATTTGCCCTAAATTCCTCGTGGCGAATAGCCCAGGAAAGGAACAACTGCGTTTGATGAACTACCGCAATGTTATCTTCATTCTTCCATAAGAATGAAGAGAGCAAAACCACGATTTCCCCCGGGATCATCGCGTGTCCTTTAGAGCAAATCCGTTAATATATTGCAAAAATTGTTTGTACACAAATGTCAAAAAAGCTGCGGAGCATGAGTCCTTGATGTTCTGGATTTGCTCAGGTGGTGCAGATTATTGATGCGCGCATTAGTTTTCTCTTACTTTCCCGCTATGATGTCACTTTTAACTCTGCATAAGAACAGCGTGAGAATAGAAGAGAAAAATAATAGGACGCATCAATGATTGAATGCTCTCCCAAATCAGCGCGATTTTTTCCGCGATGGCGACGAAAAATCGCCGCGATTTTGATGTTGTGTCATAAAACTCTACAAGTAGCAGCGAAATCGCAGCGATTGTTTGTCGCTGTCGCCGTAAAAAATCGCGTTGATTTGGGTGATCCAAAGCCACACCTTAAATCTTCAAGAGCACAAATCTAAAGAAACAGACGTCCATTCAAGCTGAAAACTCTATCGATTGGTTACTCGATGGCCAATCGATCAAGTGTTCAGCTTGAACCGCTGTCGGGTTCGTTAGATTTGTGCTCTTGAAATTCTGAGGTATGCCTTCGATTTATATTCACCTTAAACAAGGAAGATGCATACATTGAATGTGTAATGTACATACATGAACATTATTTTCTATCAAAAAATGAATCTAGGTTTATTCACGCTGTACCACACCACCAACTCCTTGCTCCTCTTATAACGTGACATAATTTGTGGGCTTCGTGGCCGTGCGGTTAATGTTACCAAGCATTTAACCGCATCGAGTCAAGGGTGTGGTTTCGATTTCCGCTTCAGTCCGGAAAACTTTTCGTCAGAAATGTATTTCGACTGTGCCACTGGGCGTTGCATGCTAGTCCGTTGTCTAGTGTGGTGCTTCCTTCAAAGGGCAAATCGTCCACTGGAAGCATTAACTTGTAAATTCCTCACGACCCCCAATTAAAAGAAAAAATGCGAATATTGATTATATATCATTACAAGTACCGTTTTGATTCATATTACGGACACTTAAGGACTCAGGGAAATATAACCCAGCATAGAGCATACATAATAAATCATTCTGTATGATTCCTTAGCGCTATCGAGCGTCGGAAGCCCTTTACTTTCGAACGGTGGGTGAAGAATACGCTTCCGCAACTTCAATAATTTTAAATAAATGGAAATGTGTGGCCTTTTCATGATTCTTATTCCGGACGCTTCTTCACTTTTGCCTCATATTCCGGACACTTTGAATCGAATTCCGGACAGCTCATGATAATCATTAATGGAACAGTCAAATCATCAATCGAAATCGTTAAACCACCAAAGAGACATCTAAAGTAGTTGGGCATTATAAATTTTCAAAGATATTTATGGAAAAAGTTTACTAAAACGAGCCTTGAAATTGAGAACTTTTGAACAGCAAAAATTGAAACATTTCGCGTGAAATGTTTCCCATACAAAGTAGAGTGTCCGGAATTTGAAGCTGTCCGTAATATGAATCAAAACGGTATTGGAAGCCAAATGCCGCAAGGCAAAGATCTTAACCTTTTCAATACCGACATCAAGTTTCAAAATTCTCTAGTTTCGCCATTTTTCGATCGATTTTGATGATTTATTTTAGGAAAAATCACAATCAGTTATAAATTTGATTCACGCATTGCATGCACCATCAAAATTGGTTCCGGATTCAGATTCAAGTTTGGTGGGGTACCTAGGGTATTTCACAATGGAAAAGCGCAACAATTTTTTTTTTCGATTTTCGTACATCTAAATCTCGAGAAAAAAAAATTAGCCAAACATTAAACTTAACTCATTGAAAGACGCATTGTCTGAACTAACATGGGTGAACTTGTCAATCTTATTTGCGGTTCCTCTATGCTATGTAGTCCAGGTTCAAAACTTTTTTTATTCGAAATTTTCAAATATATATTTTTTAAAATACTCTCAAGGCTCAAAATTTAGTGAAAATTTGATTTTGTAGTCAGTTTTAAAAAAAGAATCTGAACATGAGATAATATCAACAATCCTTAATTCTTCCAGAAATTCCTTCACAGATTTTGGAATAGGATCATTTCTCCAGTATTTGCTCTACAAAATAATAGAAAAACCTTCAGTATTTTCTACAAGGTTTACTCTAAAAGTTTCCATTCATCCAGATTTGATCCCTCCAAGAATTAATTCACAGTTTATGCAAGGCTTTTCCAGAAAATTTATTTGGAACTTCTTAATTAACCCCAACAGGCAATCCTGGTTAAGTTGCTGCCGCAATATCTCTTGGAGTCTATTACTTTTGCAATTCTTTTAAATTTATCTTGATTGGTTTCTTAGGTATGTGTTGATGGATTCTTTTAAATTTAATTTAATTCAATACTCCAGCAAATACTAAAGCAAATATTCCAGTGATTCCTTTGTTCTACTTATTTTTCTTCTTCTTTCTGGCGTTATGTTCTAACTGGGGCAGAGTCTGCTTCTCAGTTTAGTATTTTCATGATCACTTATCGACTTGTGTCCCCAATCACATTCATTCAAGCCACAAAGCATAAAGTACAGCAAAAAAAATGAATATCATTATTTTATGTTTTATGGTATATATTAGCACAACATCACATCCACATGATTAAAAAAAATGTAAGGTTTTTCTAAAAATCAAATTAATTTTGGGCTCCTCTCAATATTTTTGAGATTGTTTTGAATGTTTGTAACTGCTTACACGAAACATTTTTAAATTTCGTTTCGTTTCGTCATTATCAGCGCAAGATATTCCGCGTATCGTTTCGTTTCGTATCGACAAGGAAAAAATCCATATCGCATACCCTTAACCGACGTGACGCTAACATTGACTCTGATCACTATCTAGTGACGGTGAAACTGCGCCCAAAACTATCCGTCATCAACAATGTACGGTATCGACGCCCGCCTCGGTATAACCTAGCGCGACAGGTCCAACCGAACGTCGCTGCCGAATAGTCTTTGCGGGATGTGTTGAACTTCTGATAGAACGTCTGCGTTTCTTGAGAACGGTACTGCAACTCCATCTCTTGGAGTTTTGCTGCGTACTATGCTGCAGCATTGCAGTCTGCACTGCAATCTTCTCCTCCAAAACCTCCTGGCACTTCTCGTCGAAACAATCGTTTCTTGATCTCCGTTCCACATATCCGACAGTACTTTCGTCAGCGTCGTTAATGGCTGCTTTGACTGTCTTCCAGCAGTCGTCAAGAGCGGCCCTATCGAGCTCGCCCTCACCCGGCAACGCTGCCTCAAGATGCTGCGCGTACGCATTGGCGACATCCGGTTGTTTCAGATGCGCTAGATTGTACCGAGGTGGGCGTCAGTACCGTGTATCGTGCATGACGGATAGTTTTGGGCGCAGTTTTATCATCACCAGGTAGTGGATGGAGTCAGTGTTAGCGTCACTATAGGTTCTGATGTCGGTTATTTCGGAGAAGTGCCGTCCATCGATCAAAACGTGATCGATTTGCGATTCTGTCTGCTGAGGTGATCTCCATGTGTAACGATACGGGAAACTGTGCTGAAGGTAGGTGCAACGAATGGCCTTATTCTTGGAGGCGGCGATTTCTATCGGTCGTAGACCGTACTCGTTCGTCAGCCGGTGGGCGCTGAACTTTCCAATCGTTGGTCTGAACACCTCCTCCTGGCCAACCAGAGCGTTCAAATCTCCTATGACGTTCTTGAAGTCGTGGCTTGGGCAGCGGTCGTACTCGCTTTCGAACTGCGAAAGAAATCGGTTTTTGATCCTCAACTTGCACATTCTTTCACTGATCGGCCACCACGCGCCTTTGCAAATTGTCCACCACTATAAAAACTGTTCCCAGCTCACGTGCCGCAGCTGTAGTAGATGATATAATTACCTCAAAACGTTCGCACTATTGCTCATATCCAGCACACCTCCGCGGACCTTCAGTACTTCGTACCGAGTTTCCAATCGCTAGTCCATTTCCATCGCTATAGTCTTTGCTGGTTGGTGTGGTCCGTATTCTCTCGTTGATGTTGCTGTGCTGATGTGTTTTTACGATTGGCTTGTAGCGCCTGACACCAACCCCCTAGATTTCCGGAGGACCATTCCCCCTAAATGTTCGGAGGACCATAGTGCGCAGTTTAGCTTAGAGCCCTTCTCTGGCACTCAGACGATGCTCAGCCGATGCTCAGCCGCCCCTGACATGGACAACAGGGGCTGTTGTGAGCTGCTCCTAACATGGAGTACAGACACCCGAGGTTTGCAGAAGCAAATCCCCCCTTCCTTTTACGTTTTGATGATACAATAAGATCCTTTAAATTATTCTTAATCTTAGTGAGCATCATGATCATGTCTCTAGAAGCAGATATTTTCGAGTTATCACGTGTTTAATGCAAAAAATTACTACAGTCAACTCTCTATAAGTCGATATTGAAGGGACCATCGAGTTAGGGAGGTATCGAGTTACAGAATACAAAACCAGTGCGACTGCGATCCAAGGGACCATCAAGTTAGCCATGAGAACCAACTTTTACTACGGTTCTCTAACTAGATATCTAGATACGGAATATGGAGTAAGGGAGAGTTAACTGCAATTAAGTAATGAAATGGAGTATTTTCATTTGTTAATCGTGATTCTCCATCAAGAAAAATCAGTTAGCAGAGTGATACGGCCTATACTCTCAAAATAAAAAAATGTTGTTCATAATGAAAAATCGTGAATAACAAATGAAAATCGTCTATTTTATTATATAAATAATACATCTGTGCGTTCGACTTGGAAAAACTCGAAAATGGTTACTTCTAGAGGGTTGATTATTGTAATCATTATGGTTGAAATTTTGAAAAGCGATCAAAAGTTGTTCTTAGAAAAACTATTTTATTAAAAATTACTCCACAACATATCCATCATGAAACTGACCGAGTTGACGTGGAATTCATCATGTGCTACATACTTCAGTCTGCAATAAAGCAGTGACCCTGATCCAGAGTTGTTTCAATATTGATGGTTTGAATTAATTTAAGGAAGGTTAAAGAAAACGCTGAAAGTCAGTCAATGAGAGCCATACGCTTACATAAATTAGAAACAAATAATCCTGTTCCATAAAATAACAACCAGTGATATTTGAACAATACTTAGCTTATCTACGACTTAAATATCTCCATCTCAAAAGATCCACAAGTAATACGATAATCGTCTTCAAAGCGATCAGATTTTACAAAAGCACAAAAACGCCAACGGCACACAAAGACTTGAAAATTATGTCAAACCGTGTTCATACCTCGTTCAAGATTCCATCGACTAAGCTATAAGGACCTTTAATGGCCCATTTGCTTCGGAATCAATGTAATCAACTAAGCTACTCATCCGAAGAATACATGGCTAAGAATCGTAAGAGACCGAAGCATACAACCGTATGCTTTCATCCACCAAACATTCCTATGGAGGGAAGGGAAACCATAACGACGGAATGCCAAAGGCGGCGGTACATTTATCTCGGAATAATCTTTCCGATTTCTTTCAGCATGATTGTTCAAAATCCAAAACATGCTAGTACATATGCGCACACGACAACGTACGTGCAATTCAGCAGAAACCGAAAACCGAAAGGTACACACGGCTTCTGCTCGATTTGGAGTTGGTTCTGCCGCTTTTCCAAAACGGTAGCACACAAAAGCGCGGTCACACAATTTGAATTTGTTTATGCAAATTCGGGCTCGTTTCCGACTCTATTCAATCAATTTACTTTTCAAGACCTGACTGGAATGGAACATTTGGTGATCGGGAAAAATGAACAACAGGATCGGGATTATGCACTGCATATGTGTTCGGGTGGGTGGGAGTTTACCTTGCACATGGTTGCGAACTGTATCAACGATGACGAATCAACTCTTCATTTTTTGTCTTTAACCGAGTCGCGGGGAAGTTATTTTTTGTGAGATAGGTTTTGAATATTTTCAATGATGCAGAAGACAGCATGAATTACGGAAACGACAAGAGCGGTATTGACAGAGACTCGTATATCCAAAAAACCTCTTTGGAATTTTAACAATTTCTTGACTATCGCACGCCATCCAAAATATTCACAATATCAGACCATGAAGATCTTTAGGATCCAAAAAGATTCTTATTATATCTACACTTGTATTATGAGTTAATTTCTACTTTTTCCCCGTTTAAAAGTTTGTAATGATTGCAAGCCAGCACGCAGAAGAATTTATTTTTACATCATATCTGAAGCAAGAATTGCAAACTCTAGTTCCACTTCGTTTCACCAGAGCCAAACATTTTCCCCGCAAATGTTTTTTTTTATTTCTTGGAAGTTCTATTTTAGGTGAAAATTATTCCAGTCCAAGGGCAAAGTTTCAAAACTACATTTTTGCGACAGGAAAAAGCCTCATTCAACTCGGACCGTCTGCCATTTTCCGGAAAAGTGCAAATGAGATTATTCCATTCGACTCGATGTGACTGTTTTTTTCAGCTTCTTCTTCTAGTGTGGTCTAGGTTGCTAATGGAGAGTCAGAATATGGCACTTGAGACATCAGGTCGACCACAGCAGTGACACAGCTGAGTGGTAGGATGCTTGGAAGCAAAAAAAAAGTTTTAGGATTATAGGTTCCGGTTCGAGTGGGCCTATGGAACTATGTTGTGGTTGATTAAAATTTTATGGAATTAGCTGGAAACTTGTGCTTTTGGGGTTTTGAATTGAAATTCGAAATCAGAAGCCTATTCACAGATCAGGCTCTTATGGGATTAAATCCGATTTGAAGAAAAAGGTTTTGGGGTAAGCAGTGGGATTTGTTTGTAAGCGAATTATCTGTGAGGTGGTAATAACTGGATGCCATTGTACAATTGAAAATCAATACATGGATTGGCAACTAGAACAGTACAATAATTGAAAATTTAATCAAAAACACGTTCTTAAGTTACCCAGAAAAAGTCCTACATGAAATTCTTATAAACTCTGCACATTGCAGTAGTAGAAATTCGTGATATAAATTAAACAAAATAATAAATAGCCAGAAAGTCTTGATAACACCTCTGTAAACATTTAAGGAGAAATAAATGATGAAATTCTATGCACAATGGACTGATGCAAATTTAAAGGTTTTGCTATGCTTAAACGATGTCAATTATGGTAAAAATCATTCTCCTAAAATTTGAAGTGGTTTGTAAAAAAATTGGTTGTGCACACGCCATTTGAAGTTTATATGAAAATTACTATGGAGAGGGCAAACCGTTTGTGTTCAGGTTTCTAACTGTTCGTAATAATAATCTATGGAAAAGTGAAATTACCCTTTTTATGTGAAATCTTCCCAGCTACAACTTTGCCGAAGACCACATTTTGATGGGACGTAAGGATAATTTGTTATTGTTGATAACAAAGTATATATCATGCTAGGATAATCTTTCAATTACCTTCAGAGCAACACTGCTTTTTTGCTGTAGAACATAGTAGCCTGGATTGCTTTGATCTATTCTACCCACCAGGAGCACAACTGTTGCCTGCCGGGCAGTTGGTTCAGCATGCAAAATGCATACCCAGTTTATGATAACGAATAGCAATTTTTCGTGACGTCCATTCAAAATGGAGTCTTCGGCAAAGTTTTTAAGAAAAGGACCTCACATAAGAAAAGTTTGTTCACTTTCACAAACAATATTATGACGAAGAGATAGAGTTTTCCATAGTTATCTCCATTTAAACTTAAAATGGTGTGTGCACAGTCAAATTTCTTCCAAATCATTTCAAACTTCTGGAGGATACTGTTTACTATAATAAAAATCTTTTAAGCACAGGGGAGCAGAAATTTCAAAATTTGCATCACTTTAATGCACAATCTTTTAAAGAATTAATTTCCGTTTTGAGGTGAACCCTTTTTTATTCAAAATTTCACTTTAATAGTTCATGTTTGAAGATTAACATTGAAACTTTGGAAAATGAGACTTTAATGAAATGTTGTAGTAGTTGTTACTTATGTAGCTTGACGTAATTATGTTGAGCTTTCCTATATCTTTAATAACAAGTGTCTGTCTAGGCTAATTTTGAAATATATTTCAAGGATTCTCTTAGAAATGTGAATGAAATCACATTTCTTCGCTGCAATGAGTAATCTATTATATATGCGAGGGGCATTAGAAGCAAATCGTCTTCTGCTAATTTTATGTTGAAATTTGATACTACAATTCCATCGAGATCTCCAGTTTCATAACGATGAATTACATTTCTAAGACTAAAATTATGGTGTATATCTCGTGTGCACATCGCATAGTGCGTTATTATGGAATCTGATAATCATGAATTGCGTTTATTGAAACTATATTCAAATTTGGATCATTGTCTGATGTCTGATGGAGGAATGGAAGCTTGTGTTTTTCAGTTGATTCCTGCCTACTAAGCCCTATACAGAGATACTATATTGGTAGCGGCTGTTTATGAGAGCATGGTTAACATTCAACAATACATAGGGGAACTTACGTATTGTCGGCAGCCTAAGCAGTTGAATTTTTAGGAAGGCAATTATACACAACAACAAAGCACAACAATTAACAGGAGACACCTGAACTACACTTGAGCACACTTAATTTATTAATTATTATGCACAAAACACTATTTTGTTCTCTAAATCGACTATTTTTCCTCACCAAAGTCACGAGACACTTGTTCTTTTATCGGCAATGCAATTACTATTGTCGGCAACAAAATTGTTCTCTTCGGCAATCCAAAAATGTACAAAAACTAGGTTATGTATTGGTAACTTTTCGTATTTGTTGACAATGCCTGAAATTGAACGTCACTCATTATGTTCTACTCGTTGAAAGGGCCAATGCAGAATAACACAGACTACACTGAGAACAGCATTGCACAACGCCACTAAATATGTGCAGACTAAGGCGCACAAAACACAAAATTTACTTTTTCATACAAGGACCGTTGCGGAGGGGGGAATGGTCGAACACGGTTCTCTTGATTTGTTCTTATTGCGTATCAATTCTACATGCGGCGATCTGGACTATAGAAATTCATACATTTTGCCTTAAGAAAGATGGAACGATTGCAATACGAAAGCTTAATTTATCGTTTTAGAATCACCCCACATCAAGGCGTCGATAGACGGAATCTATGACAAAAGGTCAAAAGGACAGAAGGTCGAAAGACAAATGGTCGAAAGGACAAAAGGTCGAAGAACAAAAAGGGGGAGACAAAAGCTCGAAAATCTTTTTTCAAAGAAGGAAAAATTTCCCACAAAGCAAATCATTTTCAACCTTTTGTCCTTCGACCTTTTGTCCATAAACCCGATAGACGAGGGGAGTGCGCACGAGCCTATCGATCACAAGGTTCTTGGTTCGATTTTAGGTAACATGCTTCAAATTTGTCCCTCTTATTTACCATTATAACGTCTATCTTTTGATACTATCACTATGGGTAGTGATAGGGATACTATCACTTCTTGAAAAATGATGAATAGAAGATAGACTATATTATCTCTATCAATTGATAGACGGATGGAGATACTATCAGCATTTTTTATCACTGTTGGATCAAGCATATCTTTATCATCTATCTTTGGGGAAAAATATACTACAGGTCGGACTCGATTATCCGGAGTATGGATTTTTTTTCATTCCGGATAATCGAATCCTCCGGATAATCGAATCACTTAGAAAAAAAATGGAATCTTCGATAAAAGAACTTAAATATTATGTTTTTTTTTTTTTGTTGTTTCATTTATATGATGGGGTGGTGTAGCCAGAAATTATTTCTAGGAACAGTAGGGGTCTTTACAAGAAAACAAATTTTTTGATCAGTATACACAAAAAAAAACACTTTTTCAAACCCCCCCCCCCTTTTCTTAAATACGTTCAAAACTGCAAAACCATTCATATTGTATATTGCGACATCAAAAACCAAATTCCGGATAATCGAGTCTAAAATTCCGGATAATCGAATCCCGGATAATTGAGTCCCCGGATAATCGAGTCCGACCTGTATTTGCAAAATTCTATAACTATCTCTATCTATTCTATCATTGATACAAATACTGAAACCAAAATCTTGCGCATAATGGAGAAAAGCCAATAAAAATAAATCAAGGTAAGTTCTCATGGATATTTTCGAAACGGGCGCGACGAGGGGATGACGGAAATCGATGTGCGACGCCATTTTGAAATCTAAGATGGCGGGCTCCGGTTCGGTAAATTCATTGAAAACCCATGCAATATGGGTATTTTCTGTACGAGCACGATGAGGGGCTGACGAAAATAGATCTCCAACGTTATTTTAAAATCCAAGATGGCGGCCTCCGGTTAAGGGAAATCGTTGAAAACCAATGCAATATGGGTATTTTCGGAACGGGTGCGACGAGAAGATGACAGAAATCGATGTCCGACGCCATTTTGTAATCCAAGATGGCTGCCTCCGGTTTAGTAAAATCATTGAAACCCATTCAATATGGGTATTTTTGGAACGGGCACGATGAGGGGATGACGGAAATCATGAATCATTCATAAATCATGTTTTTGTTCATGTTATATTGAGTTACGTTATAAAGAGGTTACGTTATATCGAGGTATGATTTTTCTAATCTGGAGGCCGTTATTTTGGATTTCAAAATGGCGTCGAACATCGATTTTCATCATTCCCTCGTCGCGCCCGTTCCGAAAATGCCCATGTCCAACAATTCTTACACTCCTGAAGCCGCCATATTGGATTGCTAAATATGGAATTTAGTTCATTTTCTATACCCATCGTCCAACAATTTTTATTCTATTTTTATCAATTGATAAAGAAAGAGCCTCTATCATTGTTATATGAGAGATGTTGTACTAATAGTATCATCATAGGATTTTTTTCGGATAGGGATACTATCACTCTATCTTCTATCTCTGATAGGAACCATTCTCTCAGTGATACTATCAGGATGGACAAGAAGAGATAGTATCATCTGGCTGAACTGGTAGTATCAGTTGTCTATCAGATAGATGATAGTATCATCGTCTATCTGATAATTTTGATGCCTGCCTGAGGCTACCGTGAAATATATTTTTGCAATGAGAATACATATTTTTTTAGCCGAACACATCAAGTCAAATTGCGAAATTTGTTCAAAAATAAATGAGGACTTACGCCTTTTTTGTCAAATCTCACCCCCAACGACGGTACTTGCACATTTGTTTTCAATGTTCCACGATTTTTTTCTGGGTTATGAATATTTTTGATCCATTCGGATCAAAATCCAAACTTTGCCAGAAAAATTGATTTGCGTTCCCATTATTCTCAGTGTATGAGAAAATCAGAATAGGCCCTTTGCAAATCAATTCACTTATGACTTGACACAAAAACATCATCCTCTGATTGCCCGTAGAGCAACAGGAGTGTTGCCAAAATAGTTCAACTATTAAAAGACGTATATTTTATATGTTTCTCAGTATATTGAAGATTATGCCCTACAATTTACTAATGAGAATGTATTAAAAGGCTCAGTTGTTACCAATGCATGCTTTGTTGGCTAATTCCAATAAATTGATTAGTTGTGTTCTATTTTTTCGGCGAATTTAAATCGTGAATAATAAGTACACCGCAATTGAATATGGTTTTCTGGCAACCTAGTCCAGTAATAAAAATTGATTGCCGAGGAAATCAAAGTGCATTAATTTCAATTTGTGATTTAAAGCATAAAAATTAAGTATTTTCGAGTGCTTTATATACAAATCAAAAGTTCAATAGTGCATAAGTGATCGGTGTGTAGCTTGTGTGAAAAAATTGGCATTGTAGATGAGAATTGGACCTTTTAAAGTGGTGAGTTTTTGTAAGCTGTTCTTGTGTTGTTTTATTCGGCAGCTCACGAATGACGATAATAGTGTAGAACTAGCCCTAGTGCGTTAAAATACACTCTAATAAAGAAATAAAAAAAAAAAAAAAAGAATGACGATAATTTCGTAAGCATTTATTTGATTTAATGATAAAACCCATGTTATATAATATTTCTGTGAAAGATGTGATTTACATGGAAGATTATAGTTCAAGGAATATGTTGAGTACATTGAAGTTAACTCTTGTTCCATAGATAAATTTAAACAAGGACGATAAGTTAGTGCTGCCGAAAATACCCTCAGGGTGCCGAAGCCATCATTTACCCTATAAAGGTAAGAATTAATTAAATTTTTTTAGTGGAATATAGTTATGAAATATGTGTCAAATGTCCCAAAAGTTTGAAGTTTTCAACTTGATATATTTTTGAATACTAATCAAGAATAGTTGATGCAGGTCTTCCACCATCTGGTTAATGATTTCTTGTAGATCATTGCTTGGTGTAGGAAAAGACAGTATGATCAGATAAGTCGATGGATTCCGTGAAGTTTATGTTGACTTATGTCGTTGATTTAAATAACGAATAGAAGAGGTTCAAGATTACTACCTCGTGGTACTCCGATTTTAATTTTACGATCATCGCTCCGATGACTGTTTACCAATACTGTATGTTTCCATTCGTTTAGAAAGCTTCGAAAGAGTTCTTTGGGAGTCCTCGAACACCATACCCATCCAGTTTTCTCAGAAGAAACTCACGATCAATTGCGTTGAAGGCTTTCAGGCTTGATAGTTTCAACATTAAACTGCCAAAAATTTTCTTTTATCGATCAATGGCGTCTGATAGTTCCTCAACTTATTCAAGCACTGCAGTTTTAAGAAGTTGTTCATGACAAAATAATTTAGTTCAGCAGTGTACGGAAATTGGACGATAACTGTTGGATAACTGGTAAAACTACAGCTTTTTTTTCGACAGTTAGTGTAAACTCCACTACTAATAGAGTCATTGAAAGTGTTGCATAATATAACAAACTATCAGTGCCGGGCCCCAGGTTCCTAGGGGCCCCGAAATCATGATTTTCTCATAATAGTAGAAACTAATTTTGAACTAACTAAAATGTGAACAGGAAGGGAAAATGAGGTTTGGAGGAAAACTGAATTGATAATGTGTAGGGGCCTCTGTAGCACCCAGTTATGTAGATCAATGTAGCGTTCATTTCAATCCTATGGAACAGTAGTTTTTAACAGAACATCGTGTTTCTGGATTCAAATATACATTATTATGTAAATCATTGAATATCCGGGGCCTTCTGTAACTTGAGACTGGGGAAGCCAGGAACAGATTTGATAACATTTCATTTTTGAACAATATTCTGAACAAAGCCGGTCTCCAAGCCTTTTAAAAGGTATGTTAGCTCTCCAAAGATTACAACGCGATTATCCCATAGGAAAGCTTTCTCTAGGAATACAAGCTATGCTAAGAGAAATTTCTTCCGAATTTGCCAGCTCATCAGTTCAAAAATGGGATTACTACGCTAATTCTTCCAGAAATGCTCACAAAATTTCCTAGCACGGTTCTTTCAGTTCTACCGATTTCTTTAGTAATAACCTTCTCAGAATAAAATCTAGAGAAATACAGGAATACTATCGAGAAACTATACATTGGTTTATTCTAAGGTTGAAAAAATCGTGTAGAATTAATTTTTGAGAAATCAGACAAGAATTCCTTGAAGAGCTCTAAAGATATTTTTTCACTATTATTTTGTGTTATTTTAGAACCACTCCTCACTGCCGTAATCTGATGAGGTAATGTTCGTGCCATTGTAAATTTCGGATCATTTTACAATATATCTGCAGAAATGACGAAAACGTTGTAACTCTTTGACATGAGATTTAAAAACTACTAAGTACTCATTGCCCGTTCAAGAAGATAAATTTCCACAACTGTTTAATAACCCCATAGATTATCACGGGAAAAATCCATCGAATAATTTCCGACGGTATCTTTGAAAAAGTTCCTGGATGATTTTTCAAATCCTGAACGAAAATCTAGAAGGGATTACTTGTGAAATTCTCCTGTACTCCTGTAAAAAATTTGCAAATTACTGACTAAAGGAAACTTTATGTGAACCTGAATTTTTTCAATAGACTCTCTGAGAGATGGCTGGTTGGATTCTATAGAAAATCCTTATTTTAAAGTGATTCCTGATTTATTTCTTTTTATCACGTATTTCAAGCTTGACGTCTCTAAATTCATAAAAACCCTAGCTACGCTACTGCAAACTGTTCATACCGATGATGTTTGATGCTAAATATTGGCAGACCATTATAGCCAGTGGCCTTCGCGCTGCTCAGATTAGAGATGACAATGGCTACTTCCTTCGAAGTAGCAGTTCGTTTCTTCATAATAGTACGAAGCAGGTTGATATTACCCGAAGAGAACATGTTTTTAGCTATTGCATAGATTGATGTTCAGGTAAGTTTTTGTTATTGCATAGATTGTGTGATAAATGAATTCCTAAAATAATTAAACCCAAACTTTTACACGATGACTTATTTTGAATAGTTTTCAGATTTTTCCGCCAAAATTTCGGGAGCGCTCTTCGAAGAATATACGATTACGAATCTAACGACACATTGATTTAAAATTTTGGTCAATCCAATGCTGAGTAAATCAGCCATGTTTTTAGGTGTGTTTTTTGAAAAATGTCACAACTTCAAGTAATAATTTAGTAGAGTAAGGTGAGGCAAACGTTCGACCTTAGTGGTATTATCAAAGTTTTCAGGAAAACAATAGCAGTTGAAACAAAACAAATACCATACAGTGAACCTTCAACATATTGGCTATAATTTTGCTGGACAAACTTGTGTCAAAGTATTAACCCATTTTTAGTCATAATAGTTTCCAAATTGATTGTCTTAAATAAACTTTTGCCCCACCGGTGGGGCCGGTCCGTTTATCCAGGTAAGAGTTTGAATCAAGAGTCAAGCTTTCATCAAAAAATTGCCCAAAACAGGGTTTGTCGTAATATATTCAAAAATAGCAGTTTTTCGCAAAACTCAGTAGAAATGTAAAATTTTGGTGACATTTTTCGCACGATCAGACAATTTTATCTAAATTTGAAGATAATATGTTGATTTCAGGCAATTTGCAAATTTTTTCGCGAGTTCACACCAGTGTTGACCAGACTCATTTCCCCGAAATTCGAATTGTGAAGCCATGAACTGTTATAACTGTGCTTTGTATTCCTGAGATGGAGGGGGAGGTGGTTGGGCTTGAGTGTTGCACATGGGATCCGACAGTTTCGATCTCGGTGGGCCGCAATTCAAGTTTCGGTGAAATGATTCGCACTCACTCACTCACTCATTTCATTTCATCGAAACTTGAATTGTGGCCTTCTGGGATCAAAATTGATCGATTTTGTGTGCAGTACTCAAGCTTAACCATCTGATTTTCTATCTTAGGAGGATGGAGCATGGTTGTAGTAGTTCGTGGCTTCGTAGTTCGGAAAATGTTATTTTCGGGGAAATGAGTCTGAACAACACTGGTTCATACATGGGTCGAACTTTTGCCCCGCTGATTTGAACTTTTGCCCCACCATGGGGCAAAACTTGTTTCCAAGCATTTATGCAAAAACTAATACACCTCAAAGTATCCTTAGGATAGGCCTAGAAACGCCCTTACATAAAATATTGAAAAAGATTTTATGTTCAATTATGCAATTATGCAACGGAAGTTTGACCAAAAATTACAATATTCACGTCGAATAAAAAGGCTATAACTTTTTCAAATCTCAATCGATTTTTATGATATATGGAATGAAAGTCTCTTACTTGAATAGCATTCAAACCACCATGACATTTATAAGTTTTGTTTTGAATTGAGCTTGAAATCTTAAACAGAAACTCTTACCCCACTCGAACTTTTGCCCCACTTTACTTTATATAAAATAAAGATAATTATTTTGGAAAACCACCTACGAAGTTAGATTTACTCATTGCCTTTCAAATGAGAGAGTATTAAGTGAACGTGTGATCACAGATATAGAAAACATTTTTGTATGTTTTTGAGGGGGTGAACCCAAACTTTTGCATAGGAGTGTATAATCGAAAATCATCAATTTTATGAATCAATTGTCAACTACATTACCATGTCGGCGAAAATCATTGAAGCTCGGTTGTCATATTAAGAAAGAGTGGTTCTAATAAATCAAACCAAAAATACATTCCTCATGAACGTCATGTAGAACGATCCTAGGACAATTCACCGACGCAATTAAATAGCTCCCCAATGCTCGCCATAAAGAACTTCTCTAGCGAATCGAGCAAACACCGAAACACACATCCTTTTTCCGCCTTTCGTCCAACAGTCGGATGCATGTGACTCTAGTTTTTCACTATTTTTTCACCCCCTTACCTGTACATGTTCTTGTAATTTATGGAAAACTAGCGTAATAATTCAAGAACAAACGAAAAACTTTTCCCCCGAAACTATACACCGGCTTCACCTGGGCGTAACAATAACACACACGAGTGCAACTCTCAACAACGGATCTGGAAACGAGAAAATCCGTTGGTTTCGGCGGTGGTGGTGGCGGGTAGCGTTAACTCACGAAGGATTTCCTCGGAATCAACGAATTCTACGTGTGTCCTTTTGAACACACTGCCAGTACACTGTGGGTGATCAGGTGGTCGAAAATCGAAAAATGACTTGATCTGATAAAGTTTTCTTGATCATAATAATATTGTCAATACTTCAATGAGGATTTCCATGGAACAGAACAGTAAGATCTTCTGAAATTAAGTCAATATATACAGTTGTGTTCAGAATAATAGTAGTGAAAGCCGATTTTCATACAAAATGCTCAACTTTGGCATGCTGTAACTTTGTTTCCATATGAGCAATCGGCATGAAATTTTGGCAGTGAACTACAAATATGCTCAATTTCATTATCACAAAATTTTAAAATTTTCACACTACCGGCTAAAAAGTTAAGCACCAGGTGAAATCGCTCAAAATAATAGTAGTTTTAATAATTTACATATCTGCTGTATTTTGAGTTTTAGAATTTTTCTTTACACATCGTTTTAACCATTTCCACCCAAGCTTCAAATGTATAGACAATACAATTTTTTACTAAATTGTTGCTGAACAAAAATTTACAAAAGAAAAACTACTATTATTTTGAGCGATTTCACCTGGTGCTTAACTTTTTAGCCGGTAGTGTGAAAATTTTGAAATTTTGTGATAATGAATTTGAGCATATTTGTAGTTCACTGCCAAAATTTTATGCCGCTTGCTCATATGAAAACAAAGTTACAGCACGCCAAAGTTGAGCATTTTGTATGAAAATCGGCTTTCACTACTATTATTCTGAACACAACTGTATATAAATAAGCGGAGTATTGTATTGATTTGCACAGATGTTTTTGGTCCTCCAAGGACTCCATCGAATGTAGGCCGCACCAACCAAAAGTGACTTCCCACTAACCCAATATATGTACTTTCCATGACAAATGTAGAGATGCAGAGGTATACTCGGTATCTAGTTAAAATGGTAGTCTAAATATCCTTCCCGTCCCCGAAGACCGTAAGGACGTGGATGGCACCGTTATTGAGTTTTGAATTTAGAGCTCTAGATTTGTGCACATTGAGAAAGGTTACCTACTCTCAAGTCATTAATTCATTGAATATTTGTGCAACTTCGATTGTTCTGGTCAATCACGTACTGCGAATTGTACGGCATCTATGCTTATGCTCATGCTCATACTTATATTTGGCCTTTTCTTATTTGGGTCTATTGATTTTTTTTTTCAATATTCTCAACTATGTTCCTTCGAAAAGGCTAAATATTACTTCAGAGATTAAATAAATGAAAGAAAGAACTATTTTGGCCTCCAGAATACACGAAAAATGCCCATAGTTCGGTCGAGGTCCCTACAGTTGGTGATCCCACGTGTTATTACCGGGGCCATACGAAACAACGACGATGCTGCGGGGGAAATTCGCTACGGAAAAGAAGAAAAGCTCCAGGTTTCAAGTGAACCCAACCGTTCGGGGAGTATGGGGAGAAGTTTTATTTTCACTTTTTAGAGTGGTGTATAGCACTTTCAACAAACAGGTATTCGATACGGAAGCCATTCAAGCAAACAGCGTTGAAGTGAATTTACTTCCAAGAGCGAGTATAAACACGGCTGAAGATTGTTCAACTTTGTTGCGAGGCTCAAGAGTTAGACGGTGTTGTGGGGAGTTTTGAGAAATGCTACCTGGGAATAATTATTCCAAAGAAAAAGTCTTTCACTCCTAAAATACAAATCACGAAAATAAATTCTTTGGATCTTTTTCGTCCCATTCCTAATTTTAACCACTGTATCTTTTAAAAAGAATGCTCATTTAATTTGAAGTTTTCTGGCAAACGCATCGTTTGAAGCTAGTACCAGGTAAATAAACGGCTGAATCTCCCTTAGTTCTCATTTTTCAGTTAACGATCGCTTGTTAAACATCATAGCCATCAGGTAAATTATAATCAAGCTCATTCACAGTTGTTATCTATCATCCACTCGGACCAGACGTGCGTTACTGTTTTGGCAATCATGCTGGTATCGCAAAAAAAAATGTATCGTTCTGGATACATCGGTTCTCCCGAGCCGGCCAAGTATTGCTGATATTAAAAAGTTTATCGATGAGGAGCTTGAAGTTGACATGAGTGAAGTCAAGTGTTTGCAGATGCAAAATGTTAAGAACATTGTTTACCTCACGATGCAAAATGAGGAAGCTGCATCTAACTTTACGTCGATGCACCATCAAAAACATTTTATGGAGTGCAACGGGATAAGACCAAAAATCCCGCTACCTATCTACGTCGATAGCACTGCCGTTGATGTTCGTATTCAAGACCTTCCGCAGGCTTGATAATGCTCCTCTTCATCATAAGAGTTCGGTGAAATACTCTAGAGCAGCGTGCTGCCTTTGCTTCTTTATGAGGGAGCGAATAAATGCTAAGCAGGGAGGCAACGAAAAATGAGCGAAGAAGATGCAGCACAAAATAGAACAGAGCAAAATTCCATTGAAAAGGGGGGCCCTCACAACTCCCCGAGGACTGTTTGTTCGGGCGGCAGATTCAAGAGTTCTTTTAAAGTGTGAGTTAAGGTGAGCATCGCAACAAGAGAGAGAGAGAGTACCTGAAAAAATCCTCGCGTTTTCTTGCACTCTCACTCGAATCGCTTGAGGATCTGAGTTGAAAATTTTGAGTACATAAAAACGGCAAAATCGCCTCCTCTTTGCCTCGCAGAGAAGTTTCTATCAAGCCTGACCTTCCGGAGGAAATCGACAACGTAGCTATCATAAACCATATGAGTCAATATGGTACTGTTTTCAGCATCCGAAATGAGGTCCGGAAAAATTACTTTCTAGGACTTCATAATTGTGTAGAGTAAAGTGGGGCAAAAGTTCGAGTGGGGCAAGAGTTTCTTTTTAAGATTTCTAGCTCAATTCAAAACAAAACTTATAAATGTCATGGTGGTTCGAATGCTATTCAGATAAGAGACTTTAACTCCAATTATCATAGAAATCGACTGAGATTTGGAAAAGTTATGGCTATTTGTTGTTTTTCGACGTGAATATTGTAATTTTTGGTCAAACTTTCGTTGCATGGAATCAAATAAAGATAAAATCTTTTTCAATATTTTATGTAAGGGCGTTTCTAGGCCTATCATAAGGTTGCTTTGAGGTTTATTGGTTTTTGCATAAATGTTTGAAAACAATTTTTGGCCCATAGTGAGGCAAAAGTTCGAATCAGCGGGGCAAAAGTTCTACCCATGTATAAACTCATAGAAAAATTTGCGAATTCCCTAAAATCCGCATATTATCTTCAAATTTAGCGAAATTTGCCTAATCGTGCGATAAAAGTTACCAAAATTTCACATTTCCACTTAGTTTTGCAAAAAACTGCTGTTTTTGGGTAAATTACAATTAACCCTGTTTTGGGCAATTTTTTGATACAAATTTAGTGTGTATTTTTCGACAAACATAAACTCATGGCTAGTATAAAGCATGCCTGTCATAAAAGTATCAATATTTTGCGTTTTAGGCAGCGAACTTATACCCCACACTAGATTCGAACTCTTGCCCCACCGGTGGGGCAAAAGTTCGAATAAGACAATTAGTTCTGAAACTGTTATAATTAAAAATGGGTAAATATTTTGACACAAGTTTGTTCAGCAAAATTATACCCAATATGTTGAAAGTTTACTGTGTGGTATTTATTTTGTTTCAACTGCTATTGTTTTTCTGGAAACCTTGATTATACCACTAAGGTCGAACTTTTGCCCCACCTTACTCTACGTATAGTGCGGATGCAAATCAGTAATCCGATTCCATCGTACTTGACCATTCAAGACAAGATTACTACAGTCGCACATTTTCAACAAGTAAAAACTGTAAAACTTGTAAAAACTGCGGTGGTAAATCGCACCCGAAACTCCGATGCTCGGAAACAACATCCAAAACCAACTTTCAAGCAAAGTCCAGCAGCCCACTACTCGTGCAAGAGCAACCAATTAAAACAACAGCAAATCCAGACGGCTAACATCGATGAACAATGGCCATCCCCGTAGAAGCCGGTGGCTGCTAGTGGGGTAAAGCAGCAAAACTAAGCAAAAGCGAAACAAAATGACAAAGGTCAGTCGACTCGGACATATCGTGCATCCAAACAACCAAAAACCCGCACCGTCAACTTCCACTGTTAGTGATAGCAGCGATGTTGTTGTTTCTGATGCTTCTACCGTACGCTCACGGTTTAGACCAAGGCTGGTTCATTGTACTCTGTAGCCTGTAGGAGGAACTGAATCCGCCTTGGTTTAGACGAGTTTCGTACTCGTGGATCGAGGATGCAGAGTTGCGGAATCAGTATATCGAAGAAGATGAAATCGCACCTTTGAGACTTTGTAATCAATTCACAACAAAACCGGCTCCGTTATGCCTTTCGGCGGTTGAGCCTTCTAAATAAACGATTAAGAAAAAAAAGGTCATTCACAAGCTAATTTTCCTGCTACGTTGTAATTGTTTCAAATCAAATGGAAACACCCATACTTATACCGCCGCAGGTAACTTCTATTTCGTCTTTTCATCCACGTATAATTCCAACATAGAACGTATCTTTTTCTACTAACATGTTTCTTTCTTATTTTAATTTTTATACTGCACAACATATGATTAATGCAATGTTGAAAACCACTACAATGGCTGAGTCCAATATGGTGTAAAATTTACTAATCAAATCGTTATCGGTTTACGTTCCAAATCCAAATATTGTTTTTTAATATTTAAATTGGAATGCTTGCTCTTTGATAGTAAAAAGGACGAGCTGTTAAGTTTTCTAGCAGCTAATAATATACATTTAGCAGTTATTACTGAAACTTATATGAAACCTGGATCCAAACTCAAAAGAGATACAAACTTTTTTGTTTATTTTTAGTGATTGACTGGGGGCTGTGAAACGGTGAGCCGAGTTATCGGAAGAAGCGTCCAACATAGCTCTGGTCCTCACAAGTCCCTACCTCACGCTTCCACGGGTCAAACGATGACAAAGACCGCCAGCTAAGGGTTGCGTACTTAGCTGGTAGTACAGCCTGGGCAATGTGATATAGAAAAAAATTGAATAAGCACTACAATCACAAATGCATCATCTAACGCAAAGTGTTAGTGAAACGCATGCACATCCATTATCTGTAAGTATTTTGCGGCTCAGCCTACGTCTCGTTGAAAATTCCATCCTAAAATAAAACAAAAGTTAAAACTAAATTACATGCATTACCTCGAGAGTAGAGTTTTCAAATTTCCCGGGATTTGATTTCCCGGGAAACGGGAATAAAATTATCATTTCCCGAATCAATTCTGAAAAACGTTAAAATAATGAAAATTTGGTGGAATTTTATTTCTCAAATTATTCGTATTTCGTGTAAGGTCGGTGTTCCCTTAGTAGACAGTCCCCTATTGTCGCACTAGAGCTTTTTACGGCCGTTATGCTACAAATCGTTGCAAAATATGTTTAACATGAAGCTCAGGAACCATTTACCATTTGATTGATACACAACTCGATATTGTTAAGAAAATGATAGAAATATAGTTTTGCTTATAATTTAAGCTCCCTTGAATCTATAGGAAACTTATTGTTCCTATAGTAGCACTACTAAAAAAACTATCATAAAACAAAATAATTAATTAAATTAGAACTTTTTTTATCAATGAAATCAAAAGTTTTGTAAAAACACGGTTTTGATTTGTATTTTGCTTTGTTTTATAGGCTATAGTAGCACAAGTAACAATAAATACAAAAAAAAATTGTTTTCGTATTTTTTGTGTTTTTTTCTCGCAAAACCGCTTCCAAGGAAAAATGCCTACATTAAAGCGTTTAATGTGGTTCATTCTTTAATTTATAAACTTTTATTCCAAAATTGACCAATTTATCAGCAAGATGTAGGATTTTTTAGACTTGATTCGGATTCAATGACCCCATAATGAGTGAATAGCATTTGGAAACCTATCACAATAAATGATCAAATTCACCCCGGAACCAAAAATTTCATTTTTTGATTTCAAAAAATAATTTTATTTATTATTTTAGCATTTTCTCAAAACTTCTCCTACATAATTTGATGAACATTCAAGCAGTACTGGTTTTAATATTTGGATTATAATAACTGCATTCCACCAGATTTCATTGAATAAAATCGCTCAAAAGTGATCAACTTCACCCCATTTTACAGTAACCAAATAGCACTAAAATTCTCTCTCCGTGCTGATATACGGCTTTTACAGAGCTGACATGCCCTACAGCAGCCGTATAACAGCCCTATAAGCTCCAAAAGGTGAATTAGCGGGCTAGTGGTTACTTGGGGTATCTGTGTATTGAGATTTCTGCAAACAAGTAGACCACGTTTTGTGTGGACGGCCGACATTATTCGAATTTCATCGATGTGAGAACCTTCAGAGGTCCTAAGATCGGCTGTGATCTCTATCTCGTATTCAGTAAGATTCACGCACATTTGTCTACCGTGGCGAACACATAAGCACAGCGACCGTTGCGTTTCAATATTCAGCGGTTATCAACAGACCGTGTAGCAGTTGAATACCGCCGGAAGCTTGATGAGCGGATAAGGGGAATCAACGTAGACGATAACCTAAAAAATCTGTGGGAGTGTATCCACAGAGCGGTGAGCACAGCAGCGCGATGATGAGATTAAAAAGAAATCAGAGAGTTGAAGAACAGTAAGGCTGCTGGAATCCTGTTCAACAGATTGAGGCCGCTTGAGAATGCTAAGCCGAAAAAAACGGAGGAAACGAAGTACGCCGAGGTTCTGAAGACGATGCGAAGCACGGATAAGTTATCGCTATTGGGCGCAGATGTGCGGAGCATAAGGCGGACTAGGATTGGCGAAATGATCCTAGTCTTAAAGAAGGACGCCTAACAAAAGAGTGCAGCCTATAAGCAACTGACACAAGAAGTCCTTGGCGACGAGGTTGATGTAAGTTTCCTGACTGCAGAAGTGACTCTCCAGTGTAAACATCTGGATGAGGTCACCGATGCTGGTCTTGGTTGTCCTCAAAGATCAGTGTGACATCGAGGTCATCCACCTTTGAAAGGGCTCGCAGGGCACTCAGGTGGCGGCGATCAGGCTGCTGGTTGCAGAGGCCATCAAAGCGAAGAACTTGGGCATACTCAAGGTAGGCTGGTCAGTTTGCCGGCTGAGCATACTACAGCCCCCTGAAGTTTGCTTCAAGTGTTTTGGGAAGGGCCATACATCGTGGAATTGCAATGGTCCCGATAGAAGTAACATGTGCAGAAAATGCGGCACCGAAGGCCATAGGGCAAGCGATTGTGAGCAGGTCGCTAAGTGCCTTATATGTGTCAACAGAGCAGACAACGGACACTTAAAGGGCGGACCAAAATGTCCGGGCACAAGCGGAGTATCAAAGCACCCAAAACGGAAGTAACACAGTAAAATTTAAACCACTGTAAGGTAGTCAAGCAGCTGCTTTGGCAGTCAGTTTCGGAAACCAATACTGACGTGGTGTTACTATCGGACCCATACCGCATACCAGTCAACAACGGGAACTAGGTGGCGGATAGGTCTCAACAGCTAGCAGCTATTGGGACGATAGGACGATACCCAATTCAAGAAGTAGTCTCTATCTCAAATGACGGTTTTGCGATAACCCCAACGGCGAGTTTTATTGCAGTTGTTCCGCGCCCCCAAGGAGGTCGACTGAGGATTTTTCCAAATGGTCTACTCTATAGGATGGTAGCCGAACCAGCTAATCTTTATTTATTTTTTTACTTATTTATTCTACGTCTTCAATTTAATTGTACAGACTGAAACTTATTTTAATGTCTTATCCTATTACGTCCCGACTGGGAGAGAGCCTGCTTATCAGCTTAGTGTTCTTATGAGCCCTTCCACAGTTATTAACTGAGAGCTTTTTTTGCCAATTGACAATTTTTGCATTCGTATATCGTGTGGCAGGTATACGAAGATACTCTATGCCTAGGGAAGTCGAGAAAATTTCCAACCAGTCAAATCGTTGGCATACAATAACTTTTCTGATTGAATCAGATTGCATAGGTCTGCAATAGATAACACGAATAGCAGTGATCCGAGGTGACTGCTTTGAGCGCCCCAGACAGTATTGTAAACCGAGCAGACTCACACCCATGTACTTTAACGAAAGCAAATCGTTAGGTTAGATAGGATTCTAGTCACGCAATTATACATTCCGGAAGTCCCATTTTCCATAGTTTTGCCATTGTTAGGGTATGCGGTACTTTATCGAACGCCTTGGCGAAGTCAATGTCGTCGACTTGATGTTTTTTCTCTATCTTGTTTTTCACACATGTAACAAAAGACATGAGGTTCGATGCAGTAGATCTACCTTTGACAAAGCCATTCTGAAATTCCGGAATCACTGAACGTACAGTTCTATACAATGCCTCGTAAACGAAACTCTATATTACTTTTGAAAGGCAGTTGAGGATAGAAATGCCACGGTAGTTTTCTGCGTTGTTCAGGTTTCCTGCCTTATGGATAGGAGTGATGGACGCAATCCTCCATAAAGTTGGGAAAACTCTACTTTAAAGTGATCGATTGAAAATTATTTTTGCAGGAAGAGAGAGCGCTACCGCACAATGGCGGAATTCCATCCGGTCCTGGACCTTTTGAAGCATCGATATCAGAGAAGCGCCTGAAAACTTCTTCGACGGTTACATTGAGGGATGGCATATGCATCATAGGTCACAACACCATCAAGTACCTCCTGGGTAACTGGTGTTGGTCTGTCATGGTAAACGCTCTTCAGAAAATTGGCTAATAAATTTGCTGTGATTAGCTAGCGACTTTAATGAATGGGCAGTGGACTGGGGTAGCCGTTGCATCAACCAAAGAGGCCAACTACTGTTGGAATCCCTGGCCGCATTAAATGTAGAGCTGGCAAATGTGGGTACAGTGAATACCTTTCGCAAAAATGGTGTCGAATGGATTATCAACGTGACGTTATCTAGTCCTAACGTTTTAGATACCATGAACTGGCGTGTTAATGTCGGCTATACTCAACGCGATCATCAACTGATTCGCTATAGGCGGACGGAGGGCAGTACGATGTAACTCGACCCAAGCCCGAAATTGGAAAACAGCGTTGAAGCGGCGAAGTATTCACTGAAGCCCTGAGGCGAGAACAGAGCACTCTGGACCTACACGCTTCCATGCCTAGAAAATCCCCTCTCAGAGAGAACAGGGCGTCGGTGTACTGGTGGTGTGAATAAATTGCAATCCTTCGAACAATCTGCCTTCGGGCTAGACGAACATTTCAACGTCTTGCTGTAGTTTTTATCACCGTTCTCTTAATCGTTTCCACTTTATTGGTATTTTTTGGTGACGGGTAATGATTTACGATATAGAAATTTTACGTTTCAACCTACTTTTTTGTTTCGGTCATCTTCAGAAAGCTGTTGCATTTTATTCTATGTTTGTGCAACAGTTTTCTGAAGATGACCGAAATAAAAAAGTAGGTTGAAATGTAAAATTTCGATATCGGAGATCATTACCCGTCACCGAAAAATACCAATAAAGTGGAAACGAATATTTCAACGTGCACGCATGTTATGGAATGCGATATACGATTACGTACTAAAGCTGCCGACATCACTCTAGCGGTCTTTACCGAATCGATGCAGGAAGTAAAGTTGACAGCAACGCACTCTATCCTCATTGTTCAGTAATGGATGAAGCCTAGGAAACTAAGAGTGGACCGTCACAAAACTGAGGTTGCTGGGCAAGTCAGAGCAAAGGGCGCTTATCTCGGTAGGCGATTTCGCCATAGAGTACAAGCGAACCCTTGGGAACTTTGGGGTAGTGGTCTATTACAAGTTCAGCTTCGTTAACTACGTTGAATATGCCTGTAAAAGGGCATCTACGGCTATAGCAGCGCTATCGAGGATGACAGCTTTGCTGTAATTGACAGCAAACGCAAGCTCCTGTCGAGCGTGGTGCTATCCATACTAGGGTATGGAAGACCAATCTGGTCAAAAGCGCTTAGAACGGGCAGAAACATAAAGCGGTTGGAAAGCACGTAGGGTAAGTGTACCAGTTTTGGCCACCCTAAGGAAAAATATTGTTTATTTATAAATCAAAAGACCTTTGGTTACTCTCTGGACATTAAACGAAAGCTTTCAATCCATGCTCAGCAGGGAAAATATAAAAACTAATCAGAAACTTTGTTTTTGTATTAAAAATGGTGGTGGCGAATACTGGACCACTTGCACCAGTATTCGCCACGATTTTAATTTCGGTTCCTGAATTCGCCACTTACGTTGATTTCTTATGGAGGGTGGCGAATTCAGGAACAGGTGGCGAAAAATAGGTGCAAAGGAGCAAAAAGTTTAAAGAAAATGATTTTTTTCTATTATTTTCTGAGAAAATTTTGCGGTTTCCAAGAATGTTTCCGTATCATTTCAAAGCAATTTAGCAAACACTAAACAATTGGCAACCATATATGAAGTAAAACGGTATAAAATCTGGGGTGGCGAATAACTGGTACATGGCGAATACCGGTACACCTTCCCTATAGGATTATGTGCTTAAGAGTAGCAAGCACATACCGTACGGTTTCTAAAGAGGCCGTGTGCATCATAGTCGGGATTGATCTCATCGAGCTCATCACCAAGGAAGATGTTCAATGCTAAACCAGAGGAGTCTGCAACACGTGTCAAGGTCTGCAACTCCACTGAAGGTAGATGAACCCATCGGCTTATACCAAATGTGCCAGATTGGTATAAAAGAAACCATGGGGAAGTGAACTTCCACCTGACGCAGTTTCTGTCAAGACATGGTTGCTATAGGCAGAACCTGCACGTCTCCGGACAATATAATCCAGAGAATGCGTTTGGATGCTGAGTGATCGAATGCAGTAACTATGGCCAGGCTACTTACAGTTTGCCCAGGCTACTTCTGTTACATGTATTAAGTGCTAAATGCACTGGCCCCTCTCTGAAGAAATACTGTGAGGTGGTTCCGGGGAGAATAGGGTCTGAGTCTACATTCTGTTCACCACTTGAGCAATTCAACGAGAATTGCTGGTTTTAGTGGGTTGTCGTTAGTGCGTCATCCCCACGCTCCTTGAGTTACCTTCTCAGGCGTCTGTTTTCAGATTGCCTCTTGTTTAAAATGAAAACAACAAATACTCATATGTCGTATGGCAGGCACGATGACACTTTATGCCCAGGAATATCCATCACGAGATTTCCATTACGAAAAGATCCTGAATCGGCAGGGAAACAAACCCAGACACCTTAAGCATTGCTTTGTTGTACATCTGCAGCTTTTACCACTTAGCTAAGGAAAACCTCACAGAACCCATTGTGACTGAACAGATTCAAAATAGGGTAAAGCACTGATTTTGCAAACATTGATTCAAAATTGTAACTTTTTTAAGTGACTCAAGAAAACTACACACGCAAACATTCAAGCTTCTTCATCTCATCCCAAGCAAGTAACACCCAAGCTCTCGGTAAACATTCTCATTATTAGTGTAATTCAAGTGCGGCATCCTCCAAAGTACTTGCAGCAAAAACCAATTAAAATTGCAATTTAATTCCCATGCTCACAGCTCCGCCCGCCGTGGAAGAGAAAGAGAGTATCATCTTCATCCAATTTAATTTGGATGACTTCTAGTCGGTTCGCTTTTTGACCCGTTGAGATGGTTGAGATCTCTGTCATTCTCATGCAAATCGGGCACACATACCCACTTACTCAGTCTCCCTAACCCTACCGAAAACAAGTGGAGCCTGTCAGGACAGCAGCGCGCAGCGTTGACATCACGAGCCCGCAGATGGAAATAGAATGTAGTTACGTTATCAACCCCACCCGGTACTGGAACTAATTGGAATATGTATGCGCTTTGGATATAGATATGTGTTCATTGCGCGGTGGTGTCCTAGAAAATGGTAACAGCATCAACCATTCCAGCCAACCGTGTCACTGTGGGCTCGAAAACATAATTTGTGCCGAAACTGCAAGTATTTTTATAATAAGCAGAGATAAATTTAAAAGTTATACAATCTCAAGTAAATATGGCAGCATATTGATTGAAGTGATTAAGTCCTCTACTGGCAGCTTAATTTTTTACCACATAAATAAAAAAAAATCAGAGGGACGTTAACTACGCCATGTGATTTGCTGCATTTGACCTATTGTCATAATTGCAACCTTCCTTTAGTTATAATTAAGAATGTAATGAGCATTTAAGAACAGCGAGAAGCTCTCCGTTCCGAGAAGTACCCCAGTCATTGATATCGTCATCGCCACCGTAAATTTCAATTTGCCGTATTGTCAATTATTCATGAAAAGGGCCGATTTTCGAGTAGCACTTAATTTTCAATAGTTTCTCGTCGAAAATCAATAGTTTACTCCATATGAGTAAAATATTGTATATATTTTGTATCCGACCGATTGGTGGGAAATATTGAAAATCTATCGATAAATGGCTGAGTTTAAAAATCTAACATAATTTCGTGACGGACGCAACATTTTAGATTTTCTTTTGACACCCAGTATATTGCCGTAAGACGTAGTTAACGAAAAAAAGGTTTTTTGAACTTTTGTTGCGTAATTTCCATTCTTGGTCCATAGTGCGTGCGGATATCAACCAGCACAGTGGTAGGAGCTCTCAATGTTCGCTGGAGTACGCCCTCGAGGGAACTAGAATGGGATTTTGACGATATGTTCAAAAGGTGCACGAGAAACTGCGCGAGAAAACGTCTTTAGCGTACCTTACAACACAGTTTCCAACAGCTGCAATTACTGCGAATCTGTTTGACGGGGGTCTGACGACTTCTTCGGTTTGCCAGCTCATTGTCTGAATCGTGTGCAGAGTACAACGATGTGCAATGGGTCTGACACATTTGCCTGGGACAGTTGTTTGATGTGCGAGAAACCTTTGAATTTGCTTTTTCATCTCAGCTAGTAAATTAACAGCCACCATTGTTCAACATTTTGAGCTCAGTCAGTCAGAGCAAGTCAGTCCCATCTGTATTTTTGTCAAAATTGAGTTGAGTTCAGTTTTCAACATATCTTTCAATGATCTTTCAGCTGCACTAATAAGATAACAAAATTTGTTCGGAAAAAATAGAAAAAAACAGCAAGTCAAATTGTCCCATAATGAAAAGTAATCGCATATCAGTCACACTACAGATTCCCGCACCGTGTAACACAAAAATGAACCGTGTTTTGATAATCTTTATATTTTTCTCGGAAAGATATCATAGTAAAAAGCAAAATGTGAAAGATTCATTAAGATTTGAACATGTTTGAATCTTCTGGATTTTTTTGAATATTCGTATGGGAAACGAGTTTGAAAACTTCACAGCCTATTTTCTCAATGCCTACTTTTTACAGATGGAACTGACTTGCGATTCACGGCAGTATATTGATATTAAATTGTCACCCTATTTCTTCACATTATTAGACACAACTTTCGTGATAATGCGCCTCTTCTTTTCGCTGCTTACGTTAATCAGCCGTCAGCAAGAATCCAAGATAGCCTACTGGCGGGTGTACAGATCTGCCCATTGTTTCAAATATTCAGCCGACAATGTCCATATTATTCGTGAAGCAAACAAATTGACTGAATCTGTTGAAAATCTTATCTTGGCAGTCAAATCCTGGTCACCGCTTAACACCTTTTAGGTCAATATTGAACAACAGGCAAGAAAGTCTGTGCCTTTGTTCTTCTTCTTGGCATTACGTCCCTACTGGGACAGAGCCTGCGTCTTATGTTTTTATGAGCACTTCCACAGTTATTAACTGAAAGCTTTCTTTGCCAAAATTGCCATTTTTGCATTTGCATATCGCGTGGAAGGTACGATGATACTCTATGCCCAGAGAAGTCAATAAAATTTTGCTTTGTAGCCGCGGACGTTAGCACTAGGCTAAGGAAGGCCACTTATGTTACAGAATCCAACATTCATCATACCTAATCCTCCACATATCACCATAATCACGACGTTCCACCATCATTCAGTCTCCGAACCAGATTTGGAAGAACAATTAAGCTGAGTGGTGTGTGGCAAGCTCTGATCAAATACTGCAAAGTAATGCCATTCACTTTGGAGCTTTCTTTTCTGCAGCTTGGCAATGTTGCAGCAGCTTGCCCTTATGTTTTCAACGATATTGGAATCTTTACGGATGATTGAGAAAATTTCATTTGTGGTCTTCGTCCTTCTTCTCTGGAGCTGCGCTCATCGACTTTTCATTAACCGAACAATAACCAATAGTTTTGCTTGACTGAGTTTCGAACTGATTGGCGTTATGTATGGTTGACCTTTTTTCTGGCATGGATTTTTTTTCGAATCGTCCAGCATGTGAACGTCAGTCATTCCTTAAAATCACTGAAAAAATATTTTGACATGTTCATTTTGGCATGCAATGTCCTACACAAGAGAACGATTCTGAAGTAAGGTTCGAGGCAAGGAGAAGACACTGAAGCAGATGCATTTTTTGATGAACTAGATTCCGATATGGTTGATAATGTTTCGATAAACGTCGAAAACTCTGAAGGAATTCCGGAAACATTCTAGGACCCTTGAGAAACACTCGGAGGAACTCTGGAGGATTTCTTGGAGGATCTAGGACAATTCTCGGAGCAACTCAGGAGTATTTCTGAGGATTTACTGAAGGAACTCTGAAGCATTCCTGGAGACACTCCGATAAAATTCCTGGATGAACTATAGGAAAAATTGGAAGGAATTCTCGGTGGAGCTTTAAAGGAATTTTTGGGGGAAATTTGAAGGAACTCCCAAGAAAACCCAAGTAGAAATTCTTGAAGCACGCCTAAAAAATTCCTGTGGCAACTCCGAAGGATTTTCTGGGGGTACTGCTGAATTATTTACAGAGAAAAGCCGTAGAAATTCACGAAGAAACTATGAGGGACATCCCATAGAAACTCTGCGGAAATTCCTGAATGATCTTCAAAAGGAATTCCTGGAGGAAATCCGAGGACTTGCTGGAAGAATTCTGAAAGAAGTATTGGAGAATCCATGAAAGAAATGCAAAGGAATTTCCGGTGTAGCTCCAATGGGATTCCCGTAGAAATTAATTAGTGACGGTGTTGCGACTGGGAGGACAATTGTAATTTTATGGCTTTCTCAGTCTAATAAATTAAAACGGCTTGTTTGGCTAAGCCCGACGTTTCGGTCCCGTGTATTGGACCTTTTTCAAGGGATAAGCAGTCAACCGTCTCTCGTCACCTAATGTACAAATTTTTAGGAGAGATGGAGCTTCTTGTAGTGCCATTTAACATTGGGTGTTAAAAATCTAGGGGGTGGGACTGACTACACTACGCACTACTCAACGATAACACAATTCTGCAGGAAATATCCGGAGAAACTCCTGGTTGAAATCCCCGGATGAATTCTTGAAAAAATCCCCGAAGGAGTTTCTGGAGGCAATTCCTGGAGTAATTTCAAGGAATTTCACAATGAAATCCCCGAAGGAAATCCTGGTGAAAATTCTCAAAGGAATTCCTGGACGAAATCTCTGATGCAAATCCTCAGATAAATTCCTGGGTTTCTGGGATTCCGTCGGAGAAATTTCTTAAAATACCCGGAGGAAATCTCCGGAAGGATATCTGAATGAAATCTCCGTAGGAATTGCTATTGAAAATCCAATGATTTATTCCTAGAAGAAATTATCGGAGGAGTTCTTGGGGGATATCCCCGGAGGAATCCCCGTAGAAGTTTCTGGAGAAAATCTCCGTGAAAATTCCCGGAGGAATTCTCTAAAGAACTCCCCAAAGAAAATTCCTGATGAATTGTCTGAAGAAATTTTATAATGAATTCTTCAGGGGAATTCCTTAACGAAAGTCCTGCTGTAAATTCCCAGAGAAACTTTCGGAGGAAAACACCAGATAAATCGTTTGAAAAAAAACCCTCAAAGGAATTTCGGGAAAAAATATCTGAAATCCCCGCAATAATTCCTAGAGCAAATTCTTGGAGAATTCCTGAAGGAAATCCACGGAGTTATTCTTGGTGAAAATCCTTAAAGGATTTTCTGGCGAAAATTCTGAGAGGAATTGCTGGAGTTTATCCACGGAGAAATTTCTGAAGAAAACACATACCCAAAGGGATTTCTGGAGCAAATCCCTGGAGAAATTCCTGCAGTAAATCCCAGGACGAATGTCTGAAAGAATTCCTCAGTGGGTTTTCTAGAGGAAATCGAGCTTGGCTATTTGAGTAAGAAAAATCTGAACTGGTAACCAAATATGTGTCCAACCAGATTTGGAACAGCTCGAATTTTGTGCCAAATCCGACAAAAAATTGACCAGGCAGTTAGTCTGTACAAAAAAAAACAGAAAACTGGTATAAAATAAAAAAGAACATCATTTGCAACACCGGTGCAAGCTCCAATTTGGAACATGGTCCAAAAATTTGGACCAAACCAGTGATTTGGACCACCGTGAAGTTGCCCTTACTTTGAAATAATTGTGAGCTTGAGCTTGATTGGTCGCCCGTGGTTGCTACTGCAGTATCGCCAGATCAGCTGCACTTACACAAGGAATCAACCGGATGAATTCTTGGGACTAACAAACACCCTCAGTGTATAAGTGCTGATGATCTTCTTTTAGGCAACAATGGCGCCTGCCACGTCAGAATGCTGACCAATGAGGGGAAGGGGGAGGAATTGATGATGTAATAAACTGGCTCCCACGGTAGACCGTATATACCACTGCGTCTACGCCAGTTCATGCGGGAAAGGTGTAGAGGGGCGGTAAATTGTATGGCAGAGAGGCTCGGGGCCTTCCTTAGCCGAGCAGTTAGAGTCCGCGGCTTCAAAGCAAAGCCATGCTGAAGGTGTCTGGGTTCAATTCCCGGTCGGTCCAGGATCTTTTCGTAATGGAAATTTCCTTGACTTCCCTGGGCATATAGTATAATCGTACCTGCCACACGATATACGAATGCGAAAATGGCAACTTTGGCAAAGAAAGCTCTCAGTTAATAACTGTGGAAGTGCTCATAAAGAATACTACGCTGAGAAGCAGGCTTTGTCCCAGTGAGGACGTTAATGCCAAGAAGAAGAAGAAGAGGCTCGCTGTTTGGTTAGCTATAATGATGGAAGAATGGAAGCGTAGCGAAACGGTTTTTTTTGTTCGTCCCTGGTTCTAGCAAATGCTATGAACGAATAGATCAACAAGCAAGTAAAATATACAACTACAAAGTACGGTGAAAGGGACGGGCCTGAGATTGAACCCACGACATTCCGCTTATGGAGCAGAAGCGGTAGCCATTAAACCACCAATCTCGTTTGCCCTTACATTGAAATATTTTGTGATATGAAACAAAATATTTTTCAGCATATTTTTTTCCTATAACCCAAACAGTCACTTACAGTTCATTAATCAAACGTTTTTTATTCACTCTCAAACCAATAGTTAAGAAGAAAGGAGTTTACGGACAAACCACTTTAAAAAAATCAAAGATGTTTTTCAGAAGTTAATTCTGAGTCAAAATGACCGTTTCACATATGGAAACACCTAGGGAGCCGGATCACCTATTCTTGGCACTTTTTATTCACTTCGGCAGTGGGATTTTTTGGAAGCTACTGACTTCATATTTGGTCAAAATATGCATCGCATTGAAGTGCTTCTGCTGGCAAACTGTCAGACAATTCGGCAGAAAAAAAACCCCTAATGCCAAAGTGAATCATGGAAGTGCCCAAGTAGCTCTGCACCCTTTTCTATCACACTGAAAAAGTAAAATTTAATCCTTATCGAAGATTATCGGGCACATTTTTTTATAGTTTAGACATATTCTGGATGGAATCTGCCTATATGGTTCTGAATTCGATGCATATTTATCACCTTTCTACACAAAGGCCGTGGGAGGAAATGTTCAAAGCATTTCTATAGGCCTAATTGCAATCGAGAAACATTTAAATCTCTTTCTGGAAGAACCGTTACCTATCACTGCGTGCTTTCACTTGAGCGTGATACTGGATCTGCACTTTCTTGCGAAACGAGAAACGAGACGAAAAGTTTGCTTTGCGTTCTGGCCGTCGAAGAAACTTTGTATCTTGCTGGTTCTCGGTTTCGTTACGAGATGTATGAAAAACTATCCCTTTGGAGGAAAGTTAATCCAATAATTACATTTTGCGGTTCATTTTTTCTTTCCTTTGAAAACTGGAGAAACTTGTTGAGGATGAATTTGGAGTTTTTGTCGGGCGGGTTCAGGTCTGGGATCCTTTCACAGGAATGTGTACGGAGGCGAGTCTCAGACAACTGATGTGGAACTTTTGTAAACCGAAGCAGCGAAAGCAAAGCTGCTTCTAAGAGCGTGTACAATTTGTAAATCGTTTAGTGTATGCTTGAGATGGTTTAGTAAATTGGATTCAGCAAAGGATGAAGTGGTTACTTTTTTGGTTACCGAAAACCACAACAAAACACCTGCGCGCTGGATAAGAAATCATTCTTTTTGAAGGTAACCAAAGAAAGATGTGCTTTTTTGTGTATGCTGAACGCAAAGGGAAGATCTCTTTTTAAACTTTCATCGAATTGAATTTCAGCTCTTTTTTGTCAGAGCACTTATAGCGATAGTAAACAACATCAATGAGAAGCATTACATTGAAACATCCATTTACGTAATAGGTCTGGAGTACGTGAATAGAATTTTGTGGAAATAGAATTCTCGAGTTTAAGGTGAACATGAATCGTAGCCAAAACTCCAAGTAGTGTTTGATCCTTTGGTCGCATCATGTTTTAGTTTTAAGATTTTTTGGAGATACTTCAACCGATTTGTCTGATTTTTTAGATAAGCTCCTTATTACCTAACATTACATAGCCTATATTTTATTTTTTTGATAAATTGACTAAAAACAAAATGGCTGCCAGAGAAATTATGTATGGGAAATTTCGGTCTTCCAAGGAACATCGGAATATCTTTAAAACCAGATGACCAATGACCAATAACAAAACAGATTCTGAAAATAGAGGAGCTTTTCAAATACTTGTGCAAAAATGGTGCCAAAATATCAAAAAACAAAGAAGGTTTTGGCAATATGGATATTTTTTGTGATAAAAAAAAAGCTGCTGGTAGAGGATTTAATATAAAAATATACAATTAACAATTTGTATATTATAGTAAGTAGTAGGCGAAATGGATACCTAATACCTACATATGATGAAAACAAGTGAAGAATGGTATTTTTTATATCGGTCGTCCTACAACCCGGCGCATCGAACCGCGTGAATTTAAAGCAGCCGCAAGAGAAGCAATAAATCATACCACGCAGACGAAAATAAATCGCGAATATTTGCCAATATTGATAGGCTCACTTGGGGCTTGTTTATCCAGCAAAATGGATGCAATCAATATCTGCCATTTGGGCTATTCGAAAATTTGTTTTCTGCTACTCCAAATTCCATTTTCAATCCACCATCCGAAACCCTTTTGACCCGCGGATAAAGGTATTTATTCTGGTTAAAAAACGTCGGAAAAGTCACTCTGAATAATGGGCTTTAACTCTTTACTGCCACCGCCACTACAGAACCTGAAACGGAGGCTGGCTGGCTGCCTTGGAAAGGAAAATTTCTTACACACGGCATGCAAATTTCCACTTGGTTTCCTTGCGAAAAGAAGCACCTGACGTCATTTATCATACACACACGTTTGTAATCGCCAGACTCAAGGCAGGCAGAAGAGGACAAGAAACGTGACATCTTCAAAAGGATTGTTCTGCGACCAACCAACCAACCCACGAAGGTACCGTAGACGGGGGGGTAAATTGATCTCTGTTTGTACTTTTTATTGTAAAGCTATGCTTGTAATGCTGTATGGTTTCAAAAATGAGTTCAGTAGTTCACACTTAAACTTACTAAGCATTGCAAACACTCAATGTTTGGAGGGAGGCTTAGCACTAGCGATTTTTTTAGTACTGGCTTTTCCTACTCTCTTTCTCAGACCCTAAAAAAAACCATTAACTGTAAAACAATAACATGATTGATAAAGAAAGCTAAAAAAATAAGAATCACCATTAGATATCTATGAACTTGGAAACATAGAATGTCTGTGACGTCAACGGGACATTCAACATGATTTTATATACCGATCTGATCAAAATCTGCCCTGTGATCAATTCGTCCCCGGATTACGGTACCTTTGGTGAGTGGGGCCGTGACTTGGGAAAGACTCGTTCCAAGCTGAGCGGCATTATCCGGTGTTCGTGTTTTTGCTTTGATCCATAACAAGAAGTATTTTTATCCTTTTTCCTTTGGTGCTACCGGTGACGAAACTTGAGGAATGTTGTCTAAGAAAACAAGTTTTAGCATAAATACACAGTTGTCGGTGGTGAGATGGATGTCAATGACAGCTCAGAGCAACAAATGATATTCTCGTCGCGGGTATCGTTTTCTGTCATGAGAAAGAACAAAGCATGAGTTTAATGAATTAGCAAAGAGAGAATTTAGGGTTTCAATGCTAGTAATGGACCCCTTAGTAGCTGAAATTTATTCTAGACGCTTTTCCGCAATGATATCTCAGACGCATATACGTTTTGTGGAGTCTAACAACAAATTCAATGTCTTTACTTCATAGTACGTCTATAAAACATACAAAATCATTCGATTTTTCCAGCGATATATGCATTTGAAAAACTGTTGTCCGAATGCCTATTATGGACCCTCCCGGGGTCCATAATAGGATTGTTTACAAATTTGACGTTGCGTATTATGGACCCTCCATTTGATTCCCATGTAATTCGGCTCGCTGCCGACGAGCCTATTATGGACCCACCTGGAAATGCGTATTATGGACCCTCTTGTGTGGTTTCATTTACAAAACTGTTCAAATATCTGTATTTATGCGTCTCAAACCAAATATTTTGCCTGAAACTGCTGACTAACAATGTAATCGAAGTTCCCCCGGTGGATTTTCATAGGAATAAAGTTGCTTTGAGTGTTAATTTTATGTTTCTCTGTAGGGGGTCCATAATACGCAAAGGGTCCATAACCGGCATCGACTCCCTAGGTAAATGCAAACTTTGATAAAAGTTTCAGAACAGTATTGCGTCATCCATGTGTGTAATAAGTATGAATCCCGTATTCAGTATCATAACAGTTTTTCTGAAGTAAACGATTTCTTTTAATCGATTGTATTTTTGCTAATAACTTTGCCAGACGCATGTTCTTTAATGTTAGTTTTACTTCAGTAGGAACTTCTTATCGTCCTTCTTTGTAGGGTGCAAAGCTACTTGGTCACTTCAAAGATTCACTTAGGCATGGGGGGGGTTTTCTTGGCCTAATTGCCCATTGCACGGTGACGTCATCAGAAAATCGTTCACTTTCCCTCTTTTGGGAAATCTGATGACAACGGTGCCAGTACCTGTCAAAGTTGACAGGTGGAACCATTGTTTTCAAGTTTCATTAATGAGCGAAAGAGAAAGAATTTCGCCGTGAAATGCCTAATTGTCTGAAACTTTGTAGAAGGAGCCCCTCTATATGATGCGTATTGTGGTCAACTATGAGCTCAGTAGCTTTCGGAAACCCCACTGCCGAAGTGAATCAAAGATGCCAATAATAGGATCCGGCTCCCTATTGCATTGAAAACTCAAACGAAAATTTACTACATGGCGTAAAATCTATCATGGCAGATACGCCTTTATGAAGCTGAACGCTACTCTTCTCTACAGTATCCTTTTTTTTTACCAAAAAACAAAAATCAATCAAATCACGAGAACTTTTTTTTTCGATATTGTTCTACTTTTTTTAGAAATAAAAAAAAACTCCGCCATTCTTCGAATCTATGTCGATTTTGATCATTGGTTATTTTGTTTTGTAAATATTCCGATGTAAAAATTGTTTAAGCATCTTAAAAAAATATACAAATCAGTTGCCTTGACTCCAAGAAAACTAAATATTACAAAATAACGTTTATTTTTTTTAAGTTTTCAAGAGCTTTATAAGACCAGAGTGATAATTACCGTAAACTGGGGGGAAGTTGATCACTTTTGAGCGATTCTGTGCTATAATTCCTAGCGTGATGCATGTATTAGCATCTAAATATTTTTAAAACCTGTACTGGTTGAATGTTTAACGAATTATACAAACGAAATTTTGAAGATTTATTATCATACTAACGAAAACATTTTTTAGACATCGAAAAGTGGTGTTTTTGATTCCGGGGTGAAGTTGATCAATTACTGCGATAGGTTTCCTAAAATAAAGAAATATGCTATTCACTAAATTTGGGGTCTCTGAATCTGAATCAAGACTCAAAAATCTTACAACTTATTGATAAATCGGTTAATTTTTTAATTGAAAGTTGTGGATTACAGATTACACCACATTAAACGCCTAAGGGTAGGCAATTTTCTTTGAAATTAGCAACCCACTTGCAAAAAGATCATTTTTTCTCTAAAAAAAGAATTTGTATCCTCAATACAAATTCAAAACTGGGTACACAGAACATATCTGGAATGTATGAAACAGTTTATTAAAATTGTAGATTTGTATAGTCGTGGAAATAGTCGATTGTTTGGAGAAGAACCCTTCAACAGTTCATCAAACATTTCTTAAAAAATCTGTTTTTCCATGAAACAATTACCCTGAATGCTAAACCGAATTTATGAAAATCAAGAGTAGCTATCATGTAATGCCACAACTCAGAAATTGTGATAATTGAAATCAGGTCATAGCTCTTATAACAGTCTATACATGTCGGTACAGGAATGATCAACTTCTCCCCGCTGATCAACTACACCCCGAATTACGGTACAAAAAATGGTCACTAGCGGTTGCGCTGATTTGCTTATTTTTCCATATTTTTTATAATGGTAGCTTACGCATTAAGATACGTAATCAAAAAAAAAAACAATTCTTACCTTTGAAAGCACCAGTATTCGAAATATGAGGCAGATTCGGAATTTGAAACAATTCGATATGTATCTCTTGCAGATTTCTGGCAGCTGAACCTTATGTCGTTCTCAGAGCTTTAGGACGTCAAAGTTGCATAAAATATTTTCAATCAACCAAGCGATTGTGCGATATTTGCCAGAAAACCATTCGTCTAAATGTACCGTTTACCAGATAGCCATGTGCCAGAATGTACCTTTCGCCTGAAAGTACCTGTTTAACACTTAACAACTCTTCTCGCTCCAAATGATCGTGGGAATGTTTCCCAGCGCAAAAGATGTTTCTTTCGAACCCTGTTCAATTTCATGGGGAACTTCACCCACCACTGCACTACACAAACGGGACAACGTAGGGAATTCACCCACGAGAACTATTCGGACGCCACAGAACCGAACGAACAATGTGTGTGCAAACGCGGCGGGATGACGATTTCAACTGATTTTTTATTTATCTTTCTTATGCTACTATTTACAAAAGTTATGCTGCGTTATTTGACAGTTGTCGTGTTGCACACTGGGTGCGGTGTACGTGTCAAGATGGTTATTATAATTTTCAATTGTATCTTGTAATTCAATTAGTGTTGTGTGAAAGTATTAACATGTTTGTTGTGGAAATTTCATTCTGAATTCATGTTGGTTTTAAACAGTACCATTCCCCAGAATTATTTTTCTGGTCGATTTTGATCAATTATTTTATGGTGTAACAATCCGTTATCCAAAGATGGCCGTTACAATAGTTGACTAGTGCCCCAATTCACATCTACAAGAGTACTAAATTGATAATAGTACCGCCTCATTTTAAGCTTTTTGCTAGAGCACAGAGCAGAGACAATATAACACTGTTATTTTTGCTGCCAACACTGCCTTGCCGCATTATTTTTGTATGAGATTGACTGTTCCCACGGAGCTAAACGATCTCTCACTTGGACAGTTGAAACTCATAGAATCTAGGGCTTGAATGTGCTATAAGATACTTAGTCAAATTATTGATTTTTCCCTTATTATCTAATATATTTGTGAATAGATAAAATATGTAACACGATCAATCTAAACTTTATGAACTATTGTATCACAGTAAGTCATCACAGTATGCCAATAACCCAAAAGCCTTTCCATGACATTTGTAGAGATGCAAAGGTATACTCGATCTCTAGTAACAACGGTTGTCTAACTAACATTCCTTCCCGACTAAGGGTACATAACACAATTATATCAGCATATGTTATTATGTTATAAGTTTTTTTAGAACATAGGTTGTTACAAGCTTGCAGGATGTTGTTAAAATAACTAAAATTATAACAAAAAGTGTATGAATAGTAACATAAACATAACAAAATGTGTTTTAATTCTATCAAAAACATATCAAACCAAGTTATAATGTTTGATACAAAGTATCAAAATTATAATACTGTTCGATATACGATAATATTGTATATTATTGAAATGCAAAACTATCTATTTATTTTGTTATAAAGTTGTTAAAAATGAACAAAAAAATATCGTAAAGGAAAATAAAACACATTATGTTATATTTCTGTTTTATTATGTTCTATGGATAACGGAGCCTAACAAAATTATATCATAATATGATATGCATATCATATTCTGATAAAATTTTATAATATTTTTGTTACAAGCCTCTAGTCGGGTTCCCTTCCTCGATGACCGTAAGGACGTGGGCGGCGCCATTAATGACTTTTAAGATATTTTTTCATTAAATCTCTGTGCAACTGAGATGCACAACTAAGATGAAATTGGTTTAGATTCAGATAATATACAGTTGTTTGAAGTGAGTAAAATTTAATGTACATTGATAAAATGTACATATTAAGCAAAAAAATAATCATTCGTGTTTATTCCTGAATTCTGTCAAAAATAACCAGTTTTTAACGGTGAACAGAGTCTGGTCATGCATTACAGAAAACATAGTGAATTCTAAACCATTTCCTTCCCACCCACCAAAATTTTTAATATCTAAGAGAGCATCGGTGAGCTAAGTAGATACCATGACATAATTTTCCTTTCCAATTCTAGTAACGAAAAAGATGAGCGTTGCCGGCAATTGAAGCTTTCATATCTTCTCAACTCTGAACTCAGATCGGACGACTATTCACTCCAAAATAGCTCTGCCTAAGTAACCGATTTATGATTGAGAAGGCAACACCATGAAAGCTCTCAGTATGCACTCTACGAATTACTATATAACTACGCAACGCACTTCCGGAAAAATTGATTTGTTTGAATTCCCACTGATACTTTGTGACATTATTCATGAAAATGTGTAGAGCAGATTGATAAGATTTTCTGACAGATTTTTCCCTTTTCGAAATGTTGAAGAGATTCCAGCAAACGATTTTAAAAGAGTTTCTGCGCGATGAAAAGTTTTTGAAGAATATTCTGTTAAGAAATAAATGAAGAAATCAGATCAAAATCTATTTTTGGTCAACTTCTGCCAAACTTGTGTAATAGACTTGATTATAAACATAAACGAACTTTTTTTTTCATTCTGTACAAATTAAAAAGTTGGTCGGTTTTTCAAGAATTAAGGGGAAGTAATTGGCAAAACAATGTGAAAGGTGTAAAACAGCTTCATTTTCAAAAATTTAGCCAACATGTTTGAGGAATAAATGAAAAAATTCTAGTCAATAACTTTTTTCACCATTGAATGAACAGAACTCAATTTATATCAAGTTCGAACAAATGTTGTGGACAAAAGGTGCAAAGCCATACAGAAGAACGATTACAACATATATGAAGCAGATCTAAAGGCAGATTGATAGAATATAAAATGTAATACATGTTTCCCTAATAAATTTAAGGCGACGATGAATCGAAGCCAAACCTCGTATTTTCAAGAGCACAAATCTAGAGAACCAGTCACTGGTCACTCGCTGGTGGTGACCAATCAATCAAATTTTCAGTATGAATGGTTGTCTGATTCTCTAGATTTGTGCTCTTGAAAACTCGAGGTTTGGTTTCGTTGCATCTTCACCCTAACGGCAAACTGGTACAGGATTCTTACCAAATGTAGAGCGAAATTTTACAAAGTTTCTCATATGATTACACAAAATCCTAGGCAGGTTCATTACAGAATCAAGGACATTATCCTGTGAAAGTTTCTCACACAATTCCCAGTGATCTTACAGAATCCTGAGCAGGACAGACTTCTTCATATTCTAAACGGTTTTTTGTGGTATTCTGAAGGAATCCTTAGGACAATTTTCACATCCGGAAATCCATTTTTAGAAAGCTCTGAAGAGGAGGATTATCAAATAATATTAAATGAGATCCTGACACAACTCTACGAAAATTTTTGATAGTACTCTAAGAATGTTTATTTTTTTCTATAAACTACTTTACAACATTCTCACAAGACATTTTTTACAAGAATGCTGGCTGGGCGTCATCATGAGCACAATTCTTACAGAATCTTTGGGAAGATTATCATTTTTTTTCCGTTCGGAACATAAACCACTGCGACCAATATTTGATCTATTGTAGTATATCCCGTGTCCTTTGTGTAGTGCATGTCGTTTTACTTTGTCACTATCGAGAAGTGATAAAGCATTCGGTTTTCTCACAGTTGTAATTCCTAACTTGATCACAGGAAAGGATTCTAACTGAAAGGTTCCTACCCTTCGAAGAGTGTGGTGCATGCACTCTCCACAGGCGCGCCCCTTTATCAGGCAAAATCGGATCCCTCGATAAAGCCAAGAAATTACACCGATATTGTCCATGCATCAGAATCCTAGTTCTTACTTCTTCAAACTAGAGAACAAAATAAATAAAAGATTAGAAAACAAATTGTTGAATTCGACTCATTTTTTTCCTTGTCTCAAGATCATTCTCGGCAACTGGGAAAACCGAGACTTGTCACTTTCAAAAAGGTTTAAAATGTAACAAGGACTAAAAGTGTTCCTTTGATTACTATAACATCCTGTTCTCTTCGTTTGAAGCAGTCAGGACTAGGGTTCACTGGTAGATCTTTACCCCATAACGCACCACGAAAAGGTGATCTACCCGCGTTATGGGTAGAAGTGAATACCTATTTTCAATTTCAGAAAGTTAACACTTGTATTTGATTTTGCCCAAAAAAAAAATTGTTGCATTAAAAAAAGTTTGTTCATTACCTATATATCATCCTTATATGTATAATAATATCTTTTCCCCCATCATCAACGCTTACATTATTGTTTGAGATTTCAAATAAAAAAGGTGAAATGTTCATTGTTCTCCATACATAAGTAATATTTTGTAATTTTTACTAGCTTTTTTCTTAAGGTCTAGAGAAACTTCCTGTGATAGAGGTACATGAAAGTTGCATATTAATCCTCTTTGGATATAGCGTGCATTATACATTATAAATAGGTAAGGTGAAGTTCAGGATCACGACGATAAGGCGAAGGATTCCATATTAGTCTTATAGATGAAGGGAGAGGCAACGGTATTTATCAAACTCCGAATCTTGCAAAGGAAGTTTATCCTTTCGTTACTTTTTCATTCGTTGAAATGAAACGTGTGGAAACTAACTCTCGATATTCATTTGTTCTATTGAAACGATACAATTTTCCTGTTTTCGATCATGTTGGTTTGCCTAAACCAAGTGTTCTTTCAATTATTTCATTGTCATGAACCAGCGTAAAATGACAATACCTGTTAAGCGTTTTAATGATCAGTGGAATCATTGTTACGATGTTCCCGTATGTACCTGGAAAGAAAAGAAAAAAACATCGTTGTTAATCAAATTGAATTAAAAACATGTGGTGTTTCCATAGCACAATTTAACTCCAGGAAGCTAAAAACTGTCTTGGTAAGAACATACACATGCCTCTCAGATCTCCTTTTTCATTTCGCGTTAGGTCCTAACTGGGACAGAGCCTGCTCAGTGTTCTTGTGAGCATTTTCACAGTTATTAACTGAGAGCTTTCTTTGTCGATTGACCATTTTTGCATGTGTATGTCGTGTGGCAAGTACGAAGATACTATATGCCATGGAAAGTCGAGAATATTATCAACCCAAAAAGATCTTCGACCGGCGGGATTCGAACCCACGACCCTCAGCATGATATCTGGAGCCTGGCTTCTCACCTGCGATGGAATTTTATCTCCGAAATCACACATGAGATAAACATTTGAATAGGGGAATTGTATAAGTGAAAAAGAAAACTTTAAAAAGAAGAATATTTTCAATCACTTACATGTATCGCAAATTAATGAATTCCCATCCACATTCTTTCAATAACTCACAACCCAAATCATGATAAATCGACAAACATTAAATTTATCTAACCAATCAACAGCCGCTTCTCCCACACATCACCCACAAACGCCGCGATCTCTCTTCCGGTTCAGTAACCCATGACAGCTTCGATCCATCAATAATTCATCTCTCATCTGCTGGCATTCATAACTGTCCCTTTTTCTGACATCCAGTTTTATTGTTTTTTTTTCCTTTCTCTCTCTCTCAGTTATGAATAAGATTGCTGATGTCAGTTTCGCAAGCACATTCCTTCCTCTATCTCTTGAACTTGGATTGCTGAAAAAGCGGTCCCATTTTTCCTTCCAAGTAGAACTTTAAATCTCATGCGACAATGTGAGTGTCTTCTCTCTCACCTCGTCAGCAGTAGCAGCAGCAGAATCTAGGGCAAAGAGTGATTCTCGGTCATAAAAATGACTTATTTCCTCATTCGCCATGGCAGTGAAATTGATGCTTACTGGCGAAAAAAAAAACGTAAAAAAGAAATGAGTAGGACGTTTGGATTTGTGTCACATCTTGCAAACCTTATCGTAACGGATCATGTGCGTGCGGCGCGTGTGCTTTACTGAATGGAGAAAGTCTCCACTTCTTCATGTGGGGGGTACTGTGTGTCTAGAACCGTTATTAACGAAAAAATGATCATCCATCCTGATTCCACCATCTAAATGATATGAAAATGTTTGCCAGGACATCGCAAACATTTTCATATTCATGGAAAGGATCATGAATTTGAAAATGTTTTATCGGAATTAGGAGTTGCGGTCTTTCTAATTTCTCGACATGCTTCTTCCTTAATACAGCCATATCTCATGAACTATTGGGAATTTGTTAATGTAATCTGAAAACCAACTTATAATATGTTTCTCTGAATGGTATTTTTACATGAAAATATATTTTGAAAATGGACCTTTATCTTCAAAACACTATAACTTCCATTTCTCTCTATGAAAACATTTTCAAATTAACTGAGAAGAAGCTAGAATATCATATATTTTCAATTGTCAGTGCAGAATAAACGGTATTTTTCCGATAATAACGATTTCAGACACACCGTGTGGGGCTTTGATATCATCGATGTGGGATTGCGAAAGCTCAGGCATGTCATTTTCTCCACCGAAAGCCATCATCAACAAGGGGTTAGACATTGGGGCGCCTCGGCGGCTGAGAAAGTGCTTCTCAAAAAAAGAAACGAGACTTTTAGCATGTTTATGATCTTGAAGAGTGTATGTTTTGCGCTCACATTGGACTGCAATAAAAAAGCAATTATGAGCGACTGTTTGGGGGAATTTCGGTGTTTGTAGAGTTGAGCGGCACTTTTGAGTGATGTTTTGCATGCTTCAGTCGGAACTGTTGTTGATTTCAGGTTTTATTGTATTGAGTGATAAAATCGGAATAGAACACTGAATTCGGAAGGCAATGGATATTTTTTGGATAGTTCCTCCAGCATTGAAATTGATGAGCTTCTAGAGCAGGAAATATGAGAAAAAAGTTGTCAAGTTCGATAGAATGAATTGGAGAAAAATTAGATGAAATGGTTTGAAAACAATAAAAATGTAGTTATTTGAAGTTGATACTTTTGTAGGGAGAAATGGCTAAAGTGTATTTTTTTATCGATAACAAAGCCACGAAGATAAAGAAATGAAGAAAAATCAAAAGCGTAAAAAGCTGGCTTAGAACATTGCCTTTCGATCTATAGTGAAACATTTTAGTATTGCACTGTTATAATCGGTTTCAGGTCATTAGACCGAAGTTTATTAGGTCATATCGATCATTGAGTCCAAACATTTAAAACTTAGCAGGTACCAGAAATGTTTCCTTTTTTTATTATAGGCTGTTCATATAAGTTTCGTTGCAATAGTGATTTTTGAGATTATAGCTACAATCACAAACATAGAAAATTTTTCTTCCTTCAAACATTGGCTGTTCTTGAGAGCTTTACGTTAATAGTTTAGAGCTATCTGTGGTAACTTTGGCCTTCCATTTTGCAGAACCGAAAACTGCGACACCGAATTTAACGCTTCCGTTCGCTCTAAACTTAGTTTTCCGAATGATCAGGAACGGATCAGTCCAAACACTCTCAACCGTCTTTTCTTCATCCATTACACGCACACACTCATCTGTTCATTTAACTCTATATTCACTTTTTAAGGAACGCAACTTTTTCTGACCTTGTTTTCGAATTAAGCTCCCGAAAGCGTTTTACCTTAAGTTCATATTCTAGTTTCTATGCAAGCTTTTCGAAACTTCTAAGCATTTCTAAGCAATAATCGATAATCGATTATTGAAATCGAATCGATTAATGCGGAACTATTCGTGCTGTTCGGGAAATGTCAGTTTTCATTAATTTTGTTTTGATTCAGTTTTCTTCACGTATTAATCAAAACAGTTCTTCATCGGATTGGGTTTCAGAAGTGTCAGTCATCGAATAAGTAGATTCTGGAAAGTTTAATTGACATTGTTTGTTTTTATTTATATGTGCTCTTCTTATCTACTACATTTTTTTCCATCTCTACTCATATATTAAAAAAAAAACATCAATTTCTTCAACAGTTATTCGAAAACCGCATACACAAATCTGTCCTCGAATCTGCGTGGCTTTTTGATAATTTCTCGCCGTCGCAGTCCTTTGGGTAGAGATTGTGTACATCCTGCTGCATCGTTGTTTCCAAGTGATGTATCTACGGACAATGGATATTTCGAAATGTTCATCGTTTCTCCCATACAACTTTCCGGATTAGTTGACGATTCAGTATCTGGTTGTGCACCGTCCTCGGCCGCTTCATTTGGAAATTCGACAGCCTTCTTCACGTCCTGTATGTTACGAGCGTACTGGATACCATTTCTGCTGATCACCACAACCTTTGGATCGTCTCTAGCTACAACCCTGAAATGCTCTTGCGAGAAAATAGGATCCGTTTTGGACTTTTTAAATTGTGCGGCTTGGAATGGGGGACCGTTATCGCTCTGTAAAATGAGCGGACAACCCCATTGTTGAAACACGGCACAGAGCGCTGAATTGGTGCTAAATCCATCTGCTTCATTTCAACAACAGAAATATATCTCGAGTAAATGTCAACGACCACCAAAAATTCTCCAGATCCGAATCCAGGGACACTCAGGAAATCTATCTGTAATATTTGCCACGGGCCATTGGGCAAATCTCGGCTACACAGTGGAACGGGTGGATTCTTCTTGGAAAGTCGAAGACACGTTTCGCATTTTTGAACGAAATTTTCCACGTCGGAAGACATTCTCGGCCACCAGAAATATTCCCTAACGATGCGCTTCATGGCCACTTCACCTATATGACCACCATGCGCAGTCTGCATGACACGGTGACGTAGAATCTGTGGTAATACGACGCGATTTTCCTTTGAGATTAGTGATCCCAATGTGCGAAGGTATTTCCTTTGAGCTTCGAATCTACGAAGCTCTTGTGGTCACGAGTCCTGCTCGATAGCAGCTTTTTATGCTAGCTCGCTATAAACTTTGAATCACCCCTTTTTGACTTTTGTTGTCAACACTATAATATGTTTATGGTTCGATCAAAGCAAACCTTGCGATGTTGAAATTTTTTCTTGTTGATTTTAGAGAAACGTCAAAAAATATATTGGTTGCAGGAAATGGAAATCTATAAAATTATTTTCTCAATTTTCTATTCAATACTAATGTTTTTGCCATTTAAGGTCTACGATTTGCAGGCATCATTGGGATTGGATCCTGTTAATTCTCGAGATGATTTACTATCTGAACCATGCAAATGAGTGTTACAAGCAAAACGACGATGCCAAAGTGATTGATCTAGTAATTACCTTGTGTTTGTGCAAAACGTCATAAACATCTACCACCACTCAACTCAGTTATACTACCACATACACCTCACAAATAACTGTAAGATTGATTGAAGAGAAATAAATAGTATACCGTAAACCTCCGCCATGGCAGGATGGTTAGAAACACCACTGTCTTTCAATAATATCCGTACTATCACACAACGTATTACAAGGGTCCTACTCGCTGTGCAAACACCTTGAAAGGCCTGTGATTACTATTTCAGAAGACAATTTTGTTTCACATTATTGCTGGAGTGACACGATTTTTTGATGGAATATATCTATCTTCGTTTTTAACTCATACGGCCTAATAACACTTAACTCATACGGCTTAACACACTTGTGCCGTATGACCCAGTACCGTTATGATTGAAAGATAGTGAGGGAGGAGAGGCCTGAGTGAAAGTAAAAATACTCAAACCCTCTCCATTAAATTAAAATATTTTTTGTCAGTTTTCTAGTACACATATCTTGTTTCTAAAAGCGGTTACAGGAACTCAGGAATATTCCTGTGGCTGGAGTTATTCCGGTGGGTCACTGGGTCAGATCGAGTAAAAAAGGGCTGTTTTTGGGACGTGCCAAATTATCTCTATTTATTTTCAATGACAATAATTCAGATTTGTATAAATCATAAAGATATGATTTTCAGCATTATAAATGAAGAGTTTTGCACCATTTAGAAAGTACCGGAGGAGGCCACTCGGACTTAAGGCCTTGAAGAACCGACTACAGATTGTACTCGATTATCCGGTGACTCAATTATCCAGAACATGTTTTTGACATTCTTGTCTTTCAGTTGTTATGCATAAACATAAGATTATTTTACATTGCATTACAGTAGGGTGCGGCTTATTTTTCAAAAGTTCTCAAAACCAAAAATTCGTGTGCTCTACTAAATTCAAATCACATTAAAAGAGAAACCTCAAAATCTGAGCCAAAAATATTAACATTTAGGGGTGGCGCAAGCTTCTTGAAGGTGAATTTTCAAGTTATAAAAAATATCCTTCAGTGAAGTAAACATAACTTTGTTAGTTCTCAAGTGATTTCAAAACTTTTAGCATCAAAACCTTCAAAATTAAATTTACAAAAACTCTGTAGAACATCAAATTTGTGTAAAATCAAAACAAGTTTAAGTTAAAAGTAATTTATTCCAATTTTTTCCTCATTTCACTAAAAATTTCAACTTTGTTTGACCATAACTTCATGATTACTCAACCCATTCCAAATCTTTTTACATGTTTTTGAAGCTATTTTAATTGTTTTCAAACCTTTTATACAACACATCGCACTAAATAATGTTTTGACCAAGTTATTCAGCAAAAACTGCACAAAAACATGATTTTTTAACGAAAAATGACAGTTTTTTTATTGTTTGCCAATTAAATGTTATCTCTAAAGCTGAAACTGGTTATTCTCATTTGTAAAACTTTTGAGAAGGACTTTGCAACAATTTTTTAATATTTTTGAAACAAAAATATGTCTGCATATGTTAAAAAATATATGCACTATTCAACTCGTAGTAAAAGCAAGATGCTTCATAAATATAAGTCTCTCGAAAAAAATGCTATTTCCGGCTAAAAAACTTCAATAATCAAAAGAATTTTGATTTTTGCATTAAAAAATCATGTTTTTAGATAGTTTTTGGTGAAAAACATAGTCAAAACCATTTTTAAGAAAAATGTGTTAAATTAACAGTTTGAAAACAACTAAATTTGATTCAAAAACATGTAAAAAAATTCGGAATCGATTGAGTATTCAAGAAGTTATGGTCCAACTAAGTTGAATTTTTTAGTAAAATGAGAAAAAAATTGTATAAAAGTATTTTAAACTAAGACTAGCTTTGATTTTAGACAAATTTGATGTTCTACAAAGTTTTCATAAATTAAATTCTGAAGATAATGATGCTAAAAGTTTTGAAATTGGTTTGAAAATAACAAAGTTATGTTTACTTCATTGAAGGTCATTTTTATAACTTGAAAATTCACCTTCAAGACGCCTGCGCCACCTCTAAATATTCATATTTTTGGCTCAGATTTTGAGGTTTTTCTTTTAATGTGATTTGAATTCAGTAGAGCACACGAATTTTTGGTTTTGAGAAATTTTGAAAAATAAGCTGCACCCTAATATACAGGTTTAGCAGTTTTGTTTTTTTTTGTGTATGTTAGTCAAACAATTTTTTTTTTCTCAAGATCCCTAACGTTCCTACAAATAAATTCTGGTTGCACAACTGCATCATATAAATAAAACAACGAAAAAACATAATATTCAAGTCCTTTTATCGCAGATTTCATTTTTTAGTGATCCGATTATCCGAAGATTCGATTATCCGGAGTGAAAAAAACGATACTCCGGATAATCGAGTCCAACCTGTTGACTTATAAACCGTTTCAATTATCGAAAAGTAGATATAAATTATAAAAGTTCACTAAAAGGCGTTCCCATTAGCATGGCACACAGGTGTATAGAAATAAATTGGCTAGTTAATCATCAATCCGAAGCGTTTCGGGACCCGAAAAGGGTCATTTGTAGATTCAATCAAATAAAGGAAGCATGGCTGTACATTTCAATGGTTTTCTAAAAGGTTCCGCTACGTTTTTCTTTAAAACTTAATGTGACATGAAATTTGCCTTCGTTCAGGGACTCAAAAGCACAGTACTCTTTTCTCTGACCTGACCCAGTGATCCTCCGGATTAACCCGTATAGGCCTGAGTGGAAGAAAAATGACTAAATCTCTCACCGCTCAGCGAATACTTAACGGATATAAATTATTTTTTGACAGTATACTGTCACACATATCTGGTTTCTAAAAGTGGCCAAAGGATTTCGGGATTGTTCATGTGTCCGGAATTATTCAGGTGGAATACTGGGTCAGGTCGGCTGAAAAGGGTGCTGTTCTCATGTGTCCCTGGAGGTAGGCAAATTTCAAGTATCAGATAGTTTCCTGAATCGGCTATAATGTGGCCACTATATCAAGGAATTTTAAGAAAAACACATCAGCGTAAACCTTTCGTGAAATGATTGAATTGGATACCCTTGTGTCCTGCATTTGTTTGACCCTTGAAATAACCATTTTGATTCCCCAGGATGCCTTAAATTTACGACAAAGTGACAAATTTGTATCTTAACATATGTGTCAAGCCCAAGGGAACGTATTTAGTAAATTATTATGTTTGATCTCTACTGTTAGAGAATTTAAACGGTTTAGCATCCAACAAATCTATAGCTGGTTCTTTAGGGCAATAAGCCCGATTGACCACATCCAGTACATTCTAAACTGTGCTTACCTCTTCATTTATGATGTTGAATATCAGATCTTCATGATTTATGCAAATTAAAATGATTGTCATTGCAAATAAATAAAGACAACTTGGCGTGTCCCAATAAATAGCCTTTTTTTACCCGACCTGACCCAGTAACCCACTAGAATATCTCCGACCACAGGAACATTCTTGAGATGCCTTGGTGACTTTTAGGAACTAGATATGTGGGCCAGTATACTGACAAAAAATTATTTGCATCTGTTAAGTATTCGCTGAGCGGTGAGGGTTTTAGTGCTTTTGATTTCACTCAGGCCTATACGGGTTAACTCTGGTCAAAGGAACATTCCCGATATCCATTAGCCACTTTTAAAAAACTAGATATGTGTACGAGTAGAATGACAAAGTCATAATAAACATTCATTAAGTGTTCGCGGAGCGATGATAGTTTTAGTTTTTTGGCTCTCACTCAGGCCTATACGGGTTACTTAAGTTCAGCTATAAATCTCCAATCGAAAAGAAGCACGGTCAGTGGTTTGAATCTACAATTTCATATTTGATTAAAAAAATGGCTACATTTGTATGTGTGTGACGACATAGTCGTTTTTAGGTTTAACGAAAATTATTGTTTTTGTTTTAATTGATTGTGAATTGGATGCAAATTTGAAACGAGATTTTTCTAAGAAATATACATTGAACTCAAAGCTCATAACACAAATGTTCAAACGATTTGAATTAGAGTGCCTCGAAATGCGACAATATTTAACAGTACTTTTTCTCTCTTGCTGTGATGCTCATCTTTACTCACACATCAAAAGAACTCTTGAGTGACCCGTCCGAACAAATCAGGCCTTGCGGCGTTGTGAAGGCATTCTGTGTTGACGGAATTTTGTGTTAAAAGGGGTTGAATTCTGAGAAAATTTAAATTATCTCTTACTTATCACTCTCTGTAACAATCATGATCCGTAACACATCATGAGAGTCTGTTTATCACCTTCTGCTAAAGCTCTGACTTGATCAGGAGAATAGCAGTCCATGAACCGAACCTAGAAAGCACTATTGCTATAGGATGCTCGGGGATTGTCAGTAAAATAAACACTTACTCCCAATGGTGAATAAACGAGAACAATGGGTTTTCTCTTTGGGGTTCTCATTCGCTGCTGTTATTGATCAAGCTTGCTACAACTTGCAAATCTTTGCCACTCATGAACCTATACAGATGCGACGTTTTGCTTTGCTTGCTTACATCGTGCTTCGAAACAAATTAAGAACAAATTCTGCAATGCCTGGTGCCACATTTTGCTAGATCATTTTTGCTCGCTCGAAACGAGTAAAGGCGTTAGTGCATGTTATCAAACGTTGGTGATGTTTATAAGTATTATCAAGCCTGGGCATAACGTGGCTTAAGAGAGCTTCAAATGCGGGCCGTATTTTTGAATATTTGAACATATTTATTTTGTTTTTAAACATTTTTGCACCATGTGTATACCAACTTCTCCTCTACTTTGACAACCAATCTCCTCTGCTTTGATCAATTATGATCATTGGTAATCTTGAGCTGGGGATATTCCAAAATTCCTTGAGAGGCCAACGTTCAGCCAATACCCACATAAGCATCTCAGGGTGCACAGTTTTTGACATGCTTGTATATTCGCTGTGAAAAAGTTCAACAAATTGATACAACTCTTTTTGAGTAATAAACATTCATGTGTCTAGTATCACTCTGGCTGCATAAAGGTACAACTATGGCCGTTGATGGTCTTGAAATTTTCAAAAAGCATCTTACAGTAATTTTCAGATTTCTCGGAAACAACTCAACGGATTATTTTTTTTCAGAATAGTGCCTCATTAGGCAGCGTAGGGGCGGACCTGGTGTAGTTTTTAGAACAAGATGAACTAGATGAACTAGCCCAGGGCTAAAAATCTCGTTAATAAAGATAAAAAAATAAATTAGGCAGCGTGCATTTATTGCATAACGCTAAAATCGGCAATTTCCGATCTCTTCCCCTACGTAACGCTTTTAACATGAAAAAATCAAATTTTTGTATGAGTCGTAACGCTCGAGCCTTCTCCCTTCCCCCCTTAGAGCGTTACGTAATTTGTGGATGGTGCCTTACCTTTCTTCTTATTTTTTGATGAATTGACTAAACACAACATGCCTGCACATTGACACAAATTCTAAAACAAGGATTGGTTTTTGAGAACTTTTTTTTTGTTATTGGAGGAACATTATTTAAAAAAAAATAGCAATATGCTTCAATTTTATTTTGTGTTAAAAAAGATACAGGTATACCTAGATTTGGGGAACATTTCAATTTAAAAATTATCCTTAAAATCGAAACAAATTAATTCTATCATTTTTTGTTTTCTGTTCAGCTCAAAGTTAATAAAACGCATCATTATCGCTGAAAAACTAATTTTCGACACAAAGTCATTAAACACTTTCTCATATCATTTTTCTTCTTCTGGCGTTACCTCCCAACCAAAGCTGAACCTGTTTCTCAATTTACTAATTCACGAGTATTTTCACATTATTGCCCTGAGAGTTTTCTTCAAAAAATGCCAATTTTTTGCATTTTTATGTTAAAGTCTCCAAACTGTAACAGGTGATGCATTCTGTTAAGTAGATCAATTAACAATTATTTTTCGAGGTTTTGATAATGATTTTCGCATTTTCCAATAATTTTCGATCAGAAATACCCCCTAGGTACCTCAACAAATTTGAACCTACAATCGAAAACCTTACTGAATCCAAAATTTACACGAATCAAAAATTTATCTGATTTGTGATTTTTCCTGAAATTTTCATCAATATCGCGCGGAAAATGACAGAGTTACATGGATTTGAAATTTTGATGTCAGCACCCAGTACTGTAATAATAGTTTACGGAACAAGTTGCAGAATGATGATTTTACAGCACGAGCCGTAAATTTACCCTACGAGGCTTGCCGAGTAGGATAATTACGACGAGTGCTGTTAAAATCGAGTACTGCAACGAGTTACGTACAACATTTTTTGCAATTTCGTAGAAGACCACTTGAGGGTATCAGAAATTGTTTCGGAATGCATTCACCATTATTGTACAATTTCAGAAAAATTATGTGTTATGATTCATTACGCAACTCAAATTAGTTGCGTAATGAATCATTACAGCACTGGTTTCAGTTGCATACTTCAGTGCAGGAAAGTAGGCCGTTTCATGACAGATTGGCCTGATGAAAAACAGCCTATCACGATGAGAAATTGCAAAAAGGTTAATTTTCGTTTTTTTTTCTTGGGCCCTGAGTGTTGCATAAAAACAGATTGAACAATAGCGAGTATATTATTGATATTTTGATGTCCTGCACTACAGCTGCAGCGCGAAGAATCCGTTGAAAAATTAATGATAAAACACTAAGGGGAACTTCTGAAAAAAAAAATACCGGAATAATTACAGTGGGATTGCTTGAAGAATAACAACCGTTAGAGTAAACTGTTGAGATATCCTTTGCTGGACCAAATTATTAAAAGGATTTTTCGACAAAACTTTTGAAGAGATATCAGATAAGACCTATAAAGCATGAGCTTGAGCTTGAGCTTAATTGGTCACCCGCGGTTGCTATTTCACTATCACCTGATCAGCTGCACTTACCTACCTTGATACCTTGATGGCTACATCGTAGCATCACGCCATTGCCGGGCGTATTGTAGAGCTCCATCTTCGTCGGTCTTGGGCGAAACTTCTCCAGTTACCCCGAACGTTTGGGATCGCCAGGTCGTCTTCCACTGCGTACAGCCAGCGTATTCGTGGTCTTCCCCGAAGCCGCCGACCTCTACCTGGTTCCCTGCTGAATATTATTTTCGCAATTCTTTCTTCCGACATTCGCACTAAGTGACCAGCCCACTGAAGTCTGCCGTATTTTACACGATTGATAATATTCGCATCTTTGTACACTTGATACAACTCGTGATTCATGCGTCTGCGCCACACACCATTTTCGAGTTTCCCACCGAGTATTGTCCGCAGCACTTTACGCTCGAAAACACCGAGAGTTTTCCGGTCTGACTCTTTCAACGTCCACGCTTCGTGCCCGTAGAGAGCCACCGGAAGAATCAATGTTTTATACAGGGCGAATTTTGTTTCGGTTTGCAAGCTGCGGGACCTAAGCTGGTCCGTAGTTCGTAAAAGGCCCTATTCGCAGCCGCAACACGTCTTATCACTTCGCGGGAAACGTCGTTGTCACATGTCACAAGTGTTCCAAGGTAAACAAATTCTTCAACAACTTCAAACACATCCCCATCAAACACTACCTCAGCACTTACACCACCATGCCTGACTCTATCTCTACCTGCAACTATGTACTTCGTCTTGGTAGAATTGATGGTCAGGCCTATCCTCGCTGTCTCCCTCTTCAGAGGCACGAAGGCCTCTTCCACTGACCTGCGATCGATTCTAATCAGGTCTATATCGTCCGCAAAGCCAAGGAGCATGTGCGACCTTGTGATAATAGTGCCATTTCTTTGCACGCCAGATCTCCTAATAGCACCCTCAAGTGCAATGTTGAACAGTTAATTCGAAAGTGCGTCTCCCTGCTTCAATCCGTCTAATGTCACGAACGAGGTTGACACCTCGTCTGCGATCCGAACACTTGATTTCGAACCATCCAGCGTAGCACGTATCAGCCTAATTAGTTTCGCCGGAAAACCATTTTCAGACATTATCTGCCAAAGTTCATTTCTTTTCACTGAGTCGTACGCCGCCTTGAAATCAATAAACAGATGGTGAGTCTGCAAGTTATACTCCCGGAATTTGTCTAGGATCATTCGCAAGCTAAACATCTGGTCCGTTGTCGAACGGCCCTCACGAAAACCAGCTTGGTATTCGCCGACGAAGGACTCCTCGAGCGGTCTCAGTCTGTTAAACAGGATGCGTGACAGAATTTTGTACGCCGAATTCAGCAGGGTAATTCCTCTGTAATCAGCACACTCCAGTCTGTGCCCTTTCTTGTAGATAGGGCGGATGAGGCCATCCAACCAGCCGGTGGGCAATTCTTCGTCCTCCCATACCTTCGAAAGTACTCGGTGGGTCCACAGCTTGATCGTCATCATCTATGTTCATCCTGTTCCTCGCTACATTTCCATTCTCACCGTTCAACAATTGCTGAAAGTGCTCCTTCCACCTGGCAGCCACCGCCGTTTTATCGGTCAGCAAATTCCCTTCTCGATCATTGCACATGGCGGGCACTGGTACGGTATTGTGCCGCGCACCATTGACCGTTGCATAAAATCTCCGCATATCATTCCGGTTCATGCTTTCTTGTGCGTCAGCTACCACACTTTCTTCGTGCTGCCTTTTCTTTCTGCGGTGGATTCGCTTTTCTTCGGCTCTCGCAGCATTGTACCGCTCTCTGTTCTGTCGGGTACCGGCCACAAGCATACGGCTTCTGACGGCATTCTTCATGTCTGTCACCCTCTGGCACTCTTCATCGAACCAGTCGTTCCGTCTTCGTCGTTGACCAGTGCCGATCACTTCCCGCGCCGTTGTTGTCACAGCTTCGTGGATAGGGTCCCATAGGCTGTCGACGTCTCCAGCAACGTTGACTCTTCCCAACTTCTCGTCTAGTTGCTGACGGTACTGCGCAGCTACCCCATCAGTCGACAAGCGTTGTATATTGAAGCGTAGCGTTCTGTGTGTTGCGGAACTCGTGACGCTGGATAACCGCGCCCGAATTTTAGCTGCAACGAGATAATGATCCGAGTCGATATTAGGGCCTCGGAAGGTCCTGACATCAATGACATCTGAGAAATGTCGCCCATCAACCAGCACGTGGTCTATTTGGGAGCAGGCATCGCCACTCGGGTGTCGCCAGGTGTGTTTGCGGATATTCTATCGCGCGAAGTATGTACTGCTGATTGCCATCCCTCTAGCAGCAGCGAAGGTTACTAGCCGCAGGCCATTATCATTGGTAACGGAATGAAGGCTTTCCGTTCCAATGACGGGTCGGAAGAAATCTTCTTTCCCGATCTGCGCATTTGCGTCGCCGATGACTATCTTGACGTCTTGTTTTGGGCACTCTCCGTAGGCCTTATCCAGGCTCTCATAGAACTCATCCTTCATGTCATCGGGCTTATCGTTCGTTGGCGCATATATGCTGATCAGGCTGTAGTTGAAGAACTTGCCCTTCATTCTCAACACACAGATTCGGTCGCTTACCGGTTTCCACCGAATAATTCGCTTCATCTGCTTCCCAATCACTATGAAGCCAACCCCACGTTCTGCTCTGTCGCCACCGCTGTAGTAGATGTGGTACTTGAATGAAGTGTTGGCGATGGGGTCCACCGCTCGGAATTCGCGTTCTCCGGTTCTCGGCCAGCGTATTTCCTGGATAGCTGCCACGTTCACGCCGACATTCCGCAGTTCACGAGCCAGGAGCCCAACACGCGCGGGTTCATTCAAAGTTCTCACGTTCCAAGATCCAACTTTCCAATCGTTGTCCTTCATTCGTTGCCGGGTCTGTTGCCGTAAAATCAATCCGTTTGCTCTACTTTTGCCTTTCTTGGTTGGTGAAGAGTCTTCGATAGGCCACCTAACCAGGGTTGCGCTACCTACATCGTGCTAGAGGGGCTGCCTCCTCGATGCTGACACGATACAGCATCGTCCGCTTATTCTTTACATGATGACCACGGTCATAGTCATCACAACCATCCACCTTTATCAGGGCTTTGGACCTGTAGCTCTGGTTCTCAATAGTTTCAAGTTCTTTCGGACATGCTACTATGGTGAGCCGTCATGCGCTAGCGGTGATCAGCTGCACTTACACAAGGAATAAACAGGATGAACGTTTGGGAATGACAGATACCCTCAATGTATAGGTACTGGCGATCTTCTATTTTCTGGCAACAATGGCGCCTGCCACGTCAGAAGGAAGAATTGATGATGCATCTAACTGGCTCCTACAGTTGACAGTGTATACTACTGCGTCTACGCCAGTTCATACGGGAAGGTGTAGAGGGATGCTAAATTCAGGGCAGAGAGGCTTGCTGTTTGGTTAGCAGACTGTCATCGGGCGTAAGGAAAGGTGTGCTATAATGCAAATGCTATGAACGAACAGATCAACTGTGATAGATTAAGGGTGGAAAATGAAACAAGTGAAAGATACAACAACAAAGTACGAGGAAAGGGACGGGCCTAGGATTGAACCCAAGACCATCTGCTTATGATGCAGAAGCGGTAGCCATTTGATCATTAACCCCGTCTAGGCATTGGATCAGACCTATAAAATCCAAAAACGATAACTTCGGAATTCTGTGATTTTCGAACAGTCATAATAGACTTAGTTGTAACAATATTTATTGCGATAAATGGCAATAAATCAAAAGTTGTTTTTCGTTTATGTTACGATACCTAGAAGAGGTTTACTGGTTGAAACAAAACCTAAATAAAAAGCTCGAATATCAGAAAGGTGCTGACAACGTCGTTTTGAAGTCTCCATATCCTTTTGGGACGAACGATTTTTCACCTTTATGATTAAATTTATCATGCTAAGTGACAAAGCTTCAGATTGAATTGTAGTCTAGATGATGTGTTTATTTAATTCATTGGCTATGGAGAATTGAAGACGGAGAGAAAGTATATATGAAACCAGCCCTTAATGAATTATTGCAAAAAAAAATCAAACAGCTCAAAAGTGATTGTACTTATAGAACCTCCTTTTAAAATAGATTTCCGATAGTTAATAAATGTCATGAACATTTTGAGCATTTCCAAACCCCAGTTTTCATAAAGAGGATGTTTGCAAAATGCTAGAGAATGATAATTGTAAATATAAAAGAACGACTTTTCCATTATTTCTTAAAAGTAATGGAGTAGAATGACATGCATTAAACAAAGAATAAGGATATACCATAATAGTCCGAAAAAACAGGTCGGTGTGGTTCATCCTAAACAGAAATAAAGCCCTCGGATCTTGCAAGAGCTTTGGACTCCACTGCTTATATGTTAAAGACTGGTTTGCTACTGACAAGAGTAGGAATCGCCTATCTCGATGCGTGGAAAATTTCTTCCCAGAAATGGTATAGAAAATCACATTTTTCTGATCGCAGTACGCAGACCAGAAGAAATGTCATTTCAAAGGGAACCTACGGAGAATTTCTTGACTCATTCTGTCAAGGAATTTCTTAACTTTTCTTGAGCGAAACAGCATACTTAGCTTAAGGATGTATTTTGATGTGGCTAATGAATTGTGAAGGAAATCCATATACAGTTAACTCTCCTTTACTCGATATTTTGTATCTCGATATCGAGTTAGTGAAAGATAATAAAAGTTGGTTTACGTGGCTACCTGATGGGCCCTTGGATCGCAGTTGCGCTGGCTTTGTGTTCTGTAACTCGATACCTTCCTAACTCGATGGTCCCTTCAATATTGAGTTACGGTTATGGTCGTTGACTGTATTTGTAGAAATGGAGGGGGAAGCCCGAAGATCTGATTAATCTAGTTAATCATTTTATCATATCGTTGAAGTGTTGCATTTTGAGTACTCACTAAGTCACTCACTTTCTTAGTTGTATGACGGAACAAAACTAATCGCGATCGAAAAAAATGGAAATGACGGATGAAGTCAACGGAAAGTGATACTATCATTGCATTATTACCAATAAAAGATCAACATTTATCAAAATTCTTATTTCACAATGCGAAAGTCGTCTTGGGAAAAAGATTTGTTTGACATCGCTTTGTATCAGCATAATTCACCGTAAAACTGGGAAAATAGCAGGTTCTCACTGATCGAAATTAGCGCATCACCATACTGCACTTACTTATTGTAGTATTTAACAGTTGCTGGAGTAATGGCTGAAAAGAATTTAAACTAGTTGAGCAATTCTCGCTGAAACCAGGCCGCCATCGGCACCCATAGTTAGAATTCCAATTTTATGTCACTAATCGCTAGTTTTCAATAAAAATTAAGGGTGGTCCTTTCAGTTTTCTCAAATTGGTGGAGCCCTCGTACGCCAGCTAACTAGACAGTTTGCGAAAAAGCATTTTTTTTAT